>NC_091495.1:37466597-38070545 GCF_947461875.1 Haliaeetus albicilla
GAAAGGCTCATTACATTTTTATGCACGTGCACTGCAGTACTAGGCAGCGTGGGGAACCAATGGACTCACTCAGTTTTGCATTAACTACAGGCATCAAAAAAATTTATGGCCATAAATATTCATGAAACAATGCAGCTGAATATTTTATTCACATGAAAACCCCAAATTATTACTTTAAGAAATCACTTTTTAATTGTTAATTACCTTTCCAGTATCACATTTGGTGCCTTCATTCACCATTCCTGGGTCCGGGACATCAGAGCCTAGCTGGAAATCAACACCCCAGCACGTGGTGCCTCTAATGGGAGTCTGGATAATAGCAGGCTTAATTCCAAAAACAGGCATAGTTTTCACATTTTCACATTGCAGCTTCCCACACATGGCATTCCTACAACATCAACACATGAATATTGCAGTGACACTTGAATTTATTCTGAGAAAAAACCTAACTATCATGCATTTAGTATGATCTTTTCTTTCTACTGGAAGACACTACTTGAAAATAAAATTGAGGCAACTCGCCAAACAAAATTGAGCTGGGCTTCATTTCAGTGCTGCAAGAGTATGGATTTATCCCTTCTTTCTGTAAGCTCTTGGGATCTTTACATTAAAGAAAACATGACGATTTGCTACTTGGTTTTTTGTATGTGAACACCTTAGGATAAGAACAATCCATGACGGGAGATGTGGGACACACTCTCCTTGCCACAGCCCCACGTCTGAATGCGTGATGCACAGATCCACTGAGGCCGCAGAACACCACACACACAGGAAACCGTGGCACGAGCCTGAAAGTTTCAAACTCAGCTAGGGAAGAATTGCCTGACCATTCAAATTCATTTCAACTATTATGTGCAAGAGTTAAACCCAGACAATCTAAAACAAAAGTCAACAAAACTTAGAACTG
Organism: Haliaeetus albicilla; assembly: GCF_947461875.1. Lineage (NCBI taxonomy): Eukaryota > Metazoa > Chordata > Aves > Accipitriformes > Accipitridae > Haliaeetus > Haliaeetus albicilla. The sequence continues at coordinate 37,467,505 of NC_091495.1, forward strand.
CATAAGTGTGGGGGCTTTAAGCACTAATAACAGCTTCAGAAATTAGCATAAAACATATCTTTTCTAAGCTATCTCATCATGGTTTCACAATGATACATACAAGTCAGTAAGGTTAGATTCTGGGATAATATGCATCTCCCCAGTCCAACTGCTAAAACACCCCAAACTAATACTACAGCACCCAAATAAGGATTCTCAGTGATACATTTAGGAACTTCTTGATGCACTGGGCTCAACTCACCAGCTGGAACATTTCTTGTAGTCATGGCCATGGAAACCACAGTTGCCAAATCTGTCACCCTTGGAATTCACCTCAGCAAAACAAATGTTGGGGGCTGCTTTGGCTTCTGCAAACAACAGCCCACCCCCCAGACAGAGGAACCAAGTTACAAAGGGACAGAAACATCTCATATTATCATGTCTCCTTTACTCAGAGAAATTATCCTGCTACGTGTAGTATTTTCCATGCAGCACAGAGAGCTTAAGAACCCCATCAAAACAATAAAGAGGTGAAAATGTCAGCACTACAAGGTTGCAGGTTTAAAAAGAGAGAGAGAAAAATAGTCACTTAACACTGAGTCAATTATACCATTTGATATTTCTTCATGGCTTCTTTAACAGCCCTATACACCAGGAGCCCCACTGTAATAGGAATAATCAGTGCAAGAAAATAACTACTTGAATCACCAGCACAGCATTAAATGTAACAAAGGAAGAACGTGTGAAGGCCAAGCCATAAATACCACTATTTCAAATCCTTTGCCAAAGCCAGCTGGTCTTTGTTACAGGAAAACAAGTATATTTTAAATAAACTTATTCTTTTAGCTACATCTCCTAGAAAAATTGTAACACTGTGCTCTTCCTTACTTGAGCCAAAGATATCCTGACACTGTGCATCGTAGTACTGGCAAACGCCATTGTAACAGTAGGCTTCCTCGTTGTGGCATGGGTGACCGTTCTGAACGGTGAAGTCCGGCTGGCAGAACTGGGATGTGCCGTTGCAGTACTCTGGAAGGTCACACTCGTTGTTACTCGCCCGACACTCGGTTCCTCCAGGAAGGAGCTAAAGAGAGAGGGAAAGGGGAAACTGTGTCAGAAAATAGAAACCTTACAGCAGAGACAAACACTGCACCCGACCCGCAATATGCCCCCCCCAAAAGGGCATTGATCTGAAGCCCTCGGTGGGTGCTGTGTACATGCATGACAATTCCCTGTCACAGATGCACTGGCTAGGCCAAAGCTCTCCTTTTCTCAACCACTGAAGAACACTTCCAAATAATACACTTGAGTCTCTTACCTGGCAGTTTTTACAGCAGTCTCCATAAGCACATTCAGCACCGGATCGGAGTCTGCAAGTACCTGGTTCACAGCAAGGATCACTTTCACATTCCTGAAAACAGAAGCGCTGTGAATGTCCAGAAATTGCAGCCTCCGCCATGCACAGTCCCCTCTCCAGTGAGAGGCACGCAAGAATACCCTGGCACCATTTGTAAAACACACAAGCTACCAACCTTTGGTGAACCACAGTCACACTCCTCCCCAGCATCTACCAGCCTGTTCCCACAGTATGGGACGCTATAAGTTTCATCAGGCTTGGGAACATTGAGCAGGCAGCTTCCACCTTTGTTGAGAGTTAGCTTCTCAAAGTCTTCTGCACTGCAGCTGCTGAAGTTCCTTGATCCCCTGCAACAGAGAACATCAGCTTATCTTTACACTAAGCCAACCCACAAGCATTTCCTCAGTTTGTAGAACAAGGGTAACATTTACTTTCCCCATAAGCTGCAAGTGTGACAAGACTCTTTGTGAGAGTACTTTGAAAATGAAAGCAACCTGTAAAAACTAAGCGCATGGGTGGGGTGTTTCAATCCTCAGAAAATGCATTCCGTTTTGTCAGTCACTTACGATGCTCCAGAGCTCATAATGCAACTGCTTGCTCCGCAGTGACAGACGCGTTCATCATCATGGTTCATCCCCAGGTTATGTCCCAGTTCGTGAGCCATAATTGATGCAAACATCTGTATACTGATTCTTCCAAACTGCACAAGAGCAAACCAGAAGAAAATTAGCAGACAGCTTATATTGAGAAAGTCAGTGTTCTGTGCCAAAAAAACACTTCTGTCATTCTGTCTCTACATTAACAGGATTCTCAGACCAACTGTGCCTGCCTTCCAACCAAGTGCATGTCATTTGCTTAGTAATAAGAGCCCTTAGATAAACATATTTGGGACACAACCTAACAACCTCTACTTTCCAGTGCAGCTGCAACATTAACACAAAAACTATAGTTCTCCACACCAGCCCAAATCTCCTTAAATATGCAAACTCCAATTCCAGTACTTGTGTCACTAGTCCAAGAAAACAAGATTGCTGGAATTGCCAGTTATCCGAGATCAGCAATTCAGTTCATTAACACTCTGCAACTTCACATAAAGAGGGCAGTGAACCGGCACTGCTCTAGGAGTTCACGACTGTGGAGGTCAAGCAGACACAAGACAACAGACTTGAGAACATCCACAGCTCCCACATACTTATAGGGCAGGGGCACTTAAAATGTCACCAGAGAAAGTCTGCTCCTTTTTCATGAGTGCTGCACACTGAGGAGAGGGGACGCTGAACAGAGGATGCACAACACCACAGAAAAGTTGTGATCCAGATATCATTGAAGTGCCAGAAATGGTTGGGGACCACATAAAAGCCCCCACTAAGCCACTTCAGCTTTGTTATTAAAGATTCTGTACTTCCAGGAAGACTTCTGGAGTGCAAAACTCTTTATCTTGATCACATTCACAGTATCACTAAAGATATCTCACCACATTAATGCCTCCTGCGTGGCTCTTGGAGCACACTGTTCCAACATAGGCCATTCCAGCTGTGCCACCAAACCCCTTCTTCCTACAGCCATGGGGAGAAAAAGGAAAGGCAATCATCCCAACTGTACAGACGCACGATACGCCAACAGTACAGCCCATCCGTACAGCCACTCAGTACATCACTTCTGCTTGTGGAGCACAAAATCCTGCTTTTCCAGCCTTCCAACACTAACAAAGGAGCACTGCTAGCAGCGCTATTATTGACTGTGAGTATGAATCTACCAGTTCAGCTTTATCTTTCTGTTCATGGTTCTTTTTTAAATTAAGACAAGAGTTTGCAGAGAAAGTTAGCCTCTTCCACATCTTCCCTCCAAATATAGAGAGCTAAGTGGTCCACCCTTAAAATCATTTGTTTTAATTGGCTGTTAGCTGCCTTTCTATTATTGCCAAACTCCATAGATTTCTTTCCTTGTCAACTTCCTTCCCGTTACTCTCTTATTTTGTTTCTACACAGTTCTTAAAGCTGAAGCGCAAAAGCACAGTGCACCACATTTTACTTCATATAAAAGAATTTTAAAAATTAATATTTTTTCAGCCATTATCACCTTCATCACCTGAACGGTGCTGTTCTGCCTCAGAGGAAAAGAGGCTCCCAGGTCCTGCAGGAAGGGGAGCTACTGCTTTGCACAAGGGCAGGCCGGGCTGTTGTCTCGTGCAAAGCAGTGCTCTCGCCTCTGCCCTCTCTCTACTTAGTGCAGTCCTTAGGAAGTCACTGCCCAATCTGAAGGAGCGGGAAGTGCACAGGGGCAGGCGTCCTGGAAGCGGGGCAGAGACGACAGCTCAGGAAGCTCTGTGCTAGTTTAAGGCAGTAGGGATGGACACATTAACATCACGTGTCAAAGCTCAAACCACGTAGCTAGCTTTTGGATACCAACTGCAGAAACAACTTTTTCTGCATTAAAATGCAACTCTTACACCAGGTTTATGTTCATTTTCATGTGGAAAAAGCCCTAGGTTACAAGTCTAACTGGTGTACGACCTGACAAAGGATTATCTGAAAGGAAACTTTACACAATATAACATATAACATTGCAGGACATGAAAAAAAAAATTGTTATTTAGCAATATACCTGTCAGAGAGGACACTGAATTCAAGGACCACAGAAACCTTCTTAAAAATGCTTAAGTTGACTTGGAATGTTTTAACAAGTACATAAACCAAAGCAGATTGCACTGGGTTCTCTGCTAAAATACAACAGCTACTTTTGATACTAGAGCACAGCTGAGCAGACGGGAAAAGAATAAGCTTCTTAAAAGTCAAAGGGAGAGAACTGCAACTCACAGAACAAACTGGGCACTGTCATGTCTCCGGCGCAAAACAAGATTCTTCTCTCGCCACTGTACAAAATTTGCCAGCACATCACCAGCACCTCCGTCTGTGCTAATTACGTTTTCATACTTCCAAATCTCTAGACCAACCAGCACAATGCGGATGTTCAACATGATGTACATCTGGGGAGGAAAAAAAAAAGAAGTATTTCTGAAGGCCTTCAGATAAGAACAAGTGGTCTGGCATCATGTATCTTATTGCAAGAATCTACTCTTTCTGTTTGGATTTGTTTGGGGGTTTTTGTGTGCTTTTTGTTTGTTTGGTTGTTTTTTTAAAAATTTAGTACACAATTCAAATCACCAGAATGCATTTTCCCTGTGATTCAGACTTTCATTAGCTACAGGATCAATGAGAAAAGCCAAAACAGAAATAAAAAGGAGTCTCAATCCTGACAAATAGCATTGTCTGAAATAGTTGAAAGACATGCTTTTTCTCTAACCTTGACAAATACTTAAGAATTGCAATAATTGCAACAATCTGTCCTGTCTCTCACTGTATGTAATGCAGGTTGGAAGAGTTCCCTAAATTAATTCTCAAGTGATGACTGCAGATGAATTTAGAGGTGGAGAAGCTTTCATAGTGATGCATTCACCGAAACCCACTGTCAATAATTACTGCCATCGCTTTGCAGCCCCTGCTCCTCTGGCACTCCTTCAGCACAATGTGCAGGCGCGACTCTGAGTTCCGTCAGTCATCAACATGATGGCCGAGGGAAGAGGTTAGCTCCTGGCTTGATAAAAACCTTTATTTCATTCTCACCAAAGTGTTAACAGAACAGACACCAAGGTGGAATTTTACAAAGGTAAACAGAGCTCCAGGGCTGCTGCACACAGCATCATTCCCACTTACACTCAGCGTAGCTTTAACTTACACTGTCAAGGAAGTTTGCCAGCTGCACCATGTGTTCTCTTACTTCTGTTTCGCTCTTCCCAAAATCTTCAAACTGCAAGACAAAGAAACTTAGTCATAAAGAGATAAAGACAAGAGTTAGAAAAAGGAACAATACTTTTTCAGACTAGCAACATGAAAAACATTTTTGCCTGGCTCCAAATCTCCTGTCAAGAAGACACTAATCAAGACAGCAGCATCTTCATTGCTATGGCTCGACAGCTCAATATGCAAGAGAAAACTGCAAAGGCAGTTTTTGCCACGTGTTTTCCTTACGTTCTTAGATTCCTTGCTGATAGAAACTCTCCATGTCTGACGGTTCACTCTTTTCCTGAAGAGTATTGCATAGAACATGCTTATTCAGTTTTAGGTCAGCATATTTACATAACCTTGGCTAAAGTGTCAGTGTCTTTCAACAATCCATTTGGGAGTAACAAAGACTGAGGGCTTTTCAAGCCATCTCCTGGGGAGAAGGAAGGGAAAGCGACACACAATCCCTACCTTTTCTTTATCCACAACTATGAACAGCTCCACATATCTTGTTTGATGTAGGACTGCTCTCTTTCTCTGCAGAAAAAAGTTTTAGCCAACTTCATTTTTATTAATTCAAGTGTAAACAAACAAACAAAAAAATCACGACATTGTCATATTTCACTTGATACAGCTAGTGGTTTGAGAGGCACACCCAAAGCACACTGTGCCAAGACAAAAACAAGCCAAAACCAAGAAGTGTAATCCAATGCAATGACAATTTGTCTGTAAGTATTTTACACTAAACTTTAGCTGCATAAAGATTCGTTGTGTTTCAAAAGCAAGGGAACTTTACTTTTCACACAGATTTCTTTGGAAAGGCAGTATACACTTTTATAAAGGAGCAGAAAGATACTAACAAGCAAATGCCAACAACCTTGAAGTGAAACATGATGTTTTTCATTCTCCTGCTTTTACTGCAATCTTGTTCCTGTACAGCCAGTCTTTAAACGACAAGGGGGACCTTCACAGCAAACTGTTATTCTGATGGTTAGAAGGGTGCAATAAACAACACGATATTCTCCTGGCTTCTGATGCAATACTTTGTTAATGAGCCTCTCCAATGAGGGTAGTGTTCCTGCCCTTAAAAGCCCCAAAAAGCTCTGCCCATGAATAATCTAACTAGCCACTGGACTCTCACTGCTGTGTGCAGAAGCAGAAGGAAATTGCAACTGCATTGTCGAAGCAACTGAGTTTTTCAGCAGTGTAGAAAGCCCTCTGAATCAGAAACCTTTAGGTATGTGTTAAACCCCAGGAAATCTGATAAGCTGCTTCCATATTCTTAGCTGAACACTCACAAAACCCATTATAGGGGACTGTGGAGAAAACAGTGGAGTACTTACTCGCAGCAGCTGAGTCATACTGGGATGGTGATCTTCCTCTGTATGCTCCCTTTCATGGTCTTCAGTGGTTACTCCACACATCGTGGGCTCTTTCTTCACATTATCCAATCGATATAAAATGTGTTTAGAGCCAGAAGAGGAATCCATGGGCTCAATCCCATAGGTGATGTTCCCTATTGTCACCAAACCCCTAAAATATGGTAGTGTGTGAGAATTCTTGCATTAAGCACAGAGGATAGTTACCCAGATTTTTTACAGTAAAACAAAAAACCAGTCATTCTTTGATAACTAAAGGCAGGTCTATATCTCAGTCCTTGCAGAACAGCACGCTTCATTTCAAGCCTGAAAGCAGGCTTTCACTGGATATGGCCTTCACAAATACAGTAAATTAAATATTTTCTTTATGAGCCTGCAACACCCCAGAAATTAAATCACAAGCCTTAAACAGAGATGCTTTAGTTCAAATACACTATTGCCACTCTGGTGTCTGACATGGCACTGCAAAAAAATCAGTGTCCCAAAACATATGGAAATTAGCCCAAAGCAGAAAAAATTTCCAATGCAATTTGAAGTGCACAAGCTCTAGGGCCAATTTTGTAAAATTTGCAGACTCGTGTTCAAGTTTCCATTTCTGCACTATGTACAATTCTTTGTAAAGACCATCTATGTAAACTAGAAAATAAGCCAAAATTTGTATCAAAGAACAACTTACTGTACTCTGAAAACAAACTGCATTAATCAACTTATTTAATGGTATTTCAAATATCTATTAACCACGTGAATAAAAGATACCAGAGAAAGACTGCACAAAGGCATACATTATTGCAGCTTGGCCCCAGACAATGAATCCCCGCCTGGCTGAACAGTAGTTAAAAACAGAGCAAGAATTTTGTTTCAGGTTCAGTGAGCCGCGAGACTCACGTGACAACAGGGACACAAAAGATGAGCTGTGCTACCTGAGCCCCGAGCAAGTGCTGACAGCAACCACAGAATCCAGGGTCCCCTCCACGTATCCCTGGTAATGGCAGTGATCCTACATGGGAAAACAAGGGCGCATTACACACATACTCCACACACACCTGCACACCCAGTGTCTCTGATCGTGTAGTTGTTATGCCTGCCACTGACCGGCAGTAGTTACAACTTGAGAACGTAATATGCTTTAAGTTAAATTTACCACATGCCTTTTATCTACAGTCTGTAGCTTCTAACATGCTTCTAGCTCTACCACAATATAACAGCATTTTCTTTGCTAACATGCATCTAAAAATTTCCTCACCTGCCTTACTGCCACAAGGACTTACATATATGAAGCTAATCAAGATGCCACAGGGGCACAGCAGTCCAACTGGATCCCTACCTCCCTATCCTGTAAAGCAGATACTCTTCACGGCTCCATGGGGCCAGCAGTTCATTACAGATTTCAGTTTAAAATCCCACTCACCCACTCAGTCATTCTACCTGAAGCCGGATTCAGAGCCAGTGCTACCAACACATTATCAATACCAGGCAAGCAGGGCTCAGAAGCATTATCTAGCAACTGGATTTCTTAACTTGACCGTAAACCATCCCACTCTTAAGTTCTGTTCTCCACCCTGCCTCAAATATTTCGAGGCCAGCCCCTCCCTACTGATTTGGGCCAAATCACCACTCAGTCTTCTAGAAAACAGTCCCCCTGAATGTTTGACTTGTACATAACCTCTCTCTAGCAAGAAGAGGGCCAACACCTGCTATCCTCACCAAGAGGTGCTGTGCTGCCAGAAGTTTTTGGTTGTGCACTAAACCCCTCATCAGCCCTGATAAGGCAGAATATTTCCATTTTGTCCTCTGTGTATACATATTTTGGAAACTAGACAAGGGGGTAGGATGGGGAAAATACACTCCATTTTCTCCGGCAAGTGCATTTTTGAACATAATTATAGGGGTCAGGTAGATTACGTCGCCTGTTGTTTCAGCAATGAATGCAGAAAGCACTGAAGGCATGCGCTAATCCTTCAGGGCCACTGTGACTTTCACGACCTCATGCAGAAAAAGCATTTCTCCTCTTAGTCGATTACTTCTAACTAGGAAGTTAGACAGACTCAGGTGCTCTATTTTCAAAAATGAGATCCTATGAATCATATATGACTAACGCTTCCCTTTCAAAGGAACAACATTGATACATAAGAAGAGTAAAACCATTAGGAATACTCTCATCCTTTTTGTATTGCACAAGCTGCTCTTTATTCTTACTCTACTGAAACAATTAAATTTTCAAAAGGCAACCTACCAGGCAGCCTGCCCATACAGAAAAAGAGGGCTGCAAATGCATTTTCAGTGGAATAACTCCAATGCTACGCAGATAGCATCCCTCTCAAAGGTCCTCCAGATTTGATCTCCTCCATCCCTTCTAGTAGTTCCCAAATTTCTGGACTAACAGATAGCCTGTCAACCCTCAAAAATTCTTAGAGTCACTGACAGACAGCTTCACACAAGTGAAAAGATGGGTCAGCAGCTGACTGTTCATTTTGACTTGTGGACCAATCTGGAAGACCATTGTGTGTAAAAGTAAAAGCTATATATTCAGTTACTAGACCACCTCAGTTCTGCTCCACATGTTCTGGTCCCTGTGAGAAGCAAGGCCTGTGTCCAGAAGCGATACCAACATTGCACTGTGCTGTATGGCAAGGACAGCACCACTCTCAGATATCTGACAGCTAAGAAAAGCATTTCCTTTTTAGAGAAGAGTAGCTTTTAATCAGACAGCAATCACCTCCATATAAGATAACACAGGTCTATTACAAGCTCCAGGCTAGAGCCTCATCCAAAATCAAGGCTGCTCTCCAGGAAGAGTGCAGTGCGTGCACGGGATTAGAAGGGGGCCCAGCAAAAAATACACTATCATTTTGCAACACGACTCCTTCATCCTGTAGATGCTCAGTGTTCAAGTCACCTTCAGTAAGGGTATAAAAAGAAAGAAATCCTACCTGTATATCTGGATGTTCAGATTGCAACTTCCCCTCCTTATTATAGGTATAAACTGTGAAATCTTTGGGCAGCAGTTCTCTGGAAGGAAAGGGGAGAAGGAATACAAGAGGAATTTCATGAAATGATTATGACACTATAGCAGGGCAGTAAGATGATCCTAATCAAAAGTGTCACAAATACGTAAATTGCAATTAAATAAGGAAACATTCAAAAGGACCCCCCCCTCAAATTAGCATAGAAATTGTGCATTTCCACAGCAAAATCCAAGATATCAAGAATGGTGGAACCGTTAATGAAATCAAATCAACCACCTCACCCTGGAATAGTAAAACAAGCATAAAAACCCATTAAATTGTGCTAAAAGCTTGCTTTCATGCAGAATAAAACAAACAAACAAACAAAAAACCCCACAGCACTCAGTCTGCTGCATATGACTTCTCTTTCCCAGTTTTGGAAGGAAGTGCATTGGGAAAGTCTCCCACGATTAAGACTACTGACCCATACTGGTAAATCCCTTGATGCGGCATAGCTGAATTCCCATATTTTTGAGGGTCAGGGTCTTGGCAACTGGCTGCTAGAGATCCCCAGGGGCTTTTACATTTAAATAGTTCTGTCTCTTTTCTCTATTATGAGGGTAGTTTTAAGAAGCAATAGCCTGATAAATGGTAACTTGCTGTTGCTGCAAGTAGCCCTTTAAAAATTAAACTCAAGAGAGACAACATCTATATTGTCTGTAATTTATGGGTATTAAAGCCTTGGATATAAAGTCAGCTTCCTCATTTATTAGTATTCTTGTGCTACTGAGACAGGAAAAAAAAAAAACTGAAACAATAAACAAAACCCAGAAGAAAGCAAAAATATTTACTTGAAATATAGTTCAGTTTGTTTATTTTTAGATGTGAATAGAGAGAGTCATTTCAACGATTCCCCAGATCCCCTTCGAGCAAACTACTGCTTCCTTCACTGAAAGGAGATCACCAGGGTTGCAGGAGTTCAACAAAACTTCTGGTTGATAGCCAAGACACTGTAATTCAATCCACTTTCGCCGTCTTTCTCTGCAGATTTTGCAGAGCTAGCATGTAACCGCACTTCTCACAAACAACCTCAAGAATCGGAACTCGTGTGCTACCTGCCAGCTTGTTATTTGGACACAATAGATGGAATTTAATAATCTAAAGAAATTAGCCACTTACTTGTTCTTTTCTAGATGAATCGTGTATTCTTTTCCCTCTATCTCAATAGCATATGACACCTTGTCCTGAATATAAAAAAAAGTTGAATTTTACTCATGTTAATGAATAAAACATTCTTTGAAATCAACAAAAGTTTGGCAGAAAACAGTCTCTGTGAGTTTCATTACTGCTATGACTATAGCATTCAAATCACTACTGTCACCTTCCGTAACTCGGGACTAGTCTGTACTCTTAGCCCTTTCAGATACAGCTGTGGCAGCAAAGACCCTGCTGGAGATGCAGCTGATACCAACAAAATTTAAACCGCCTCCCAGAGGGATGCAAAACTCTCTCGATCTGAGCGGCCTCTGCCATCACACTTCTTGCTGGTACCCCAACGCTGGTCAGGGGAAGGGGTGTTCCTTGTGTTCCTAGCCAACTTCACTGTGCCCACAAGGCTTTGCAATGAGAAGCTGACCACAGCCATCATGATTTGCTCTGGTTCCCTGACATCCAGCAGACAAAATGACTGCCTTGTCCATACATTGAAATTGCCAGATACTGAGCTAATAAACTTTCCTTCTTAAATCTTACTAGTTGCAACAGACCAGGAATAACCACGTGTCGGTGAGCCTAAAACCTATTTTATAACTGTCCCTACCTCCGGAACCTGGCATCCCTTCCTGTGTAACTGGGGAAAAGTCACATGAAGGAAGCTATTTCAAAATAGCTTTGTGGTTTTCTTATCCCTTGTTCCTAAGACTTCCATAGAAAAAACATTAGTTACAGCTGGAAAAGGACAATACAGTTTTATTACTGAACATTCACAGCGAGCCAGTACCTCCACAGCCTCGCATTAGCCAAGTGCTACAGACAGCAACTAGGGTCCTTAATATTAAGTGGATAAGCTGAATCGCCTGATCACTACATTAAATATCCCAGCAGGAGTACTAGTCAACGACTGCAATAAACCACACAGCATTTTTGTTAATATTAAGTTCTGCCAATGTTTACAAGATTTGTGACTAAACACAGTTGGTCTAATCCAAATACGTTGAAGCATGCAGTCTTTCATTACATGGCTACAGCAGAATAATATAGGCTGGAAAGTACTGCTGGAGGTTGTCTAATCTGACCCCCTGCTCAGAGGAGGGCCAGCTACAGAGTTGGCCCAGGCTACTCAGGGCCTCGTCCAGTCGGATTTTGAGCATCTCCCAGGAGAATCATTCCACCACCTCTCAGAAACTCGTTCCAGTGCTTAAAAACTCTCATTACACAACTTTTAGACCCAGATCAAAAATCCATTGCGGCAACTTGTAACGTCTGGAGCAGGGAGGTATTTACCGTAACTCAGCTAAAGGCAAAGCTAGATGTAATACCTTTTGTAAGGATGGATACTTGTTTGCTGCTAGATGAGTCTGATAAGGCTTTGTGAGAATTTCAGGTCAGTTTTGGGTGGACCTCATTAGGAAGCAGATACTAAACTGAAGGCATTTTTAAGACTGCCCGGTACCTGTACTGAGGAGACATTGGAAGCCTCTCGCCGTTCTCTTCCTAACCTCTGCGGGATTACAACTTCATAGGAAGACAACAGAGAAACCTGCTGGAAACCTAGAAGGCAGAACAGAAACACTGGCTAAAGAAACAAAGCAATCAGAAGGACAAGGCACAAGGAAGAAAACACAACTTGAGGAAAAGCCCTGTCAGTAGGAATGAGGCAGCCTGTGATTCCAGTTTAGGCCTCCAACTTATCACAGACCCCTGAAACTGGGCTGCTCAGTGCACGTCTGCAGCACTGCACAGAGCAGATCCCTCTGCCACTAGACTGGCATCGTTTCTTATCGCATACTTACAAGCTCTACTTTTAAGAGACAGCATAGCACCACATTGCCAAGAAGGCACCACACGCATTTAGAGAGCAGTAACTCGAACACAAAAAGCCAAAGGCCCTGATGCACACAGGAGAGCACGGAGCAAATCTCAGATTGCCTTGTAAAAGGCCAGAGAAAACAACACACAAACAGCAGAGAAGACACCAAATTTTCCAGAAGGTTTCAAATTGAAAGCTTCACATTCCAATTACTGTCTTACAAGTATCTATCTCCTACACCATCACTTTTTATCAGCAGGAATCAGAGCATTTAACAAAGCAGGTCAGCACACAGAGAACTTGTTCAAGGACACGCAGAAAGACAGCGTCAAAACCAGGTGTCCTGCGCTACAAAGCTGCAGAACCGCACCAGCTCGACCATGCAGCCTCTCCAGATTAGCTCCCAGGGGCTCCAGCAGTTCCTGCGCTACCTAATGGCACAGCGGCACAAAGCCAGCCCAGCAGAGCTCAGCATTACGCCCTCGCCCCGCACATCACAGCCAAACTTCTGACACAAGGCCAATACTACTCATTATGTTCTTAGAGATCTCTTAAGGACCCTATAAAAACAAATGAGGTGAAACAAATGCGTGCAACAAAGTGCCCTTTTGCAGATCACTTCATAAATTATTTGCATATAGAACATCAGACAGATCTCTGAACCAAACAAAAGCCTACGGTCCAAGTGTCCTTTATAAGGCAGCAGTTTTTGCAAGCAACTGTTCTATATTGACCATGTATACAATAATAAATTGCACATGTAAATTACTTTTCCCATCAACAGCCTTTCTCTGCCTGTGCCTGGCTCAGGAGCCGCTCCCCCGGGAAGCAGGAGGTTGGTCGCCCAGGGTTGCAGGCAGGATTAAGAGCAACAGTTTTACTAGCTCATGGCAATGGAATCAGTGAGCTCATCAGAGGAGCCTGAGCTTCCCGACCTAAAGGTAGGGGGAAGGGAACAGTTATCCTCCTTGTCACCATTTGTCTCCAGAAATAATCACCAAATCTGGGGGGTGGTGAGGGTGTGTTTAGTTTCCGAGATGCTCCAAAAACTCTGCGAGTGGGACCAAGATCCTCCATTCATTTAAAACCCACCAAAACTCACACTGCAATTCCACAGGCGGCGGTGGCTTCGCAAGTCACATGAAGGCACTGTGTGCTCAAAGCCTCCATGGGAGACCTGCTCCATCATTTGGGAATCGGGCAGGAGCCCCCATGCAGGCTTTAAATGCCATGGGTTCCCCAAAAGCCTTCCTGAGCCAGCACCATCAAGCTGCAATGAAGTTCAGGCTCCTGCAGATGCTTCTGCAGCCTCTCCTCCCGTCCCCAGCACGAGCTGCCACGCAACCTCAATGCTACAAACATCACCTCGGGTCAGCACTTCCAAACAGGCATCCCAGTAAGTGACTGCCCAAGTGAAAAGCAGGTCCACTTCTGCATTTTTTCCACCAATATCCCCAAAGAGCAAGCAAAAGCAGTTAGATTCAGCTTTCAACTTCTCTCCTGTTACAGTGCACATGTACAACCGTTTGGAGAAGACAGATGCATTGCAGTGCACCTACTTGTAATACAGCACTTTTGTCACACAAGCACAGGCAGAGCTATGTTATTTCTCAAGAAATAACATGGTACACATACTGCAGCAGAAGCTTCATTAATTACTGTGATTGTTGGAAAAAAAGGTATTAAAAAAGCAGAGAGAAACTTTCTGAAAATAGCCCTTATGTTCACAGGCTACAGAAAGTACAGTGTCAATATCTCTTTGGCCCGAAAACAGGGGAAGGGCTGCTTCCTTCCCTGGGATGAACCACCAAAAAAGTACATACTCCGGCAAATCACTTGTCTACATTTGTCATTTCCAAAGACACATTTCGCTCGTATCCGGTCCCGAGCTCTTGCATGTCGCTGCTCTGCACTTGTTACTTCCCCACTGCCATCCAGAAGTGCCTTTATTAGGGGGGGACGTGACCCAGTGACATTTGGACAGAGTTTTGGAGACTCTCTTGGGACACATGCTACAGAAACAGCAGGGCATGGTTAATCTTCGCAGCACTCAGAAAGGGGCATGCCTCCCCAAAAGCAGCTTGGAAGCAGAAGACAAAGGAGTGAATCATCATACAAAGCTAGGAAAACTGGGAGGGATTTCTGGGAAGAGTACAACACCAAGAGGCTTCCTCTTAGAGAAACGGCACTGAAAGAGTACAATTTTCAAGTCTCTGACATTTCTCCCCCCACTTTCTGCTCTCCTTCCCTCCATTCACTACCACCAGTTTGGGAGGTTATTTCAGGTACAATGCCTTATTCTTCCCTTCATTGTGGGCACAACCCATCAGAGGAGGAGGGCGTGTTTGTCTTGATTAACAAAGTGCTTCCGATTACTACCAGCTAAAATATAAGGGTAGGAAGGCACCACCTTCCTTTCTAGTGGAACTAAAAAGAGAAAAGCAGCCTTCACATTAAAAGTTTGAACTTACAGCAAACAGCTTTCCCTTTAACTTTCAGTTCTCTTTCCTCTTCTGGCAAAGACGTCCTTTCTCACCCCACGTTTCAGTACAGATCAAACTGACAACAAGCCCGTTGATGTACAGAAGAGTTTGTTTTGTGGGATTCTCACCAGGACAAAATTGCTCCGCAGTGGCTGAAAGTGCAGCACACCGCTTCACTGGCACTGCCCAGGACAAAAGCATCCATTCTGGCAGATATCCCCATGGCATTGACCCTCACTTTATAAAGAACCTATTGCCATGCTGACTGTCCCATGCAACATTTCACGCATCACTAGCAACCCTCAAAGAGGGCACCAGACTAGTTAATCAAAAATCCAATGAAAGGGACAAGTGCAACGAAGCAGAAATTAGAACATGCAAGAGACAACAACCCTGGTCCTAAATCTTCCTCCTAAAAAGGCTAGTTACTAGGGGACAGGCCTTCTTCCTACTGAGAAACACAAATCTTGAGAGATACATCCTTAATCCAATAATACACTGGCCAGCCACCCTAGTCCCACCTAGCACCCAACGTTCCTTCTAGTGACTGACACATTCAGACCTTATCTCACCCAGTGAAGAAAAACATAGCCTGACCTGATTAGCACTAGGCGAAATTCTAGCAAGGACAAGGCAGTTTGCAGCTATTGCAGCAGTCTAGATAAGCGCTACGTTCCAGCATGCTGTGAAGGCATTATCAGATAGGTTCCTGCAACCACATTGGTGTTAAGATGCTACCCTCCAGTCAAGATGGTTACTATCCATGAGAATTCATCCATAAATTTCAGTACAAAGTAAAGGTGGTTTAATTCATAGCAATTAAGGCAGAAGTGACAGCAAAAACCCAACCCAGATACTCAGCTGTTTTCCACGTAAGATGTTTGAAGATATTTATATTCTGTTTTCCAAAGATAGGCTATTTTTTGTAGCTTTTCCTCCACCCCCTTTTGAGAAACTTCATTGCAATATAGTAAGTATGGTTCTCAAGCACAACAGTCTGCAATAAATTTTTCAGTAACTTACAGGACTTCTTGTATTCAGGTGCTTCCTGCCACTGGCCAAGGCTACTATCTGGGTTGTGCTACATGTCACTACTGAGAATATGCTTCTTATCATTCATTCTTGGGTGTAGCACTAGTTAAGATTGTATTTCCAAGGAGAAAAAAAACAATTGCATCCACTGTATTTATCTTGTCTTATTAAAGACTGCCTTTAATTACCAAGCATTGGAGGCAACTAGGAAGATGTGACTCATCTTCCCCTCCCCGCCCCAAATCCACAGTAGGAATTTCATGTACGTTCCATGTCGTGCAGGAGCTTGAAAACCATCGAAACGTGTCGTAGCCGTTATGGCTTTCCAGACGCTGAGGTAAGCTGTTAGGGTATTCACTCCCCGACAGGTAAGATCTATATTCAGCAAAAGTCAAGCTGCATCTCTGGTCTTCATAGACCTTGGCATGCCTGCAGATTGTTGGCTCAACTACAGAAATACAGCATGCAGCTACATCCACCCACACTTAACAGTTCACCCCAATTATCACCCTTCTTTTACCATGACTCTTTCCCAAGCCTACTAAAGTGAGGTCAAAGATACTCTCTTCAATAGAACCAAAAAAAAAAAAGAGAGAAATAGGAAAGTTTAGGCTGTAGCCTATCGCACCACAAAACAAATTCATTTCATAAAAACAAGCTTATCAGCATGTGACCAGCTCAGACTGCAGACAGACGCTAACAAGGAACGTGCAAAAAACCACCCTTCCCACACCGAAGAGGACTGGATTCGCGGAGACAAGGCTCAAAACCATCCCACCTGCAGCATCACAGGGTCCAGCAGTGCACTGGAACTGCCAGCAACAGCTGCAGGGCTTGATCTCTGCTATGATCACCCCTTTCGGATCACAGCTGTCTATCAGCAAAACTTGGAGAGAGGACACCCAACATGACCATTTACTCGTATTTGCCTACTTCAATTTACTCAGTCCCTAAGGGAGCGTGGAAACAGAGCCAGGAAAAAAAATAGCACCGCACAGAAGTAAGATATTGCTAACGTCTCTTTGGATTTATCCCATGCGTGCATCCACCCTAGCAACTTTTAGCCATTTTACTATAAATGTGAAGGCTTAACCACAACCATATTAAACCTAGAGCCTCAGTTAGCAGCAACGAGTATTAATCTTCTATTAGCTGTGTGCATGTCTGAGTCAAAAGATGCACATTGCTAAAGCATTAAATACACAAACTCATTAAATTCACCATTGTTATAATTGATTACAATTAATAGATGAGGTCAGCTGCGCCAGTCATTTGATGCTTAGGCAGCAGACTGCTCACTAGAAGAAGTGATAAAAGCTTTACGCAGCCATCTAGTCCCTCCTTGGGTCCCAGGGTGGGATCAATTTCACACAAAGCATCTCTAACAAGCATCCCTGATGTCCAATGGATTTCCCTCGCTGTGTTTTAAGCCATATCTCTAATCCCCAAAGGAGGTGGACAATTTACTCCTGTCTGGCTGGAAATTTTTACATTTCCAAAGTATGCTGTCACACTCCCCTCTCCTCTCCTTCAACTAAATAAAGGCCAATATTCAATATTTCCTTGTGGACCCTATTAGATCTCTGACTGTTCATATGAGGCTCTACTAGCTCTACTCTCCAGTTAGACCATACCTACCCTGAAAAAGGATGCAAAACAGGACACAACAGTCCAGCGAGACTTCACAAGTATCAAGGTTCGCATGCTTTGCGTGTTGATGTATCTCCACAAGTTAATCTTTCTTCCATAACAGACAGCATGGCTGATTCACTTGTCATTTAACCTACTCTAACACTCATTTCCTTTCCTGCTCACATGCTCCTGCACCCTGTTTTTCACCCTCTCGTACTTGTGCAGACAATTATTTCCACCTCAGCAGAACACTTTGCACCTGTCCTTTCAAAGCTGCATCCTTCTGCCAGATATTTCTCTCATGTGTCCACATTACTGGGATCACTAACTCTTTATTTGAGGAGCCTGAATCCTATCTGACTGGAAGGGTATCAACTGCAAACTCAATATGCATTCTCTATATCCCATTTTCAACATCATAAAGGACTTTGCCAAGCAGTATCTGTTTGAGGAGAAACTTCTGTGAACTGGCTTACAGACGTCGTTCCAGAATGACACATAACCACTTATTACTTCTTCAGTGTATTTCTCCAATCAATTACATAGTAGGAAAAACATTTTTAGGTGCAGTTGACCTGTCCGCTAAGATGACAGCTCTAGTAAGATTTACTCTTTGGATTACTGGAAGCAAAAATCTCCTTCACTTTCACTATGTAAATACTATCCAAGTCCACTTAAAAATATTTAGAGATTTATACAAAACACCAAGCTAACACATCTTCTGCTAAAAGCAGGAACATTTCCTATGAAGCCAGCAGTTTCAGTTCCTCCCATACCTCAAACACTAAAGAGTGCCTTGGTAGTGCTCCATCTCCAAAGCACCCAGGAACATCTGGCCAGCTGTTCTTCTACAGGGTACTCCTCCTTGTGACTTTTCTTTCTGTCTCCTCCTTCCCTTGCTCTAAATCTTCAGACCAAGCAGGTCTCCTTGTGTCACAGTGCCTTTTTAGAAGGTAGGAAAAGATGACCAACTATCATGGCAAGAGAAGTAAATTCATCTACTTGATTTATTGCTCACCTGGAATATTTGTTTAACATTAAAGCTGGCAAGAACGGTTAATGTAATTTCTCTTAGTATTTTACTGGGGGTGTTGGACATTAATGAGGACATTGAGCTCTTCTACAGCAATATTTCCTAGAATATTCTTACCTCCCTCTTGCTGAAATCCTGACCTATGCTGTAAGTGTTTCCTGTCTAGACTTTTACTATTCCTTCTGCCCTTTCTAAAGCCACACTAATTTGTCTGCAAGACAACAGCTACTCTTGTTCCACAAAAAGGACTATCGCTCTTGTTCTCTGGTACTGTCACAACATCCTCTCCACCTTGGAACCTTCTTACAAGGAGAAAAAGAGCCAAGCCACACTATCCTTGGGTGCAAGATGATTAATCTCACCGGGACACCCTTCCTCCTGTGTCAATGGCTCTGGAGTCTCTGCCCACCCATCCATGACAGCCTTGCCCACGGAGAGGAGCTCCTCGCACACAGAGCCCACTCACTTCCTCCACGTCTCGTCAGCTGTGTAGATGTCAGCTCACTTCACACAGTGGAGGTTCGTGGGAACGCTTCTCTTTGGAGACGTTGCTATCTTTAAATTTGGCCGCCAAAGGAAACCACGCAATACAAATTCAATCACAGAACTCGGTGGAGTTGAGCAAATAAACTTTTTTTTTTTTATTTTATCTTGAGAACTGAGAATGATCAAGACATGCAAAAACTACAAAGTCATGTTTCAAACTTCCTTTTTCTGAAAACAAAGCACTACAAGAGGCAACATTAGCTACACTGAAAGTTCTTTCCTCTTTTTATTCTTCACATGGAGGAAATAACCACAAAAACCCTCTTTACTCTGCTGAACGATTGTCCCAGATTTGCTGAAATATGGGTGAGGCAGTGCTGTGTTTTTCACGAGCTGAACAAAGGACTTATCTTAACCAAACACTGCATCTCCCCAGAAATTCAAACCAAAGTGTTTAGATGCTTTAAGAATTCCTTTAAAAACTGGTAAAGCGTGGCTAAAACATCCTGGTATGAGTGTGACACCAAGTATTGGGGAAGAGACCATATAGCAAGAAACACAGTTCCTGCCTATGGCAATGCCAGATGGTTTCTTTATGAATTTATACAGCCAAACGTTGAGGCCTCCTACGGACACAAACAGGAGGGGAAAATCTACACTATACAAATCCCTTAAGGCTACACATCACTACAAGATTATGTTCATTCAGGAATTTTTCAGTTAGTAGATTCCTGTAATACCCCATTTCTGCCTCATATCCCTATTAACTGGGGAGTGTCCAAAGCACTTATATTCTAACCCCAAAGTTGGAAGTTCCTGGATAAACACTTTTCCCCTCTCCTTCACGCTCAGACCTGAGACAAAGGAGGCCTGTTATCTTTCATTGCAGATTTGGCACTATGAGCTGGGACAGAGACTTGAGAAGGCAGAGAGGAAAACTGCCACCCACCATCAGTAACTCAGTGACCTGTGTCTCCTCCCAGCCACAGGTAGAAACTAAAATATTACTCCTGAAAACACTGACCAGTTCACTGGAAGCACAAGCATCCAATATCCTGGAGATGTGTCACTTTTAAGATTTTGCTCCTCGGTGCTCTGGCAAGGCAGTTTCCAACATGCCATGCTACCTCCACCACAAGCCAACAGCCACCTTTCAAAGCTTGGCTTTCGTCTAGCGCACAGCTCACAACTGCCAGTAACAACACACCAAGTGAGAGGCAAGAGATTCGCAGCACAGAATCCCGCAGGGAGAGATACCCACCACAAGAGCACTGTTTCTCAGCCTCAAGCATCAATATTAGTTTTAGAAAAGATTCCTCAATTAGGAAGTCCTGACTATAAAACTATGCATTAATGATAAACACAGAAGTTTAACACAGCCCATATATCCCTTCAGGAGGAGGAAAACAACAACAGAGGAGACATTTCTGCCTATCATGTATATTTAACGTCAGAATCAGCATCATAAAAGCCCATAAACAGAACGGTTTCAATTCACAAACAGCCCATAAAGACAGCACAGCGTCAACTCATTAAAAGCCCATAAGGAGAGCACGGTGTGCGTTCACTGCTGTTAGCGATGACACCGTGATGTGTCCGAGTTCTTGCCCCAGGATGCAGCCTCCATCCTTCTCGGGGGAGAACAGCCGGCCGGGGTCCTGCCCCGTGCCTGGCTCTGCCAGTGCAGGCAGTGCCCTGGCTCCATGATGGCTAAGGTCACCCAAAGAGAGAGGGAGAAGACACAGGTCCCTGCACGTGTCCCTTGAAATGCAATGGAAACGCTGTGGGTGTTGTCACCTCAAGAGAGAAACGCAACATCCTCCGGGCAGGGAAATGACACGGTTGTACCCGGGATCTGCTCGCACAAATTTCTGGGAGACCCGTGAACAGGCTGCCCACCCCACCGCACTTTTTACAGGCTTTCCTGTACGTGGATTGCCACCTGCCTTGTAAGAAGAGCATCTGGAGAGCAGACTGCCTAGCCTGGCACAGGAGGGCTGGAGAGCAAAGCGACGGCGTTCCCCGGACGCCTGCAAACTCGAGCAGGTGTAACAGGAACCCCCCAGCTCACCGGCCGAGATTGCCTCCTCGCATTTCAGGGTTAAGACAAAGGCCCTGCTGTCCTCTCGGCCCCTCTCTGACCACGCACAACATTTACCAGGCACATTTTGGCAGAGACAGTCCCAGTCAGGGCCCAGGCTGTGTCACCCCCCACAGCACCCTCTTTCCGACACCTGTGACCCCCGCGCTGGGACCGCGTACCACTAGTGCTACCCGCACAGGGGGAAATCCCCTTGCATTGGGGGGACAGCTGGGCAGGACCCCCTGCTCTGGCAAAGGGAAAGGGGGGGGGGGTGTCTCCCACCCCACCTGCTAGCCCTCGGGGCCAGGCCGGGCCCCGGCAGCTCCGAGGAAGGGACGGGGGCCGCCAGACCCCCCTCAGCTGGCCCCCAGGGCCAGGCCGAGCCCTGGGGAGGGGGAATGAGGAGGGGGGCCCGATCCTCGCGGCGGGGCCGGGGAAGGGGTCCGGGGGCGCTGCCCTGGCCGGGAATTGGGGCCGGAGGCCGCCTGCCAGCCCGGCCCGGGCCCGGAGGGAGGGAAGGGGTACCGGCGGCAGGCCCCGGCCCCGGCGCACTCACCCGCACGGCCCGGCTGCCCGGGCACGGCCAACAGCAGGAGGCAGAGGCAGCTGAGCGCCGCCCGGGCCCCGGCCCAGGCCATGGCGCTCCGCGTCCGCACCGCCCCTCCCGGCTGGGGCGCTGGGTCCGGCCGGCGGCCCGCGGCCTTATGGAGCCGGGCCGGGGCCTGCGCCGCGCCGCCCGCCGCCCCGGGGCGGGGCCGCTCCGCTCCGCTCCGCCCGCCCGGCAGCACCGCGGACAAGGCGGCGGTGGCCGTCCCCGGCCCGGCTGACCCCGACGGCGGGCCCTCGGATGCGGGACATCAACGGGCCGTAAGGCCGCAGAGAGGCGGCCGTGCCGGAGCCCACCCGAGACATGTCGTCGCGCCCCGGCCCCACGGGAGGGAAGGGAGGGGGGGGCGGTCGGGGCAGGGCCGCGCTCCAGAAAGAGCCGAACCACGTCCTCATGAGAGCCAGCCCTAGGATTTCTAAGGTTTGGTTTTTTTTAGAGGGAAAGCAGCAAAGTCCCGAGAGCAAGCGAGTCACGAAGAAAGAGCTTGCCGAAGGGAACTGGTGTCAGCACAGACCGCTGACAACCACGACTCTTCTGGCCTTTCCTTCAAAAAAAAAAAAACCCACATTACAGATTCGAAGCGCATGGAAATACAACTTCACATTCGCGCTCTGCCTTGCAACACCACGGGGTACAGGCGACAAAAACTCTCCAGAATGGAACACTGTCACAGGCTTCACCCTCCGCTCCAAGCGTCATATGTGTTGCTCTGACCCATTAAACGCCCTGCCAAGGCACTCTGTGGAGCACGGCGTCTTCCTCCAGGAGAAGGAGGAATAAACAACGTGTGACACATCAGTCACGTGACTGAAGGGGTGATGGAGAGGCACCCTCATGCTATAGTGATAGGCAGCGTACAAGAGCCTAGACAAATAAGACCCAGTTTTACCAACAACTTCTCAGGTACCAATAACCTTTCTCAGTTTTCTGAGTGTGGTACTTCACGGGGATTTTTGAGTGTCCACATTCTTTTCCCTGGCAGGTCACTGCTCTTGAACAAAACAGATGCAGCGCCAGACCTAGACCAAAGGCCACACACAGCTCATCAGCACAAACAACAGACAACTGCACATGAGTGCCCTTTGAGCGCTATCAGACAGAAACACCCATACACACCCAAGCTCTCACTCACAGGGGTCTGACCGATATCTACGATGTTTTAGAAATTGCTTTTCAATGCACATAATGCAAAAGATGCCATTAATAAACACCTAACAGGCTGAGCAATTGGAACAAGTCTTCCCCCTCTCCTCAACAATGAGTTCCTGAAGATTTTGTAAGAGGTTCATACTGCTGTCGCTACAGTGAACAAGTAGAGGAAAGAGCCATTTGGTCCTTCACATTCCAAAACTCTGCATCCGTGTTTGCAGGAGCTGTAGGAAGACGACCTGCAACTCAGGTTTCCCCCCTCACAGCCTCCAGCAACCAGAAAACCTCCTGTTTCTGTTGGAAGGAGGCAACAAATCGACTCTATAAAGCCAGTTTTATGTACCCCAACAGACCAAATCACAAAGCTATGCAAGAAGCCAGCACGCTAAATTGTATAATACTGCAAGGTGAGACAGGGCATTTTACTCCCACCTGATGTTAGAAACAACATAGAGGTTATGTATCGCCAACCCTTATGGAAGCTGCACATAGCTTTTGAGTCAGGTCATACCTTGTGCTTCCCATAAGCTAGGCGTTACCCAAGATACAGGAGGCTTCCCATGGATGATGATAATATCATGGATCAAGTATGGATACCACTGTGCACTGCAGAAATAACACACAAACATGAATCATCCCATGAATAAGCGGTTCCTGCCTGAGGGGCATGAGATTCCCAGGTCCGTATTTAGCAAGAGTCATATCCATCTCTCTTGGCCTCTCCTGTCACTCACCGCCACTGTCACAGCCTTGCAGTACAAGGAATTGAAGACAACATACCTCAAAGCTCTGGAAACAAACCAGAAACGAGGCTGGAAAGCTAGGACAGCCTCTGAACCCACATTTTGGGTCAAATGCAAACCTGCCAACTTCGGAAACAAAAAATCTGGAGAACCACTCATCCGATCAACCAGTTGAAACACACCTGAAACGCCCACATCAGCAGAGCTATCGCTCAGACACGGTGGAAGATGCTTTTGGAGAAGAACCAGGTGAAACAAACTAATAAATCCTGGAGCTCTGCAATGTCTTAAGCCACAACTGAAACCTCAAAGGCAAGCACTGGGATTCAGGCCATTAGTCGTCTTCAGCACAGACTTTATGACTAGAATAAGGCAAAGTGAGAAAACCCATTGCAGGCAAGAGCCTTAGAGATTACTTGATATTAAAATTAGGATGTTTCATTCTTTCAAAGGCTTAAATAAGAGATACTCTCTTAAATAGGCATAAAAGGCAGAAACAGGAAATATCTCGAAGTGAATTTACTAAGAAAAATGTACACAAATGGAAACCAAATATGTGTGCTGGACATCTCATTTGCACAGGACATTGGTAATACAAGAGTAAGCCACGCAATACAGCTGCCGGGCCAGCTGAAATCACTCGCTGATGTGGCCGCTGAGCCAAAAAGATGCAAAGCCAACTATTTACACCAAAGGCAAAGCAGTATCCAGTGCGATAACAAAGCTTATGTGGTAGATGTTGAAAAGGACCTCATTCAATGCCTGGGGAAAGGAGGAAAAATTGGTGTTTTTTCAAGGAAAAGCATTCCAGCACCCTTTGACAGAGCAGGGACAGCAGCCCCATTTCCTAAGAAACACAGCAAAGGGGATGGTGCAGGACCAGAGATGTAATGACCAGCAAAGAACTGGGACCTTTGCATCTCCTCTGCAGCAGTAAGGAAAGCCCACGCAGAAAGGCATTTCCTCCTTTACGTTTTGCACTTCCCATCCCCTTTGGAGACTTTAGAAGATATTTAGACTGGTTTCTAAAGGGAGCAAGGCTGGTGTACAACACGAGCAGCAGTACGGTCCAGTGTATCAGAGCGTAAATCTTGGACATGTGGGTGCTCATGGAGTTCACTGACATTTTGTGAGCTGGACGACAGACATTGCCAGGCTGTGGTTTAGTGAGCCATACTGCGCTCGAGCAGTGAGGGTAGGGGAGAGGATACAGAGTGAATTCCCAAAGGGCATCTACTGTTTGTCAGTTATTTTCACAATTCTTTGTAACAAAGCTGTAGAATCAGTAAGAAAATAAATTTCTCAGAAATCCTCATGATGGGGCTGGCCATTACACTCCCTTTTCTAGTGAATGCCAAACATCTACCTTTGGCAGACTGAAGGGTACGAGGGCTCCAACTAAACTGGCTGAGCATGTAACAGTGGTTTTAAATAGCAAAGTCAGATGTGTCATGTCCTCCCTCCAACCTCAACCCTGCAGGCTCCTACATCCTCTCCACATACCACGTGCATGGTGTTTGCTTATAAGCACTGTAAATAAGACAGATTAAGGATTTTGGATGCAGTCAGGACTTCACTGACATCACCAGCAACAGTCCAGCTGGCTTAGGAAGCACACTCGTTAACACTGCACCAGTGATCGCTGGCTGATGGGCACCTACGAATCCCGCTAATGGCTCTTTCCCAAATGCATTATTATCAAATTACATGTTTTGCCTGGCTTCCAGCTGGACTTAATGATTGCCACGTACCTGTCTCCAGCTGCGCTTGGCATTTCCAATCTAATGACCTCAGGACACTGTGGGGGGCATTAAATGAGGTAGAAGAAAATGAGGCAGAAGAAAACTGATGGAAACAGGCAGCAGCTTGTCCAGATGTAGAGGGTCAATAGCAGGATCCCAGGCTCCAACCCTCTACCTTTATATAGCCGAGTGCACCGTTCTCTTCAATTAATCACTGAGTCTCATCCAGAAAGCACTCAGAGGTGGAGCTCTTGTACAAGGGGTAGGGCAGTTAGGATAAAAAAATTCTGCTACTTGACTATCCAAGCAGGACTACTTCCTCCTCTGGGCAGGGAGATGGTCTAGACAACTCTTGAAATCCCTTCCCTGTTTTCCTATCAATGGGAAGTTTGCTCAAGGGGTCGAGACCCATTTATTTTCAAAAGACTTCCAGAGTCACACTTCGGGGAGCTCAAGGGAACAGAGCCACAATTTCACCCCTCCTGGCTCTAAGCCTGCTCCAAGCAGCACTTGGCTGTGCAGCTCCCTCTGGACTGTGACCTGCTGCTGCCCTGGCTGGTATTTCCTTGCTGCCGCCTCTCGCCTGTGACAGTGTTCCCAGCCCCTTTGGACATGACCTTTCCCCCAGCAATTAATGTGGTAAAGTCTGAAACATCAGGCCCTAAAGCATCAGTTTCATTTACACCTGTTTCCAAGATGCTTTACACTGACAGAATGGTGTGAAACCCAAGTAAAACACACACTCGATGTGTGATCTTTCCTCTGCCTTCCTTAGCACTGCCAACGAAATCCACTGCCAGTCAGCCCACACGCTAGGCAATCTTTAAGCTATTTCTAAAGCTGCTTGGAAGCCTCTTAATCATTACAGAAGGGCTTAATGAGACAGCTGGCCATCACATCCAACGGACAAACCCATTCCTGCCGCAGGTCAGGGGAAATCCGGCTCCAGCAGTACCACAGACGGCTCTCCAGCCCGAAACGCCAGCGTCGAAGGCAAAGCCACGGCTCCTTCAAGGAGGTGGTATCACCCTGCACCAGGCACACAGGGCGCTTTTGGCCTAATCCCCCGGGGGAGCCGTTTGCCTAAACCCTTTCTCCCACCGAGTGCACGGGGAGAAGCAGCAGCTCTCCGTACCTGCCGGAGCTGCTGTCCCAGGGCTGAGCCCGGGCCCGGGGGAAGCTGCGACCCCCTCGGCCGAGCTCACTCTGCTTGCTACCGAGCAACAAACACTCCGACAGCCGGGAGCGGAGCCCGAGGCGAGGCCTTCCCCGCTGCTGACAGCAGGCGGCAGCGGCCGCCGCAGAAACAGCTCTCTCGGTGGCGGCGGCGGCTGGGAGGGCACGGCGTGCGCCCACCTGTAGGGAGGAATCCCGGACTACCAGGACGGGCACCAACGGCACCTCCGACGGGCACGGGGAGAGGGCCGGGGGCGGCCGAGAGGCTGCGAGGCCTCGCTCCACCAGCAGCCGGGCCGCTCGTCTCCCGTGCGGCGGCGGCCGTTCAGCTCCCACCACCAACCAGCAACTCACGCCGAGCGGGACCGCGGCGTCCCGAGCCCCCTCCCTACCGGAGCCCCCACGACGCAGCCGCCGCCGCCCCCGGTCTCCCCTCACGGCGGGGCGGGCGGCCGCCCCTGAGGCGAGGCCCGGGCCGAGAAGGACCGCGCCCAACACCGGTGACCCCGCCCCCCTCCTTCACCCATAGGCTGACGGGCCTCCCCGGCAGCCAATCGCCTCCTGATCTGGCGCGCTCTTCCGCCTCTTCTCCTGGCAGCCTTCTCTCCGCAGTTTCTTCCGCCTTCGCTCTGATTGGCCACGGAGCGTGGCGGCGGTCTCCCATTGGCTGGCGGCGGCGGGACGGCCCGCTAGGCCGGGGCGGGCGAGGCGTTTCCTAGCAGCAGCGGCCGCCGCCATGGCGCCGCGGCGCGGCGGGCCGGTGGGCTACGCGTTACTGGGCGGGCAGGTCGCGTTACTGCTCGGTAACCTGCTGCTGCTGCAAGGCTCCTCCCGCGGCCTCCCCCATAACGGCACCGAGGCCGAGGCGCCCGGGCCGGGGTCCCCCGCCTCCACTTGGGCCTACACCGACCCGCGGGCGCCGCTCGTCCTCTGTACCTACCTGTGAGCGCCGGGCCGGGCGGCGGGGCCGGGGATGCAGCGGCCGCCTCGCCCTCCCTCACCGCTCCCCCTCCTTCCCCTCAGCCCCGAGGAGTTCGTGGAGTGCGAGGAGCCGGTGGATCACGGCGGGAACGCCACGGCGCAGCAGGAGCTGGGTCACGGCTGCGTGAAGGTGCGGAGCCGGGCGGGTGGGAAGGGATCGGGGGGGGGGGGTGGACCGGACGGCTCGGCCTGGTCCCCGGGTCTCGCTGCCGGTGGTTGAGGGCATCCGCTCTGCCTACAGTTCGGCGGACAGGCCTACGGCGAGGTGGACCGCACCCGGGTGCAGTGCCGAGCGCTGGACGGTATCGAGTGCGCCGAGCCGCGGAGCTTCCTGCGGGGCAGCAGGCCCTGCGTCAAGTAGGATGCGCTCTCCGGGGGGGGGCGGGAGGGCCCCTATCCCCCCCAACAACCCCCATCCCCTCCTCCCGGGCCCTGCGCCTCTCCCGGCCCCCACGGGAGGGAGCCCCGATGTAAGGAACCGGCGGCTTACCCGGGCCCCTGCACCCCCCCCCCCGACCCCTTCCATTACAGGTACACTGGGCACTACTTCATAACCACGCTGCTCTACTCGTTTTTCCTGGGTTGCTTCGGAGTGGATCGGTTCTGCCTGGGCCACACCGGGACCGCTGTGGGGAAACTGCTGACGCTGGGAGGACTGGGGATCTGGTGGTTCGTGGATCTGATTCTCCTCATCACCGGTGGGCTGATGCCCAGCGACGGCAGCAACTGGTGCACGGTGTACTGAGAAGGCTGAGCTGGCCCCCACGGAGGTCGACGGCCTCGCCGAGGAGGGGAGATGGACTCCTCCGCTTGTTCTGCAGCGCCAGAGCGGACTTCTGCCCTGCGCAAACGTGGATTTACAAAGCTGTAACTTAACGCGCAGAACAGTCGTTCTTGTTGATTCCTCTGTGCAAGCCTTGGATGCAAAATTGTTCGGTATATACTTTGCTTGTTTAAAATAATCTGGATTTCCACCTGCCCCAAGCAGGGACAGTTTAAGAAATCAGACCTTACGAACAGAGGTGGTCAAACAAATCTTAATAAAGCCTGGAAGGAGCTGACTCCACGTACTTTCACTATCTGTAGG
Organism: Haliaeetus albicilla; assembly: GCF_947461875.1. Taxonomy (NCBI): domain Eukaryota; kingdom Metazoa; phylum Chordata; class Aves; order Accipitriformes; family Accipitridae; genus Haliaeetus; species Haliaeetus albicilla. The sequence continues at coordinate 37,496,209 of NC_091495.1, forward strand.
GTACATACAGCCACACAGACGCAGGCCACCAGCGTGTGGTTTTGTGTTACTAGACTTTGTAAACCGTTAAGGCTGAGTAAACCAACACAATGTTACAGAGACTCTGTGGCAAAGCCACGAGCTCTAATTCTACATTATTTGTCTAAAACTGTGTTCACTGGCTGCAGGGGAAGCTGGGTTAGATTTAGCAGAAACTGCACCCTTTGGAGAGCATTACTTTCCCCTCTCGCAGGCAGGGAAAGTCACAGTGCAGCAGGTGAAGTTACTATCGAGGCCTCTCCAAAGAAGCACTTGCGTCTATTGATGTAAGTCTCCCTGCCATGCACGTGTTACAGAAACATCATCTGTATGACACTGCACTCACTCTATGTGTTATTTTAAAGTTACCTGTGTCTCCTGGCCCCTGCCCTTCCTAGTAAATAAGCATGCTTTCCAAAACATACTCCACTGTGCTGCCCGCGGCAGCAGGTTGCATTCCCTTTCCCTGCTGCCAGACAGTCGTATTCTTTAAAGTCATGACCGTTCAGTGGCAACCATTTGTGTTTTACAAAACTGTCAAATACCAGCCTTGCCTCATTAGCGATGGAAACCTCATTGCCACCCGGAGCTGCAGGGAACAGACGGGAGTCGTCGGAGAGCTGGGAAAGGGCCAGAGATGCCAAGGGGTAACTCCTGTCCACGTGCCGGTCACCCCTCTGGCTCCAGCCCACAGCACAGGGCGCATGCGTTACCAAAATGAGTGGGAGCTTCAAGCAACCACACACCCAAAAGAGGAAGCCCCACCAGATGCAGTCTGAAAACTTACCGAGCTGAATAAAAATGGGAAAAGGAAGCTGCAGTAAGTCACAGCCAGAAGCAGACACAAAATCCATATCTGCAAAAGTCCAGTCACATTTGACGTAAAATACAGCAACCATACACTCTCCATTCTCACACAGTTCTGCAAACTGAGGACCCTCCAGCTGTTTCCATTTGGCTAATTTCTGCCTGCATTACTTCTACTTCTGCCTCCAATAGCACTGCAGTGGGGTTCAGTTTGGCTGGGAATTCTGCCTATTCCAGTTTTGGTTTGTGGTTTATTGCAACAACTCCTCCTCTTCAGGGAATGGGGTTTATATCCCATTTCGGTACAAGTAATCTGAATTTGGCAGCTTTGAATAGGTCTCAGGGCAGTAGGGTGGCGGGGGAGGCTTCATCGTGAAACTACCACATTCTTCAGACCAGTGGAACAACAGGGCTGAAAAACCCACGGGGGCGGGTGGGGGGGTGGAATTATGCAGCAAGCCAGAAAAGAAAAAAAGAAAAAAAAATCCCATGTGCAAAAGCCCATCATCATTAACATCTCCCCACGTCCTCAGCCCAGCAGCTGCCAGCTAACAGCAGGACCTCAAATTCCTTCTGTGTACGAGGCAGTCATGGACTACACTGAGGAAAACCAGGGTATTGGTCCAACAGCTTTTCTCCGGCCCGCATATCCAGAAAGGCAAAGATAGTTGTGACTTCCCTGCCACCGCCGTGCACTCACCCTCTCTCATACCCAGAACCGACCTGTGTGCAGGGCAGCAGCATCTGTGCTCACTTCACACAAGAAGTGTGCTCAGCCAGTTGTCACTGGAAAATATGACACTGAAAGCAAAAAAAAAAAGTAACAAAGTGTTTAAACCAAGAGTTTTATTGGGACACACTTAGCTATCGAAGGGCTCAAGATGAGCAATAGCTGGAGCTGTCTTAACATTGTCAGCAATGAAATTCAACTTGCACCTCGGGCTGGGAGGATGCACACCGCCTGGAGACGGATGATTTCTGCTCCAAGCAGTCATGTTCCTTACCAAACACATACCCTGGAAGCAAGGGATGCTTCTCGCCCCGTTAGTCTCTGTCCCCTCTTTTTCTAGCAGTGACAAACAAGATCAAAAACTTCTTCAAAGCACAGGCCACAATGGCCCTTGGCCCTCCCCTCGGTGCTCTTTCCCGCTGAAGCTGGCTGGGGGGGGCCAGGGTGTCCGGTGGGGCACAGTGGGGTGGGCAGCCCAGCTGGCTGCAGCTCGGCAGCGGGGGCCTCTGAGGGGCTCCATCCGTTAAGTGTGGCACAAGAGACACCAGGCTGGGCTTTGGCAGCTCAGTGCAGCATCTCTAAAAGCTCCCCCAGCACACGATAGCTGCTCCCCTTGCATGTGGGGGGAGCACCTGGCAGTGGCCCCCATGGTCCCCCCCTAGCCGCTGTGCCCTGTCTCCCAGCCTTGGTGGGGACGGCGTTCAACCCTCCCTGGCAATCATTACCCAAAATACACCATGCAAACAGACAGCCTGGGAAAGCAACTGGGATTTCCTTCTTTATTTAAAAACACAGGGGAAAAGGGGTTCCATCTCCTGCAGCCAGCATTTACAGGCGAGGGGTGGGAGGCAGGTAACCGACACCATGGGAGTCAGGGAGCATCGCCCGCGCGAGGCACCCCGGCCCTAAGAGCACTTGAAATCCGTAGCCAGCACTCACAGAAACGGCTGAAACCGCTTGGGAGTTTCCATAGAAAAGAGCAAACCCATCTCTCACACCATTCTTTCCGCACAAGATACCTCGAACCTGCACGCATCCCTAGGAAAGCGGGGAAGCTCGCAGCACACGCTTCATTCTCAAAAGCAAGCAGCTACGGGGGATCGTTCATCCCCACGCGGGAGAGCCAGGCGGCAAACGCAGAGATAAGGGGATACCAGTTTGCTTTAAAAATTGCTGCAAAGTTCCATCGAGGTCTGGCTGCATCCACCTGGTCCTTTGGGATGGGAGAGAAATTCCTCCCCGCAACACCACCTGCATCACGGATGGGTCTGGAGCCCAGCTTGACTTTGAACACACTTGTTTCAGTGTCACATTCAGCCTTTACGCTGTCCTGGGGATGCGGGGAGGGTGGGAATGAGAAACAGGAATGTTGCAACAGCGCTGGAGCCACTCGTAGTTTCTCCTCCTGGATGATTAACCCTAATTGTGCAACCAGCTTCTGCTTTACCATCCCAGGCCTGAGGAAACTGCAATTATCAAGCAACAAAAATACTTGGTACTCCATGGGTTTGAAGCCTTGCATGAAGTAACCATTGTCTCTCTGCATTTGATGTTCTTCAGAAATGAGGTCAGAGCGCTATCACCAAATACAGTGACTCTATGATTGATAGGCTTACTGAACTATTAAAACATTTTTGAAACCCCATGTTATGAGCCAAACAGCAAGTCAGCCTTAAAAAAAAAAAAAAAAAATTTTAAACACTAGTGCAAATAAAGCAAAAAGAAGGAAAAGGAACAGCATGATCTAGGTTTCTACACTTAAATAACAAATATTAACACTCGCCCTGTACCGTTTGCATCGATTCCCACTCATTTTCATAGTTTCAGTGTTCCCCAGCATCTCCACACATCCCCCTTGAAGCCACTCTTAGCCCCAAACCTGGGAGGTCCCGTCACCGCCTCCCCCCGGTTGCACTGAGGCCCCTCCGGCTGCGCCTGCCCCGGGCTCCAGCAGAGCCCAGCTGGAGGAGCAGCCCCTCTGACACAGGAGGAGATCAATGCAGGAAGATGCAATTTTAATCTTGTTAAGATCCATTGGGCTAATCAACGCCTTGGAGCTCAATCGATAAAGCTCTGCTCGATCCCAGGCTGAGCCTGAGCTAGCTGAAGCACAGCTGTCAAACAGCTGGAGAGCTGGAAAGGGCAGGGACAAACCAGATATTTTTTGCTCCTGGGGAGCACGTTGAGCTGATTTTGCAGAGCAGGAACATGTAATGCCAAAAAAAAAAAAGGAAGAAAAAAAAAAAAGAAGAAAAAGAACAAGTAACTAGTCCTCAATAGAGAGAAGCCTTGTTAACTCCAGACCACTCCATGCGCTGCTAAGCTTGCAATGCCATTCCCACACCAGCCACCCAGATTTATCAGCTGGAGTACATCTGAGATGGCAAAGAGCGTGCCTGTATCTGACACGGGACACACCAGTGCAGCTGGGCCAAAGCAAGCCCATTTAAAAACCCACGTGCCCATCAGCAGAGCCCCGGGCAGCCTTGCCCGGGGCTGCGGTGCCCAGCCAGGGCACTGCTGCTGCTGCCCAGGCTGCTGCCTCCTGCCCGCAGGGCACTGCAGCCGGGGATGCCGGCAGAGCGCAGCAGCTCAATGCCAGGGATGCCATCGCTTGCTCTTGTTTCAGCTTAACACAATTCCGGATGAAAGCTTTCCTACCCAAACACGTGCTGCTTTCCATGGTGCACGGACACTGCCCCAGCCAACGCTCCTCACTCTGCCACCTTGGGTCTGCGTAAGAGCCCTCAAACGAAGGGTGAAGCAGCACCGACGCCTGGATGGGCTTGCTGCTGCTCTCACAAAGTCACACCAACATAACCTGCTGCTGACAGCGAGCAAGGACGGGGAGGTGTGTCCTCACTCAGTACCCAAGGATTACACACACATTTCGGGGTGAAGATATCAGATGATCTCGCTGCCTAGGGAATACCTGAATTTTCTACGCGCTATTTATCACAACTCCTACAGGAGCTTATTTGGTTATGGAAATGACGAGTTCTCGTTGCTCTAAAAACTTCCACTCATTTTCATTTCAAGGCAGGCAGCAGGCAAGTTGGCTGGACAAGTCTTCCCAGTTTCATTTAATGCTCGGCTTTCACTGCTTTTTGCTAAAAGCACGTCACCACCCGGGCACGGCTTTCTGGTGCCCAGATGTACACAGTGCAAAACCAACACCGTACCTGAGGATCCTCCCGTCCCTGGGAGCCACCGTCGCACCGGCTGCCTGCCCAGGCTCATGCTCAGAAAGTACCAATAAACTTTTCGGAGGGGCTGAGCGGGGAGCCTGCCAGTGCCGGGGTTTAACAGTGGCTACAGGTATAAAAAGACATGATTAAAAGCCAACAGATTTGTTGATACGCCATTAGTCAGGCAGTGTAAAGAGCTGGTTTCCTAGGGAAAAAGTCATCAAAACGGGAAGTTGCAGCGTGTCCCTTGTATAGGCAGCTGAGGGCTGGTGTCTCCCCGGCTCTGCCCAGCTGCTGGGGAAAGGCTGAGCAGCGTGAAAGGGGAGAAAAATGTTTTTCCAAACACAGGAAAGGCCACGCTCCCCTTCAGGCCTCCGAGACCTCCTGCCGCTTCCTCCAGGCTTGGTTTTGGGGGCAAATTATGTGGCTGCAGAGGAGGATGCCCCCTCATCCAAGCCGTGCCAGGAACCAGCGCTTCCCACCCCGCACGGTGAGCGATGGCAGCACGAGGTGCCCGCAGGTCGCCCTGTCCGGGGGCAGCTCCCAAAACACGGAGCCGCCTGGGGCAAAAACGCAGGCAGGAGCGGGGCAGGGACTCCGCTTCCCAGCAGAGCAAGGCACCGGGACGCGGGTCCAGCCGGATCCTGTATCGCAGGGAAGAGCAGCGGTGGAGGGAAGGGGCCACCTCACCCCTGACGAGATGACGGGGTGAGCTCGGTCCGAGGCGCTGAGCGGACACACGGAGACCAGCCGTCCCAGACACGGTGCGCCCCGCGGGGACCCCCAGCAGCCGGGAAGGTGGCACACGGAGCCGGGGGATGGCTCGGTGCCCGGTCAGACGTCGGAGGTCCGGATGCTTTCATCGTCCAGGTCGAAGGCGAACGGCTTCTCCTTGAGATGCTGCGGCTCCGACTTGTGCCGCACGCGTTTGCCCAGCACGGCGCCGGCGTCGCGCTCCGTGAAGGCCGGCACGAACACCGAGTCTCTCAGCGGCGCGGGCACCTCCTCCGGCACCAGTTGCTTCCCCGCTGCCTGCGGAACCGGCGTCCAGGGCTGCCAGGAGGAGGTGGAAGGGGTTTTGCACAGCGCTCTCCTCTCCTCTGCCACTTGCCTCTGCTGGGAGAGAGCAGAGGAGCCCCCGGACTTCACCATGGAGGTGGATCTCATGAAGGACATTTCCTGCAAGGACAGACACAGGGTGAGCGCTGGCTGAGGTTGGGGTTTCGTGCATGCAATGCTGCGAGCAATTTTGCAAAGCTCTGGGGACCAGGCTCTGCAGAAAGGAAAAAAAAAAAAACAAAAAACCCCTAAGCAAACTGAAAGTCTGAATTAAATGGCCCTTTGCCATCAGTCAGGCTCTCGCTTGTGCCTCGGAGCAGAGCAGGGTTCACGCAGGTCCAGTTCGATGGCTGAATCTCACTTTTCAATCTTTTCAGGGAAACTTTTCCAGCGACTGGTAAACAAACTCAGAGAGGGCAGGGATCTCATCCTGGAAACGGGCTAGCTGAGTGCTTACACAAGCCACTAAATAAATACCTTGTACATTGGCATAATCTTCATTTGACACTATATATGAAGCAGAAAGGACGTGACCTACCCTCGGGCGAGTTTTCAAGGCCTGGACTGCCCCTGTGATTACTCGGATCCAGCTGTGCATGTCCTCAGGGCTGTCTGCCTGCAAAACACACCAGCCCAAATCAGACTTTGCCTTCTGCAAGCCCCTGGTGCAGCCAGAGTTGATCCCCGCCACAGCAAAGTGTGGACACGCAGATGGACAGGCTACCGGGGTTCCCAGGATATTTGCTACTAACTTATCCTTCCTTAAAAATCACTGCACCACCCTATCATCCCCCGCAGAAGGGGAGCCACTCTCCACATTGCAGCATTTTTGTATCAGGAATAGATAAAGCATTTAAGGAATAAAAAAATTGTCGGGATTGCAGCGGCAGAGGCTCGGGGGTCTGCATCCCACCACAAGCGTGCCCGGGGCCGTGCTCTCTGGGCATCAGGATTTGGGGCTTTTGCCCGTGCACGTGGGGATGAGCATCCACAGCACGGCATGCCGTGCTGGCTACTCTTCGGGGACTCACAAGTGCTGAGGGGTCGTGCCGACAGCCCCGTGCACGGCATCCCCTGCCTGCTGCCTCCTCCTGCCCAGCTCAGCCGCAACAGGGAGAATTAATTAATACCCCTGCACGCTGCGGAGAGGGCTGGCCAAATCTGCAGGACAGGGAAGGTGCAGACACAGCCCCACGTACTCGGGATACTCGTCGGATCGCCCTGTGCTTTTGTCTCTGCTTTTTCCTGCTCACACAAATAGCGGCTATTATAAATAAACCCAAGGGCAGAAGTGAAACCGCCCGGCAGTTCTCCCTTGCCGCCCGTGCCCCGACGCCAGGCAAAGCTGTTACAAACTCATCTGCTCACGTTTGCTGGCCGAGAGGCTGCTGGGGAACAGCCCATTTGCAGGAGAGTGGCTCGCACGAGCTGAACTCACTGCCCAGAAAAGCAAACCGGCCTCGGCTGCCTCACCTGGATGTAGAAGGTCCTGGAGCTCGTTATGATTTCAAAGAGGTTGTCCCGCATCAGGAGGTCACTAGAAACAGCGAGAAAAAGATGGTCACTACCCAGAAGTCATCGTGGATGGAGGAAAAAAAAAAAAAATCTGTGTTTATCCTCATCTCTAGACTATGCTGGTGAAAAACATATTGAAGGCAAACCTTGGATCTCATCGGGATTTTAAGAAGATGACTCCAGCTCCCCAGAGACCTTCAGCTACACACACACACTCCAGCTTCTGCCATCTGCAGGCAAATCCCGGCCCCTCCCCAGACCCGTAATCCATCTCATTTACAGTTCATGAGCTTTCTATTACTTATTAAGAATAAACAATTCAAAGATATATTAATAAATAATATTTTTACTTTAGCTAAAGAGGTTTGTTTTCTTAGTTCATTTTTCATTGCAAGTCTTCGAGTTACTTTGATTTTATCAGCATTCGCTGCAATAAATTGTTCCCAAGACACTGTGTAGCCACCTGTGCTAGTTTAAGGAAAACACCTATATGCGGCTTTCAGCAGCTTTATGAACACCTTTGTTCTTCTGTCATACGATGCTATTTACTGTGCAGGGCCCCACACTCCTTCATCTAGGGAGATAAGAGAGCTGTAGGAGCATGCCTGCCCAACAGAGATAGCTATCAGCACCAGGAGAACAGAGGATGGACAATATCCTGCATCCAGCCATATTTCCCCAACCTGCTCACGGAGCTGAAGGGGAAGAAATTTCTTAAAAGCAAAACAAAGAGGAGACATTTGGGTTACAGGGTCGTAAAAGAAAAGCGAGCGGCAGCACAGCTCAGCCTGGCCGGCAGCAGCAGCCACTGCTTTTCGGGGCCCTCTGGGCTCCCCGAAGGAGGAACTGAGTTTCCTTCCTGCCTTCCTCCGGTTCAGCTCCTCGGGGAGCTGCTTCCCACCAGCAGCCGGAGCAGCCGGAGCTCCCGTTAGCTGCTCCGGCCCCAGCACAACCTGGGGCTACAGCAGGAGCTGCAGTTCAGGGAAACACGGATGGGAGCATTACCCAGACTTGACCAGGCACTCGTGGGTCTTGCAGACATCCTTCAGGAGAATCGAGCGCAAGGGTTCCTTGTCCTGCGGAGATGAGAGGAGACGACGATGGGCTTGGCCGGCCCCTGGGGCTGCCAGCGCTGGGATGCGCTTCCCATGCCGGCACGGCAGCGCAGCAGCTCTGGACCTCTGCTCGGGAGCAGTCGGTCCCAGGCGGGGGCCGGGGGGGCGGCAGGGGCCGCTCACCTGCTCACACTTGTAGTAACTGATGGAAAATTCATCCAGAACAAAGTACCGGCGCTTCCAGCTCTTCCTCTGGAAAAAAGAGGAGGAAACAGCTCGGTGCTGGGCTCCGGCGCTCTCCCCACGCTGTCGTGGTCCTGCATCCAGAGCATCCCTGGAGCATCCCCAACCCACGGGGCAGCAGGCAGCCCACGGCCACGCACCCCGCTGAGCTGCCCTGCTGTCCACGGCGCAGGGGACCCCCGGTACTCACCACGTTCCCCTGCTTCACGCAGTAGCCGCTCTTGAGGATGGGGGGCCCGGCGGGCGGCTTGGTGGCCGAGGTGGGGATGTAGCTCTGCGAGCGCCGCAGGAGCGGGTGGGCGGCCACATCGCTGCTCTCCCCTCCGTCCCCTCCGTTCTGGAAGCAGAGAGCACGGAGTTACTGGGGAGCCGGGAGAGAGAAGGGTGGGGGGAATTCCCTGCTAGAAGGCAGGACACCTTGAGCTGGAGGGAAAAGCAACCCGAAGCCAGCCCTGAGCATGGCGCTGCATGCCAAGGGCTAATTGCAATGCCTGGACACAAGCAGGGGGATGAATCAGAGTCGAGAGCTGATTTTATCTCGTTGCATTCAGCTTTTCAGACTGCTGCCTGACTGCTAGCCACGTTTTTGGCACCCACACATTAAAAACAACGTTAAGAAATTAGAAAGGCTACAGAAAAAGCAATCTGAGGGCTGAAGAAAATCCCTTGCAGCAGGGAAGTTAAAGAACCTCATCTGCCCGGCTTATCAAACACCAAGAGCTGACTCAACTGCACCACAGACCTTCTCTGGAGTAAGCGCAAGGCACAAGGACCTCTTTCGCCTGGCAGAGGGACGCAGAACAAAAACCACCAGCTGGAAGCTGGAGCCAGACAAACCCAAGTTAGAAGGCAGGCACGCTTTCCAACTGGAGAAGGCAATATATCATGGGAATAAACTGGTCAGGAAAGCTGTAAAGTCTCCACTCCACGTTTTCACAGCCAAATTCTCCCAAAAGAAACTGTGATGTTTGGAGTTCAGGTGGAAAACCCGTGCTTCCTCTGGCCCCGAGCTGTCTCTCCCCAAACGCAACACTCGCTGCTGCGAGCACCGATGGGCTGCGCACGTGGCCGTGCGCCCAGCACCCATCCCCTGGCTCACTCCCAGCGCTTCCCAAGCGCATCCCGAGGGCTGGAGCCTTCCCCGCTGCCGGCATCACCCCCTCCCTCCTCCGCACCCCGCTCCGTCCCCGGGCAGCACCCTCCCTTCTCCCTTCCCCCTCGGCAGCGCCGAGGATGGTTGAGATGAAACATCTGTGCTCATCTCCTTCCCCCGTCCCTCCAACCCCTTCCTCCAGCCCCGCGCTGAGGTTTGAGAATTGCCATGGCAGCCAGGGTGGCTCTCGGTGCTGCCAGCCTTATTTGGCACCCGCGCCGGTGTGACTGCCGGTGTGGTTAACCAGCAACCTGCTTGCGCTGCTCCTTCCAGCACCTTCAAGAGGCTGCTTCGGTTTCTCCAGGACAGAGACGAGCAGCCATTTGGCTGGCCCCAAAATGCCACCCAGAACCTCTGGAGAGCAGTGGAGCAGAGCTCCAGCCCAGCCGGGAAGGGGAGGCTGCCCGCTCCCCTCGCCTGGGGATGCATCTGCGTTACAGATGTTACATGTCCAAAACCAGAGATGGGGATGCTGCTGCAATGGGCAGCGTTACACCTGGGAGCCGGGGTGATGCTGCTGGCCACTCTGGGGGTGCAGCCGGAGCGTGGGTCTTCCCCCTGCGGTCCCAGAGCCGCTGCGGGGCAGCACCGGCCGGCCAGGGCAGAGCCAGGAAACCACGGACGCACCCAGGAAGCTGCAGCGGAAAAATAGCCATTTCACACGGGGCAAGCTGCAAGAGCACGGAAAATGGTCCAGCAGCTGATGCACCACCTCTAAAAAACCCCTCAGTGAAAGAAAGAAATTGCACGAGGGCTGAGGATGGAGCTCCCGGCTCTCGGGAGGTGGTGGCAGGGGAGGAGAGGGAGGCAGAGTCAAGAGTCAGGAGGAAAGAGCAGCTTTAACTCACCGAAACAAAAAAGAAAAGTCACAGGGCTGGCTGCTGCCACTTCTTTGCAAACAGGCTGCCCCAGCTGCATGGAAGCAAGGGGGGAGGCACAGCCCTCCCTTCCCTGCCCTTCCCCACCCCACGCAGGGGGCTGAGGGTCCAGCAGCATCCCACGGGGCAGCGGCACTGGGAAGGGACGGCTGTCAGCCCGAAGGACCTCGCACACCTCCGCACCCCACACACCTCCGCACCCCAACAAACCCCGTGGCCAGGGAAGCGTTAAAATCGCCTGACAGCACGCACACAAAAAAAAGGCTCCAATGATCTAATTCTCTGCTCTATTTTTAGTGCTGCCACCGATAAGAGCTGAAGTGAGACCCAGAGCCGGATGAGCGCCCGAAAGTGGGAGACACCGATGGCCACGTGCACACCCGGCCACGTGCCGAGGGAAGGGGCTGCAGAGCCACGGCAAGTGGGGCCGGCTACCGCCTCCGGGATGGGTCAGTCCCTTTGGCCGCTTTGATGGGGGCAGCAACACGGGGTCCCTCTGCCCCGGGCACCTCGATGGGGGATTTGGACCCAGGACATGCGGGTGGATGGTGCGGAATGGCCGGGAAGGGGACCGGATTCATACCCTCCTCCTCCTCACACCCCCTTGTCTCATCACACTTCAGAGCTAGACAAAGGAGAGGTGCTACAGGGTGCTAAGTGCAGCTATTTATACATCCCTGAGTGGGAACGGTTTGCAGGCACCAAGCTGGTTTCCAGAAATGAAAGTGCAAACCAGCCTCCCCAACAGCCCAAACCAGCAACTGCCTCCAGCCCCATGGCTGGACATTCCCGGACCCCCAGAGCTTCCCCGGACCCCCGGACCACATGCCCCAGCCCAGCAGACCCACATCCACGAGCTCTGCTGCTCCGACACGCGGGTTAGAGAATGACAGACCCCATCGCTGCTGTGTATTAACAGTATTTCTCTACCCTTTGCACTGCTCAACACTGGTGGGGCTAAAGCAGTAACAACGCTCCGACACTCGCTTTCCCTGCGCTCACCCTTCCTAAAGCAGAAATCTGAATACCATTTGCAAAAAGCGATTTGCAGACCCAGCCACCCTCACTCCGCTTGACTCAGAAGGCAGCACAGCCTTGCTGGCAGGAGCCAGACACAAAAACCAGCAGGCAGGGACCCCTCAAAGCCCGGCTCAAGCGCCGAAGGGCTCCTGGCAGCGAGGTGCAGGAACATCAAAGCGGGGTGTGGTGGGGATGCCCTCGCCCAGCTACGCACGGAGAAAGCTGCCACCTTTTCTGCTTATCCCCATTAGGAGCTGCTCTTAAAACACGGCGAAAAGAGAGACCAAAGCGGGGTGCCGACGTCGCGGGGATTTTCCCCGGTGCGCGGATCCTGCCAGCTCACCTGGTTGATAGAGATGGGCGTGTGGACCACCACCCCCCCAATGATCTCGGTTTTGTAGGCCACCTGGGGCTTTCTCTCCTGGGCCTGGGGCACCACTGGAGGCTTCGCAATCTCCGCGGCCGGTGGGATGCTGCCGCCCTTTGGCACCTACGGGAGAAAGAAAGGGGTGAAGGGCACTGGCGCGACCGTGCCGGGCAGCCCTACGCCTGCACGGGGGCACCATCGCCTCTGTCCTCCCAGCCTAAATGCAGCAATGTCCCTTTAAAAAATAATAAATGAACGAGCCACCCCAATTAAGGAGGGTGTGGGCCCCACCCAGGCGGTTTGCAGGAGGCACTGAGATGGGAGATGAGAGGTGGTGAATAATTAAGCATCAACTCACATGAGTCTGTGACTCGCCTCTGCAGCCCAATGCGTTTGTGGGACACTTGCTCCTTTAATTGTCCCCGCTCTACTTACAGCTAGGCTTAATGATGAGCTTTCATCTGCCTAACGAGGCTGAGCTGCAGCACGTCCGCAGGGGCGCAGCACATGGCCGGGCGCTAGTTTACACGCCGAACGCCTGCATGTCCTGCACCGACGCGCGGCCGGGCAGGTCGCGTCTCCGCTGCGAGCAGCTCCGCATCACCGGGCAGAGGCTACGCTGCAGGGACCCAGCTCCAGAATCCTCCTTTTCCCCCCTCCCAGCTCCTTCCCTCCAGCACCTGGCTCTGGACAGAAAGGCGGGTTTTCAAGTTTTCCTTCCCAAGTCTGCACTTCCACTTCTCTAATGCCATTAATCGGGGTCTCTGGCTCCAACCCACCCTCCTGCCTTCCACCCCGAAGCGCGCGGGGAGGGACACGCGGTCCTCTCCGTGCAAACCGCACCATGCATCGGCTGCTGGCTGGGCAGAGCAGAACTCTCAGCTGCTCTAAAGTCCTTCCCGAAGCAGGTGGCTGGACTGGTGTTCAACCTGAGACCTGGCTTAAGTCTTGCGGGGCAGAGGTCTGCGCTAAGACCTCACAAACCCATAGGGAGGAGAGGAGGAAGGGCCAAGGACGAGATCCCGGTTATCCCACAGCCCCGCTGCCTGTGCCTCCTGGGTGCTCTCCACCAGCCAGGCTCAGCTGATGGGGCAGGCAGTGCCGGGCAGGGAGCAGGCAGCAGCGACACGTTCAGGTGCCATCGCATCCCGCTTCAGAAACGCTGCCGCCGCGAGAGCGAGAGCGGCCAGACCACGGCAGGCTGCTGGACGCCCGTGCCGCACGGCCGGTGCTGAGCACCAGCGCCCGCGGGCACTGGCAACGCACCGGCTGCCCACGCCAGCAAGGCAGGCGAGCACGAGGCGGGTGCACGGCGAGGTTGGGGAGCCAGCACGGGCCACCCGGCCAGAGGAAACGGTTTCACAACGCCGATGCGGAGACATTGCGTGTGCAGGGGGCAGGGGCAGAGGGAAGGGGCTGCATCTCTCTGCGGGCAGCGATGCAAGGGGGAAGGTGCTGCTCGGTGCCCGGCACGGGGCAGAGCGTTGCCACCAGCTCGAGCCTCCTCGTGCAGAACTGAGCGGAGTCCCTTGTCGTGGTCACACCAGCCCGCTGCACACCTCAAGCCTTCAACCGCCAAGGCCCTGGCTACAAAGACGGCGTGCAAGGTGAAGAAACGCAGGAAGCAATTTGCCAAGAGCAGAGAAGTCTCCGTGAGAAGCTCTCTGCACCAAGAGCAATACCCGAACCGCTGCCCCATCCTTCCCGTCCCACCGCAGCGAGTGGCTCAGACGGCAGCAGCGTGCACCGAACACACAGCACACAGGACCATGGTTGGTGCCACGCATCCCACATCCAAGAGCCCAGCAGCCCTGCAGAGCCCAGGGGAAGAGGGAAACCTCTCAGAGACCAGAGGCCGGTAAGGGTCCAAACCCCACCAAATGCCAGAACGTCTCCCCATGCCCTTCTGTGCCCCTCCACCCACACCAAGGTGATGAAGCTGCTGCAACTCAGAGCAGCCCAAGGACACCCAGGCACAAATGGAGACCTGTGGGAAGCTGCAGAGCGGGGAGAGGGATTTCCCACGCAGGGCAGAGCGGCCGTGTCACCCGCATCCCGGTAGCCCCGTGTTTCCCAGCCAGCCTGCGAGAACTCCTCCCTGCAGGGCTGGATGAGCCGGTTGGCCGGCCGGGACACAGCCAGAGTCGGGAAGGGCTGGCCAACATCAGGGTATGAAAATCACTGCGGTTTATTGCAGAAACAGAGGATGCATCTCTTCCTACCGCCGCACCAGCTCCCACCTCAGCCAGCCTGGCACATCAGCTATGCGGGCTGCCTGCAGGCAGTTACCCTGGAGGAAACTACCCTGGTGGCACAGCTAGACAAATGTCACTGGCGGGCTCTGGCTACAACTCCTACCTGGTTTTGGAGGTGTTTTTTTTGTGGCCAATATCACCTGAACCCATAAAAGAGAAGGTACAAGCCAGAGCCTGTGCAGTCAGTTTGGTGGCTTCAGGCACAGAGGTTGTTGCATTTAATGTATTTGCAGATATAAAAAGAAAATACAAGCCAGGTCTGGTCTTGTAGATGAGTTTCCCACAGACACAACACAGCACTCCAGTGATTTTGAAACAAAAAATTCAAGGAAAAAAGGTTATTTGATAGGATCCATTCCTAAACTGTTCATCATGATTTTTCCTTATATTTAGTTTACAAACCATGAACAACACGCATCAGCGCATGACCTAGTAAAACCCTGCTAGCATTAAACATCAGCCATACTGCTAACGCCAGGCACACAGAAGCCTGCAGTGCCCCTGACCCTTTCACAGGGATCCCCCACATCCCGGGGCCAGAAAGAAGCCGTCTTGCGAACACCTAACGCAGGAGCCCCGGCACACGGGCACTGCCACCCAGCGCGCAGGCGATGCTCCTGCTCCACCGCACGAGAGAGGGAGCGCAGCACCATCGCTCATCGCCAGGAGCGCCGGGCAGCTGAGGAGCATAGACTTCGTGGGTTTCTGGGTCAGCGACCATTAATTTACGGTTATATGAACACAACAGTAAATGAGAGGAGATGGCAGACAAACTCCTTCGGATCCAGGCGCAACCCGCCCCGCGATGCCCTGCAGTGCGGGGCATTTGCTACGCCTCGTCACAAGACCCGGCGTTCCAGGAAGAATAAAAATTGAGTAAATAAATTATCGAAGCAGAAGAAAGACGCCCTTTGACAGCCGCGGCGAGGAGTTGGTCGGTTACACACAATCCCAGCCAGCAGGAGTGACAGGAGGGAAACGTCCCCGGAGCAGGCAGGGATGGGGACGGCTCCCGCAGGAGCTTCCCCAGGGTGCAGCCGCCGTCCCCCGCAGCAGCTGGGCAGGGAGGGTGAAGACGCATGAGCAAACAGCAGCAAAATAAACCCAGACCAGGAGGATCCCTGGTGATGGTGGAGGGAATGTCTCCCGTCCAAAGCCAGACTCCTGAGATGGGTCACCATGCAGCTCTGGCCTTGCGAAGGGACACGGCGAAGCCGTCCAGCCCTGCAGGCTAAAAGGCTGCATCGCCAGCACGTCCCTCCTCTGCTCGCAGCATTTCTCCCTCAGATCCAAACCAGCTCGGCCCCACGTGCTGGCAGAACCGCACACAGCCCCCGGGGTGTCCGTGTAAGAGCTCTGCTCTCGCAGAGCTGTCCGGGGGACCACGGCACACTCTCCTGCGAACGAGGGGGTTTTGGGAGCTACAGCCCTGTACTATAACTGATCAAACAGCAAAACAAGGGATGCACCAGAAGCAGAGCAGGCTCCAGAAATAGGAGGAGACACTGCAGCCACCAGCCAAGAGCTGCGCTTCCCTCCTTCCCCAGTGCAGCCTCAGCACTAACCCAGAAGAAAGCCAGGCAAGTTTGGCACAGACCTGTTCCCAGGTTGGGGACAACCCAGCCGCCACCATCGCTGCTCCTCAGGTGGGATCGGGAAGGCGACGGAGGAGGAGAGCACAGCAAGAAGGAAAAGCACAGCTCTTCTAGATGCTTATCGAGTGGCCCATCAAGGCAGGACACAGTAATACCAGAGATGAGCATAATGCAACCTACCGTGATCTTACTGGCCCGGTTCAGTGCCTCCACCCAGTCCTGCAGGTCCTTCTGATCGCTGGCTTGTAAGAAATAGCGCTGAGATAAAGCATTGATAACTATCAAAGAAGGGAATGAAAAGAAGAGTTAGGGAACAGTTGCTTAGCATTATTAAAATAAATTAAACAATAAATCAACACGACAGCATCCCTCAGCTCCCAGTCCCAGAGCGATTTGCAGATAGCGGTCTCGTAACCTCTCGCATGGAAAAGCGGCCGAGGGGCGTGGAGGAGGGACGTGGCAGCTGGTCAGCTGGATGCATCCTTGCACCAGAGCGTAGGGAGGGCAGGGCTGAAGTCAGGCTTAAACCAAGGCTGTGGCATGGCCCAAACTAGGACTTAATCTAGTGCTGAAGTTAGCCCTTTGCATGGGGCGCTTGAGGGCCCCTTGGGACTTCCTTCGCCCAGCGCTTGGGTTTTAACTCTCATCTGAAATGCCGGTGCGAGCCCCCCGCATGGGGCTGCACCGTGCGCTCCAGTCTTTGTCTTGGGCTACATCCGTTGTAGTAAAATATTGCAAAGGCAACACCATTCCCCTGGGACAAGTATGTGCTTGGGCTGTCATTTCTGTTGCTCTAAACCTGAGTTCATGGCTCACACAGGAGGCACTGAGGCTGACCGTGTTGGGCTGAGGCCATTTGGGTGGGGGGGAATTCGATACGAAACACCCCTTCCTTGCACCAAAAGGAGCAGAAGCTTATGCAGGCATTAAAAAGGAAAAAAAACCACCTGTATCGCACAAGGTAGTGCAGCACAACAGGACACGTGGAAAGGATTCAGGAGCACAGCAAAAGCAGGGGACCATCACGGAGGGGACCCACAGTGTCCTGCCTCCCTCACCAAGCTCTGCCCGTGCATCTCGCGTTGGGGGTCACAGTGACAGGACCACCACACGGGGCTGTGGCTCACGCTAGCCCTGCGCCGGCCCTCTGGCACGACGTGCTGGGCATGGTCCCCCTCACTCACCAAAGCAGAACGGAGTTTTCGGCTTCTGTTTCGGGGTGGCGATGCTAACCTGCAACAGAGCAAATTAAAGAAAAAGTTCAAGATAACAGCACGTGCTAATGGCATGCACGAGAGCTGGAAGTTTCCATCCACATGCCCGTGGCAGAGAGGAAGCCAGTGTTCCCCAAGCTCCAACCCAGTCCGCGCTCCCAGTTCCTCCGAGCCCCCAGTCGAGCACCGATGCTGCAGCGTGAGCACGGGGCCGAGGAGCGAGCGTGTGGCCGCAGCCTTGTCACGCTGGCCGGCCCGAGGGGACGCATCGTCTGCCCTCCCCAGCCCTGCAATTACCCCCATCTGCAAACGAGGAGGGGAGCCAGCCGGCTCAAGTCAGGGGAAAAATGAACGTGGCCGGCGGGCACGTCTTCCCCGTGCTGAGTGCCACCCCAGGCTTTTTGGGACTGGCCGGGCAGGACCCCCAGCAGCACAGACGCTGGGCCAGGGGGGCAGCACGTCCCTCGGGACGCCGGCACATCCCGTGCCCACGGGGACGACACGCACGGCGCGAGCCCGGGAGCTGCAGCGCAGCCGCGCGAGCTCTCGGGAACCGGCCCGTATCGGGCGTAACGCAGACCACATGCGGCAACGAACGCGCGGTCCCAGGGGAAGGTCAGCGCGGAGACGGGGCTTTCATCTCCCGCTGTCCCCCCGGGCGCTGGCTGCACTGTAAAGCAAAGAACGGAAAGCTTTCAAAGGCCTTGAAAACGCGAGTTTCTGCTGGACTAACGCAGTCGCTCTTGTCAGCAATTAAGAAAATTGAAGGAAAATAGCAGTGGTTTCTCCCTAAAGAGTAGGAATCATTTATATAAGAATAATATTCCCCAGGGCTCCAAGCACAGCATTCATGGAGTATTTATTCTGACAGGCTTCCTCCTTCGGAGCCAGCCTATAATGCTTTAAATATGTTTTCTCAAGCAAACCTCCATTTTTCTGGTATATTTACCGTTGGTAGTTAAAGCCGCTGGCATAACCCCATCCTGCAGTTTGTGACCAAATGCTGTCCTACGGCAATTTTCATTTAGACTAAAACGTATATAATTTAGAAGTAAGGCTCTTTCCGAAATGGGGAAGGCTCAACCTCCCAGCGTTGCTTCATCTGCGCTTAATTTATAAATCATGATTCAGCAGGAACAGAGATCCATCCATTTCTTTATCCAGCTCCAATTCGGAGCTGAGCCCGGTGTGGTGGCCACGAGCCCCCCCGTTCCCCCCAGCAGCAGCCGAGGGGCAGCTCATGGCAGAAGGACGGTGGCAGCTCCGCTTTCCCCGGCCGCGCTGGCAGCCACCGCTCCATGCACTCCAGTCACCAGCCCTGCAACAGTTGTCATTTATTGCACTATTTTTGCCTTCCCGTGGAATCCGGATAATGCCATTAAGACACGCAAAAGGCTCAGTTTCCAGAAGGTCTCATTCTTCAGGGTGCTGCCCTCTAAGCAGAAGGGGAGAGCTACTGGTGCCCCCGAACCCATCACAAAAGGGACTGTCTCTGCCTCCCCATCTTCGCCGGGTCTGATGAGCACCCTCCCGCAGACCTGGGGCTGCGGCAGGACCCGCAGCGGAAGGCACCGTGCTGGGGTTATGGGGACCGAGTGCCAAAGCGAGACGGGCACCACACTACGAGCCCAAACCCTTGCTCGGTCCGGTGCCGGAGCAGCAACACCGTGCCGATCGTCAGCTCCGCGTCCTGCTCGCACCACCACCGCGCTCCCGTCCCCGCTCAGCCCCGGCCACCCCGTGTCCTTCCTCGTGGCAGAGCAGTTCCTCTTCCTCCTGCACCCCGAGCTTGCAGCCCGCCCTGTGCTGGTCTGCGGGTGAAGGCGAACACCGGTCTCGGTGCCGGGATCGGCCGCGCCGCAGGGACACTCCCCGCTTCCCACAGACCCGCTCCGGCTCCTCTCCCAGGGAGGACAGCGTGGGCTCGGGCAGGACCTCGCCTCGGGTGCTGCCGGGGTGAGCCATCGCCTCTCCCGGGAAAGCCGCACGGATAAGGGGACAACAGGGAGCATTCATTTTCTCTCCACCCCACCCCAACATTACCTTGGAGATGTAGGTCAGCTGCAGAGATCCGACAGCACCCGCACCGATAGCCAGGTTCTGCAAAACACGTAATGAGCGACGGGAGTTAAATGACAGGGAGAATGCAAAAGAGGTGAGTCAGGCTGTCACTCGGTGTCATTGGGGTCAGGCAGCAAAAGCTACAGCCACGCTGCCAGCCTCGGCCGCTTCCCTTCTCTGTGCACTTGCACCCTACAAGCAGCTGGGACCGGCCACGCTCGCTGCACCCGAGCTCCGTGACCTCCTCGGTCCCACTCTGAGCTGCCTGCCCTGCTCACCGCCCCGTGCAGCAGCACCTCAGGTGCAAGACGGGCTCCGACTCCCACCCCGCATGGCCCAGAGAGCAGGAGTTTGTGCTAACACTGGCCAAGAGGGTGCAGGAGGGTGGCCGGGTGCTTCCCCTTCCCCTTTTAACAAGGCAATGAAGAATCTGCTGCCAGATGCTCTTCAGGAAGGCAGGTGCCTCCCCAGCCTACAAGCAGTGCTCAAGCACCGTGGGGTTTCCAGGAGGGTCTTCCTAGAGCTCAACTTTGGCTCTTGCTCTTTTGAGCTTGACCGCAAGCGCTGGGGCAGCTCCCAGAGACATCGGGCACAACATGCACAGGCTCCATCTCCCCCAGACGCCCGGCTCCCGGTCTAACCTCTTCTCTTTCTTGTTATAGAATCATAGAATCATTTAGGTTGGAAAAGACCTTCAAGATCATCGAGTCCAACCATCATCCATGCCCACTAAGCCATGTTCTGGAGTACCCCGTCTACTCGCTTTTTGAATACCTCCAGGGATGGTGACGCAACCACTTCCCTGGGCAGCCTATTCCAATGTCTGACAACCCTCTGTCTCTACACTAAGTCTCTAGGGAGATGTAACACCTCACATTGGCACAGCATTTCTATAGGCTCCTCTAAGGTGTCAATGGCTCCTGGTGGTGTTGCTGGGACAGTCCTGGAAACCCCAGAAGTGGCAGCGGGGCTGCTCTGCTGGAGTTTGGTCATGGCCACACTCAGCCACGGGAGACCCTGACAGACAACCGATGCAGCAGACAGCGTCCTCCTTCGGGGACCCGGAGGAGGCACCTCCATCAGGACGGCCCAGGAAGGCCGGGATGTGCCACAGACTGGCTAACAACTTCCACAGACATGCCCAGTGTGAAGCTGGGACCAGTGTGGGAACCTACCTGGGGGTTGTCCATGTACCACAGGAGGCAGTTGGCCTGGGTGTCCAGGATGAAATATCTCCGCAGAAACTTGCCGCAGGTCTCATTTTCTTCGATGTCCAGGAACCCGCAGATACGGTTCTGTCGATCCAAGTACGGCATGCCGGGCTCCTTCTCACATCACCCTGCAGAGGAGGGGACAGGCAGGGAGAGGTGGGTGCTCTGATCCCACAGCCCCAGCTCCCCACGGAGCTGCTCCTGCACCTACGGCCATCTCAACCCATCGGTGCCAGACGTGCTGGGATGCCAGCGCAGTCGCTCAGCCCGCATCCGAGCTCACACCAGGGAGAGGGAAGGGACAACCTTCCAGGGCTGGTCCAAAGGAGCACTTTAGCTGCTTCCCCTTGCTGAAAAATGAGGCATTTTCATAAACATCTTCCTCCCCACAGAGGTGCACATCGCTCCCCAGCCCCGAAAGCCGCCGACCCCACCGCAGCCAGGGAGCTCAAAAGGTGTGAAAAGCACGAGGCTCAAAGGAGGGGCTGGGGCTTCACTCCCCATCCAGCTCCCTCCTCCGCACCACGTCCCACGGCCACTGGCCGAGCTTCCTTCAGGTCCAATCTCCCAACCTGCCCAAACCTCCTGCTGCCTCTCCCAGACCTCCACAGCCCATGGCTTAACACAAAAAAAGCAAAGTCAAACTGCTACCGCCGCATGTTCGCACTGTGGGGAAGCTGCCAAACACAAACGTCACCCAGCACGCCTTTGTGACAAGAAGGGGTGCCAGCGTGACGGCCCCAGGTGCAGGCAGGATCAGACCAGCGAGCAGGACCAAAACAGCTCAGCAAGGAACTGCAGGACTTTGGAAACCCGGGACCTGCAGATGGATTCAGTCGCCGTGCACCACCAAACAAAAGCTCACCGGTCCGGCTCCGAGACCACTCGTAGCACAGGGCAGCACCACGGCCACCGGGATGTCCCCGGGGCAGTGACAGACCGATTCCGAGTGACAGCCCTGTGCCCCAAACTGCCCTTGTCACAGCGGCGGTCGCATCCCACCAAGCTCAGCAATGTGGGGCAACCCTATACCACAGCTTGGCCCACCGAGAGAGGACAAAGTAGCCACAAAGGATTTGACGCGAGACACTGGGTCCCTGGGAACCGTGACAAAAAATAATCCCAAAGCAGACTGTGCGCTAGAGAGAGCCCGAGCACACTCCCAGGAAATGGAAAACAATCTGCAACTCCAGCAGAAAATCTGTGCAGCCAGGATGCCGAGTCAGCAGGGAAAACAATGACCCATCGCCGCGGGGCCAAGCCCTGTCACCAGGTCTGCCACGGGCACACGGGCACGGACCCTCCCCGGTGCTGCCAGCCAGCCAAGGCGAGCCAGGAGGTCACCTCCGAGATCACCTCGGCCACATATAGCTGCAGAGGAGCAGAGCTGGGCTGTAACACCGATCTCCTGGGCACCCAAATCCCTTCTGCAGAAGCAGGGAGAAACGCCGCGCCGAGCCTGCCACGACACGGGCACGGGGCACGACGACCCTTGAGCAGCCGGACTGGAGAGCACGGCAGCCGCGGTGCCCGTAAACGGGCTTTGCTTGTGTCCCCCCGTGGGCACAAGACGTGGGGGAGCCCGAACGTTGCTCTCGGTCACCCCGCAGGAGCAGCGGCCGCTTTGAGTCAGCGGGAAGTGGGTGCACGTTGCCACCGCTTTAATTTGGCAGCGGCTCCCGCCCACCTTGTGCGGCAGAGCCCGCTGCAGAGCCACGGGGAGGGGAGCCCCCCAGAATCCCCGCAGCGGACCGGGTCTCCATACCGTCGCTTCCAGCCACGCACGGGGAGCGAAAGCAGCACCGAGAGGCGCGGGCGGGCAGGACACATCCCTCTGCCCGGGCAGAGCCCCCGCACCACGGCTCGGGGTGGACGGGCAGGGATGGAGGCAGCGGTTACCGAAAGGATGCAAACTGAACCTGGTGTGGTTTGTCCGGTAGAAGAGGGGTGACTCGTGCAGGTGCCAGAAGTGGAGGCTGCACAAATAAAAGATCTCATGCAGAAAAGGAGGAAATACTATTTTTGAGCTGAGGAGCTGCAGTGGAGTGGGGCCCTGCGAGGCAAGTGTTGTGCAAGAGTTGTGGTGCAGCTGCAAAGGTAGAGGTGGCAGAAACCAAGTCAACCTGTTGTCAGGATCTCAGAGTTTATCACCAGCGTTTCAGAGATGGGTATCAGGGCTTTGCTAAGAGGGAAATCGTACTGCTTCGGTAGAAGAGGTTGTTCTAAAACAACACAATTGCCCCGATGCAAAGGTTATGTGGGCACTTCACATTTTACTGCTTTTTTGTGGGGTTATTTTTGTGGGCGGGGGGGAAGCACGCAGAAAGCAGATTCCCAAGTACCTTCAACCATACCGACACGTTCAGACCAGGCCTCATAAATTAACTCTTCCTCCTGCTGCTAATAAAAGTCCAGAGATTTCTGCTTATGAGAGGGATGAGAAAGAGCCAAGGGGTGGCACAGGCAGCACAGGGATGAGCCCCCAGCCCCTCGGGGCTGCGGTGCCAGACCCACGGGACACCCCCCGGGACTCCCTATGTTCCCCCTGCCATCCTTAATTAATACGGGCTTGGCTGAAAGCCCACAAACCAGCTCAACTCTTCTGTGCGAGCTGACCTCGGATTGCACTTGGATATGCAAAAACCTTTGGGCAGAGGAAATTGCAATTGCTCCAAACTCTGCCCTGCAGACTGTGCTCCCCCCAGCCAGCCAGGCTCCCTGTTCCCTCACATCCCACTGCCTGCAGGGCATGACCTGTCTGTCTCCTTGCAGCCACTGAGAATTGCACTTTTCCATAGGAAAAGGATAAAAGCAGCATCTCCAGCTCCATCAGCATGTGGTATTTGGTCCCCCTGCTCAGAAATCCTGGGAGGGCCAAAAAATGCTCAGTTTGCACTAACATTTACTATTTACACAGCACTTCGTAAACTCCAAGTCATAAATATTTCCATGACAGACCCAAACTTGTGTTTGCTGTAGGAAGGACACAAGACTAAACCTGAGAGGGGAGAATAAGAGGGACCTCACAGAAAATCAGCATCATTTAAAAGTGCAGATGAGTCCCCGAAGGCCTGGCAGCGAAGAGGCACTTCAGAGGACGTCCTTTATGAAAACGTGATGGACATCACACTGGCGCCGGGCACAGGGAGCTAAGATTCATGGATGATGCCCACGCCTGAGTCATGGGGACTCATCTGCCATCCAACGACAACTTGAACTTCCCGAGCATCGCACCAAATCAGGCCCTCAGGATCTCATTAACAGATCCTGTTTATGAATTTACGCCATTTCGTAGCGAAGCACGTTGGAGACTTCTGGGGCTCTTCCCTACCTCTGAAGCAACTGACTTCCCAGCTTTTCAGAGTCATAATATCCCACCAAAAAGGACAACCCTTTTCTGGCTCGGTTAATGAGATGACAAGAGCAATTAGGCTACGGAAGAAGGTTTACAGCAAAAATACCTTCTTGCCTGCCTCCTGAGATACAGGTAAGCGCATCGCAGAGAGAGGCAGAAGGTGCAGGGCACCCAAGCCCCCTCTCTGCCATCACTGCTGGCTCAAGGGCCTCGTGGGCAGCCGCAGAGCCAGACTTTCCAGGAAGCATCCCCAGGACGCCTGCGCTTCGCTGCACCATCACGCCTGCCCTGTGCCCTGCTCTGTCCTGCTCCCGGCACAGCTACAGCTACGGGAGCGTGACCCAGAGACACCCTGCAGCAAGAAAAAAAGCCAAGGCAACGGGAGACCTGACATTCAGAGCATCGCAGCGGCACTAGCATCTCCTCGGCACCTCGCTCCACGCCACGGCCCATCGCACCTGCGGGCAGCCACAGCATCCTCCTCCTCCTCCTCCTCTCACGCCTGTCTGTCTGAGCTGCCCTGGTGCGGGTTGGCACGCAAGATGTTTACCCGAATTTCACCAGGGCTCCGAGCTGCGATGCCCGCTGTGCCCCCATGCAGCTCCGAGACAGCCCCGGCTGCACAGGGCGATGGCTGCGAGCCGCAGCGGTTGCAGCAGCACTTCCTTTTACCTGGTCTTGCAAAGGAGTTTCCAGAGTTCGCCCTGCCGACGTCTATCCGGCGGCTGACACACGAGACAGACGGTGTAGGCAGAGCCCAGCAACTAACTCCTGCTAATTCCAGACGTTTGCCTTAATGAAATAATTAACCTGTTGAAAGGCAGGCTGGGAGCAGCGAGGATGCGTTTCTTCACCTCCCCACAGAAAAAAACATCAGGGGGAACACGCTCTGGATAGCTGCAGATCCCAAACCCTCCCCGCGTGTTTGCTACCAATCCCGCGGACCCAAAGCGGAGACGGGTGCCCGCAGCACCCCTAAATCTCCCACGGGCACCCCGTTCCCCAGCCACGGGCCAGCCCGGCAGGAGCAACCCTCGCTACCTCCAGCTCTCCCCCCCAAAACACACACCCCCCCACCCCTCGTTCCAAGCACCGACCAGCAGAAGCGACCGGCACCGCTGCAAACCCCGGCGCGGCGGGGAGGCCTCTTTCCCACCCGATGAGACACGGACGCTTCCAGCCGCTGAACCGGCACCTTCTTGCCGCATCCCCGCACCGACAAACCGGCCCCACGGAGGCTGCTCCCCCCCCCTCCTCGGGGTCGGACCCCCGGGGGCCTCGCACGGCCGCCTCCCTGGGAAGCCCCTTCGTGGGGTGTTGGGGGCGGGGGGGAGGTTGGAGTCCTACCGGGCAGCCCCCGCGAGTGGGGACGGAGGGAGGACGGGGCAGCGAAAGGTTCCTCAGCCCGTCCCACCGGGTCCCCAAAGAAGAGCCCCGGGACGGCGTCCCCCCCACGGACACGCGTGGCCCCCAACGGGCACGCGTGGACACCCCCCCACGGACACGCGTGGCCCCCGCACTCACCCCGCGGCGTCCCTGGGCTGCGCCCCCCGCGCATGGCCGGCGGAGCGGGCTGGGGCTGGGGGGGGGGGGGGCTGCGGGGTTCTGGGTCCACGCCGGGCGGCGGAGGGGGCCGGGCGGTGGAGGGGGTGTGCCCCTGGCTCCGCCGTCGCTTTTTTCCGGGTTAATTACGTCTGCCATTAACAAACCCGGCCCCGGATGTGAGTGCGGGGCGCGGGGGCGGCTCCGGGGGGGGGGGGGAGTCCCCCAGGGGCGGGTGGGTGGGTGGCTGGGTGTCTCCCCCTCCCCACACGCTCCCCACGCACCTGCAGCGGTCCCGGGGCTGGCTCGACCCGCGTCCGTCCCCCCCCGGGGCAGCCGCCGTGGGGTGGAGGGGGGGGTCCCGGTGCGGAGCGGGGTTGGGGCCAGCCCGGTGCAGGTCCCGGTCCCCCGCCCCTGCAGCCCCGCCGGGGGGTGGGAGAACTCCCCGGGCTCGGGTCCTTCCTGGCAAATTCCGCCCCCCCCCCCCAAACCCGACAAGAAAATCGCTCGGTAAATCAACGTCCTCCAGACAGCTCCTGCTCTGGGACCGGGATACTTCGGCAAAGCGGGGATCGGGCCCGTTCTGCGGGTTGTCCCCCTTCCCCCGGGGACGGCTGCATCCCCCCCCCCCCGAGAGCAGCGACCCCGACCGAGACCCTGCCCCGGGGCCAGAGCCCGACGAACAGCATCTGTGCCACTAGCCGAGATGCTCAAAATAGCAAGTGGATTCTCACGCAAGAGAAGTTTTTCAGGGTAGGCAGGCTTCGGTGGTCCCGCTCTACCGTTAGTCCTCACATCGACGCAAAGTCCCAGGGCTTCCAAACTACGTGGGGCATCCTTACCGCTTTCCAAACCCTTTCCCCGCTCCCGTGGCCTTATTGTGGGGTGTAACGTCAAAGACGGTAGCATCGGAGCAAATACAAGCAAGCAGGTGAGAGCGGCGTGCAGCTGGGGTGAATTGCCCCAGCTTCTGCGTCGGGCTCATCACCACCATTTTTGTTAGTAGTTCAGATCCAGGTCCTATCAAACCCAGCCGCACTTGGGAGTTTCCCCCCGAGTGACGGTTTGAGTGCCTGCACGTTTTCACACCAGCCTGAGGATGCACCCGGATCTCTGCTTGTGCACAGACACAGACTTGCGGAGTTCAGAGCCGGCGCTGCAGGCAGGGAGCGAGGCCGGAGAGGATGAGCCCCAGTCCGGACCTTGCAAAAACCCTACGGCACTAACTTGGAGAGACCAAGCACCCGATGGGGTTGACACGTCACCCTCGCAGGGTGAGAGGGGTAAATCCTGCCCGTGTAACACAGCGGTCACGTTGGGTGCCCAAACCATGGCGCACCGCTCCCCAAAACACGGCAGACACCCTCGCAGCAGGTGAGGTCTCCAGTGAGGCAGCAGTGAAATCTGTGAACAGTTACTGGTGTGCTACAGCGCCTGGGCTCCTACAGCCCTGCGGTTCCTCCGCACCTGAGAAAGCTGCAAAAGCAAAGCCTGGAGTTAACAATTGATGTTTTGAGTGGGCAGGCTGTTGAAAGCCGTGCGAGTCACTATTCCCTTTTGTGATACCGTCTCAGGGTCCTTGCCGTTCTCACGAACCTCCTGCATGGTGCCGTGGGGAAGCTGCGCCTCATTTTAAAGCCGAGGGCAATCAGGCATGTACAGGGCTTGCAGGCGCTGCCCGATCACCCAGAAAACCTCATGGTTGCATCAATCAGTCGTTTGTCAGTCAATTAGCTGAGCCCATCACCCGCACCCGAAGGGTCCCTGGCTCGGGCCGATGTAGCCACAGAAGGTGAGTGGGGCTCCCACCCCCCTCAGGGATCGGCTCTGCCGAGTCCTCATCTAGAAACTGTCACCAGCTTCGCTCATTTCCAGGCAATGCAAATGACCCCAACCTCCAGCTCTGTGCCCCTCACTGCTGGTGTATTGAGGGGGGGGCTTTCCTTTTTTTCTTTTTAAGGCGAGACTCTAGTTTTGAGGATCCAGTGCTATTCATTTGAAGATTTATTTTTTTTTTCCCAGAGCAATTGCACGCTGTTCAGCACTTGCTGTACAAAATGTTGTTAAGTAAACACATTGCCTCAACCCCCAGCATTTCCTATGGCCTGGGTCATTTTTAGAACAAAGGTTTTTTTTTCCCCTTCCATGTTGCAGAAGATTGCCCAAACGCTGTTACTGAAACCATGTGTGTTCATTTCTGTGTGACTCTGCTCCGGGCCCGTGTCACCGCCCGAGGAGCAGATGAAACCACAGTCTGTCACAGCAGAGAGCAGCCTTTAGCCCATCGCAGATAGAACGTGCTGGAGCACGGCAGGCGTGGGCCCACGGGGGGGGGTCCTGCTTTCACCAGGCTTTTAAGCATGTGCTGGAGTGTGGCACTGAATGGAGATGAGTCGCCCGGTTCAGGTCATAGTTCCTGCAGGAGCATCGCTTGGGAAAGTTCAGGGTGGATTGGGAGAGCACGAAACACTCGCTTTCCCCCTTGTGCCACCCAGGACAGCGTGGGCTCCCTGCGGCTTCACCCTCAGAAAGTCCCTGCTTTCTCTCTGGACCTGCATCTGGCCCCAAAGCACTTTCTCCCAGCGCGGGTGAAACCGATCCTGGCCCTGCCGGCACTGCCGAGGGTGCACGGGGAGCCTTGCTCTCAGAGACGCTGTGCAAGTGATGCTTTCCCAGCATTTTGCACAAGAGATTGTTTTTTTTTCCCGAAATTTCCTGTTGGACCCTGACAGGGCTGTTCGCCCCATCGATCCTCGTTCAAAGCACAGCATTCAGCACCATTAAATAAATGCACAGCTCCGCTCCACAGTCGCGGCTGCTCTCCTCACTGTTGCCAGCTGACTGTGACCACGTGTCGGAGGAGCAGCTTCCCTCCCCGCTGTCATCCCTCCACAGTTTCCCCATTGGGGGACAGTCCGGCCCCACGCCCAGCCAGAAGCTGCAGCCCAAAATGCATCATTTATTAATTACATCAGGAGAAAAGAAGTGATGACCTCCCTCCGCTTCTCCTCCTGCCAATGCTCCCAGAAAGCCCCGACGGGACCGTGTATAATTGCAAGCCGATACACCCAGGGTGACTCTAGCCTGGAAGCCCATTTTGCTATGCGTGACAGAGCAGGATTTTGGCATTGCCCCTCATGTGCCTTTTAAGGGAAGGATCATCCCTCAATGCAGCTGGTGCATTATTCCTTGCACTGCCCATCTCCCCACGCACACAGATGGCCACAGACCCTAAAGCTCATCCTCGCCCAGCTGCAAACACTGATGGAGCCAGGGTCTGAAAGTGCCAAGCGCTCACTGTAGAGTTTTTGAAGATGTTTTAAGGGAACCAAAACCTGAAGCGTGAAAAACCACCAGTTATGGAAATGCAGGCCACAGCAACTGGGTTATACTTAAAATAATAATAATAAAACAAAGAGAAAACAAGGACTTTGGAAAAGCAACTTTCCTGCCTCAAAGCAGGGCTGGCCGCTCCATCAGGTGAGGACATGGCCATGTCCAGGCAAGCTCTGGAATTCTCAGCAGTGGATACCCACTAGCGTGCTGCAGCGCTTGCCCACTTAAACCCACATTTGCGCCTGGGCTGAGCAGGCTCGGTGTTACCACATGCAGGGAGCAGCACACGCACGCCGAGATGTGGGTATAACAGCAGAGGCATGATGCAGAGCTTCAGTGCTGGGGTTTCAGCACAGCCTCACCCACGTGTACCCACAACCCTCATCCATCCCACGCGTGTCCTCTCCTTCCCACTGCTCGCTGCACTGCCTGCCTCCCAGCATTTCTCGCTGGAGCTCTCTCTAGCCTTGCCCTGCGAACCGCTGTCGTCTTCCCCCCCCCATCCCTGCCTGCTTTGCAAAGACTAAATTGTTCCATAGAGTATTTTTATACTGGGGCATCTCTTGCAGACCTTGTGACTTGCGCCAGAGCCTGGCTCTGAAGCAGCTCCGTTTTCTATGGGCACAGTCACATGGCAGCTAGTCACACTGCTGCTCTTCCTTTATTCAGAGAGCCTTTCAGTTCTCCTCTTATATTTTTCAATATATTTTGCTGCTGTAGCCTGCCTGGGGGTGCCAGCAGCCCCTTGAACTCGCAAAGACGCCCCGTCAGCAGATGTAGGGGCAGGAGGGGATTCCCAGAGCAGGGCCCGTCTCTGTCCCAGGGCCTCCCGAGGTCCCACCAGCATCCAGGGTCCCCCGCGGGAAAACATCCTTCGTGTACCCAGGGGAAGGAGCAGGGCCCACAGCAGACACAAAATAATCTGCTTTCCGGACGTCTCCCCTCTAGTGGCAGCAGCCAAGCATCCCTCTTGGTTGGTGTTAACCCTCACAAGACTTGACATCCATGTTCTCCAGGACTTTGGACCCTCTTAGCCTCCAGCATTCACTGAGGTCTCTGTTTCAGTAGCATCCTGCAGCAGGGAGTTCCACGGCTGGATCTGAGCATGCGGAATTATTTCTTTTCTGCTGTTCGACCTTGCTCTTTTTGGTTTCAGTACCTGTTCCCTTTTCTCTTGCATTATGACTACGGGAAACTCCCAGCAGATTGCTTTGCTGGAGAAGCAGCGGCTGGGCTTTCAGTCAGCAGTTTGCTAACTTGCCCTGCATTATATTTCTTGCAGTCAAATTCCCACTTGCCTCTCCACGCTCCCGGCCATCCTTCTCTCTCTCCTCCCTTCATCATTCCTCTTTCTTTCCTCCTCATTCTTATTCACTCACTTTACCATTCTCCCTTACAAAACAAAGCAGCACCAAGCTTTCCTGGGGGATCTTTCTAGCAGAGCTTCAAGCTGTGTGAACTCCAGCCATCCCAGAGCAAACCCCACATCGACGGTCCCCTCTGCAGACCCCATGGCAGCATCACCCGGGACCTCACTGCCCCAAAGACCCCCCCGTGCACACAACGGCCCCAAACCGCTGCTGGCCAGCTTGTGCTGAGCTGCGTGGGGGGGAGAGGACCCTCCCCACGCCTGGCCGATGGCTTCTTGGACAACTTTCCTCCAGGTGCTCTCGGCCACCGTGGCAAGCAGAGCACTGGCATTTGCCTGCTCGGTGCGGATGCTTTCAGGTTCATAAGCATCATATATTGAAAATAACAGGGAAAGTGGTTTGCTTGCCTCCTGCCTGGCCCTGGATCCCGCAGTGCCACCAGAGTGCTGACTGCTCTCCACAAGCCTCGGGAGCTTTGTTCTTATCCCAACACACAGCTGAGTTTCCCACAGGGCAGCTCAGCCGGAGTCCCCTGTGTCCTGCATCCTCCCCAGCCAGCCCACACATTCCATCTCCTCCTTACCTCAACCAGGCTCCTGCTTTTCTTCTCCTTAGACTGCAGAATCTCCTGGGCCAGACCCCCATGCCTGCATTAGACCAGCCCCAGAGGGTCTCTGAGCTGCAGGAGGACTTCTACCTAAAATCACACTTCAGCAGGTAGTAACAGTGGGCACCTGGGGGACACAGCCCATCATGAGGGGGTTCAAAGGAAAAACCTGGTGGAAATAGGAAAAGCAAGATCTCCCTCCGGGAGGTGGTGGTGACAGCCAGGGGATGAATTAGTCACCCAAAAGTTTGATCTCTCTGCCACCGCAGACGCATAGTGCTGCTGGTCTGGGAACAAACCCACCCCACCGTGCAGTGCGTCTGGGGCTTGCTGCAGAGGCGAGGGGGTCCCGATGGATGTTTTCCTCCCACCGAGCAGTGCAAAGAGCTGCAGTGAACAGGCTCGGTCAATATTTCACACGAAAAATATTTATAATCCGTCCAGGCCCCTATCTCTGCAGCCACAGGAGGAAAGAAACCGCTCCCCACAGCCATGAATCTCAAGTGAGCACAAAGCAGCCCAAAAGCATTTCTGCTGGGGCAGCGTGCTGGGAGAGGGAGCTCTGCCCCAGGCCCCCCCCAGCTCTGCCTGGCAAAGCCTCCCAGAGGATGAGCTCCCATTCCCAGAGGGAGCGCCGGGAAGCCGAATCGGTTCGGTTCGGGCCGTTGTCTCGCGAGGTTATGGTTTTCCTATAAGTGAGAAGCAGTGGCTGCGAACACGGTTTTCAACAGCAGCGTTTATTTGACTGATGGCGGCCTGGCCTCTCCCACGCTTTAAGCAGAGAGCAAACCCACCGGCCGCTGACCTGCGCGCATCCCTAAACTATTGCAGCAAGCAGCTACCCCGGGCTGGTCGCCCTTTGCCCGGGACCCTCACAGCCAGCTCAGCAACATCTTCCCCGCCAGCGTGGTGGCCAGCAGGCTGGGGAGGTGCAGCAGCGTTGTCCCCCCGCCGTTCCTCGAGCCCCGCGGTGGCCCATTGCAGTCGTCGCTGAAGCAGCATTGCAGGGTGGCCCCGCCGGAGCCGCCACGCCGTGCTTGCTCGCAGAAGGACTTGTAGGAGCAAGATTTAATGACGCTGTCTGCAAGGAAAGGTACGCGCAACGTGGGGGGGGGTCAGGTACTCCCAGGCATCGGGGGTTTCGGTGCTCCCCTGCTAAGCTGGGGGAGGAAAGGGGGAAAGCAGAGCCGTGTCCCGGCACGTTGCATCACAGTTGTGGAATAAAAGGGTCACTCTCCTGCCCACGGGACTGCTGGGAGAGCTGAGCGGCGGTCTGGTGGCCAAGGGATGTCCCCATGGTCACACCGCTCCAAGTCACTGCAGAGCACATCGCACAGCTCCACGGCGAAATAGTGACCACATATTTATAGCCACATGTGAAAATATGTATAGCCCAGGCTATGGAGTGAACCCAAGGCAGGAGGGGGGGTTGGTTTCGGGAACCATCTCTGTCCGTCTTGCTGGCCCTGCAGCCACAAGGCTGCACCCACCGAGGGTGGTGAAGCATTTCTGGTGGATGGGAGCAGATGCCACAAAGAAGGATGTCCCTTGCGTCAGGAAAGGGCTGTGAGTTGTCTCAGACCAAAAACATGTTTCTGAGGACTAAAAACTTGGAAAAAAACAGGTGGCTCATTCCTGCTTCACGGGGACAAGAGGAAGCCAGTTCCTGGTCTGCCCCAGCAGGTCCCCTGCTTCTCCTCGCCCTCTGGTCCCCCAGCACCTCTGGTCCTCCCCCAGCCCCTCCAGTCCTCCCCAGCACCCCCAGTCCCCTCAGCCAAGGGACTTACTCGGCGCAGTGATTGTGGAGCAGGCGTCAGCGTACTGGGGGCAGCTGTGGGAGCCTTGCTTGTTGCAGTCGTTCTCGTTGGATGCAACACATTTGTGGCATTTCAGGGCTTTACCTGCGCGAAGACGGGGAGGAGGAGGAGTGAGAGTAGCAGTGACATGCTGCCCTGGAGCCCCGAGTGCCCTTTGCAGTCTGGGGGTCTCCACGGCCACTGGTGGCCCCCAGCACAGGAGCTGCTGAAACCAGGACAAAATTTCAGCAGCTCCCCCGTGCAACATTTTGCACAGAAAGCGCATCCCAAAGACACTGCCCAGGGGAAGAAGTGCAGTGACAGGCAGCAAAGTGCCGGGCAGGCGTCTGTGTTGGGAAGGACGAGTTATCTCCAAATTGTCCTCAAATGAGGCCACAGGCATGTCAGGTAATAACCAGCCCCTCACCTCCGCCAGCACCCTGTGCATCAGAGCTGATAATAGCTGTAAGAGCTGTTTGACCCTTTAGGGGAGGAAAATGCACAACTGCCAGAGGTCCCAGCTCAGTTTAGGAACCAGCTGAACAAATGTGAAAACATTATTATCATTTTGAGACAATAAGAGACTTTTTAACTAACAAACAGCACTGTTTTAAATATCTGCAGACAAAGCACACCCCCCCCCCCAAAAAAAACCAACCCAACCCAACCAAACCTGAAGATCCTGCTCCTGCCTGAAATTATGAATACTCGATTTTGATGGTGATGGTTAATTTACCACTGATGTGGGAGTCAAACTGGTATCTGCTTTGCTGGCTGAGCAGAGCCCTCTCGTGGCAAGCAGGGCCCAGCTCCTGGTCAGCAGGATGGATCTTGCAGGAGGCCAGAGCTCCCACCTTCATCTCGTGGGAAAGGAGAAAACCAGTGTCTCAGGGAAAACTGAGATTTCATGGAGCCAAATGCCAGTAAATGCCTGCCGTTAACCTGCACTGCCCCCGGCTTCCACACCGGGATTGCTTGTCGCGAACTTCTCCTTTGTGGTTCTTTGCAGCACGGTACAACCTTTCATTTACCATCAGCTAAAACCAGTTCGGGGTTCATCTTCCCCTGGTGCAAAGATCCTGAAACTGCCCCGACCTGCCCATGCTTCATGGCATTGCTGAGCAGCACAACCACCTTCCCGCCTCTTAAGATGGCTTTTTGTGATACTGCCTTTGAGGAACCAAGTTTTAGCTGGGAAACACCGCTCTAGCGATGAGAAGCTGCTGTTCTTTGGCTCAGGTACCTCCTCGGCTCCATCAGAGATGGAGACCGGGAGGCTCTGCGGTCCCTACCGGGCACCGATGCCTGCGCTTTGTGCAAGCGCCGGAGAGGGTGAGAGGCAGGGTGCTTCTCTGGGTGCTGCTAGGAGGAGAAAGCCACCATCCCCCCCCAAATGCCGTTTTTCTGCAGGGATGGGAGCAACGTCGGACCCGGGCACAAGAGGCACACGCAAGCCTGCAGGCAGGCAGCAGGGATGGGGGCAGCCAGCAAGCAGAAGAGCAGCTACAGCCATTTACCCCACCAAGCCCTGCCCTGAGCTATGGGACACTTACTTTCTCCAGCCAGGGATGTGACGATGGCCAGGGCCAGGAGGGTCTTCAGGGTGGACATTTTCAGCAGTGTGCTGCACGGGTCGCGTAGCCTCTGTTTTGTCTTAAGGTCTTACAGCTAATCTGCTTGGGTGATTGGATCACTGGGCTGGGGATAACACACTTACTGCAGCCCCTGGCTAATGCCATCTTAGCAGGGGAGGATGGGACGTGGGTCCCCAAGGGCATGGGCCGGTCTGGGGCATGGGAGTGGGGCAGAGCATCGGCCCGGTGCCGGTGGAGGTGGCCAGACCTGCCCACGCTTGCCGGGCTGGGCTCTGCTGCGCGTCCTGCTGGTGCCTGCTTTGGGAACCCTCTCCATCTCCAGACACATTACCTTGGTTGGCTTTCAAAGATCTCTCCCAAGCCCATCTGCTCCATCCAGTGAATAACCCCTTTCTTGCTGTTTGCAGCAGCCAGATTGGGGAAGAACCCTCCAAAGTTTCCAACCCACCAGAAGAGAAGCGCAAGAGAACAACTGAAAACCCCTAATGGGGCCAGGAGCCCAGCGGAGTCGTCCCTGCGCTCACCTACGCCCCAGCCCTCAACTGGGCAGGGCGGTCCCTATCCTTCCAGAGGGATTTACCCAAGGCCACGAGAGGTTATCAGGGTCAGTGTGGGGATTAAGCCAAGTCCCGCTGCCTAAAACTTCGCCACTGCCCTCAGCTCTTCGTCCTGGCCGAGCTCACCGCTGGCTGCACCACAGTTCGGCGGAATCTGCCGGCAGCATCGCTGCGGCGTGGTAGGAGCCAAGGGGGCATCAAAGTCGCCTCAGGTCTGAATTTCAGAGTTTATGAATGCACATTTCAGGAACAGATGATAACCACACTTATTTGAAAGCAACCGCATTGTAAAGCACATTAATAAAAACGAGGCAGAATATGGCCCATCCTGGAAGATAAAGCCAACTTCTCCAAAAACCCTTCACTGACCTTACAAACACCGAGAAAGTTTTCGAGAGTGATAAACACAATTTTTATTCAGGCAATGAAACATGGAAAAAAATATATTAGTAATCATTATAATAATCTCATTTGTGTGAGTATAACTCTTACAAATATTTACCTGACATATAAAAGGGAAATTATTGTACATATAAAATTGATGGTGATGGCAGTTACATACATGGTACAAAGCAATCGGGGTAGTAGTCAATGCAGAGAAAGTTCCTGCCTCGGGGTGGGGGGGACACGCTGGAGGGATGGGTGGAAGCGATTTGCAGTCAGGATGGTTACTCGTTGGCACTTCGTTGTAGACAGAGATCTGCTGGCAAATGCACACTTGCTAACGGCAACACGAGCGGCTTACGGGCAGGCACCCGCCGCTGTCAGAAAGGAATATTTGAATTCTACCGCAAGAAAAAGACAACAAACACAACCAGGCTGCGACCCCGACGCATGGGTATCCGCAGAGCTTCCCTGCGCTGGTTAACACATCTTGGCTGGAAGGGCGGCGTTCGAACGCCGTTGTCTTCACAAGAGGTGCGAGGGAGTCACCGTGCACCCCTCCTGCCGCCGGCTCCCGCTCAGCCCCTGCGCCGCCGGTTAGCGAGCGCCGGCGTCGCGCCTCCGCGAGATGCGACAGTCCTGCCCGTTTACAGTTACAAACACACACCTTCTATTATATATAACTATAACCATTATATATATATTTATATATATGTAACTATAACCATATTATAGTTAATAAATCATTCCTTAGGAATCTTCTTTGCCCAGACTGGAAGTGCACGCTGACAGGCACAGGAACGCAACAGCGCTGGGCGAGAGAGGCAGCGAAAGTGGGACCGGGAGATGCCAGGGAGCAGAGACAGGGAAGATACTGCCAGAGCGGATTATTGCCATGGGAGCCGCTCTCCACAGCCAGCCTGGCCTTCCAGGCGGCTCCTCTTTGCCTGGGAGGGAAGACTGCCGCATGTACGCAGGCTGGGGGTCTGGGGAAGTGCCGAGTGGTGAAATCAAAACTTCTGCAATTCTCTGCCACCTCTGGGGCCAGAACAACCCCCCCCTGAAGAGAGACCGAGCTCAGACATGCTCAGGTCAGACTCCAGTGAGCCCAACGCCCCGAGCCTGGTGCTCTGCTCCTCGGAGCTGACCCCCCCTGCCACCAGCAAACCTGGCCCTGGCTGGCCACAGCAAACGCAGAACCCAAATTTCATCCCTTCAGGTAGAGCGGGAAGTGAACATTCACACAGATGGACTGGGGCCTTCATACCTCGTGTAAAGCCGGCACGCTGCGCAGCGTGTCCCCGTGCAGAGGATGAGGATGAGGGCTGCTGTGCCCTGCGGTCCCTTCCCGGGACCTGCCTCCTGCGCTTCGGCTCCATCAGCCTCGTGCTGGGACCTCGAGCGCTGCTCCGGGCACGACAGCGAACCTGCGTGCCAAACCAGAAACTAGCCCCAAATCAACTTTTTATAAGCTCCGAGAGCTTGGGCAAGGCTGCTCTCTGGTGACCTGCTCCCTTCCATTTCTGAAGGGTTGCAAAGAGAAAAACCCAACTCCCTAAGAAATCCCCAGTTCTCAAGGGTTTTAATTGACCTGTACAGACTCTCAGAAGGTCCAAAGGGAAAGCACCTTCTGGGGGTCATTCCTTGCTGTCACCACCACCCTGCCGAAGCCCAGCTAACTGCAGCCAGGAAAGGGTCACTCACATCCAGGCAGGAATGCTGTTTTGGAGTGGGACACGTGAAGAGAAGAAGAAAAGAGCAGTGCTATAGTCTGTGAAACCCCAAACGTTGATGAAATGCAAGGAAGGGGAGTCATGCTCCAGTGGGCTGGGGCTGGCATTTTGACTCCCCAAACAGAAATAGTCTTTGTAGATCATCTGACAGAGGCTTTTCTAACAGCCCATTAGAGGGACAAAGTGGGGGGGAGGAAAAAAAAAAACCAGGAAAAAAATGTTGTTCCTTTCTGTCAGGTGTGCAAAGGAGTGAATATTCAGCACACAGCTGCAGGTGCACAGCTCTGAGTAGTATCAGCCATCAGCTTCCCTACCGCACAGCTACCAGCCCGTTCACTGGGATAACTGGGAGCACGGTGAACAGGCCTGGACTCTGTGCGCTAGAGCAGGCTGCCGGCATCTTTGTCTGCTTAAGTGTATAATAAATTCTCTCTATACATAATATAACTAACAAAATATATATCAAGTGTATGGCTCTGATTTAAACAGATGTTTGCACTGCATGCTCAACACAGGGAATTAGAAAATAGAAGGAAAACAGCTCAAATCTTTTACAAAAAGGTAGCAGCAAAAAGGTTTGCGAAAGTCTTAGATAGGCTGGGTAGGAAACAGTCCAAACAGCAAATATTTCCCTTATTTGATGCTTTACGACTAACTGTTCAAGCTGATAGTAGAGAATCCTCCGCCACTGCAGCTCTTGCCCGATCCCATCGATCTGCCTTGTGCAGGACGGGATGGTTCTGCACCGACCCCGAGGCGCAGCACCCACAGCCCACGGCACAGCCCGGCCCACGGCACCGGTTACTGCCCGTGGATGCTGAGCGCTTCGCCCAGGGCACCGCAGCCAGGAAAATGCGGCAATGCGCAGCGTGCAAAACAGCAAAACTCACCAGGCAAGGCTGGTTCCTGCAACGGTGTTACCAGGAGGGCACACGCAGGATCTACGCATGGATTTAAACACATCGTATCACCCCAGAGCCCCCCCAGTTCCCAGCACAGTGCAAAGGCAACCTCAGCAATTCTGCTGGAGCTTGGCGCGTCCGGTAAACACCTCTGAAATAGAGCAGGCAGCCAGCCTGCATGGAAAGTCAGATTGGGCTGCATCCAGAGAGATTTCAAAGTGTATTTTACTGCTGTCTGGATCTGCCTTTGCCTGTAAAGGCTGGCTTTTGTTTGGTTCTCTTAATATTCAGTGCCGTAAGGGCATTTTTCACAGCAGCACAAGACCCAGGGCAGTACTGCACTCCTCCTTGCCTTTCTGTACTGACTGGGGAAAAGAGCCTTAAGTCAGCAGAATTGTGAAGCAGTTCAGGGTTTGCTTCCTTTCTCCTGCAACATCCAAAGTGGTGAACTAATCTCACTAGGGCATGGGGAGCCAACAGCGAGGGGCTTGGCTTTGCACGTTTTAAAGCGGACTAGAAACCCCACGTTAACAAGCCTTAGGAGGTGCTAGGGCTACGGGCAGGACAGCCACGGGGAAGACGGACGGACAAGTCCCTGCTCTCCAGAACCAACATGTCCCCCGTTTCTCAAACACCTCTGGGCGCAGAAGCCTCCTGCCCTCTGCCCTCCCCTTGGCCGGGCTCTCCTTTGAGAGGACTTAAGTTACTACTGCTTAAGTGGCCGTATCCGTGCTCCTGGGGGAACAAGATGTGCAGCAGGACCGTGCCCAACTGGAAGAAGTGAGCAGAGAGCCTGAGCGCTCATAAATGCTAATAAAGTGCACGAATGCAGAGACTTCGGCTTCCTTCCTCCAAGGCTGGCACAGCCAGGGACGAGGATGCGCTGTGCTGTGTTTCCCCCGTGTACCAGAGACTGGGACCAGCCCCTTGAATACTGCCGCCTCCTCCAAAACTGATCGATCTACAGGGGATCCACGCTGGTGGCCCCAAACCACCCGTGGAGGGGTGCCTGGGGCACCTTCACTGCCTCCCCAGCCGTGCACCCACATGCCAGGTCCCCTTCCCCAGCGCAAGGGCTGGCGGCTCCAACCCCGGCATCACCCGCGTCCCCGGGCAGGACCTACCGTGTGGCTGGACCCATGCAATTAAGTACGTGAGGACAGTAAGTGACAGAGCATGTAGGGGCACAACTAGACCCAGCCCGGCCGAGGGGGACAGAGCCCTGGGGTGTCACCTCCCAACTGAGAGGTGGCATCCGTGCAGACGGACGGCACGGCAGCCGCTTGCTGCGGACCCCAGGAGGGACACGCGCGCCCAGCCTGACCGCAGGGAACCCAGCCCCAGAGCCTTTGGGAAACAGAGACGGGGACAGCGTGGGGACCGGCTCTGCGTGGGGGGCCGTGGGGTCCGGCAGCCAAGCAGAGCAGGCAGCTGGACGCGTGTGCTTCTCCGCTGGGGGGGGGGTTCCTGGGTGATAAGGCAAGGTGCTTGACGTTACGAGAAAAGCGGCCAAGTGCGGAGTGCTGGACGAGGGGCGGTGAGACTCAGTCTGTCTTTCCCAGCTTCGCTATCAGCTCATCGCAGATCTTGGTCAGCTCCTCAATCTCCTGGTTCTGGAAGAAAAGCAGACCTTGAGGACCCCTGCAGCGGCACAGATGCAGGAACACCCAGACCCATCTGCCACCGAGCCAGCGCAGGAAGGGACAGCCAGCTCCCACGCCTGCCCCAGTGAAAGCTCCTCTGTGCATTATTATCCAGGTGCTGTGAGGACCCCCAGGCTCACCCCTCCTCATCCCCAATAGCCCCCGGTGCTGCACAGAGACCTGCAGCTACCAAGCTGCAGCCCACCACGCTCTGCTCAGCCCATGTGTCTGCTAGCGGGCACACGTGAGCGAGCTCTGCCCACGCTCCAAGACAGCCAAACGCATGCCAGCCCTGAACCGGCAGCCACGTCGCTGCACGCAGCCATCCCTACACCTGGGCAGAGCTTGCATCTCCTTCCTCGCGAGAGGACGCAGTTGCATATTTAAACAACAACAAAAAAAACCCCAAACGACAAAACACAAACAAAACAAGCAAACAAAAAAAATACCCGAAAAACCAAACCCACAAAACACTTTCTGGGCCAAAAATCTGAAGGACACCTCCAGCACCAACAGGATGCTCAGGGCAGCAAACTGGAAATTCAGAGCAAAAGCCAGCGCAGCTTGCAGAGAGGAGGCAGGGCGGGCGCATTACCTTCTGCTGGAGGGCTCTCTCCAGGGACTCCACCTTCATCTGCTCCTTGCGCAGCCCGGCGTGCAGCGCCGCGCTCTCCGCTTTGGCCTTGGTGCGCACCTGCGCGATCTCCTCGTTGGCTCTGCGGTGGGGTTTGGAGAGAAGGGGACGGTGGTCACGTCTGGGCGCAGCCAGGAGCACCGCAGCGCGACGTTAGACCACGCGGCATCGGCAGAGCCCGGCTCCTGCTCGCCTGGATGCCTCAGAGGTAGTTTTCCCTTACGGAAAACCTGGATGAAACTGGATTGATTCAGCTCCTCCAAACTCCTGTATGGAAACTGCTTTCTCAGAGCGAAGCTAAGACAGTTCCTCACCCGCTTCGCTTGGGGATACTGCGTGTCGGTGAGCTACTGCTCATCAGCCGAGCCTTGGTAGCTGCACGACCCCTTCGTGCACCACAAACAGGAGCCCTCTGAAAGGTGGGAACTTGTTAAGTGACTGTAAATAGACTGTGAACCTTAGTTTCTCCATTAAAAAAAAAACCTAAGCAGAGATCAGAGAATCCGTTCAGGGATTTGTGCTGGCTTACTTACAGCCATTTAAAGTCACTTGAGCTTGAGGGTGTGAGAGGCAGCTTTTCACATCAATAAGCTCTTGCCTTCAAACCTCAGGAAAGCCAAATGGAGACACTGCCCTACAAGGTCTTTAAGCACCCAGCAATCTCATGCATGACCTTACTTGTCTAGTTTTTCTTCTGCGTGGACTTTCAGGGCCTGATACCGCTGCTCTTCTTGCTTGACCCGGGTTAAATAATCTTGAGCACACTTCTTCAGAGCTTCTTCATTCTGGAAAAAAAAAGTACATCCATCTGCATGGAGACTGAGCACTGAGATGTTGCTCTGACAGGATGATATATCCTGTTCTGAGTCTAAATGAAAAAGGCTTTAAATAGACCCAGCTTCTCCCTTATGCTGGAGCCCCTTATCCAGCTCAACAGCATGGAAAAACGGTGTGTAGGAGGAGGCAGGGTTTTTCGGGGCGCTCTACCCTGGCACCTGCTCTTCCCTTGGCTGCAGCTCTGCCCAGGGCACGATGCTCCGCTGCTGGCAGCTCAGGAGAGCGGCGAGGAGGAGAGCGGAGAAGAGCCGGAGAACCGGTCTCCCCGCACTGGCTTCCCCTGGCATTTGAAAGATTCTTTGCTCATTTAGCAGAAAGCAGGCAGAGGAAAGGGAGCGAGCGGTCCTCTGAGCAAGGGCCAGGGCATTTGAAGCAGCACTGCGTGGGATGGGAGAGCCACAGTGCTGCAGCACGGGACAAAGTGGGGCAAATACTGCACAGGAACTGTGTCCAGGGACCAGGGCTGCAAGGAGAAAGAGGGAACCAAGGTAAGGACCTTCTTAAAGCCTTCTAGGACACCCTTCAGGTTTTCGTATCTCCTGAAGAGATCCGACAGGGACCTCTCCACTGAGTTTAGGTCTGCCAGAGCCTGGTCCTTTTCCATCGTGAGCTGCTGCAGGTTCTTCTGAGATGTCATGTTTGTCCTCTGCTCATCCTCTGTGATGGAGAATAAACAGTGGGGACATGGTGACTGAGCGGGGACGGCTGCGGCAGCCAGCTCCCTGCCCCGCACACCCGGCCAGGCGACAGCACCTTACCTATCATCTGGGCAATGGTCTTCTCATACTCGGCCACGATTTTCCTAGAAGAAAGGGAGAAAAAAAGCAGGTAAGAGTTTTTCTGCCAGCAAGCTGCCCTGGGGCCGTGCTGCCCCTTCCCCACACCAGAAAGGCAGCCCAAGCTGCAGCCTGCCTGCAGAGCCCCAGCCGTTGGTGCTGCAATGCCCATCATCGCTGCTCTACGCTAACACCTCCCTCCAGCCGCTCCGGCCCGCGTGGCTAATGGGATTTTATTCCCGCAACAAAGAAACCGGCAGGCTCAACACAGCCCAAGCACAAAAAGTACATGTCTCCTAACATGTCCCATCCCGACACTGCCGAGCCGTATCATCCCATTACGGCCCCGCTTAACCCACCTCCCAACAGGGAAAATACAGCACAGCGCTGCACCGCGCAGGGGAGCAGGCAGGCGAACACGCGAGGAGAAGGCTTTTACCTCATCTCTAAGACTTCCTGGCGACTCTCTTCGTATTTCTTCTTCCACTCGTTTGCTTCGATCTCCTTTGTGATTATCTAGGTTGCACAGCAGACACAGGACCCTTGGAACGTGCTCTGCGTGGTTTCCCTTGCTGCCCCGTGCCTGCGATGTGCAGGGGACCAGATCCCCCCCCCAAGGCAAAGCAGAGCTGCCCCCGCTCCCCACCACAGCAGCAACGGGGACGGGGTCCGGCAAGGGGCAGCCCCGGGATGGCTGCTGTATTGGGGTGCACCCGGGAAAAATGGAGTCCACCCGGGAAAAATGGGGTCCCTGGCTGTTACCTCCTCTCTGATGAGCGTGAGCACGGCCGTCTTCTCGGATTCACTGAGGCAGATGCCGTCCAGGGGACTCTCGCTCCTGCTCACACCGGTGACGGCGGCGGGGGGTTTGTCCATGGAGCACAGCCCGGGATTGCCCTGGGGGGGAATTACCCAGCTGGGATGCTGTGTGGGTTTTCTTTTCACCCTGCCTCCCCCGTTTGGGGTGTTCTCCCCCATTTTATCAGCCTCTATTCAGGCATTGAACCTCCCTACCTGCACACTGACAGCTCAGAGCCTGGTGGCAGACACCCGGCAGAGCCCATATGGGGATTTTAGTGCACTTTTTGCCCAGTCCCGTGCTGGGAGCTGGGGCTGCGCCGCAGGACACCCACGGGCTGCCCTGGGGAAGCAGCATCCCAAAGAGGAGACCCAGCAAGAGCCCATTTTGGAAGGATGAGACCCAGCTCTGAGCAGAGATTTGCTCACATCTGACATCCCTTCACTTTCCCTGTGGCTGGTTTAAAAATATCTCCAGCCTGGGGGATCTTTGCTGACTGTGACCCACACGTGGGGGGTCTGCGAGGGTCTGGGTCGCCTGTCTCCATCACCTCTCGGTCAGGTGGAGATGTCGCTGCAGCTGACACATCCAAATTACTGCCAGCAGCTGCAGGGACATTTGCTGGGCATTGCTATCACCCCAAATGCACAAGGGAGCTGGCGGAGGGAGCAAGCTTCACCTCGCTGCAGAGCAGGGGTCTGGCTGACCCAGCTCCAAGGCTGCTCCTGCTCCCCTCCTCAAGGGACAGCCCCGCTCATCCCACGGTTCCCCAGCTGTTCGGGAGAGCTCTGAAATTGGAGATGCTCACAAAGGGCTCCCGGCACCCTCCTGTTTCCATTATGGGTGTTCCCATGAGGGTCTGAGGTGGCTTTACCCCCATCGCTCCCTGCTTTCTCTCCCCAGAGCCCAGCTCTTTTGCACCAGTCTTGCAGCTGCAGGGACCAAACTGGGGGAAGAGCTCAGCCCCGTGACCCAAGCCCCCCGAGTGCTGCCTGGATGCTGGCCCCATCCTTCCCTCGGGGGGGTCCTGCAGCCTGAAAGGCCTCCAGAACAGCATTCCTTCAAACTGAGGCTTACACCACCGCCTGTTCCTCCTTTTATCATCCCAGCTGAAGTGACAGCCCTGTGCAGCCATCTCCTTGGGAACCGGCTGCCAGGCCATAAATAGAGAAGTGCTTTGGAGGAGGCAGTCTGCTTTTGCTGTGTTTTGGAAACGAGAGCACTAAAGCACTTCTTTCTTTCCCCTCCTCCCCTGCGCTTTGACTGCTGCTCAGGTTCAAGCACGACCAAGCCCTTCACGGCTCTCACAGCTCTGCTGCCCGCAGCACCGGGTGAGCGATGGCTGGTGGCAGAAGCCACCCCCAAAGCCACCCCTGGGTGCAGGTTTGGGTCTGGGCAGCCGGTTCAGCCCCCTGTGGTTTTGGCAGCAGCCTCCCACAGCACCTCTCAAAAGCAGGCGCGCACCTGAACACCTGCAAGAACCTCTGCCCACTGCCTGTCCCATGGCAAATCCTCCCACACTGTGGTTTTGGGGTGACCCTGGCTCATCTGCAGAAGCAGAGTCTGCCCACGCTCTCCCCAGCACCAAACAAAAGGTTCGCTTCGCCTAATGTCCTTGTGGGGCTTAGCATAGTTAAATCTGTCTCAGAGAAGCTAATTTTGCTGATGTTGCTAATCTCATTGTCATCTGCTTGCCACCTTGAGCAGCTTTGGCCAGGGGTGGCTAAGCTGGCACAGGGTCCCCCCCTGCAGCAGAGGGGTCTTGGGGACACTCCAACGGCTCCTCGGGGCACATCGGGGGTGTCCCCATGCAGATGTGCCACTGCCGGGGTGCCAGGGTCACTTGTGGCTGCAGAGCCAGGGCTTTTTTTATTAATCCCCCCATCTCTGCTGTCAGCTGCCTTCCTGAAAGCAGTGTCTGAGGATCCCTTGTAAAAGGCACAGGCACCAGCCGGCCGTCAGAGCCAGCCCTGGACTCCTCCACGTGAGACACAGCCCCTGTCCTGCGGCTCGTCCCTTCCCCGTGACCTCCTCTGCCCTTTCGCCGTCATTCAGCCCCTTCCAAAGGCAGGGTCTGCTCTCGTTGCCCTTCCACGGCCGCAGCCCTGGCTCCTCACCAGCCCTGCTCCATCCCCAGCATCTCTCCTTCCCATGCCACAAGTGGCTGCACCCACCCAGGAGAAAGCCATCCTCTGCCAGGCTCCTCTTGGCCTGCCAGCAAATCACGGCTATTTTGATCGAGTCCCTGCGTGGGCTTTTCAAGAATTTTAGCTCCCAAAGAAACTCATTTCGGAGAGATGCCGGTAGCGCTTCTGGGATTAGCAGCAACGTTTGCCGCGGCTTCCCTCCATCCCTCTGCGCGGTGGGGCAGGCAGCAGCTGTGGGGCAGGGGGATCAGCCGTCCCGCA
Source organism: Haliaeetus albicilla (assembly GCF_947461875.1). Taxonomy (NCBI): domain Eukaryota; kingdom Metazoa; phylum Chordata; class Aves; order Accipitriformes; family Accipitridae; genus Haliaeetus; species Haliaeetus albicilla. Next base: position 37,540,852 of record NC_091495.1, read on the forward strand.
GCCCCACTGCCCTGCCGAGCCGCATGCCAGCACCGGCACAGCCGCTCCAGCACCGCACCGGTACAGCCGCCCTGAGCCTCCCTGCAGGTGAGGGAGGAGGAAGCAAGAGACACTCACGGGGAAGATGCCAGGCCCATCCTTTTCCATCTGCTTGGAGATCTCCTTTTCAAAGCCTAAAGACAAGGAAATACAACCTTTTAGCTACCTGGAAGCAAGAGCCTGGCAGCAAATGTGGATTTGCCGGGATGCAGAGGTGTACCCCCGAGTCTCTGCATCCCCTGAGATTCCCCTCCCAAAGGGCTTCTTTGTCCCCGGCTCCTGCCCTTGCAGGGAGGACGCATCCTGCACCCCTGCCAGCTTCTCCTCCTGCACTCCTTGGAGTGGAAACCAACACTTCCCTCTGGTGGCAGTTCAGCCCCGTGTCCCCGCAGCTGCCACCCACACCAGCCATTCCCTGGGACCACGGAGGGCCGAGGAGGAGGAATGCAGACACACGGGACATTCTGCACTTTGGTGGCCAGTGCGGGCAGGATGCATCCCTGGGATGAAGCCCAGCTGCTCGGACCACTCCGAATAGCACAAACCTCAGCCCACGCCAACTGGGCTTGACACCCTCCAAAGGAGCTGCCACATGGCCCCTGCTATTAACAGCAGCGGAGAGAAGATAAAAGCCATCTCCTCCCATCTGCAAGGCGTGGGACACCCTGCCGTCTCACATAGCGTGGGAGATAATTTATGAACCTCACTCAGACAACTGCAGACATGACTGGCTATTCATGTGTTAACTGCGCAGAGAAAAGCGTATTGCGAGAGCCCAGCTAGGAAAGGAAGGAGGCAAGGTAATGCTGGTGACTGCAGATTTCCGACTATTTCCCCCCATTTATCCCTGTGCCCTGGTCAGTGGCTGCATGCCACAGCTCACCGCACCATCCCTGCAGCCAGCACCGAGCCTGTGCACCCCTGCCTGGCCCTCTGAGACGAGCAGCAATAAATAAAACCTCCCAGCCTCTCTGTTGACTGTCAGATTTTTCCTCCCTTGAGAGACAAAGGACTGTTTTCCTCTCCCGAGAGCCTGCAGCTCTGCACAGCGTTCAGGGGAAATGATTAATGGGTACCCGCACGGGGGAGAGCTGCAAACCTTCCGTGTGGTGATCTCTCCTGCTTGCACCTATAACATTGCTATCGATTAAATGTCGTGCTGCCTGGCTTTTAATTATTTTTTAATGGATTGGTCAGAGAGGCTAATTACATATGAGACTGACAGCAAAATGCCACCAGGAGCATTAGCGGAGGTCTTCTGCAGCGACACGGAGACCTCCATCAACCACAGCCCTTGTGCTGGGACACCGAGTCCCAGCAGCTCTGCTCCTGGCACAGGGTTTAAGCAGGCACCCCGCAACCCGGGAGGCAGGCCACGCATTGGGAGCATCCCGGCTGAACGGCGTGCGATTGCTCGGCTCAGCCCTCGCCTCGGCTCGCCGGTGAACACCAGTTTCAGGAGGGCACTGGGATTGGGGCAGCGTGTGCCGCAGGGAGGGAGCCTCGCCGGCCTGAGTCACGTCCTGCCACAGCGCCGTGGGGACCGTGGGGAGGGGGGTCTGTGCTGAGAGAGTCTAAAGACAGCCTGTACCGTGATTTTTCCGTAATGGAAATAGTGCAGATAAGCAATTGGAGGTTTCACTATAACTTGCGGCAGCCTTTAGCCCTGTCGGTGTAAATAAACTGTGACGAAGCTGCGTTGCCTCAACAGCACCAATTCATCGCCAGAGGCTGTAGAGATTGTCTGGGTGCACACACAACGCGTCCCCAGAGCCAGAGGCAGCGGGGATGCTCCTCACCTGCCTCCGTGCCGTGCTTCGCTGCCGGCACGGGAACGTTCGAGCACTCAAAGTACTCCAGGTCATCTTCTGGCTCGCCCTTCTTCTCCAGCCCGGCTGGTTTCTGTGCGGAGGTGGTGGAGGCCAACTTCTCCTCATCGGTGGCGTGTCCATCCCGATTTGCAATATCTGGGATTTCTGAGATCAACGCTCCTTCATCCTGCAGGATCAAGGCATGCGGTTAAGCAGGACCAAGTTAATCCGTGGGGATAAGGCAACCAGGTTGCTGGACAGTCCATGGGAAGCACGGGAGGCTTAGCAGCCACCGACAAGTTGCTCCCTGCCAGCTCCTCAGTAAGTTTTGGCAGAAGGAAACACATGGTGCCAGGGACAGAAGTGATAAACACGCAAAATCTATTAACCCGACCACAGAGCTCGGTGCTTTGCTCTGGCCCATGCTGGGGACAGGGCTAAGATACCGCACGCACATGGTCCCTAACGAAGCACGTGGAAAACCGAGAGTGTTTCCTGGCCAGGAAACCCCCAGGGACAAGTTCCCCCTCTGGGGTGAGCACCGAGCACAGCCCTCCTCCCTCCCTTCCCACCAGAAACTGCCCACGGGGAAGATGCTCTCCCCACGGCTGGAAGCTGCTGCTTTCAGGGAACTGGCCCTTTTGGTCAGGCGTTGCTGCGGGCACACGCCAGCCCGAAGCTGAGCCAGCCCAGCCCTCCCCACGCTGCCACCCGAGCATCCCTGTGCCCAGCCAAGCAGCTCCCAGGGTCGGATCTCACATACCTGAGAGCAAACGTCCAGGACCAGGGACTGCGTCTCGTATTGCTTCACCTTGCAGCCGCTCCTGCAGGGGAGAGAGAAGCAGCCGGCTGAGGTGTGGGCTCGCGTGGGTTGCGTGGGGAGGAGGTGGGGGCACGTGCGAGACAGCCCAAGCAAGGGGAGACAGCCCCAGCGCTAGCATTGCACCCCGCTGCGTGCCAGCAACCCCACTCACCAGTGAAATATCGAGGCAGAGCAAGTTCTGGAACGAACAGAAGGAACAAGCAAACAAAACACACGACTACGAAGCAATTGGGTTTGTCTTTGAGGCATTTATTCCTGTTGAAGTTAAGGATGGGAGAAAAGACCTCAAGGTGTTGACGGTGATAGAGGCAATTGCCAAGGAGCTGGCAAAGAAAGATTTCCCTTGCTGCACCCTCGTCCTATGCGTCCAGTGCGACGGCATCCCGAGGTCTGAGTGCACGTCGATTTTCTGCAGGAACGAACCATTTCCAGGCCGTCTCACGCCCTGTCCCTGCAGCTGGAGGTTTGTCTGGGATGTCCCCGCAGCATCCACGTGTCTCCCACGTCAGACCTGCACAGCCGGGGCAGAGACCTGCTGGTTACAGAACTCTGCTTTGCTTGCGGGAGAGCACCAGCGCGATCCGCTGTGCCTCAAATGCTCCCTCCGCCAGATGCAAATGCTGTCCCAAGGAGAAGGGCCTTGCGGATGGGAGAAGGTTTAGCTCAGGTTGATCTTTCAGGTGGTCCCGTGGCTGGATACCCTCCAGTGAGGAAGCTCTCCCTGGAACTTTGTCCCGCGTTCCTCAAAGCGTGCCATCCCGGAGTCCATCTGCGCAGGACTGCGGGCACAGCCACGTCCTGACACACCGGGCTTCCACATCTTGAGTCGGCTCGAGGTGGCGGAGGGACAGTCCCAGCAGGAATGGCCGTGCGTGGCACAGGGTCCGTGCCACCGAAGCCCGTGGGGGCTGAGGGAGTCAGCGATGAGATGACATTCCTCACGGCTCTCACCCCGGCACGCAAAGGAGAGCACGAGCTCTCCTCCCGCATCTCTCAACACCCTCTCGCTCCACGTTTAACAATCTCCGACAGCTCGCTGCCACGTCCGAACCCGCCAGAAGACACATATTCGCTAAGTCGGAGACAGCTCGTGTGACAGCCCGCTGCGGATACCTGGGGAGGGATCCTTGCCTCCAGACTCAGCACTCCCCACAGCGGGGACATGGGCAGAGGCTCAAGCAGGATTGCAGCGAGCTGTTCCTGGGTTTAAAGAATCACCCCCACCCACTTCACTCTCCAGCCTCCCCGTCCCATCACACGCGTGCGCCAGCAGAGCACACCCAGCAACGTGGCACGGCACACGGAAATTTCATTTGCACGCTAACATGCACACCTGGGTCAGACTGAAAAATCGCTCTTGACTGTTTTTCTCCATCGTGCCCTAATGCGAACAGCTAAACCGCAGCTCGCCATGTCCTTACCCACCTCTGCTCTGCACCATCTCCTGGGGCCGGTGTTATCACACCATCTGGTAGCTGGTTTGATCTCCCCCTCCCAGCCCCAAGATAACAGCTCGGTAATTCAAGGGAATGGGGAAAAAGGGAGAAGACAGCCAAGGCCAATGGCCCCAGCTCTGCCCCACAGCCCCCGAGGCCAGAACACGCACAGCCGCCCGTGCAGGAGTTACCAGTGTTCACAGCTGGATAAACCCAAATGCGGGCGGCGCTGCCTGCGTGCCCCCCTAATGCATGGGCAAACCTGCCAGGCTGCAGGTCCCACATTAAGAGACAGACATCCACTGTTGAACACCGTGCTGTAAAAAGGCAGATCGGTTCTCGGCCGAGACACAGATGTCAGTGCTTGAGCCCAGCTCTAATTCTGTTCGTGCATATGGCAGGCGGCACTAAGCGGACAAGAAGGGCATTGGGACGGACGACACAAGATCAGGAACTAAGCCCATGCTCCTTCCTCTGACTCTCCTTGCATGAGAGCAGAGCCCAGACAAGCCCAGAGGGTCTGGGGGGGGCTGACAATCTGTAAGAGACGCCGAGCATTGCCAGGAGACTAAATGGGGGTAACCCCGGTCCCTCCTGCTCGCCCTCCCCGTGGGATGGAAGCGCAGGGCAGCAGCAAGCCCTGGGGGGGGGCACAGCACAGGGCACTCGATATTTCACTGGTGTCCCACCGCGGGTTTGCTCTTGCCGGGGGTACAGCACAGCCCCAATGCAGCAGCGCGGGTCGCAGGGCAGCGAACAAAGGCTGCTTTACTCGAGCCGTGCTTTCTAACCTGTCCAGGATCTCACAGAGCAGCTCTACCATCCCGGATTTGGGCACAGGAGGGATGCTTTGGGGGAGAGCTACCAAAGATCTCAAGAAAGCCCTGTCGGGAGCCGGCTGTGAGGGCAAAGCTCCCCTGGGACTATCTGACACATCCCAGCACCGGAGGAGACAGCCCCCTGACTCCCTCACCTCCCAGCTGATGCCTTCCACCCTACCCCTCTACAGCAGCTGCTTGCCTGGTGATTTTGCGTGGCAGGGGGGTAAAAGACCCTCATCTTCAGGACTAAAATCTACCCGTTTGCAGGGACCTGGATTGCACAGAAACCTGCCCCCCCTCCGTTAGCCGATGCACCGGTTTCGAGTACTTGTACATCATCCAAAGGCGTTGCGAGTCGGCATGCTGCAAGAGCAAGCACAGGCGCAAGCCTCGGGTGCAGTTCTCCTCTCCTCCCTCGCCCCCAGGCACTCGCCAGGCTAAGCTGCCCCAGGGATCCGGCCTGAGAGGTGCGGGACACAAATCAGACAGCAGAGAGCACGAGTCGAAGGGCAAGAAGGAGCCTGCATGCCATGGAGACGAGTGGGGCCAGCACGCACCCAGAGAGAGAGGACAAAAACCAGCAAAGGAAAAGAAGAAAGAAATACAGAAGAGAGTACTTACAACAGAAAACAGAGAAATTTCACTTGTTCAGTGGTCCTGATGCACCAAAGCATGGACAGGGAGAGAGACAGACAGATGGAGAGAAGAAGAGCATGTGAAAAGACCTGGATATTAACTCTCATCTGGAGAAGCACAGTGAGTTGCCCAGCTCTGTCTTTTTGGAACGAACGCACAGATAAAGGATGCTCTGATTCTGCATTTGCTATTTGCGGCGGCAGGGTGAGATTCAACCACAAATCCCACTGCCGGGGAGGCGAGCGCCCCGAGCAGCCCGTGCTGCTCGGAGGGAGCCTGAAAATTCCCAGCCGCTTCCCCTCTTCACCAGCTCCTGCTCACCCACAGTCATACACGGGAATGCCAACTCTTAAGAAATCCCTATCAACTCTCTGCAAAGTATTTCTAAGAGAAAAACACCCAACGTACTCTTATTTTTGCCTGCTAAGTTTTATCTGCTCTCTCTGTAAAAACCCACTCTCTAGTTTTCCCACTGGAGACTCCGTCAGCAGAATGATGGCTTGTTTTGGTTTTACTGCCAAATCAGCCACAAACTCTGTGCTCCTAAAATTTCCCTTTTTAAGCTTATTGCTCGCTGTTGCTTTCAACTGGTTCCAATTACACGTGTTAAGCGCGATCACAAATTATAGTGGAAGGACCCAAAATTGGCTGGGCAATTATTCCCTTGTGCAATATCCCCTCTGCTTCCCTTGCCCGCTCAGAGACCCTGTGGAGGGAGGGCAGGCAAAGCCGAGCCCAGCTCAGCAGCTGCTGTCTTAAATGTCAGGCTGAGACTTCAGCACTGCCCAGACACAGGTTGGAGGACACTTGTGATACAACAGGTGAAATACCAAGAAAATAGCAAGGTTTAGCGATTAAACCTGTACCCAGAGGAGGAGGGTAATGCTGTCTGCATTCCCAGGAGATACCGTGAAATGTCACCATCTATATGGGGGTTTTAAATAGCACGGTTCAGGAACTAAAAATGCACTTAAATAGTTCAGCAAGGGACAACAAGCTCCCTACTGCCTGTGCAGATGTGGTAAAAGCAACAAACAATCTGCCTGTTCAATCTCTATTCTCTTCCCCTGTTATAACAAGAGAAATTCAGTGGCAGTTCACAAAATGTCCCAGCAGCATCTGATCAACCAGACCTGCATCCACAAGCTCCAGGAGACCTACAAACCCTCCTGTGTGCTTGGCAAACCCTCTACAGGCTCAAGCCTCCATTACAGCTTTGCTCTGACTCCTCGACCCTACAGTGCCTGCACCCCGACCCCACGAGCCGGAGCCCCAAGGGGTTTTCCAAAGAGGTGATCCTGCCAAGCGGGTCCTGATCCAGCCCTCCCCTCTCTGTCTGGGACCCGGGACACTGGCACCGCTCCGGGACACCCATCCTTCTCCTCCCATCCACTCCTGAGGGACCAGGGCACCGGCAGAGAGAGGGGAGCTGCCCCTCTGCCAGGACAAGGGGCCAGATAAAACCGGGGGGGCAGCAGAACCCGAGGTACACGTCGGTATTTTGGCCTCGCTCCGAAGGCACGGGAGCAGGAGCACCATCACCACCATCACCACCACTGCCGCTCTGCCCGCTCACGGGGGAACGGAGGGGGCTGCCAGCCCCCCGCCAGCCGCCCGCTCCGCACGCACCAGCACTCACGTTATCAGGCGCGACTTGGGCTTCTTCGGGGAGTCTCTGCCTTTCACGAGATCGTCCTGCGCCTCCAGCGTCTGAGACTCGAGGATTTCGTTGAGGCTGTTATCGGCAGTGGGGCAGGAGTTGGCAGCGGTGCTGGCGAGGGTCTTGGTGGGCTTAAACGGATCCATGGAGTCAAAGTTATCCGGGTCAAACTGGTAAGAGCCCTTGGGGAGAGTCGGCGAGTTTTGCAGCGCTGAGCTGCCACTGAAGGGGTTGAGACCCGGGTTGTCCCAGAGCACGGGACCCAGCCGGGGGGAGCCTCGGGGAGGCGACGGCTCCGTGGGACCCCTCTCCGCATCCTCAGCTGATTTCTTGGGGGATTCTCGGTGTCTCTTCGGTGTCAGCTTGCTGGCCGGGATCCTGCTGCCCTTCCTGGGCGCAGCTCTCCTGGCCTCCGGGCTCTCTCCCCGCTCCGTAAAATCGACCTCGGGTTTAAGGACCTGCCCTTTGGGCTCCGGGGCCAGGTCCCCTCCCAGCTCACCAGGGCTGCTGCTGGGATGGGAGAGGCTGTGCGGGGCTGCCGGGGGAGAGCTCTGCAGCCGGCAGCCCCCTGCCACAAAGGGGTTTACACTCTCGTCGTACTGCTGGGGGTCGAACTGGTAGGATGCTTGGGGCACTGGGGTCTCCTCTGTGGTTTCTTCTGTTTTCCTCCCCAGCAAAGGTGTTTTCCCTTTCTCAAGCTGGCCCCGGCTGGGCGAGCACTCCCGGGCCAGGGCATCAGCCTTTGGCTCCACCAGCCCCGTGCCGGCATCCGCCGCGTCCTCTCCGGACATGACCCGCTCCTGGGCAGCTCTGCCCGCATGGAGCACCGGCACTGGCGCTGCGGCAGGTACGGCAGCGCAGCCAGTGTCAGCCCTGCTTCCCAGCGCAGCTGGACACTGGGTTTCAGCCGGCGGCTGTGTCAGGGATGAGTCTTCGGGGTCGGTTTCCCCTTTAGTACCCAAGCTGGCTTTAGGGGCTCCGATCTCCGGTTGAGCCTCATCTTTGGGGTGCGTCCCAGGTGAGATGTCCCGGCAGGCTTCCCCTACCAGCAGGTTGGCATGGCCACTTGGCTCTGAAAAGATAAAAGGAACCGGTTAAACCCCCACCTGCCCAACACCCCTTTCCAGAGCGATTCCTCTCCCCTCCTCGCAACTGCTCCAGGGTCAAGTTTTACAGGGGATCCACTGACCCAAAGCTCAGCTTCCCCACCTGCCAGAACGACTGCATAACCCTGGCTTCAAGCACTTTCTGTAAAATTTGAAGCCCATGAACACAGTGGAGAAAATTTACATAAATTGCACGCCAAGGGCGAGCCCTGCCAGTTTATTATTAGTGCAACTGGCTACAAACCAGCTGACTGATGTCAGTCTCATAGTAAAGAATGACAAAGCTAGACAAGGGTCCTGTGAGAAACTGAAGGAGGAGGATCAAACACAATTGTAAATCTGTGTAAGAGACTACAAGGTCTCTGGCAAAAGCTTTACTGCCTTTTATAGCATTACTTATTCGACATATTTTCTTTCTTTTCCTTTCCCAGGTGTGCACAAGTTGCATTGTTCTCTGTTTTGTTGCTTGGTTGTTTGGGGTTTTTTAATATGTCATGTAATGGAGTACGTGAATATTCTTATTTAATGTGAGTGCAGAACTCTTTATTTAATACGATTCATTAATATATCCCACAAGGTAGAGCATCCCTAATTATGTGCTGTGTTGCCAACTGCAATCTTAGGTTTGCAGCTTGCAGTTATATAAATGAATTGTAGTTGTGAGCGCAGGGAGGCATTGTCTGCGCACCAGCAGACCTACCAACATCTCCATTTATGCCTCTCCACTCCCCACCACTTGCTCCCACCCAGGGTGGTGGCAGCACCAGGGGGGCTTTGCAAATCCCAGCGAGGCTCCCGAGGGCCTGACGCTGGCCAGGACCGACTGCGGGGCAGCTGCTCCCAGGGCAGAAACACTCGCAACTGAGTGGGAATGACAGCGACAGGGAGTCACTGCTCACCTGGGCGGAGAGTTAAGAATTACCGGAAGGAATTCGGGGAAAAGCGACATGAGAAAACACCATGAAACGTGAATGAGCAGGCCTTGGGGTGAATGGGAACGAGATGCTGTGCTTAATGAATGAGCACGTAACAGGCTGCAGAGGGGATTCGGGGGTCAGCCGCCCGCAGGTGGTTGGCGCCAGGGCTGCGGAGCTGGATGCGCACCAGGCAGAGGGAAGCTGCCGGACGCAAACTGCTCCCCAGGACTCAGCCGCTGCACCCCGAGGTGCAGGAGTGGGTTTGGCAGCACTGCTGCTCCCCCCGGACACCGCAGCCCTCGCTCTCCCGCAGACCCTCAGCAGTCCCGACAGGCGCCCAACACGGGGCTGCCGTGCGGTACGGACAGTCCTTGCCCACACCAGAGCACTGTTCGGCCACTACCAGAGACATGCAGCCATCGGGAGGGTCCCCTGTAAACCAGAAACTCCAGATACAGCAGCTGCACGCAGTCGGTGCTCACCAACTGTCGCTGCAACGCATCAGCACGAGAAGCCAAAGTGCCAGGAAAGCAAAACCCCTGTGTGCATTTATTGATGGGGTGGGAGGGGAGGAGGGCACAGCAGAGCAGTGAGAGCCCCAAAGAGCGGCGAGCCCGCAGGGAAGGGCCTGCCAGCAGTGGGGTGCAGGTGCTTGTAGCTGCTCTGCTCAGTGCCCCTGCCTGCCTGCAGTTTCCATCCTGCCTGCCGAAACTCGGCCACATGCTGCCTGCACCTCTGCCTGCAGAAATCCTGCCTGTGCATTTACGCCAGGCTCACCACGCTGCTGTCAGGGTTTCTTAATCACAAATCCTGATCCATGACTTAATCGCTATTACTCCAATCCGTTCCCCTAAATCTTTTTACTTTTTAATCTTTTCTTTGCTGTCAAGGGATGGGGAAGCTCCTTATTTACTGAGGCATCCTGAAAACTACACCCACCAAGCACCTAGAGCCAGGACCTCGGCACAGGCACGCAAAGGCACAAGAGGAAAACACCCAGTGTCACCTCCACCCAGCTCATCTGCACCTCTTCTCCCACATCTCAGCCAGGGACGATTGCACAGACTCCCAGGATAAGGCAGAACAGGATGCTGGGGTGCTCAGCACCCATCAGGGAGCGCGCAGGACCCGAAGCTCTCGCTGGCATTTCTGGGGAGATGCAGCCCAGCTGGGTCCTCCAAGGGCAGAACAAAACCAGTGCTCGCCCGAGGACCAAACTGGTTTGAAAACCTGGCTGGGAACGGTGGCATGGATGATGCAAAGCTTGTGCCGGGGAAACCTGCCTCTCCCCCTTCGCTGCTGCAACCCTGCCCTGGCACACGGGTGACAACCGTGGAGGGGGGTCACATCAAGCGTGCCCTCGTTTCGCAGGGAGGTTTGGCTGAGCAATGCCAATGACAAACTCCCGCCGCCCCAAGCGCGTCTCCCTGGAAAGGCTGTTCCTATCGCGGGGCATCTGCAACCAGCTCACGTTTGCTGGTGACCGAGCAAGTCACAGGCTGGCAGAAGAAGAAGAGTGAATCAGGCAAAAATCTGGTCCCCGGGCTAATCCAGGACACTGAGCCAACAACCCTGAGTCAGCTGATGGCTCGTGGTTTGCATAATTGATCTCTAGGATGCTAAAAGCCATGGAAATGAATCATGAGGGGCTGTGTGCTCCCTGAGACTGCAAAAAAACTCCCTCCAACTGCAAAAAAGTTCACTCCAAATAGATGTCGCCTTGCTGCCCCAGAAAACGCATCAGTAAACACAAATCCAGTGGATATGTACTTGGAGTGCAGCCAGAAAACACTCTGAGGCAGCGCCTGCCAGGCCTTTCCATCATTAGGAACCAGGAAAACCTCCTTAACAGACCCCAAAGAAAACGTTATTACATTTGCTGTGTTGCTCAGATGTTTTAAACCTCACTGAGACAGCCCTGAATAGAAGAACAGACTTCAAAGTCAGGGCAAAAGGCACCTTTTAAATGCATTTTACATTCCCACCGGAAGGTTTTGCAGCCGCCGTTCTCACAGACATAAGCCCATCCTGGTTTCTAACCCAAGCAGTGAGTAATTACTTCTTGAATAACAAGCAGTCAGCATGCAAACCACCTCTCCTTGCTGCGGATGTCTGCAGGGCGGGGAGAGAAGAAGGGATGGTACATGTGACCATCACTCAGAACAACCATTTCTTCATAAAAATTAGAAGAACCACCTGCCCAGGCCTTCCAATTTTGTGGTTCACTTGTTTTCTGCACCCAAGACAGCTCAGCTGCTCCACAGCCCCTGCCTGCAGCACAGCTGCCCACTCAGCCAGTCCAAGAGTGGAGGAACAGGAATATACTGGGAGACAGGAGGTGCAGGTGAGAGACAGCTCAGGAGCTCGCCTGCGATCTTGGCAATCTTCTGAAGTAGGACCGTCCCTCCCGCAAGCTCGGTGGGTTTTTTCTCCTTCTCCAGAGAGGCCCTGGGTACGAGACAGGTATTAATCACTTGTGCGAGTTAACAGCCACGCTCAGCGCTGTGTCTGAGCAGCAGCCCAAGGGAACCGAGAGGAAGGAATGAGAGCTGAAGGGGCAGCAAGGAGCCTGCCCACCTCCACCGCAAGAACCCCATCTCTGCCCTCCCCGAACGCTCATGGAATGCCCCAGAGTTCCGATTTTCAACTCTGCTTGGGCTGAGCTATTCAGGTCCCTGGAGGACCACAGCCTTAGGGGCTGAAGCCACCGTGGGACGGGCTCACATTGGCACCGAGATCCATACAGAGGACAAAGGCAGGCAAGGCTACAAGGTCAGTTCTCCAGAGAGCGCTGCCAGGATGAAAAGTGCGATGGTTTGTGGGGCAGAGCCCTCACCACAGGGACCTGCCGGGACCACGGGTGCTCCCGGGGCATCATCCGGAGCTTCAGCTGCCTCTCGCAGGGATGGAGAGCCGGCCCCTGCCCCTCCTGCCTGCTGATGAGAGCAGGACAAAAACCCCTCCTGTAAAGCAGTCCCAAAGGTGATGGCATCCCAGGCAAACCCACCCCACACGGGTTCTCCTGCCCAGCAAGGGCTGGGGGGGCACAGCCTGGCCCCAAGCCCCCTTGGCCCCAGCCAGGCAGCTGCAGTTCCTCCCGCTGTGCATTTCCTCTGCCTCCAACGCAGCGTCCCATCAGCTGCCAAACGCGTTCCCGCGGGAACAATTCCACAGGATGCAGAAACCAGTGACCCGAAGGGCCTCAGGGCGCTTGGGAAGAGCCGAGGTCTGCACTCCGGCCCCCGCAGCTGCCCAGCTCTGCCGGGTACGAGCATCGCGATAACCTCGGTGCAGCACTGCCTATTGCCAAGGGAGCCCTTCCCAACCCCGGCGAGCTGCATGCAGCTCTCCCTGTTCCTCCACAGCCTCTGCATGCATTTACATCCCGAAGCGAGCCCAGCTCCCCGCCACCCCCGTGCAGTCACGTTGGAGAGCCGCCACGCCGGCTCAGCACGCACTCCCTCTGCTCACGTCTCCTGCCAGGGAAACCAGCCTGCAGAAACAGCCAGTGCCTCCCCAGCCCAGCTGCCTCGCCAGCCGCCTCGCTGCCCTAACCCTCCTTTTGGGCCAAAACTGTGCTGAACGCCCCAGGAGAAGGGGGTCTGGCAGCCAGGCTGCTGGGCACGCTGGCCCACCACACGCAGGTTTCCCCCTCGGACCAGCTCTTCTCACGGGCAGCCCAGCAGATGCTTTACAGCATCACCGAAAAGGTGACCCCGAGCTCTCCCGTTTTCCCTCTGGCGCTGTACCCTGCAGGTGGGGACATTTTCGTCCCACCATGAAAACGGACACTGCCAACAGCAAGGCATGCTCAGTGACTCCAGGATCCATCCCAAACACAGATCCAATAAAAGGCACTCTGCATCCCTGAAAACAGGAGTTGTATCAGCTGTGCACAGAGTGCAAACCTGCTTCTGGTCCGGCCAGTGTACACAGAGGGGATATTACAAAGTGAACATGAAGATTTTATACTCTCTAAAGGAAAACATACAGACAGGACAGCCTGGCACCGCAGTAATAGGCACTTTGTGCATGTGCATTATAATCGTTACGCTTGTCTTCCTTAGGCTGAAATTAAACACAAACATCGACTAACTAAACAGCTTTCCTACATGCCATCCCTCGCTCCCTTAAATGAATCAGAAAAACTTGGCAGCAGCAGCGCTGCAATGCAAAGGCTCCGCGCCCTTTTCATCCCACACACAGCAACCAAGTGAAGCAGCAATGATCCTCTGCACGGCCCTGAATGCCAAACGCAGGCAAGAACAACCCCTCCACTATCTGCAGCCTTTGATTCAGCTCATGCTTTGTGCACAGCATGAGTCACGCATTTCTCCCTTTCCCAGCTCACTCGAACACGCAGGCTGAGCACAGGATATCTGGCCGGTACTTTCAGCTTAGGCTTACGTAGCTAACGACTTTTTTCCTCTTTTGGCTTTCCGCTTTTGTTTAACAGACGTTGATCTATTTTTAAATCTATTCTGTTAAGAATTAGCATACCGGCAAACGATGCTGCCGCTAATGCACCGGAAAACACGTGCCCTGCATCAGGGTAACAGAAGTAAAAGCTGATGAGCCTGCTCCCATCACTGATGGTTCCATGTTTGTTGCTTCTGCTCATTTCCTTGCACACACTATCTTCTTCTGGCAGATGACTTAAGATATTCTTTAGCAAGAATGGGTCAGAATTACAGCCTCCACTGTCCGAGACAGCAAGAGGAAAACTGAGTGATCCTGAATGGGCATAAAGCCTAACTGCAACCCCCTTCCCGCAGCGATGGGACCGGCTGAATTTTTGTCCCCGAGAACAGGGTTTAACGCATCCAGGCCACCTCTCAGCTGCGCGCAGAGCAGCCAGCCCCCAGAGTCACAGCTTCTGCCTCACAAGTTTCCTAACCCTATTTATTCCCAAGTAAGGATGAGACTGCAACTGTAAGACAAGACGAGTGTCTGTTCCTCCCAGTCCCCCCGAGCCTGGGAGATGCTGTGCCCACCCGTGTGCCTGCCCGTAGGTCTGGGCTCGTGCAGGTCCCCCCGCTCCGTGCTGGCCCAGGTGTACACAGGCACTGGCAGCAGCTATTCCCCAACGACTGCAGGGCAGCAGCTCTCCCATACACGCAACAGCTCGGCTGTTTCAGTACTGACAAGCAGCCATTACACTGGATTGCCTCCCGATCACGGCATTTATTACCGCTGCTGCTCCTGAGCTGCAGCCAGACGAAAGGGTACATGCTGCTGCAGAACAGAATTGCAAAGACGAGGGCTTAACGTATAGATTACCTAAGGTACGGTGATTTAACACCCCAGGATGCCTTCTGCACACCACAAACTCGCAACCGCACCCGGGTATCCCTTCCCTCCACCATTTCAGAGACGCTGAAGAGATGCAGCCGGAGCCCTGGACAGGGAAGGGATGGAGCTGGGTGCTGTCACACAGCGGGTTTGGCCCTGCTGTCTCCAACATCCTGCTCTCCACCAGCCAGCACAGAAAAACAGCTTTTGCCAGAGATCATCCCCTCAGCCCCACAACACTGCGACCTTTGTGCGCAGGGTGCCGGGAGCAGCCGGCTCCCTCGCTGCTGTGCCGGGCTGGCCTCGAGGAACTGCTCATCCCAGGATGCAGGGGCACGGGAACACTTTGGGATGGTGACACCCTGGAGTCTGAGGCAACGCGCTTCCCTGAGCAGAAGTTTTGGCAGAAATGATCCTCATACCTGCTAGGAAAGCCTTTATCTCCCCTCTCCCCCTCCACAGACATTATTCTCCCAAAGTAAAGATGTCTCTATCATCCCTTCTTAAAAGGGAAGGATTATTCCAAGAGCTGCAATTATCGGAGGCATGAACCAAGTGCTCTCTCCATCAAGGCAAACAAACCTGTGTCTTCCACGGGGAGGGATGGGCACCCAGATCCATCCCAACAGTGAAACAACACCACAGGAG
The DNA here is from genome assembly GCF_947461875.1 of Haliaeetus albicilla. Taxonomy (NCBI): domain Eukaryota; kingdom Metazoa; phylum Chordata; class Aves; order Accipitriformes; family Accipitridae; genus Haliaeetus; species Haliaeetus albicilla. The sequence continues at coordinate 37,556,041 of NC_091495.1, forward strand.
ATGGAGAGCCACAGCACCCTGTTACTGCCAAGGTCACGCAGTACTTGGGCTCCTGCACAGGGAGGACCCAGGGTCTGGTTCAAGCTACCACATTCCGAAACCAGGCGAGCCGTAAGCCACCAGCCCGCTGTTCCGAGCGTTCAAGAAATACACAATACTGCAAGTCGCATACCGGGGGCCCTGCAGCAGCGAGAGGCAGTCGGGCAAGAGAGGGCAGAGGATGCTCAGGATGGCCTCTCTGGGACCTTGCACCCCCCCATGCACTGCCCCATGCCCTGTAGAGGCTGCCCTCCCGCAGACACCCCCGGGGGCTCCCAGATGTCCTGACATTGCCCAGTCACCCCGCTCTGCTGAGAGAGCAGATGAAAGGGGAGGTCTCCTCCCTGCCCTGCCCTGATAACCTCCAGCGGTTGCTGCAGAGGTGCCGGAGCTTCAAAGCCTCCTCCTGGCAGCACGAAAACAGACATAAACATGAAGCTCAGCCACAGGCACCAACCGCAATTCCCCCTGGAGAGAAGGGTATGACAACGGGGGGGATCTGGTCCCCAAAAGGCCAAGGGTTAATGGGGAGCTGTACTTAGAGGAGCAGCGGCCAGCGTGAGACACAAGGACAAACCAGCAACAACACGGGACCCCACTGGCAAAGGAAACCCCTTGCGTTTTCAGCAGATCCCTCGCGATTTCTCCAGAAATGGGGTTTAGCAGCGTCGAGCTCTTACATCTTTAACAGCAGCTACACAGCAAAGACACCTGGCCGCTAACTCCAGAGAAGAGAGACCCGTGCAATGAAACCTCCATCACCGACCGGCCAGGGGGAGGACACAAACCCAGCACCACGTCAGCTCCTGTGCAAGAGCCAAGGGCGAGCGGCATGTGGGGCACGTGTGGGGCAGCTCCCACTGGCCAGCAGCCCACTCTCTGCCTCAGGCAGCGACGGGAGGCTGCCCTGAGCACTGTGCTGTCTGTGGGGGAAGTGGCAGAGGGCAGTTGAACTGACAAAATGATTCAACAACATCCTCGGTTCCTCTCGATCAATCCGTCGCAGCTGTCCCGGCTGCAGCCTCTGCATCCCTGGGCGCAGCCTCAGCCCGGCTCGGCAGCTCACGAAACCTGACGTGCAGAGCCTCTCGCTCTCTCCCCGGCTCAGGGACAGAGGAGGGTGCGACCGGTGGTTGCAAAACAGCACAATGATAATTTTGCACTGCGTAGGCATGAGCCAAGGGGGGCAAATTGACCCTTCTGAGCCTGCAGCACGGCCCCCTCCCTCCAAAGCGCTTCAATAAAATCAACGTTTAGCTCAAGTGAGAGAACAGCCCTTTGCAGAGTGCACAGCCCTGAGTACTGGCATTTGAACCATCCAGGCCATTAACCACAAAAAATGTGGCAGGCATTATTCAAAACAAGCGACTTCTCCTCCTTGACCCCACCCTGCCTTTCCGCATCCGGAGCGGGGAGCCGAAAAGCAGAAGGTGCACGCTGGCTCTTTACCTTGGGTCCCGGCCTCAGGCTCCGGCGATCCCGGCGGCAGCGGCTCGCAGAACTCCTTTAGCGGCGAGCGGGTCGGCGTTTCTGCTTCAGGGGTCTCAAAATTACCTTCGGAGTCCGAGCTGCTGATGGGGGGGGAAAAGAGTGAGGAATTACCGCTTTCAAGGCTAGCTCTGAAATCCTCCACACTGCCTACACACCCAGCCAGACCGGCTCCCGGGCCGGCTGGCCATGGGCATCCTGCGGCGGCCGCTCTCTCCTGTCCAGCGGAACACACTAGCAAAGGGAAAAGGGAGAGCAGGTGAAACAACATCACGAGCATCCCCCCCGCGTACCCCCAAACCCTCCTCTCAGCCGAGCCTCTGGGATTGCTTCCTCCAGGTCTCTCCCGAGCTATCTGAGCATCCAACACGGACCTCCAAGGACACGACAGCCCCGGCGGCATCTTCCCCGGGCAGGAGCGAATTTGGGAAGCGAGCCTCGACGCTCCCGCCTTGTGCCCACCGGCATCTTCCCGGGGAGCTCCAGCCACCGGGACCGCTCGCCCAGCGCCCCCCCCCACCACCCACCCACTCACCCCGGGCTCCCCAGGCGCGGTGCAGGATGCGGCCCCCCCAAACCCCCTGGGCAGCCAAGCTGATGCCGGGCAGCGAGCGGGGCAGGTTGCAAGGGAGATGGCAGGCAGGACGCGCTCGCAGCCCCGCACGGCCGGCCGTCCACGCGTGGGTCCCGCGCTCCCCGTGGGACGCGCCGGCGAAACGGCCGCGGGTCACTTGCCTGAAACCGAGAGCCGTGCCCTCGGCCGGCGAGGAGCCTTCCTCCTCCTCCTCCTCCTCCGCCGCCCCGCCGTCCTCCCCCTCGGGGCCACCCCCGCCCCGCACCGCCGACCAGGTCCACCGGGCCCACTGCACCGGCGAGAGGATCTGCCAGGCGCTGAACGCCATCGGCCCGCCGCTCCGTTCTCTCTCTCCGTTCCGTTCCGCTGCGCTCCCCGCCGGGCTCACTGCGGCCGCGCCGCCCCCATCGCCGCTTCGCCGCCAAGGGCCTCCCCCCCCGGACTGTACTAACTCGCCGGCAGGGAGAACGCCCGCCCCCCCCCGGCACCGCCCGGCCGGGAGGGACCGACCCGCCGGAGCCCCACCACCCTCCTCTTCCTCCTCCTCCTCCTCCTCCTCCTCCTCCCGTTCCCTCCGCTGGACGCGCCCGCCGGTGCGGGGCGGGATGCGGGGGGGGGGGGCGATGGATGACAGGCGGCCGCCGCTGCGCACCCTCCCTCGCTCTCTTCCCTCCCCAGGCGAGTTTTCCAACCCGCTTCTTTCTGCCCGGAGCATCCCCTGCCCCCCCCCCGCCAGGGGCCAGCCCTGAAGCCCCTGTCACCCCCCCCCCCCACCACCACCACCTGCGCAAGAGGCTGTGAAACCAGATCGCCCCCCCCGATTTATTATCGGGGCTGCACCTGTGCTCTACCACAGCCGGCGGATTCCTTCCACGCTGAACACCCCACGCTCACGGGGAGCTGCCCCCCAGGGTGAGCGGTGTCCTGTCCCCCCCCGGCAGCCTTGCTCCCAGGGCAGGGGGGCTGCCCGCGGGGTCAGGGGCAGGGAAACACCTGCCCCTTCCATTTTCCGAGGAAATGCCGACTTCAACAGCCCTGGCTGATGCTATATCCTTCCGTGGCAGCAAGTTCATTTATTTATTAAACTATTGTTGTTTAAAAATAACAGCCAGCAGTCCCCGCAGAAATAAACACTGCCAGGCTGGCCTCCCTTGGGAATCTTCCCCCTAACGAGGGCTCCCACTCCCAAATTTATTACCTCCCACATGCTTGCTAGAGAGAGGAGCGTAACGTTACTGATGCCACGCAGCGTCCAAAGCGCTATGAGGAATGTCCGGGGCTTTGGCCGCCGATCTGTTACAGGGAGCGGCGTTACCGGCTCTGGGCAGTTGCTGCCGCAGAGCTCGCAGCTCCCCGCAGCCCCGGGCTGGCTCACCCCGCTACCGGCGGCAGATCCCAGGGATGACTTGGGAAAGGGCAGACAACCGTCCCGCTGCAAAACCTGCCCGGCCCAGTGCGAAGAAGTGCTATTGGCCCTCAGTAACGACACGAAGCGCTCACGTGGCAGGCCGAGACCGCAGCCCGATGCTTTCCTGTGAATCATCAGCCGGCTCCGAGTGCGAGAAATGCCTTCGCATGGGCAGAGAGGCCTCTGGGTCAGACCAGACCCATCCATCTGGTCTGGCTACCTCTAACACCGGCCTCCAGCAGGTACTTCAAAGGGCTCATTGCTCACTGTGGAGCATCTCAAATAACCTCCCTACAGGGATCCTTTCTTCCAAGCTTCCATCTGTTGGTGTCCTTATTAAATATATGCATCATTGCTGCACGATTTTACTGTCCGGCCTCGGTCAAAGAAAATCTCTTACCCCCTTACACAACGCTTCCAAACTTCCCCAAAGGTACCTCTGGCTCAGGCAAAGCAAAAGTGCTGCCACTTCCCACCACAGGTCAGGGGCAGAAGCAGCCAACGTGTCTGGACCCTGGGATAACACCCCGGCCGCAGCACAACGCTGCCCTCCCCATCACCAGGGGACAAGGAGCCCTGCAAACCTCCCTGCTGCTGCGTAGAGGACACTGAGCAAGAAGGGACTAAGTGACACTTAAGACAGCTTAGCCAAAAACCAAGAGGCTGAAGCAAAAGCAGAACCTCAACATCCTGTTGCCTACGACTGCTGTGAGCAGAAACGAGCAGCCTACTTCCCACCACCTGAAGTGGCAGAGCTGATTTCTGCAGATGAATTTTACATGAGGAGATCTTTCAGCACGAGTCGCTCTGCGGCACCGCTCGCTGCAGCCTGAACTCCTCCTCCCTCTCTCCTTTCCCACCAGTCGCTGCCCGAATCCCTGCTGAACCAGAAGACCAGCCAGAGCGATGGCATCGCCGCGTTTCAAACCGGCTGCGGGCTGCCTGGGTTCTGCCAGGGATGCCACAGAGCAAACAGAAACGTGATGATGCGGGAGCAGCAGCTGGCGTGGGTGCCAGCGGCAGGAGCGAGCTGCCTTTGCTGCAGAGGGGAAGGAGCTGCACCAGGCGAAGAAAAACGTATAGACTGATTTCTAGAGCCCCCCCCACTTGTTGGATGAGGGAATTAGGGCGCATGAGCGGAGGAAATCAGCAGCATCTTTCCACTGTGAAGGCTACACACGTGCAGAGTGCGCCCAGCGAGGACCCCCCCCGCTCCCACCCACCGCCCAGAGGAAGGAGAGCGGCCGGCAGGAACAGGATCAGCAGGGCTGAACCACACCGGCACCAGCACCGGCTGCGAAGCTCCTGACCTGCAGGGCCCTGGGGCAGGAAGGTACCAGAGCAGCGCAAGAGCAGAGCCTGCTTCCACTTGCTGTTTATGACGAGCAATTAAGAAAATGCCTTGAGTGGCATTTTCCGGCTTGGCACCCGACCCAGCTTGGCAGCAACACTGGCTGCAAATCAAACGCCGAGGAGATAACCTGACTTTGTCAGTCACACACCGGTGGCTCTGGCTGCCAAACACTGCTTGGCGCAGTCAGCAGACACATTTCTGCAGAGCAGAGGGGACGATGACCTGTTCGAAAAAAGACCTGCCAGCAGTTTCCATCTGCATGGTGAGCTGCAGCCTGCACAAGCAGCAGCTGGACGGGCTGTCCTTTGCGCTGCTGTCACCTCCCACCCCAGCCCAGGACTCCACTGTGCTAAGCACCGCACTAATGCAGAGGCTCAGGGATAGGCAGTGATGAGCAGCCTACGAATCGATGTACAGCCTATGTATTGATGTACAGCCTACGTATCGATGTACAGCCTACCGATGTACAGCCGAGCACCCTCCTGCACAAGCGCCCAGCCTTTCCTGGTTGGGGCCCATAAAAAGGGTAGTTCTGTGGGCGCAGGAGGAGAGTTTGATGTAGCAGCATGGTGGTCCCCAGCCCCAGGAGGCTGTAATCATGGGCACCCGGCCTTGCTTAGTAACTATTTTCCCTGGCTTTGCCTCTTTTTAAACAAACACTGTGGGTTACGTAAGTAATATCCTCCATCAGCTCTGCAAGCACGTGGGCAGCAGATAACCCGAGAAGGGATTGTTCGGGCACTTGCAGCCCTTTCCCTGCGGATTACCGCTCTGGGTGGCACTGGCCAAGGGCCATCCGAGTTGCTCCAGGAAAGAGCGGTGGGAGCAGGCAGCACAGCACACTGTCTCTGGCAGCGGCAGCAGTGAATGACCTAGAAACCACCCACAGCTCACACGCTGCTTTGGCTTTCCAGGGAAAGGGGAGAGCAGCAGCACTCCGCTTCAGAGCAAACAGGTGGAGCCCCAAAGATTTTGGAGCTGGAAGAGCCCCGGCGTCACACAGGCTGCAAAAAGATGCAAAACCTTGCTCACACTTCTTATGCTGATCCTTGCAGGAAGCTACCTGCATCCAGGGATAACAGCTCTGCATCCGGATGGACTTTCCCTTCTTTTTTACTGGGATGAACTTCCTCCTGTCTGTCTGGCAGCAGTGCCTCTGCCTGGCTTTGTGTCCCAGAAACACATTGTGCCTGATTTTTCTCGCTGTTACCACACCTCAGTCCCTGGGAAGGGTGCAGGTGATACTCTGCAGAACAGGTATCACACAGCCACGCTTGTCATGTTTGAAGCTGCAGTGCCGCGGGTTAAAGGCAGGCGTGCACCTGGAGTTTCCATTCTTGGCCCTTTCATTAGGCAGAAGAACATCTATTTCTGACTGCAGAGCTTTTCTGGGTACGGCACAGCAAGCCAGCGCTTCCATTTCTAGCTCAGATCTTTTGTGGATTTTCATTTTTCTTTGCCACTCCTGCCGCTCTGCTCCTCCACAGCGGGGCCTTTCGCTCCCCCACGGGGACAAGGGTTGAGGTCCCCACAGCCAGCCCCGGGACAGGGCACAAGGATGGCACCACGAGCCGTGCCCCGGTGAGAGGGGCCTTTCGGCAGGGGAACGTGGGGACAGCCCGGAGATCCGCACACAGATAAAATATGAATTCCTATTTCACTGCTATGTAAGTCTCCTTAAGAGCTTGTAATAAGCACTTTATCCACACAACATTTATCTCCCCCAGAAAAGAAGGTGTGAGGTCTTTCAGGAGAACATTTTTCTGTGGCTGTCTTTTACACCACCCTACTCTATTTATCATGTCTTCCTCAGTTTAAAGCGGGCCTATGCATCAGTAAAAAGGTAAATTACTCTCTGTCATTGCATTGTGAAAAATGCAAACTTTGGGAATTAAGAGAACTATATACACGCAGGCTTATGCGTGCCAGTGACGACGTGCAGCAAACACTGGGGAGAGGGATGGTTTCATAATACCTTTCCTGACCTTTGCAGTGACACTGAAAAGATTAATGCTGGTACCTCCCATCTGTGACTCACCTGCTCGGGCCACAGAGCACATCCGAGGAGAGGCTTAACCTCTCTCTTCCCTAACAGCCCAAGTTAGAAAGGGAACTGGGCCCTAGGAAAGGACAAGCAACGGGCAAGCAGAAAACCAAGGCCACGGGTGGCACCAGCCGAGGGTCCTGCCAGGGGTGGCGGTGAGCCCCAGGCGTGGCAGCATCCCGGAGCATCCCTGAGCATTCCACGGGTGCAGCAGCATCCCGGAGCATCCCCCGGGTGCAGCAGCATCCCAGAGCATCCCAGAGCATCCTCGGGGCACAGCAGCATCCCAAAGCATCCCCAGGGCGCGGCAGCATCCCGGAGCATCCCCCTGGTGCGGCAGCATCCTGGAGCATCCCCGGGGCGTAGCAGCATCCCCCGGCCGCAGCAGCATCCCGGAGCATCCCCGGGGCTCAGCAGCATCCCGGAGCATCCCCGGGGAGCTCGGTGGGGCAGGGCCGGAGGGGCCAGGGACGGACGGGCGGTACTCTCGCTAGAGGGCACTCCAGGATGGGATTTCCAAGGGCTGCAGAGAATCTCCGGCCCTTCGGGAGGCGGGGGCCGGGGCTCTGCGTCTTCCCTCGGGCTCGCCTCGCCCCGCAGGACCCAGGAACGGCCGGGACCCCTCAGCCCGGCTTCTGCCGTGTCCCCGGGTGTGCATACGGGAGCTGGGCGGGCAGCCTGCGGGAACGATCCCCCCCACCCCGTGCCATGCAGCACGGGAGGCGGCCGAGCAGAGCCCTGGGGCCGGACCGATGCCCTCGGAGTAGCCTGGAAGATCCTCTGGCATCATCTCCGCCAGCCTTGGCAGGTGCATGGCAGACACCCCGAGCTCCTTCCCGCACTGCCCTGCCCTCTCCTGCCTCGTAGCCCCTCACCCCAAACCCCCTCCTGCAACACTCGTGCATGCGAACGGGCCCACGGCCAAGCGCAGCCCCACGCGCGGGGATCTGCGGCAACCGCAGCCACGTAACACTTGGCAGTTGCTGCAGGTGCGGGGTGGAAAGCAGCAGCCGACCCAACGCAAACCCTCTGGCTTTTTGGGGCGCATTCCCACCATCGCGAGGAGGCGACTGCCAAGGGACGAGGCAGGACGGTGGGAGGGCAAATCCACGACAGCAACATTCCCACGTTCCTTTTGCTTCTCTTGACCTTGGCCGAGCCGTAGTCTAGATACGGATCACGGGACCCAGAAGCACAATACCGAATGCCCTGGAATTCAAGGCAGAGAAAACACGATTTCCTCCCATCTTGTGCTCTGCTGCTGCCGTCTGCTTGCCAGGGCGCAGCAGGAATCGGGGTGTCACACGCTGCGGCCCTGCCCCGCAGCACTAGAGCGATGCCCAGCGTGGGACAGCGTTGCTGAGCAGCTCAGCTCCCCCAGGACCCTTCACAGCCCTGGGATGTGACAGTTCCCATCGCTACACATTCCATCAAAATAGCTCTACAAAAATAGAAGTGAAGGACACAACTGTCACATATGAGCCCAGACACCACCAAGCCGCCCCCAGGCTCCAGCTGTCTTTCCCCACCATACCGCCTTCAAATTAATAAATAAAAACATTTGTGGCTACATTAAAAGGGACCGAATGCACTGCTATTCCTGCATTTTAAAAATGACAGCCACAGCTTAATCTCACTGATGCTACTCGCGTGGATGTGAGCTCATGCAAAGCAATTCAATAGGAACAGGCTCAAGATATGAGAGTTCCAGCCTGATTTTCACACTGATGGTTTATGAACACAAGCATCTGCCTTCGTCTTGGTGCTTCTTTACTCCCCTATCAACAACTTTGCTCTGTTTGCTAAAAATATCAGTGCTATGTGGCAGGAATGCTCTTATCAGGTGTTTGTCAGGCCTTGGCTCCCTGATTTTAGTCAGGACTCGGTGATATTGGGAAATGCAGGCAGCACCTCAGCCCCATAACCTGGGGTGCCAGCAGGGATGGGGGGCAGCTGAGGAGCGAGGACAGCAGCTGGCACAGGGAGCAGGGCGAGGGAAAAGATAAAGGGTGGGGGGGGAACAAAACAAAATTTGCTCAAGGTGGAGCAAACAGGTGGGAAGGAGAAGCAGCCAGGTCTGACGGGGCAGAAAGGAGCGGCTCCAACGCACACAGTGAACAACAGGATGTTTTTTCTGCCTGGGAACCCCTCTAATTTGTTTTTAGGAGAGCACTGCAGGGAAATAAAGGCAGGACTGAGCAGTTACAAGGGGGAGAACGCACTTGTTTTCCTTGTCGGAACCCAGTGTTTGCAAACAGAGGGATGTTTGTAAGTGTTTAGAAGAGCAGCAGCCAGGCTCCAGGTCACCTGCTCGGTAAAGCCTGGCAAAGGCTCCAGGACAAACGCAGCGCTCAGCCGGGCACCCGGTCCCGATGCAGGACCAGCGTCCCCACAGCACCGGCCAACACCGTTTGGTTCGAAAAGCAGCAGCAAAGCCCCCGAGTACAGCTCACCCTCTGAGTCGCAAGGGTGGCTCGCTCCAAGAAAATATTTCTATGTTCCAGAAAGTGTTTTGGCTGATTTACAGATAAGATGCCTCCAGTTTTCCTTTCAGTCCCAGCTAGCGTGCTTCCCCTTTTGTCTACGCTCCCCAAGCCGGCCGGTGAGCCACAGCTCCCCCAGCCCCAACTTCCACCAGCCCCCCCCCAAAACCTCCAGCCAGCTCCCACCTCGGCACCCACTTTTCTAACAGCAGCACGGGGCCCCCCAGCTCTTCGCTGGGTGCCTGCTCCCCAAACCGTGGTGGGGTCTGACCTGCAGCCGGGAAAGGGAAAGGGGAAGAGGAAAGGGGAAGGGGAAAGGGGAAGGGGAAAGGGGAAAGGGAAAGGGGAAAGGGAAAGGGGAAAGGGAAAGGGAAAAGGAAAGGGGAAGGGGAAAAGGGGAAGGGGAAAAGGGGAAGGGGAAAAGGAAAGGGGAAAGGGGAAGGGGAAAAGGAAAGGGGAAAGGGGAAAGGGAAATGGAAGGGGACCCCCCGCTACCCGCACTCACCGGCGTTGCGGGGTCCCGGACTCCCGTGGCTTCTGACTCTGGGCCGCCCCCATGACCGGACCGGACCGGGCAGCGGCCGCTCTCGGCCGGCCCCGGTTGCGTCCCCGCCTCCGTGGGAGGGTGGGCGGCTCGGTACGGTACGGCCCGGCCCGGCCCGGCGCGGTAGGGGGGGAGGCGGCCGCCCCCCCTACCGCGCCGGACCGGGGATACTGGGTGGTACTGGGACCCTTCACAGGCAGGATGCAGGCAGCTGCCCATCAGGCAGCACCCCCGCACTGGTTTTTTTTTTCCCCTTCGCCCCGAGAAATGCCAACCTGTGGTAGTTGACTCCTCGCAAAGGTAAACGCTGCGGGCAGGCTGGTTTGTTGGTTGTTTTGCGGTCGCAGCCCACACGCCGCTTTTGGGATCCGGCCTCGGCTTCTGGCACCCTGGGCTGACAAAAATCAGCCGTGAGTTCTGAAATCTCTAGCTATCAGCACGGCTTCTCTGGGTTACACCAGATGCCCATCACCGAGGCATCTGACCATCTATTCACCAGGCTCCCAGGTAATGCTCCCCACTCCCCAGAGCGCACCGCTGGGGCTGGGGCTTTGGCAGCAAGGATTCCGGAGCTGCATCCCACCGCAGAGCTGCCAGGACGAAACTTTGCGGCCAGGTTATTAACAACAGGTCAGCGCACAGCCTGGCGTCGAGGAGCCAGCATCCCACGCATGTTCACATCAGCTCTGTTGGACTTACTCTGTCTCTCTCCCTCTTTTCTTTCGCCCAGTGAATTTGACATGACGCAGATTTTAACAATGCAAATTTGCTCTAGTCCTAAGACCAGATTGCTTCATGCTGCACCCCAGAACTGCTTGCAGGGGCTGAACTTCCTCACCTAACAGGGCTCCCACCAGACCCCAGCCACCAGCACACCCTCTCATACTGCATGTTCCATGAGAAAATGGGGTCTGAGCCCCTTATCTGGGGCACTCAACCTCAGTCAAGAAGCCCCAATAAAGCACTGATGCCGCCTCTCCCCTTAAAACAGTCTCTCCTCAAATCATCCCCTGAAGGGGAAGCCAGACAAACAGCAAGCCCCTGTGCCAGACAGCAGCCAGACCCCTTCGTGGGGGAAGATTTAACACAGCAGTTTAAAAGCACAGAGGTGACCCTGCTAAGGAAACGTCCTGGTTGGATTTATTTTAATTAAAGTGCCTGAGAGAACATATCCATTTCTGACACCATTTGGGGCTTTTTACTTCAGAGAAACTGAAAACTCAAATATTAATCTTTCTTTTGTCGGTCAGGGTGTTCTGGCTTGCATTGCATTATTTTTTGGCAAGAAAAGCGTTGACACCCTTGAAAGCTTTCACCTCCCTAAAAGAAAAGAAAAACCAACAAAAAGCCAAACACAAAAAACCGATCAAAACCAACCAAACCTTCCTTAGATGAAAAAATGTCCCGACCAGCTCGACCGCCCTCCTGCCTGTGCAAGCGCCCAGCGTGCCCGCAGCCACGCACACCCACGCAATGAACCCCCTTTTCCACTTGCACGGGGGCTCCTGTGACCGCTGCAGTCGTTCCAATGGCCCCGACCTCCCCAAAGCCCACGACATCCGATAGAAGGGAACGTTACCTCTGCCGCTGGCATGCCAGGAGAGAGGCTGGAGGCTGCGGTCGGTCACCATGGCCGAGTCAGGTGATGACCATGTGGGACGTGGCGTGGGGCCCCTGCCTGCTGCATGTGGCTGCATAATCCCTGGCGGTGGTGCAGGCAGCAGGCAGGCAGCACCCGTGCACTGCCGTGCAGCCCAGGCACTCCCCAGCCCTCCGGGAGGTGCTGGCAGCTGCCTGCACCGCTGGCGATATGTCCCCTGCGATGCCCACAGCCTCCTGGTAATGCACCGCGGCCCCAAATCCGCAACCTGGCAGCATGGGGTCTCGCTCCGGCCCTCTGCTTTCCCCTGCCAACCACTGCTGGGGGAATCTGGCCGTGCTGGGAGACGAGCGCATGGGGGCTCTCGAGCTGGAGCATGGAAGCCCAGAGCCCTGACTCGACTTGTGGCAGGTGGGTGAAGGAGGTGATGAGATGATTTTTTGCATTCCCAGGCCCAAGACGCAGAGCTCAGAGCGGTCTTTTGGCTGCTCTGATGTTCTGCATGTGTTTGAAAGACCGACCGCCACATCCGTGATGTGCTGTGTCTTGCGTCACTGCCCATCTCCTCCACCTCCTCCACTGCCCTGCCTCTGCGCAGCCCTGCCTATCGAATGGGGCAGGAGCGACCTCCATGCAAGGCTGTGCGGCACCGGAGAGCTGTGGTCCCCTGCACGGCATCCGTGTGCGGAGACCATGCCCAAGGGCTGGGCTTTGGCATGGGCAGCCTTCCTGAGGGCTCGGCCCTTTTGTTTCTGTGCCTTTGGTTTCAAAAGAATTTCCTGCAGACGTTTTCAAGTGGGGCAGTTAGAAATTGCTGCCCTTCCTTGCCTAGGCAAAAATCCCGGTGTGCCTGCAGATGCTGAAATGCTGCGGTTTATAGACGCACTTCAACTCAGGCCTCCCAAAGCAGACTGGGGGGCTGCCTGGCACCCGTGTGGGCTGCAAAGCTGGGATGCCACATCCAGCCTTCAGTGATGCATCTCAGAAACAGGCTTTCATGAGGTCTCGCTGAGCCAAGGACCTCTGCCAAAAGACAGGAATTCAGTATTCCCTAAGAAGTCTGTCCTGCTGGAGCAGGGATCTGAACTAAAGAGGTGAACTCAAACGTAACATAGCAGCTTTCTTCCTCATCAGGCTACCCCGGCACCGGGCGAGGGAGCCAAGGCTCCAGCAACACGCACACATCGGCAGACGGGCATCACAGACACTGGGCAGGGCTGACAGACGCTGTGTCGGATGCTGAGCAAGCTGGGGGACGCGCAGCAGGTAACGTGCCAGCGCTGCTGCTCTGTGCTCGGCTCTGGCTGGAGCTCGGCTATTTCGGCTCCATCTGCAGCCCCAGCGCTCCTTGGCAAGGGGCCGCTCCCTGCGAGCAATAAACACATACAGAACTCTGGGAAACTGCAGGCTTTCCGGTCAGACGCTGCAAGGGAAAATCAGGAGGGGGAAGGCACCAAAATTAAACGAGGATTACGTAGCACCCCAGAAGAGAAAACTGGTTGCCAAACACCAAGAAGCACAGAGTGCCATCCCCCACCACCCTCCTTAGAGCTCCCTCAGCCTGACAGACGTTGGCAAAAACCTAATTAAGCTCTCGCAGCCCCTCAGAACAACAGCGAGGGTCAGTGTGACTACCTGCAAGCCACAACCTCAGCCTCAGAGCAGTGACAGGTCTCGTTCAAGACCAAGAGCCCCAGTCCAGCCCCCAGCCGTATCACGGCCCCACTCTGACGGTCTGGAGGCGAGCACAGCTGCAGGAGACAGCTTTGCTCCCCAGCTGCGCAAAGTGTCACAAGACCTTTAATAGTCACACACGGCCGTGAAACTCTGCCCGGAAAGCCGTTCCCCTGAGGACAGGGGTTGGCAATGCCCACGGAGGCTGTGGGACGGAGGCACAGCAGGCACGCTGCGGAGAGAGGCAGGCAGAGATCAGGCAGAGCTGCAGAGCAGCCAGATGTGCCCCAGCTGTGGGGTCCTACTCACTCTGGGGCCCTCCCACTGCTTTGCTGGCAGAGCTTGGCTCAGGTGGGGTTCCCACATCCCCTGCCCGTCCGGCACCCTGAGGAGCACCAGAGCCGGCTGGCCGGGTGACTGCTGTCTGCAGAGGCAGATGGTAATAATTACCCATACGCTAATTCCATGGAAATTTCCATGTGCCTGGGAAAGAGGCACACCAAGCCCTCACCGCTGCCTGGGGCAGAGGTTCGCTGTTATTTCCGGGGACTGTGACTAAGAGCCGGGTCTGTCACATGGATGGTGTTTAAATGCCTCCTTGGAGCCTCCCATCTAAACACCGCTGGCTCCAAACCTGCCCGAAGCCGGCACCGCTGGGCTGCAAGGGGGCCAGGGGGGAGTACCCAGAGCACCTCACCTCTGCGGTGGGCTCCCCGCTACCCCAACCTGCACCCACCTGCGTCGGCAGAGCAGCAGCAAACCGCCTTGGAGGGAGGACGCTGTGCCCGAGCCCTTCTCCACCTGCATCTTGCTCGGAGCACCGATGGCATCTCCCCTTTCAGCTTCCCAAGGGGGTCCCGAGGGAGGGCAGCCCCTGGCCCAGCTGGGCAGGCAGAGCGGAGCTGCGTGCCAGCACACAGCATCGCGTCGTGCTCTGGCAGCTCCTCCTTAGCAACACAAACAGAGCCACAACACGGACCTTGGAGGCAGATACGATCGCAGCCCGGCGCGAAAGCTCTGGCCGGGAGCCCGGAGTGCCCACGCGGTCCCGGCCGGCTGGCAGGTGCCGGTGTCCTGCTCCGTCTTGGGAAAGTACCACGAGATCGAGCTCTCTGGCAGGGCAAAGCAGGGAGAAGGTTGTGCTATTCAAAGGCGTCTTCCAAGGTCTGCCATCGCAGGGGGGCTGGTGGGAGCTGGAGACCAGCTCTGCACCCCAGGGTGGCCGAGGAGCCCTCGCTCCCTGCTCTCCTCCTCCCTCCAGCCTGATGCAGGCAAGCTCTCGGTGAGCATCCCGGCCCTCATCTCCCTTCTCCTTCCTACCTTTGTAGCCGCAGACTTGTCCTGGGCTCCGTCACTCTCTGCTACCTGTCCCGGGGCTCCTTCGAAAGCCGCTTGTGTGAGCAGCTGCCTGGAAAAGGAGCAGGGAGGAAGGAAGGGGATGGACAGCGTGGGGAGGGCCAGGCAGCGGCGGGGTGTCTCAGTGCACCCTGCAGCCTGGGGGAAAGGAAGGAGGATGTTTTGTAATATTTGGCGAGCACTTTCACGGGCAGGGAGAGGAAACCGGCAGGGCAGACGGTGCTGGGCGAGCCGAGCCGTCCACGCAACGTTGCTGCTGTGCTGGTACCGGAGCCTCTTGGGCGAACGCCTGGATCTCATGCCGTCTCCTGCTGGGGCCCCACTGGTGTCATGCCGTAAAAATGTGCTCTTGGCTGGAATTTGGCAGCCTGGCCTCTGGCGGGGAGGGAACCTCTCCGCTTACAGAAGGAGCGGGAGCTGTGGCCCCCGGGGCTGCGGGGAGAGGAGATGGGGAGCTGTGCCTGAGCTCCCGCACGGCTGAGGAAGGAGGGCTGGGAGCAGTGGATGTGCCTACGGATTGACACCTTGGAATGCTGCTTTCCCTCAGCTGCCCCGCGTGAGGGCAAGACAGGAGGACAGGGATGGACAGAGCCACTGAGTTCCCCAGAGAGGCTTAACAGGAGGTGGCATTGCCCAGCACACAGGGTACCAGAATTGGGGCAGCGCTGGAACAGCCAGGAGTTTTAGCTGAATAGCAGGGGATGCGTTTTGGAACAGAGGAGATGTTTTCCTTTTAGGTTTCAAAGGTTTTGGCTGGGGCTTCACCCCAGCAAAGGGTTTTCACAGCGCAGGGGCAGCTTCTCCGGCGAGCATCCCCGCATCCCACAGCCTCTCCTCTCCAGCCAGCTCCTGCTGTCCCCTCTGGGGCAGACCCCACCTCCACCCCATTTCCCAGCCCCCTGAGACCATCGCACCCCCCAGTTTGCCCAAGCCCAAAGCGCAGCCTGGTCCCCGAAGGGCACAACGGGCGGGACTCAACCCCGCACACACGCAAGGAAATTAGCTCGAGCCTTTTGATTAAACAACCCCCTGGCCTCATTCCAAAAGGGTCCTGCGAGAAGTGCCAGCCTGACTTTGGCTGCAAACCGGTGGGGCTGGATGCGGCCCCTGTCCCCCCCGTCCAGGCCGGCGGTCCGCTCCTGCAGAGGGAGCGCAAGGAGCGGGAATGAGCGACGGGCTGTGCCGCAGCCATCTCGTCCTCGGGAAAGCACCAGGCAGGGATGTTGCTTCCCAAAGGGAGGGGAAAACTCTGCTCAGACAGGGAACTTCCCTCTGCAAACAAATTCTGCAGGCTGCTCCCGTACCCCTGGGCCAGACTCTGGTCCCTGCCCTGTGTCCAGAATTACCTTCCCGAACAACCCGGGGACCTGCAGCAGCCGTGCAAAGGGAATAAAGCCAGCTCTCTGCATTCCCACCTCCTGCAAAAAGCGGTGGTTGGGAGGGACGCCGCTGTGCCTCGCATGGAGAGGGACGTGGCTGGGGTGAGCAGGGTGGGGGGTGACAGCCCACAAGCTCCCATCACATCTGCCTTCTTTTGGATGCCCGAGCACCCTTCCCGGCCACCCATCGCTCCCTCCAGCCAGAAGGGCAGAGTGCGGATACCTCGGCCAAGGAGTAGAGGTTCCACTCCTTCATCTTGCTTGGATAGCTGTAGTGTCTGACCCGAACCAGAATCCATGCTCAGCCAGGCTTGGTTCTGTGACCTGCCAGCCCCCGGTGCCCTCCCAGCCATGCCAGATCCATGGACCCCACTGTCTCCCCAAGGTTTGGGGCAAGAAAATGGTCCCGGCTGCCGGACCTCCCCGGAGCTCGCTTCGGCAGAGGGCAGTGCCGCTCGCCTGGTTGTCTCATCGTTGGCCCGAGTCCAGCCTCAGACTCCCATCTCCCAACTTGCTCTTTCTTTTCAGCTGAAACTTCCTGTTAGTTATCATTTTCATTCTTTACCTCTTCAGCAGTGCAGAAAATTGGCACTTAATTCGCCCTGCAAGGCTGCGTGGTGGCAGCTTAATTGACCCTCGTTGCATCACCCTGGCCACATCTCGGTCAGTGAGCTCAGCCTTGTGCCACATTAATTTCCCGTCCACTCTTTGTTTATCTGCCCTTTTCAGGGACGCTGCTTGCGTTCAGCTCCAGGCGAGAGTCCTGGAGAAAAACCCACTGGCATGGGGCAGGGGTGGCCCACGCCGCCCAGCAAGCTGCAGGGGTCCCTCCCGGGTCTGCATTCAGAGAAATTTGGTTTTCTGCAGCTCTCCATCTTCTTTTCTTTCCCCAGGTCCGTGCCTTCCTCAGCTGTTCAGCAGCTTGCTCCAATCCCAGCACATTTCAGCGTCCCACCTTTGATTTGGTGTGTTGCAGAACGATGTTGCAACTCTGGGAGCTTCCCCAAGCATTGAAAATCAGTCAGAAACCTGAGCCTTCAGTTGCAGCCCTGACACTGCCAGTTGTTTTCCAAGCGCTGGTCCCAAGCATCTGGCCTTGCATGAGCTGGAAAGATCACAGAGCGTGTCAGTCAAAACCAGAGCGGCGAGGACCAAGTGGCACACTGACCAGAAAGCTTATAATAAAAACAGATTTATAGCAATCACCCAAACATTGTCTCAGCTTAGCTCCAATTCCCTCATTGCATCATTTGGGGCAGAGATTGCTGCATGAGTACCTGAAGTAATTGGTATTCAGAGCATAATAAAACTCCACGTGTGGTTCCCGATCCAGGCAGGACTGCATTATGGCAGTTGTCTAGCAGGGGAATGAGACTTTCCAGGTGAATGAAGGAAATGCATATAACTCTTGTTTTCGGATATTTCTGAACACTGCTGAAGAGAGGTGGGCTGCTCATTTGTTCCTCCGTTGTGCAGGAGACCGCTGCCACCAAGGCTGCGCCCAGCTGTCTGCTCCGGCACGGAGCTGGCTGAGCACCCATGGCACGGCAGGATCCTTCTCACCCCGCCGGGCTCTCAGGGACGTCAGGATCACACCAGCAGGAGCAGGTCCCAGCAGATCTCCCTGGAACGTGGAGGGATGGGCTTGGATGCAGGTTCTCGGCGCAGGGCTTGAGGCAGCACCTTCAGCACCATGCATCCTGGATGCTCTATCAAGGAGGAGGGCTTTCTTCCTATTTAATACATCACCACTCAATTTGCATTGGACCATGGAGTCCTTCCAACACTCGGAATACAATGAGTTAGTATCTGCTGCTCTGGAGTTTGTATCCAGGCTGAAAACCCGGCCAGCTGGGAGCACGCTGGGACCAGGCTCAAGTACAAAGAACAATGGGAAGGCACGGTGAGGGGTGGATGGAGAGGCAGGATCCAGCCCTCGGTGACAGCGCTGCATCTGGGGCTGCTCAAAGCTCTCTGATTCTCCACCTAGAGAGGATCACAGCTTCCAGACCCTCCTTTTAACTCTGTGTCTTGTCCCCTCGCTCCCCTTCATTGCGTTTTCAGGCGGGGGGTTCTGTGTGCCAAATGGGATGCTGGAGAAGGCGCTGCTGCCTGGATGGGCTCCAGATGCAATGCAGCTAATCCATTTTTATAGCTGGGAGCAGGTGTCTCGTGCATCACAAGCAGCTAGTTTCAAGACCACTCTTTTCATTTGGCCACAAGCACTGGAGAAGTCTGAAGGCATTGGCCACGACTCGATGCCCACCAGCTCCAGAAACACCCTTTGGGTGCCCCATGGGGCCGTGGTTCAGCACCTCACGCCTCTGCACGGCTGCATCGCCCGATTCTCACCTTTACAGCAGGGTGGGCTCCGGGTGCAGCCCCAGCATCGGCCGGCACCCCCCGGCCAGGGACACGGGGCCATAGTTATGCCCACACCTTGCTCGTGTGCTTCAGAGCTGGTATCTCTGGCACCTATGGCAGCCTCCTGTAGGCTTTATGGCTTGACCTGCATGTGCATAAAACGAAGCATACAGCAGCAGAGCTGGGGAAAAAACTCTTTTTTGCCTGTACTTTCCTCCAATTCCTATGCCTGTGCTCACCTTCACTGCACAAACAAGGATATGTGCAAGCAGAGAGCGCCCACGTGTCCGGAGGCTGCGAGATCTGCAGCGAGCTGGGGAGAGTCAGTACCTGCGGGGAGGAAAAGAAAAATATCTGCTATTGGAGCTGGAGATAGGAAAGGCCAAAGGGTTTGTTTTCCATCCCCAGACCGCAGCAATGTGGTGAGTGGAACCCGGTCAAGAAACCCCATCCAAACCCACAGCTCCTGAGGTTGCTCTGGGCAAACAACACCTCGAAAGGGACTTGTGTCCCTGCCTGCCACATTTCCCGCTCCGAGAGGGAGAAGGGACCCATTGCTGGGGCTTTGGCACTGCCTCCCCCCACCCGGGGAGCCTTGGCCATGCCGTACAGCAGCACTCAGCCACGGCAGGACCGATGTGCAGCCCTGGCGCTTGCCACGGGTGACAGCCCTGTCCCCAAAGTGGCCAGAAGCGCCTGGCTCTCTGGAGGAGCTGCAGCCATAGATTATCCAGCTTTATCAAAGGCAGCAGGTCCTGGGGGGGCTCAGGGAGACCCCAGGAAAGGGCTGTGGGGGGCCCCAGCAGTGGGGAGCAGCCTCGGCCAAGGAGTTTTGCTGCAGCCAGCTACTGGCACGCCTGGATGCGATAGCCCTGCTGAGACAAAGAGCCATTGCTGGATTCAGCTGCCCTGGGTATTTTTTTCCCTCTTCGATGAATCACCTGCTAAAAATATTATAAATTGGGTCGCTGGCCAGACCTTTCACTTCTCTGGAAGCAAAAATATTTATTTTACTCAGGCTGTGCCTGTGTTTTAACAGAACTTTATGATCAATTT
This sequence comes from Haliaeetus albicilla, assembly GCF_947461875.1. Taxonomy (NCBI): domain Eukaryota; kingdom Metazoa; phylum Chordata; class Aves; order Accipitriformes; family Accipitridae; genus Haliaeetus; species Haliaeetus albicilla. Next base: position 37,575,404 of record NC_091495.1, read on the forward strand.
CTGAGGAATGTGCCATGCTGTATAGTCAAATTACAACTTTTTTTGGCTCGCAGTGTAAATTTAAAATGTCTTGTTTAAGACGCAACTGTTGTGCTGCCAGAAAAATGTGGTTTCAGCTGTTTTTTTCCCAAAGCACCAGTTTTGCCCATTTGATGGTTATTGTCACCCCAGGTGTGTGCCTGTCCCCTAGGCCTGTCCCAGGGGTTGGCGGCACCAGCAGCGATCGAGAGCGCAGGCTGGGCTTGCTTAGACTGGGAGTTTTCACATCCGTGGGAAAAGCACCACTTAATTAACAGCATCACCACAAAGACGGGGTGCAGGAGAGTCTGGAGCTGCCCAACTGGTGGGGACAACTGCTGTCCCCATTGCACAGGGCTGTGTTTTCGGGAGCTAAAGCTGGACCTCTCCCTGCACAGGCTCCAGGCTGGTGCAAACGTAATGTGAATTATTAGACAGGCGCCAGCACAATGAGATCCTCGAGCTGCCCGTGCAGGTAGGGTATAATCACAGAAATGCCTGGAGCCAAAGGAGTTTGTCCTGGCAGCACCTTCCTCTTCCCGAGGCATGCAGACAAGTCACATCGTGGTGCCGGGGTGCTGGAGCCGGGGTCTGTGCCGCCAGCCCACCCAAGGTCCTCGCCAGGCTTGTGCATCGCTGGCTCCTCCTGACTCCCATGCCGGCTGCTGTTGCCCTTGCTCCTGTGCCAGGCACACCTTCCCTATAAATCTCTCCCACTCTCATTTGAATTTAGGAAGGAAACAAGAGAAATTTCTTTTTCTTGCTTCAGGGCAGAGAGAATAATGGGATCTTTATTCCCCGATAATTAAGCTGATTTTTACGTGGGTTTAATTCACACTCCCTTCCAGCCTTCCCTGCGAAGCGACACCTCTGGCAAGAGCGTGGCCTTTGGGCGAATACACAGCGAACCTGAGCAGAGCTGGGAACGGGGTGCTTGCCAGGGACGGTGCAGGGTTCTGGCAGAGCTGTCCCGCACACAACGGCTGCGACACCACGCAAGGGCTGCAAACAGGCTTCGGCGTGCAAAGCCCAGCCACTACTTCTGCAGCAGCAGAAAAGCAAGTCAGGTTCCCTGCAATCGGAAAAGCAAAGAGCAGGAACTCACAGCTGGCCCCAGCAAGCACCAGGGCTGCAAGGCAAGGTCAGCTCCAGCTGTAGCTCCAGCGTCTCCGCACCAGCTCGGAGCAGCTCTCCCGGCAGGTCGCACCGGCATGTCCGAGCCATGCAGCGTGCCAGGGAGCAGCGCTGGCATCTGCCTGGTTCTGCTCCATCCTTCCCAAGAGGCGCCAGGGAGACAAACATGCCGTTGCAGTTGGACATGTTATTGGCGGTTTCTGCAGAGAGGCCAAATATGTCCCTAAACCCGGTGTTTAGGAAGGGGTGAAGACATGGTGCAGCCGCAGGACTGCAGTTACCCACAGGAGCCCTCTGCAGAGGGTTGGAGATAAAGCTGGGCATGGCCACAAGTGTGCCTTGGCCTGAATTTCTCCTCTTCCCAAAGAAAAGGCAGTCAGCATGCATGGGGGGAGCTCCAGAAAGCAGCCTGGTGAGGAAGCCCTACCATTCCCCAAGGGGATTTTGCCCCCCAGGGTCAGGACAGCTTTGTCACAGTGGCAGAGCCAAGCTGGTTTTTTTTCCCCCCATCGTCTCCAAACAGCTGGAAATGCTTCACCAGAGAGTGAATCATGGGGACCGCGGGCCAGACACAAGGGATTGCCGTGCTCGCTGTCCTCCCCGGACAGGGAGCCGAGCACAGGAGCTGGGTCCCCATCACCAGCAGCTGGGATCCTCTTCATGCCAGTATCCCGATCCCACAGATGGGAGCTCTCCCCACGGCTCCTCTGAGGTCCACCAGCCCTTGCCAGGCACCTATCCTGTGCCGCTGCCTTCAACACTGCTGCTGCAGTCTCAGCCCCGCTGCCAAGGCTGGGGAAATGTGTCCCGGCTCTTCCCTGCAGCCGGCTGGGCTATTTCCCTGGCAGAAGGCGTTTCGAAGCTCTGCAGCCCCCAGCACAGAGCTCTGGGGATGGGATTCGGCTCATCCCCTCGGCTGTCATGTGAAAAGCAGCCCACAGCCGGCTCCCCCAGGAGCAGGATGGGGAGATGAAGTGAAGCCCTCAAGAACAGCATCTGGTCTCGTGGCGGTTTTGCCTGCGCCGGATATCGCAGCCACGTCGCAGCGCGAACGCAGCACATGTGGGATGGTGCTCCAGCCTACCTGGCGAGTCCTCGCTGAATTAGCCGGGCTGAACCGAGGCGGCACCAGTTGCGCCGAGGGTCAAGGGATCGGCTGCTGACGTGCCACGGCAGCTCCTACCTCCAAGATGGGGAAGAGGATCGGGGTACAGGAGCATCCCGCAGCCCCGATGCCAGCAGAGCCAGGACACCCGCGCTGTCAGCCAGCCTGCAACAGCAAGAACCACGTACAGATTTACACACCCACGCGGAATTCCCAGCAAGCAGAGAAAGAGGGAAAACAGTGTTTTAAGCATAGATTTTAACATAAACACATGCAGCCAAAAGCCGACGCTGCTGCGGAGGACAGCCCTTAGTGGGTGTTGGGACACACGAAGGGTCCCCTCGCCACGGGCACGATCTCCCAGGCCCTTCCCTCGCTGCGGAGGAGACAGCAGAGGAAAGCGATGCATGCAGAAATGAGAAACTGCTGCGTTTGCACGGCGCTCTCGTGGGCCACAGAGCGGGGAGCGACACTCGCTGCACCCAAAAACTCAGCCCCGTCATCCGGGATGCAAAACCCGTGGCAGCACCCGCTGAATTCCGCAGCCAGGGCTGCTCCGTGTCCCTGCACAAGTGTTCATCGGCTGCAGCATGAAGAGCCCTGTCCCTGCTGCCCTGCAGAACAGGCTCAGGAAGTTTCTGTCCTCGGCTGAAACCCCTTTGGTGTGGGAGAGCCTGGAACTTATTACAAATCGCTTAAGTAACTTTGGCTCACTTGAGCTAATTAAATTGGTTTCTCTGGCTATTCTAGAGGCTTGAAACCACCAGTCAGCTCCCAGGCTCGCCGTGCGAAATTAATTAAAGCAAATGATAACTTGGCAAGGACAAAAAAAGAAAGTCTCTGTAGTAAGGAACAAACCCAGCGCGGGGGGTGTTTGCTGAAGCACGTGTCTGTGTGTGCTATAAGGTGTTTCAGATACACCCTCACGCAGGGATGGACTTCAGCTCACGCGTAACGCTATGTTCAGGCTTAAATGCTTTGCCAAATCTGGGCATAAAAATAAGCTTGCAAGTTCAGTGCAGAAACACAGAGTAAAGGCAGGGACCTCTCGGTTTCCATAGGAAGCAGAATTAATAGCTTGGCAGAAGGGGTGCGTTTCCATTTTTATACAAGAATTTCCTCCTCCTCCTGCAGAAGAAAGGGCTTGTAAGAAACACAAATTCGGACAGTTCTCCAGAACCTGGCAGCAAGCTCCAAAGCATCCCACGAGGCGCGTGCGGGCCAGCGGGACTCCCAGGTTTCCAACAAAAACCGAGTGGACCAGCACACCGCTCCTCCGTTCCTCGAAAGCGCTGGCGAGGGGAGCCAGCACCAGCAGGGACAGCGAGTGCCACGGCTGCTCAGCACCTTTCTGCTCCTCGGGCACGGCCTTTCCCCACCACGTCCAGGGCGGACGGACAGACAGGCACCTTCCTCCTGGACCGAAGCCGCAAGCCACAGAAGGGGAGATGGGTTTTGGGGTGTCTTCGCATCCTCGCTGGGCCCCTGCTCCACAGAGCTGCTTGGCCGGCGGAGTTCCCTTAACCCCCCCTGCAAGGGGCTGAGAGGGCTCAGCAGTGCATGTGCCTTGCATTAAGCAACAGCCCTGGCAGCAGAGCCGTGCGATAGGACAGAGACTGAGCCCGACCTTCTCCCCCCCTTCCCCAGCGCTATCCAAAACCATAACCTTGACTGGCTGCAGTTTTCATCCATCTGCAAAAGCACATTAAGGAGGGAGAGAAAGGTTGGCAGCTGACCACAAACCTACTCCCCGGAGAGGTCCTTACCTGACTCTAACCAGATGCTGTTTATCAGTCCGAGCATATACTACATGCCCGATGTGACGGAGACAGAAAAAATACAAGAAATGCTTGTTATGCTTGGGGCTTCGGGGGGTTTTCATCCTCAGGCCGGATATACAAGTTCCAGGAGAGGAATATGCGTCCCTGGAGTCCCGGGCTGAATCTGGAATTCATATACTCTGTAAATGTACTTTATTTAATACAGGAATCAAGAAGGGTTTTGGAATTATTGCACTGGAGAGCTTGATTGCATAGTTACAGCTTGGAATTAAGGAATAACTGCAGATCTGTAACACAACGCGTCAGCCCCACGGAAAGGGCAGGATAGTGTATTTTGGCTGCAAAGTTTTGTCCGTTCTCCAACTGCTGCCCCAAAGTGCACTGAAGCCCAAGGGAAGACTCCAGCAGAGTCTGACCCAGCCCTGCTCATATCTCGCAGCAGATCTCCCTTTGGATTAAGCCAACAAAACCCAGTGGACCAGGGAAGAGGCACCTGGGCGGCAGCACAGGGTCCCAGACCTCGGTCCCCGTCAGCAGTATGGCAGAGCCGAGGGGATGCCACGTTCAACACAAGTCAACCCAGTCAACGCATGGCGGATGAGGACAAACCACCAACGTCCCCATTAAGCTCACTGCTGAAGCCACAGAGTTAGAAAACCAGGACCTGAGTTTTAGCCCATGCCACTGCGTGAAGACAAAGGAGCTGCCGGGGCAGGGATGCAGCGTGCCCCCGGCATGTCACGGTGCTGGGAAGCCGCGCTCGGGGTTCGGAGGCGGATTGCCAGGTCTGAGTGCTCACAAAGCCCGAGGAAGCCACTCAGAGCAGCGCGAGAGCCAGGGCCGGGCTGGGAGGTGGGAGAGGACGTGCTGTGAAAATCAGGGCAGGAGTAATGTGGAACATGGTAGCGATCCAGCCCAAGCGAAGACAGATGTCTTCGCTGCAAAAATGATGATAGGACTCTCTCTTTAACAGATACATATGTGTGTGTATATATATATATACACAAGTACATAACTGTATGCTTATATAAATGTGCATGTGCCTTTTATGTATTCCCGCTTGTTTTTTAAAGATCCAGCTAACAGGTTTTTGCTATGCCAACATGCTTTAGCTGAAACCTGCAAGGTCTTGGAGGAGCACCTTTCCCTCCTGTAGCTCAGGGCTCCCCTGAAAGTGGCCTCGTCCCCCTCTGCTTTGCACCGACAGCTCCACAGAGAGCGGTGCTGGCAGCCCAGGGCAGCAGTGGTTGCAATGCCTCCCATGAACCTGCCGGCTCAGGGAGAGCTGTGGTACCGGACCAGGGACGTAGCAGCAGGACATCAAGTCCTTTTTGGCTTTCCAAGCCAACATTTCCCCCGATTGCACCGTGCGACTCAGGTTTGCTCCTCATACATTGGCTGGCCTCAGGGGACCACACACGCCTGGGCAGAGGGTCACCCTGCAGCAGACCCCACTTGTAGAAACCTGCCCATCCCAAGGAGGAAAGCACAGTCCATGCGTTGAGTGGTCCCCCACCGCAGGAGAGACTTTCCGCTCTGCCACCCCAGCTCCCCCGTCTCCTCCCAGGCTCGTTTTCGGCTCCCACTCACTCCCTCTGTCACCCGTGTCTGGCCAGAGTCATCGCAGCAAGGAAAACAAATGCAACACCAAAGGAAGCAGCTGGACCACGGGGACTCACTGGTGCCCGGATGGCATTTGAGATGCCCCGTGGCCCATGCCAGCTCCTCTCTTACCTGGGCAGAGCCAACATCAGAGGCAGCACGTGGGGTACTCAGGGCTGCTCCTTTCAGGGTGCCTTCATGACTACAGGCTATTTCATTTGGGTCTCCTCCAGCCACATCCTCAGGCTGGTCCCACCACGCTCCCCTGCAGCCGGGCAGGGCTGGAGAGCGTGCAGCAGGCGTCATAGAGCCTCCGGGCATGGCGTGGTGCTCTGCCTGCAGAAAGCTTGGTTGCTTTGGAAAGCATCCCAGTTCCTTTGGCTGAAGGTATTTAGGCAGAGCCACTGGAAAAAGTGATGTGCTCTCCACGCATATGTGCCACCGACAGCCGTTGTCCAGCAGCGTTAATCACCATGTCAGAGTGCCAACAACTACACAAAACCAAGGAAACATCTTGCTGTAGCTCCTTGACTTGCGAGGGGAGCACCCTGCCCCCGCCAGCCCAGCTCCACAGGGGTTCCTACCACCCAGCGCTCTGTACAGCATGAGCACATTCATTTTTCTTCTCTACCTGCTAGGAAATCATCTTGAACAACCCGCAGATTGTCCTTTGCTGGCACAAAACACAGAGAAAGCCATGTGCTGCTTCTGTCAACACCTCGGAAGATGCATATACATACACACACATTTGTGCGTCTTACAGAGATACCCATACCTAATGCACCCATTACACCCAAAGGTGCACGTGCCTCAGACACAGCCACGCTTCAGAACACCAGCAGCACTAACTTGCAGTCCCCCAGTTCCTCCATTTCACCGCAGTCACATCTCACTCCAGGACACACAGCTCCTTCTGCTCCTGAGTGTCTTACATGAAAGGCTGAGCTGGGAGCAGACAACCTTTCCTCCACAGCTACCAGAGCCATCACAGATCACTCACATCTCTATTTCTCCTCCTGGGGCTGCTTCCTTCTACCTCCATCACTGGGAGCTAGCTGTGCTCTCCAGGAAGCAATATTCTGTCTTGCCTGCAGCCAGCATCCCTAAATACACCATAGCAACATTTCTCTTTGCCACTCACTTCTCTGATCACAGCTAGGATCACATTAAGTCCTTATAGTCCCTCCTTGCCTGCCTTCCTATTTCCCCAACCAAGCAGATAGGAAGACAAAGAAGATAAGAACAAAATATCCATAAAGCACCATCCCCAAGTCACAAAACCTTCTAGCTGCATTTTTGCATTCAATGAGGGCTTTTATAGCCTAGAGGTAACTGATTGCTAATTAACTCAGAGTAATTAGGACCATTGAAAAAGCTAATCTGGTCACTCCCTAAACATGTGTTCCTAACTATGAGGCTGATTTTGCCCTGTGCCAAGGTCTCGAGAAGACCTGCCAATGTGTGCTCAGGTTGACATCTGGAGCACCTCTGGAGCAGCCCCAGCCGCCCAGAACTGGGGCGCGTGCCCTGGGGGCTCTTCTCCCCCTCCTTGCCAGGGTGTTAGACTTTTACTGGGTGCTTGTGCAGAGCTGTAGGTATTGAGGGGAGGGAGGGCACCCTGGGTGCCCCTTACCCCCCACCGCCTCTGCTCCCCTCTCCCTCCATCGCTTCTCCGAGCAGATCTGCAGGGAAGGACCGTCTGCCCGCTCAGCCCCAGACCCTGCCTGAGCACCTCGGGGATTATGAGTAAAAGGCATTTCTTGGAAGGGCTGTGAAATCACCCGTGCTGTGGAATTTGGTACAGGGATAGTGTCATGTCCCAGCAAATGCCCTGGCCAGCCGATCCCAGCTGACAGGCAGGGCTAACTCATCAGGATGGTGCTGAGGAAGCGGATGAAAAACGCTTCGCTGCATGCCTGTGCCTCTCTGCTCCGCCAGCCGCTGTGTAAATTACGTTGGCTGTAAAGCCTGCTGGCAAAACATAAAGTGGTCCTCACACTCCAGCCACCCCGAGGGTATTAATCAGGCTGAAAATATAAAAACAACATGAAAAACACCATCTATGGGGTGTGCAGCATCGGACACTCACTCTGGGAGCTGAGCCAAGTGCTCGTATCTTGACTCTCTCATAAATACACCGCTAGGAAAATGCATTATCTCTGGAGTGCTTTAAGACCATTTAGATTTCAGGGCAAAACAGTCCAAGGCACCTGCTGCATTTTAATGATTCCTCTCCATCACCTATAGGGACGCTGAGATTTAAATAACTGCCCTGCAGCCACCTTGACCTTCCCATCACGAGTCTGGGAAAGCCGGCATCGGGAGTGCCAGCATCGGCCAGGTACACCTGATGTGTTTGCACAAATCCTCCCATTTTGGAGCATCAAAAGACGAGCACAGGGGCAAGGGGTCATGTGCCTTGCTCTGTGTGGTGTCCTGCATCCCTGCATCAAGGAAAGTGCTGCTTCCTCTGGCACGGCCACGGCTGCCCAGGCAGGAGCTGTCAGATGTGGCAGCCGTGTCCCCCAAATATTTCCCATTCTGTGGGCTGGGTTGTTTGCACAGACCTTCCCAAGCAACTGGGGACAGAAGGTCTTATAATTGGGGACCATCATCACCGAGAAAGCACCCAGGGTGGTGCAGAGGGGGAAATCCCAGCTCCCCAGGCACTTCTGCTCCATCCTACCCGGCTATGGGCTGCACGGGCAGTGCTGCCAGGGGAGCACCGGTCACTGGGCTCCTGCCGGGGAGGACACGGGAGCGTGGGCTGACCCGGGGTGAGCGGATGCACCCTGGTAAAAGGTACAAAGACTCAGTCACGCTGGAGCCTGAAGAGCAGACTTGATGAAGAAAACATGCCCTTTGCATTGCAATTCCCTCCCCATAAAGCTATAAACTCCTTTCAAATGCTTCATCTCCCTAACTTTTGGATGTCATTAAACTCTTTATTAATTTACTCCAAATGTCTTCACTCGTATTCCAACACAGCTAACCCCATCAAAAGGATAAGAGCACAGTGCTTAGACAGCACTTCTTCTCTTCAAAGCCTGTTACTGAGATTAATTGCTTCTCTCAAGTCCTCTGTGAGGGAGGTACATAGGGATAATTGTTATTAGTGCTGGGTGTGAGGTAAGAAGCAGGGTCCAAGGTAAAAGCGGGGACCCGAGCTGTCACAGCGCCGGTGGGAGAGGGTGGGCTTGTGCAGGCTGCAAGCACAGGAGGACGAGGGAGCTGCAGGAGAGGACCCACAGGATCGTGGCTGGACTCCATCTCTAATGGATATTCCCGCAGCTCCTCAGGGGGAGGCAAAGCCCAGGCGGGCAGCATGGTGCCAAGGCAGAGCCGCAGCCCCGGGGTGCCTGGCACCCCCTGCCTCCAAGCATCTTCCCTCGGACGAGCGCTGAGCTTGTCCTCAGGCTCCCCGCTGCTCTTCCCTAATCGCTGCTGCCTGCCAAGAGCCTCGTGTACAGGCAGCGGTCCCTCCTCCTTCCCGATTTATCCCATGATGTCACCAATCCCAGTCCCTCCTGACATCACCGGTGACATCACAAGTCCTTCCCCACGTCCCTGGTGCAGCAGCGGGGCTGGGCAGGGGAGGACCATACCCTGGCCCACCGAGCAGCTCGAGGTCCTGCTCTCCGTGGCATTAAGGAGCCTTTGGCAAACCCAGGGCACCAGCTCACAGGCTGCACAGCCCCCCCAGAACGTTCCCCGTCAGCCCCAGGGGCTGAGCGAGCCAGTACCCACGGGATGGAGGATCCCGCGGGAAGCGCCGCAAGGTCAGCTCGGCCGCGCTGGACACCGACACCGTCAACGCAGAAGCAATACCAGCCATCAGCTCCGGCGGTGCCCGCGCATTGGGGCCAGATGTGCGCGTTACCGAGGCTGACACGGTACATCTGGTCCGGGTTTTGGTTTCCATCGTGGAGTTTACCACATCCCCCCCAGCCGGCTGGAGGCGAGGAGGCGCACATCTGGAAGCAATCGCAGCTGTCACGCTTCAAGGAGATACTGCACCGCAGAGAGGAGAACCCGATACCTCGGCCCAGCAGCCTCCTCCCGCTCCAACAGATGAGAAGAGCACCAGCATCCCCCGCCGCAAGCCGGATCCTGCCGGGTGCTGAGCCCCTCCCAGGAAGGGCAGCACGTGGCACCGGCACCTCATCGGGAAGAGGGATGGGGCTGAGCCCCATGGTGGGGAGCTAGCTCGGGCCGGAGACACCCCCAGCTCCGTGCCGGAGCAGGATGGATGCGGGATGGGGCAGAACCAGAGGGACCCAGCCCTTTCCCGGCTGTGGCCAGGCATCTCCAGGAGCCCAGCACGGCCGCACACCATCTTGGTGTTTGTATTTAAACACTGCCAAGCCAGCAAAGCCCTGCACTGCGGCGGGCTCTTCCATGCCATTCCCTCCGGTGCCCAGGAATGGGATGCCTTTCCGTTTAATTAACTGTCCCGTGCTTTCTATAGCTCACCAGGTCTCGGGAGCGCAGTCACCATGGAGCGTTTCTGGCAGGGAAGGAGCACTTGTTTCTTTATGATATGGAATAGTTTCAGCATTAGTTATTTCTAAATCATTCTGGTTTATGAGCAACCTGACAATTTGGCAAAGGCAGCAGGCCTGGGTCTGTACCAGGCACTAATAAAACCTTGAGAAGAGCTGTAAACCCATGCTGGCAGCAGGTTGCTGGGGGAAGGGGGATTCCTAGCAAGCACCTCCACTCCTGCCTCCTCTGGAGCAGCAGGCAGCAGCGGGCAGCCACGTGCCTCTCTGCAGGAGGGGAAAAGCATCCCAGCCTGCTCTCCTGGCAGCAGCGAGATCTTTCTCCTCATCCGACTCCCCCTTCATCCATCTCCCAAAGCATCTCTGGGTACCATCCTGAGAAGCCCGAGGTCAGGCAGGGGCTGGCTGCTCACCTTGTGGGGAGCCAGGAGACTGCGGAGGAGACGAGAGCCCCTTGTTCTCTGCCCTGGGCTTTCAGCTATTATTAAGGCTTATTGGAGGGGAGAGGGGAGAAAAAAAAAATACACAACAGAATGAAATGGGGAAGAAAAACCCACCAGATCTGATAGGAAATAAAATTTGCCATTGCTGGGCAGCTGGCAAGGTGCTCTCAGCAGTGGTGCAAGTCACCAGCCAGCGTTTTCTCAGGCTGCACCGGTCCCTACTTGGGAGCAGAGGGGCTTTGTGCACCTCTGCACACACATGTGCACCTTTGCTTTAGGGCACAGGGAGAAGTATTTGGAGAGAGTGGTCCGACATCAGGCCTTGCTGCATTTGTCCAGGAGTCAGCTGCTCTTCTGCCAGACAATTTGTCTTGCAGTGTTACTTTCATCCCAAGAGCTGCAACACCCCTGCTCAGCCAAGAGAATGTGCACTCTGAAGCCTACAGATGGTACTCCAGACTCAGCTGCTAAATGTAGGAGGAGGAAAAGGAGGCAGGAGTCTCCTCAAAATGCCCAAATGGGGCACAGTAGCCTCTAAATAGCACCCAGCCATGTGCCTTGGCAGACTTTGGACCAGCGCAGGATCCAACCCACAGTCCCCACCCAGCTCTTAGGAGCAGCATCTGCAGCAGAGATGGACTGTCCTGCCACTGCAGGCTGTCGGTCCGGCAGTAGGAGGGTTTGGAAGGGGGAAGATAAATGGACACGGTACACAGAACTAACGAGTGCTTTGTGCAAACCATGAAGAAATAACGAACAGATTAAAATAGAGGATCTATTTTTGAAAGGCCTGGCGCAGGTCCTGACCCAGAAAGCCACCTGCAAAGCCAGCCAGCGCTGCTTCCCTGTGCTTAGACCCGGCCAGCTCTGCTCCAAGGATTGAGGCATCCCTGCCCCACTGCAGGCAAGGCACTTGCAGGGGCCAGGGAACACTACTAGGTGCTGCCCCTGCCCCAGGCAGCAACCAGGGGGATTGCCTTGCTGCAAGACCCCAAGCAGCTCCCAGGGAAAGCAAGGGCAGCCTGGAAAGGCTTCAGGAACAGGCCCTTTACTGTTTGCATGCTGGATCCAGTTACAGGCCAGGTCAATAAAAGAACTGATTTTAGACTTTTATGGCTGAAATAATTGCCACTTGGATGCCAAGGGCTCATTAGCAAGGAGCAGCAGGTGATGCTGCATGCTGCAGCTGGGGCTCACGCAGCCCCCCTCAGGCTGGGCATTGCTTGCTGCTCTTTCACTCCCCCCAGTATTTCTGCTGCCACAGAGAGACGGGGACTGGGAGTCAATGGCACAAGTGTGGGTGACTCAAGCAAGCCGTGGTCACCGGTCCCTTGCCCGTGCAGCAGCCAGCCTTCCTCCTGCTTCTCTTCCTCCTCTCCTTCCCACTTTTCTCCTGAAAACCCTTGTTTGCATGGAAAGTTCTGCAGCTGGAAGATGCTGGGGCTGGGGCCAGGCACAGGGGCAGCCAGGTCCCCTTGGCACAGGCCCTTCATGCCACATTTGCTTTGCTCCCTGGCACCAGGGGCTCAGCATGGTGGGGAGCAGCGTGTGCCCTGCTCTCACAGGCAGCTGCCTGCCTTTCCTTAGCAGTTAGTGATAGCATGGCTGCCTGTGCCAGACCCACCTCCTGCCCCAGTCACTGTGCGCTTTTTCAGCCAGTCACATATGGAACGGGTTATGTTTTTATAATCATCTTTATGCAATCCTTTCCTTTTTTTTTGTTCAGTCCCAATATCATTCCATATAATTCCTCCCCTCTCCCCTGCAAAGGTCTTTCAAGCCTGTGTCTACAGGAGCCTGTGCAAAGCCTTCCAAACACCATTCTTCCCAGTCCCTTTCTAGGAGAGAGACCCATATCCGATCCTTCCACCTCTTGCAAGGTCCCTCCCTTCTCTCCCTGACTGCTGCAAATCACTTCTACAAAGTCTATTTCCAGCAGGAAACCAAAAGCAGAAGGAAGGGGCAGGCAGGAGCAACTCTGCTTCTCCTACAGACAGGTCCCAGATTTTTTGCACTCCTCCTCCTCTCTGCTGCAACTCCTGGCACAGGGATGCACCCTGAGGTCCTCTGATGGGGACCTGGAGCATGACCAAAACCTCCTGCTCCTTGCCATCAGCTCAGACACCCTATGCTTGCACTGGACATCACTATTTCCCTCCCTGTACTTACTCTTCACCTCCTTACATGGGGATTTCTTGGGCAGGGAAAGCCCTCCTTGGCACAGGCAGCATGGCCACAGGGAACTGGGACCCAACTGCAGCAAATGTCCTGGTATAGAAACCACAGGGGAGAGGTGAGCCCATGCTCATGGCAGTGCCAGGGACAATGAGAAGGCAGCAGGAGCCAGCACCCTCCGAGCATAACCCCCTCTCCCCTGCCTGTGTATCCCCCCCCCAGCACACCCACCTGTGCCATAAGTGCCAGGGCAGATAGTCGAGGGCAGCAGGTTGGACAGAAAGTCACAGCAGTGAGTGAGGAGCACCGGCTCTGGGCTCAGCCAGCTGAATTTGGGTTCCTCTTTCCTAAGAAGAAAAGGACACAAGACTCTCTTTTCCCACGCAGTCGCTGTTCTGACACATCTGAACCCACCCACATCCCCACTATTAAATCTCTGCGATGAGGGAACAATTTACTACAGGATTTTTACTATTTTTTATTCTACACAGAAACTGCTGGTGCTACCTGCAGGAACCAGCCACGGATCCTAGACCTGTTTGGATGTGTATTCAGGATATTTTACTGGCAAATGCAATCCTCTGCCTCTTTCCCTGTGAGGCTCCAGCTCAGTACTACACTACTTTGCCCCAGGCAGAACAAGCACATACCTGCCCTCACCACCACGTTGATGTATCCGTGCAGAGCGGCAGCAGGGACACGTGCAGGAGCCTGACCTGGTGGGAGATGCATCAGCATGTCCGGCTGTCCGGAGAGGCATCAGCAGGGTCCGGGGAGCACGCTGATCCTGGAGATGAGAAGAGCAGGGGCAAGTGAATTTTATCAGGCTCTGGGCAAATATTTCCTACTTCAGAGAGTGCCTAATGCTCGGAAGGGAGCTAGAAAGGTGTCACGGCAACATCTGTCCTTGCCAAATGGGGGTTAGAGAGCAGTCCATGTGCCAACAGTCTTTAATCCTGCTTGTGGCTTCTCTAGCCACAATACCCTATCCTTTTTCTGCATGGGGCAGTAAACTCAAGGAGAGAAAGCAACAGCCCTGAGCTCCTGCCCCGATGTGGCAAATCAGGCAGGAGAGCAATGGGTTGGGGGTCCCACGGCAGCAACGCCTGGGTCGAGCCAGGCTGCTGAGCCACCAGGCACCCCCCACTCCCTGAGCCCCAACAGCCCCACAGGCTCCCCTCCTGCTGGGGGCTGGAGCGGTGCCGTGCACTCACATCACACTGGCCATAAAAGCAGACAGGGCTTGTGATGCAGGCAGGGCAAAGGCAGAGTGCGTGTTCTCACTGTAAATAAAATGAGATGATTAATTAAAGTGCAAGTCTGCTGCCAAAAGGAAGAATGGGGCTCAGGTGGCTAATTAAACTCAGGCTGCAAATCCAGCCAGAGAGTTTCTGCCTTATGGTCGTGCACACAACATCTGCTCCATTAAGATTTCAAGAGATAAAGGCAGGAGAGGTGCAAGAATGTAAGAATTCCAGGAGACACCCCCTGGCAGACCCTCTGCCACAGGGACCTGCTGCCACCTGGCACCCATCAGCCAGGAGATGCACAAGGCATGGCCTGAACTCCGCAGGGACATGAACATCCCTGGAAATTCCTCCTCCCCGATGGAAACACAACGATGCACCCCAATAACCACCACCTCGCCCAGCAAAACCTGCAGCGCTGCTAAGGGGGGGGATTCTGCTCCCACCCATGCAGCAGGGTCATATTAAAATAACAGAAGTGCTGGGCAGAGCCTGTTTTCACCCCAAAGTTGAGACAGTGGGTGGCAGCCAGCAGCACACCCACACCTCTGCTGCAGCTCCTGCCTGGATCTCAGTGGATCAGGTGTTTGCCTGCACCCTGCCTGCAGCTCTCCAGCGAAGCAAATGCCACTGGGGACTGCAAAGGGTGGAGCGGCACCAGCGAGGTTGCTTCGGGGCCGGATTCCCCCTCTCCTCTCCCTCCCCAAACATCTGTGCAGATGTTAACAGGCGTGGCAGGGCTCGGTTTTCGATACGAAAGGCAAAGGGTTAGAGTTGAGCTCTTGGGTAAGCGACACCAAGAAAGTCAAAGTTTAATTGGCATTCCTGCCCGGGATGAAAGCCCGCGGCTGCCGATGCCGGCAAAGGCTAAGAGGGGCCATTGGTCACGGGCCATAAAGGCCACACACAGGCGGCACCGGGGCAGGTCTCCCCCTCCGGAGAGGGCTTCGGCACTGGGGCTCGGCTGCAGCGCTCCCTCCTCGGCCTCTTCCCTCCCCACATCCCTCGTGCGGAGGCAGCGGTGCCAGGGAGCATCCCTGCCTGCGTGTGTCCTCCCCGGCAGCCTTTGGTCCCCATCTACCGAAGGGTTCGGAGGGGGTTGTCTTCCAAAAGCCTCTCTGAGCAGCGCAGGGTTCATCATACCTGTCTCACCTTCGGGGCTTTCTGGTGGGGAAGATTGATATCAACCAGAATTTAAACCTGGGAAATGTGCAATAAAGCCCCTTCACAGACAGACGAGCACAGGACTTGGCAGCAAATACTGTAAGTAACCAGCACCAGCTCCCCAGAGCCAAGCAGGAGGGCAGGACGGGCAGAGCCCAGGACCCCACAGTGGGTCAATGGCTCCCAAGGGCTGCCCGGGGGTCTGATCGGCACTGCCCTGATCCCCGTCCTCTCCTCCCCCGTGGGGCTGGATCCTGTGTCTGCTGGACACCCTGCACCCCCTCGCTGGGGCTTTCCCAGTTTGCAAAGAGACCAGGGGGTTCAGGCATCACCTCCAAATGTCCACGAGCAAAACAACCAGCCACAGGCACCTGCGCTGAGGGATGGGCTCTGCCACACAGAGGAGGTCGTGCACGTGAATTACAGCAAGGGGCATATTTACCAGACTTCCCAAACTGCCTGAAAACAGTTATTACATTAAATGCAAGGTCTGGCAGATGCAAGTCAGTAATTTCACTTCTGACGTAACTTGTTCACAGCGACGATGTCGTGGTGAGGGATCTCGGTTGATGTTTCCCATTAGCGTGAGAGCCCCTTGCTTTGCTGTGAGCCCTTCCCACTTTAAATGCTCCACTGGGAAAATGGAGCCACTAAATTCAGCTACAGCCTCAACCCCTTTTAACTCCTGCATTGTAGGGGAGCTTCAGACCCCAAAGGAGCTGCTCTGACTTGTTTCAGGCTCCTCAGAGAAATCAAAGCAAACAGAGAAACATCCTTCTTATTAAACCAATAGACTCACAGGCTGCTGGGGGGGGGAGCACCCAGAATCTGACCTGAGGCAGTTTTTCCTTGCTTGCCCCGCTGATCCAAGGCTGCTACAAAGGATGGGGCTCGGGGACAGCAGGTCACAGCGTGGCTTTGCCTTGCTGGAGGACCTGCGGTGAAGGGGAAAGGAGCTGGGCTGGGGCAGCTCCCCAGGATGGGGGAGCAGACAGAACATCACATCCCAGGGGTATGGCCAATGATCCCACAGTGAGACCGGCCAGTGGGAACTCACCCACCCTGCTGAGGGGCTGTATCAATACCAAAATAAGAGTGGGCAGAGAGAAGCGCAGCCCGGACTCGCTGCCACCCCCAAAACCCTTCAGAGAGCTGGCAACAGCATGCAAAACCCTGCGCAGAACCCACCTGCACTGTGCCCTGGCATTGCTGGGCGCCAGGGCCAGGGCAGCAGCCTCCTCCCACCACCCCCAGACTGTTTTCAGTTTGTTAAGAAACAGCAGAGCACTTAGTCCTCATTACAGAGCCCTCAACTGCCAAATTCTTTCCTTTGACTATAAATCTGTTCCAGAGCTTCAAGAGACACAAATACCCACGGACTGCAGGCTGCCGCTTTCCCCCTTGCAGCTCACCGCAGCAGACAGGAGGGAGCAGAGAGAGACCCCATCAGGGATGGGGGGGTCAAAAGCCATGCAAGCCTGGGGGGGCAAACCCAGCCCTTCCCTGGGGTGGCTTTGCACCAGGGCACAAAACCCAGGGAGATCTAGTGGCCAGGGACTGAGTGTCTCCCGTCCCACCACAGTGGCACCCCAGAGTGATAAACCAGGTACATGCACCCAAGCACAGAGGGCTGAGCCCCGCTACGGGCAAGCGCAGCCCCCAGGCAGCCCTGCAGCACACTCACCCCAGCTCTCCAGCGATGCAAACTGCCAGCACAGGCACAGTTCCAGCCCTGGGTGCTGCCCCAACCCAGCCAGGTGCCCAGGATGAACCCCCTTACACATGAGCTTGCCAGAGGTCCCTAAGAAAGCTCAGCGACTGGAGTCAATTGTGGTCAGGTGGTTGTTATTATCAGTAGTTTTCATTGTAATTCAGAACGGCTGCCACTTGCCAAGCGCTTTCTGCAGCAGCCCGTTATTAATGGCACGTTGAAACGCAGCCGAGCTTTGCTTTTGCTGTCAGACAAGTACTTTTGCTGTCAACTGCTCCTCGCAGCCTGACAAACTTTGGGTTTCTCCCATAGACGGTCAGTGCTCCCAGAGCCCCCAGGGCCGAGCTGCTGCTATGTGCGGGACAAGCCGGGGCAGCTGCCAGTGGGATTCCCCATGGCTAGCGGTGCAAAACCCCCGGGCTGCCCCACCAGCAGCCCCCAGTGTGGGTAAAGCACCAAGGTTGGTGACAGCCTCTTGGAGTGGCCATAAGGAGCAAGACAGGGCTCATCTGAGCCCATATCCCACCTGCCCCTGTGGCCAGGCCAGATGCCTTGGAGAAAAGTCAACTGATCCTGGAATTACAGAATAATCTGCCATAATAATTCATCCTGATCCCCATTAGCCAGAGGCTGCTGTACACTGTGCAGTGGGATGCTCCTCCCTAGTCATTTTTCCGCAGTTCCTTGGGCAACCCCTTGAGAATCCCATCGGGAAGGGGATGGTGGCTGGGGAAGGATGGGCTGGCCGGGGTGAAGGGGACCAGACCCGTGGGTGTCCTGGGGTGCCTGCAAGGAGGAGATGCTGTGATCTGCACAGATGGATGCATTACACAACACAGGAATGCTGGCTTTAGCTCTGACACCACTGTGCTCAAAGTCAATAAAAACTCCGATAAAATAAAAGCTTTTGTGCAAACATAGTGAGTGCCCCTGTTCTCTCTCTTTCGTCCTGCTCTGTCTCGTGCAGTTACAGCTCCATCGCCAGCACTGCTGGGATGCAGCACCCTACCCGCACTCCCTCTCCCCTCCTGCCCCTCTCCTTCCCAGCCTCCATCCCTGTCCGGGGCCATGGCAACGGCCATGACGTCTCCTGCACCTCGAGGGTGATTTGATTACGTGGGCTGCGCATGAGAAAGTTCCTGTTGGAGCAGAAATGGATCTAATTATTGACGCTAACGGCGGCACAGGCTCAGCAGAGGAGCGAGGTGCTGGGGAGGTGGGGGTGCGCCGGGCAGGAATGTGCTCAGCAATGTCCAAGAGCTCTGCTTGGAGTGTGAGGTCAAGGACAGAGCTGAGGCTGTTTGACCTGGGAGCAAGAGAGGACCAGACACCAAGCCTCCCCTCCTCCCCTCTCCCTGCCCCGTAGCTGATGCTCACCAGCAGGATCCAGAGCAGTGGTCCAGAGCTCCCGGTCCTCCCACGCCCCATCCTGTGCCAGGGCAGCATTGTGCGTCGCAAGGGAGGGCAGAGCTGCTGGGGTGAAAATCCAAATGGCCCCACCTTTCAACCAAGCAGCTAACATTCGTGCTCGGTAATCATTTTCACAGGAGGCAAATCACGGTAGGAAGCATCCCCCGAAGCTCCTGGTGCTGGCTTGCGGCGGTGGCACAGTGTGGCAGAGCCACATCGAGGCACAGGGCTGGGCACTAAGCTTTCACACTATGCTGAATGTGCCACGGCTGGTGACAAGGACCCTCGCTGGCTGTTCCCACCTCTTTATCAAGTGTCTCATTTCAGGACTCATAGTTGGATGGGGATGCACCCTGGCAGCACTCTTCCTCTTCCAGCCCACCTTTCCCATGGCTGGGCTGACCCGGAGATGCCGGAGCAGCATAAGTGCTCATCCCACAAGATCCCCGGTGCCACCTCACACCCACCCCGGGAAGACGATCACGGCTGGATGTCGGAGGTGGGTAGACCTGAAACCTTCTGCTGCAACCCTGCCAGGGGGGGAACACACTCAGAGACGAAGGGAAGCGCTGGAGCTCTGCCTCCCTGACCACGATCCAGAAGTGGGCATGGAAGGGAAAAATTCGGCATGCTGAGGGCCTGGGTTGTGTCTCCTCCGTTCCCGTGCTCCATGGTTAGGCAAGGACACCCCGTGCCCCTGCTCCGGAGCGGCGCGTCGGAGCCAGCATGGAGGGTGGCCGTGCCGCTGGGGAGGACGAGCCCCCCACACCGCGGCTCCTCTTTCAAAGAGCCTCGAGTGAGGATTTTCACTCCCTTCTTCCTTCAATTTCAATGAAACTGCAATTTTTATGCAGAAAAAAACCTTGAAAAAACAATCTTTTGGCATTTTTTTGAGGCAAAAATCCCCTTTTTCTTGGAAAACAGGCCAAAGCCAAGCCCATATTCACTTGGAAATGGGCCTCGTTCTATTTGAAAAACAGCCCAATTTTTCGATGGAAAATTGGAAAATAGGCCCAGGTTGGCTCTAGGAGAACGTGCACATCGCAGCGAAACTTTCCATGAAAATGACCTGGAGACGGCAACAGAGCAAAAACCCTCGAAAGTGGAATTTCATCCACCCAGCCCAGCACCGGTGGGACCATCCCGGCAGCGATGCTGTGCCACCGGCGGCTTCCCCAGCCTGCTCTGAGCACGTCGCTGCTGCTGCGGACTCGAGGAAAGGCAGGTCCCCTCAACCCGTGGCTGGCTTTTTTTTCCAGCCTAATATGAGAAATGAACTCCCCCACAAAATTTGCCCTGTTAATGTGATTCTGGCATGGCATGTTGCCTGATAGGATTTCTATTAAAATGTGATTTCCTCCTGCTTATAATTTCATTATCTGTGGCATTTGTGTAGAACATCGACCACACAGGTAATATATGGGTAGGGGAGCTAAATTAGAGAGCATGTACGTTTTTTAATGGAGGGTTGCAAGTAGATGTGAAATAATCAAGGCTGGATACAACTGCCATCATTTACTGGTGCCTGACATGGTGAAATACTTCATCGAGGGGTTATTGCCATTTAACATATCTTTCACTTCTTCCATCTTTCTTGAATAAAGTGCCCAGCCGTCCCATCCGTCTTCAGGCGGGTCTGTCAGCGCGACTCCCTGCTCCGCCTGCCAGCAGCGGCATGATGCTGATGTATGCCGCAATCACCCGCGCCCAGCAGGAAGCATATTTCTCTTTTATTTATCAGCACTCGAGGTGTTCCATGTAAATTCAAAGACAGGGACGTACCGGCGAGGAGAAAACAGTCTTGTTCATCTCGTGCCCCATCCATCTCCCCCCAGCCCTCTCCAGACTGTAAATTCATTTTGCCTCCCACCTCCCTGTCTGCAGACACCTTGCGTGGGACTGCGGCAAGGGATGGCTTTGCTGTAACTCAAACCCCTCCCAGCTGCCTTAAACTAATCTGAGACGAGCTGCCAAACTCAAAGGGTATGCTGAATCGCCGCTTTCCTGAGCAAGGCAGCTGGGAGTAAGGAAAAAGGCATTTTTGGCCCCTTCCAGCAGCCCTCAGGCTCCGTAGGGCTGGGGGTGCTGGGGGGCTGCAGGGCAGCAGCCCCTGGCTCTGGTCATGGGTAGACGATGTTCACCCCGGCGCTGCCACTTAGCATTCCCCCAACGTCTGAGGAATAAACACCGCTTTGTTTTAAGCCCCCTCGCTGCACAGGCAAGAAGCACTTAGGGGCTTTCATAAGCTCATCTGCATAATAATGCTGGAGAATTCTTATCTTCAGTGATCGGAGTGCCAAAACCTGCAATCCAGCCGTAAATTATGGGGAGGAAGCGCTGCGGAGAAAATGACACTGGTGCGGTAGAGGGAGAGGGGCTGATTTCAGAGCTGCTTTCATGCCACGCGTTGTGAAGCAAATGTCTGAGCAGGAGGAGGGTGAGGGGGGGAGCGAGAAGGAAATTCTGGGTGCCCAGGGTGGTGGGAGAAGCTGGGTTGTGCTGTCAGGTGGGATGCGTGCGGCTGCCGGAGCCTCATCCCCCGGATCGTGAGCAAATCCATGTCTGCTGGGGGATTTGCAAGGTGCTCTCTTGGTGGGAAGCACCAGCATCACCAGAAATCCCCGAAGCCCCAGGCCAAGAGGGGCCGTGGTGCTGCCTGTGCACCAACTCTCACCATGGCTGGGGGGGTCAGGACCTCCCCACCCTCCCACTGGCCCGTGGGAATAGGGGCCACATACCAGATGGGCGATAGCGAGGGAAATTCTGATTTACGAGCGGCAAAACCTGCTAACACCGTCACTCTCCGGTGAGGGAGACGTGTTTTCTCTGGCGTGCTATAGGAACAGGGGCTGCTTTGAGCTGGAAGCCTTCCTGAGCTCCCAGCCCTCTGGGTGTGAGAGTCTGGGAGGTGATAACTTATGCAAACACACACGCTATTATCCGGCCAGCTGAATTTAGCATAAATCAAGAACTCTGGCTTCGCAAGAAAAACAAAGATGGTGAAATGAGGCAGGGCAAATGGAACAAAAGCCCTTTCCTAACTCAGATGATAACACAGATAGGGAGACAGGTAGCATTACGCAGGCTGCAGCAAGCGCACAAACCCTCCGGGAGATGGGGCTTGCCAGAATTAGGGGCACCCAGGCGGCTCCTACAACCCTTCCCCGCAGCCCTTCCCCATGGTGGGCGGCTAGGAGGAAGAAGGTGGCTTTGCTCAGCTTCCTCCTCCATCTCCTGCAACACTGGGCAGCCTCTCATGGGGAGATTTTGGGAAGGAGCGTGCTGCCAGCGCCCTCGGGCTACCTCGGAGGATGCTTCCTGAGCCTGGGGAGGGGAACTGCAACCCAGACACCTGTAAAACTCTCCCCAGAGCCACAGGGGCCTGAAAGAGAGCATATATAAAAGAGAAATGGGTCTCAGCAAGGTGCATCATTCATCTGTGAGCTCAGCGGGTGCTGAGAGCCATGCCCGCAGCGCGGGGAGTGATGGATGTGGGTGGTGGCGAGCGCCGAGCTCTTTTCAGCCTGAACGCGTTGCTTTGCGGGGGAGACACGGCCCGGGGTGAGCGATGGTTTCAGGGTGGAGAGCAGGGGGGGAAAAAGCCACTGCTGGAGCCTGGAGAGCAGGAAAGAGGAGGAAATCACACCCGGCTTTGGCTGCTAACCCGCTCCTTGGAGCCAAGGCGAGTGCAAACCCAGAGCTCACCCCGCAGCCAGACCTTGCAGCAGCCTGCTGTGAAACCGGGGGTGCCCTGGCCCAGGCCACTCGCCCACTTTTTCCCGACTCTGGCCACGAACGCAGCCGGCATCGATGATGCCAATAGCCCAAACCTCCTCCTCGGGTGGGGGGTCGCGGGGAGCTTTGCTGGGGCCGTCACTGTGCCCGCGAGCCGGGGGCGAGCCGGAGCGGGGCACGGGCTTGCCCAGACCGGGACAGCAAACCGCAGCAGCAGGGCTCACGGGGGGATGCTGGAGGCAGCGAAGCCAGGCTGGGAGCAGCACCCCGTCCACAAACGGAGCCTCTGGCAGGGGAGGCACGTCCTCCAGCATAGCTCGTGATGGGCTTCACGCCCTGGCATGGGGCGAGCTGGAGTCTGAGACCGTATTCTTCAGTTGAAGAACCACCAAGAGGAGCCGGGAGTTCAGCTGGCACATCTTGAAATCATCGTTTATCCTGCCTACGAGGAGTGCAAAAGTTACTGCCTGCAAGGTCTTCCCAGAGCCCTCGGAGCACACCGGAGTTCGCCAGCCCGGGACATCCAGTACCGCAGGGCTGGGAAGTCGTTTGCTGCTCAGAGCTCAAAACAAAACCACGTGTGTCCCACCCCCAGCTCCTCAAAACTTCCCAATTCTCCCCTAATGCAAGAAAAACATGGACGGGCATGAAAGGAAAGGGGCTGCTGACACCAGCAGATTTGCGACTGCCATCGTGAGCTAAGCAGACTCTCTGGCCGTCCTAAATGTTCCTGTTCCCAGGAAGATTCTTGGGGTGTAGCACAATAAAACATGATCTTTTTTTCTGCCAAGTTACGTCAGGATTTACAAGGCATTTCCAAGATGGAAAAAGTCAGGAATTATTGTGGATGCACATTAATTTCAGCTCCATGGATGAAAAACGTCCACTGGGAGCAGACCGGGTCCCCTGCACTGGCCGTGCCACAGAGCTGAGCGCCGGAGGCAGCGGCGCAGGAGAATAGTTTTCCTGGAGGGTAAAAGGAAAGGTGCAAATTAGGGAGCTCAGATTCCCGTCCTGACTCGGGGCTGACCCACCCCAGGCTTATAGCTTGCTTTGCTTTCCATGCCACCTGGAAGCCGCCCCTGCCACCGGCTCCTGAGAGGCTTTTTTTTTTCTTCTTCTTTTTGGCAAAGAGCCTTATGAGTGAAGGAAGCGTCTTGCATGGAAAAGGATTGGTTCGGCTGACGCAGCGCAGAGCCCCTTGCCGTGCTCCAGCCAGCACCAAGCAGGCGGCAGCAGGCCTGGAGCATCCCGGGGTAGGGGTGCTGGATGTGGCCCCTCTCCCCCCACAGCCCGCTGGAACTTCTGGCACATTTGGGCAGGAGGTGCTGCCGGTGCACGGGCAGACGGTGCGTGCAGAGCTGTCCCTCGGCCATCCGGGCTGCGGGAGCCTCTGCGGAGAGCAGAGCAGGAGGAGGAGGAGATCAAGCATACAGCTATTGATTTGTTCCTGTTATTTTAACAGATTACTGGAAAGAATAAAGAAGGAAACCTGGCATTGCTTGGCTCAGCCAGCAGTGCATTTCCTCCTAATAGCTCTGTCGCTGCCTGCACGATTGGTCCCCACGGACCTGTTAAGTGAAGAAGTCCCTTGCTGATGGCAGCCGTTGGCCTCTCTATGTGCACTGTCCGGGGAGGCATTTCTATTCTTAGCCAGCTTCTGCATCCCCTCACAGCATCCACTTGGTGTTTGCCTGATTTTTACCTCCACCACCAGCTGGTTTTTGACAGACATTTTGTTGTGCAGAAGCTCAAGGTGGGGTTTCTAAGCAGGGTAATTCTCCCGCAGCAAAATCTGAAATGTTGTGGCAGCGGAGGCATTTGCAGGGCAGGGATGTCGGTGAGAAGGGGCACCTGAGCTTGGACCAGCCCTGCAGGTGCTCATCTCCCCTCCCAGTGCCCCGGGGATGTGAAAGATGCTCTTTCCCCCTGGGGAGCAGAGAAGCTCCTGCAGAGCAGAGGCTGCGTGTCGGGGCGCTGGGGACACCAGGGACAAGCCCCCACAGGGACAGGCCATATGCCCGCGCGGCATTTGCAGCCCTCCCAGCAGAGCACAGACACCTTTTGTCGCCTTTGCGTCCTACTACATATTTATCAGCCTGATTTGCATGGCCCTTTGCATAAGCCGCTGGGCCAGTCCCTGCGAAGTGTCTCTCTTGAAGACAATCTGAAGTATTCATCTAAATAATTCTGCCGGCATTTTGACTTCCCAGGACAGAGCCTTTGTTTTATGCTATTGCCAGCAAATTCCTGGTCAGACGGGCTCAGGTTTCCAGTGCGCCATTAGCACACAGCCGTTCCCATTGAGAGCTGCGGAGAATTTCCCCATTTCCTTCCAACCCTGAACAGCAGCAGCCTGGATGGTGTCGGGAAACCTGCTCCTTATTTAGGTGTCCAAACACAGTTGAGGTGAAAACCTTGTTTAAAAATGCACTAGCGAGACAAGCCTCCGAAGGCTCTGCTACCGCCGGCTGCGCAGCAGCGTTTCTGTTGACATTACTCACCCAGGCAGTTTAACCAGAAAGCTCCTTTCCTACTTCTTACAGCTCCATTGAGCAAGAGGAAATAGGGTCGTTATGCTTTTGATTCCAGACCCTAATTAGGCCTCAGGAAAGGAAATAGTGCTACTGAGGTAATGTGCTCGGTGCTCACCAAAGGGTCCCAGCATCGCTCCAAGCTTTGACAGGGTTCAGCCGTGCACAAGGTCCCGAGACGGTGCTGGGGAGGGAGGAGGAGCTGCTCCCGACCCACAATAGCCCCATTGAGGACTTCCAATGGGGATGCGGGAAAGAACCACATCAGTGTGACCTGGCACATGGGTAGAATAGACCTGGACGTGAAAAACACTCAGGCAGCACTCTCTGGCTCTACAGCCAGCACGAGGTGACCGGGCATCGCCTGGCACGAAGGAAAGCCGAGGGGCCAAGGCGGCGTGGACACACTGCATCCCTATCTGGGATGTGTCGAATGGGCTGGGCACTTCATTCAGAAAATATCACGTTTCACCACTGAATAGCTTCCCCCAAAAGAGCCATCTGTCCTCTCATTCTGCATTTAAAAATTGCCCCATCAACGTGGAAAAAGCCTTTTAGCACGCTACAGAAAAGGGGTCTGACTTCATACCAGTATAACCCAAACCTCGCAGAGGAGGTAATGCCCAGTCTGCTGCTATTGCCAATTCGACTGGTGCAATTCACAGCAAGCAGTTTATTTAACATTCAAATAAAGACTTGGGGTTTTAAAATTAAAAAACGCATTTAAAGATGCATGCATTGAAATGTATATAAGAATGTGCACACATAAATATGCACGTCTGGGTATCTGTGTCCCACAGGAGAGCAAAGGACGTTGGCCTTTCTCCAGCATAAAAAAAGTTGGTCTAAAAAAATTAGAAGGGAAGTATAAAAGTCCTGAGTTTCCCATTTCTTGGTGAGAAGATCCGTATCATATTCCCAAAATCAGCTGCCGCAGCGCTGGCTGGGAAGAGCCCTGTGGGGCCGGTAGCGGGCAGCGTGGGACCCCAGGGACGGGGACACCAGGCCAGGGCGATTGATTTAACAATTCTGGAAAAGCAAAAAAACCCACAACAACAATCTAATAAGATGTTTCTGCAAATACATCAGTGTCCATTAGGCCAGCACGTGGCTCCTCGCCTGCTCGATGGGTCGGCTGCCCGGCGTGATGGCTGAGCGCTCTAGCCTGGATCGATGCTCCCCAGCTTTATAAACCCACTAATCACACTGATTTATAGGCAACATGTCTCAGCGGCACCCAGAGGCCCCCTGCATTCGTTCCAAGAGGAGGGTTTAAACCTTTCCTGCTTTTTAGCCATTCTGTTTTGGAGAAACCCATGGCTGCCAGCTGCCCCCAGCCCCTTCCCTGCCACTCCTGAGGTTTGCTGTGGCGGACTGCCCACCAGCGGGGCTGGGGAAAGTGGGGAGCTGCTGGCTTGTGGGGAGGGGGTTCTGGGGGCCCCCAGGTTTCTGGGGTCAGGGCTATCTCCAGCCCGATGGCTGAGGCAGCAGCTCTAAAGTACAAGCCATATTTGCACTGTAATTGCACCCTTAATGAGTCTGTCCTCTGCTTAGCAACTGCTCCCTGTTATCTGCAGGGTATTTGCTTATACAAGCAGCTCTGGCTGCTCTGCAGCATCCCGGGGCTGAGGGCAGGCTCCGAGCTGCGTCTCAGCCAAGCCAGGAGGCTGAGAAATCCCTCCTGCCCATCCCAAGGAGCTGCCTGTGCAACCTACTAACATCCCCCGGCCAGGCAGAGGGAGCGGGACCAGCATTGCCGGCACCGAGGCACTTCCACGGGGTGTTGCGGAGCATCTCCGCAGGGTGCTGCATCTCCACGGGGTGCTGCATCTCCACGGGGTGCTGCACGCAGCCTGATTAGCCCAGGCATCACCCTGCTCCGCAGCCTTGCAGGGCGCAGTCTGTTCAGCTAATCAAAAGGAGATGAAGTGCCGACTTGATTGCAGTGACTAAGTACTTCTGTGGGCAGAAAATGCCAGGCGCTGGAGAGCTCTTCAATCAAACCGCACAGAAGATGGCACAGCGAGAGCCAGCAGCCAAGAGCACTCGGGGTGTGCCTGGGGACCAACACATGCTCGTGAGAGAGAGGATGAGGAGGGGAGGAGGGACAGGGAGCAGTCCCATCTCCATCCCTGGGTGTTGGAGCACACGGGGGACTGCGGGAGACCCATCAGCCAGGCTTGGGCACACCCACCTCATGGCTGCTTCTGGTCTTCCAATCTGTGAAGCCACAGACTTTAAGTATTTTCGAAGAATTTCCTGTATTTAAAGAAAGAGATGCTCTTAAGTGCGTCCCTGGACGAGGGCCAGAGCGCTGAGTGCCTGAAGGACGGACCCAGGCTGGGGACTGCACAGCCGCATGCCTGCTCCTGGGAGGGGAATATGCCCATGGATGCATATTCTCCCGAGGATGAGTTCCCGGCTCTTGCTTGCAGGGCTTTTGGTGATCCTGCTCCTGGCACCGGTGCATGAGATTATTGATGCAGAGGAGAGCTTTTTGCATCTACTGCATCTCCTGGATGGCTTCCCGGGCTGGTCCCTGGATGCTGAGCGGCACCAGAGGGACCATAGGGATGTACCCAGCGTGATGCCCAGCGCCAGGGAGGAGCGCTCCTGGGGCTGATGGCATCCGTTGGGCAGCATAAAAAAGCCTGCGGAAAACTGCGAGTTTAACAGTTCATATTAACCTTTGCACTGTTAGCACCCGCTAAAAGGAAGCAATTAAACACCGTTGGGTTGGTTTATAGGCAGGCATTGCCCACACAGACACCTGCACACCCGGAGTGGTGTACCAGGGCTGCCCAGCCAGCCCTGTGCCTGCTGCAGACGGGAGCTGCGGGACCCTCACCCGTGTGCTGCTGCGGGAGTGCAGACACGGTACACGAGCCGGAGCACTAACCCAGGCTGAAACTGCCGACCTGCACGTTCACATGCAACCGAGCAGCGTCAGCGGGGAGTCAGTCCCGGCAAGGACCTGTGAGCATCTCCCTGGGGAGCAAGGCCGGGGTGGGAGTGCTGTGCCTGCCTTTGGCAACCCTCGGCACAGACCCTCTTCCCATCATTCCCAGTTTGCTGTGAAGCACTTTTTGGCCTGCACGCCGTGGTGGCCCCACAGGATACCTGTGCTTGCACAGTGCAAGGTGGCAACCGTCCGGGGTGATGCTGGCTGCCTTACAGCCTTCTGGGTGCACTGGGGTGGACTTTTTTCCCAATTTTCCATGCTATTTCCTTTGGGCTTTCTAAGAAATAGGCTCTTGCCACCCCACAGCTGCCTCTTCCAGCCCAGAACTGCAGCCTGCCCTGATCCTGCAGGCTGAAACACAGGACCCCCCCAGCACAGCCATGGGAAGGGAGGAGAGATGGGAGAGGCCACTATACTTGCGTCTTGTAAATAATGCATTAGTTTGCACCTAGAAGAGTCTGAAAACACAGCACACTGCTTTGTGTTGCTGCTGGGGCTGCAGAACCGGCTGCTGTTCCCTCTGCGGCGGTTTCTGCAGACAGAAGCTCAGCATCTCCCCCCTCCCTTGGGCTCCTTCCTCCCCACAAACTGTGCTTTTCACTCTTAATTTCCTCTTTCCTATTTAATAAGTTGGTAAGTATCAGGGATGATGTCTGTCTCGGAGCGCTCTGTGCATTAGCAAGAGATGATCCCATTAGGAGCAGTCCAATGAGCCTGGCTCGATGCATCCCATCCTATCCGGGGCTATCAGCCTGGGATGGCACTGCCGCCAGCACCGCAGAGCTGCGGGGTCCCTGGGACACCCCACCTCTGCCTTCTCCCTGGGGGATAAGTTGTCCCGGGGCAGCACGGGCAGCCCCATGCCTGCGAAGTGTGCTGGATTCCCATGGCAGCCTTTTCCCGGGATGGATGCGCACATCCCCTCCTCTGCAAAGCACCCGAGCAGCTCTGCCCGCGGGTGCAAACTGCTGTGCAAAACAAGGAAAGCTTCACCTGGGAAATGCAGAAGTTCCCAGAACAGCGGGTCATGCTCCAGGGAAAACAGAGTGTTTTCAGCTGTCTGCTGGTAAGAGAGAAAGCAGAGAAGGGAAAACAGGTTCTGCTTTTGGAAACTGCGACCTTCTAGCCCAGAGATCAGGACACGTCAGCTCATCAGCGCCCATCTGCCAGAGACTCTGCATGTAGAGGAGGTGTCAGAGCGACAGATAGCATAATTGCTAAATAATTCATCAGAAAAGGCCAAACAAAAGCGAGTGGTAGGAGCAGCCCAACAGAGTAAATATGCAAGCAGACCCCAGAGA
Source organism: Haliaeetus albicilla (assembly GCF_947461875.1). NCBI lineage: Eukaryota > Metazoa > Chordata > Aves > Accipitriformes > Accipitridae > Haliaeetus > Haliaeetus albicilla. The sequence goes on from NC_091495.1 coordinate 37,604,228, forward strand.
GCCGGGGCTGCAGCATGGTATCCACTTTTCAGCAAGCTCTCTGTTGGCAAGAGCTGCTTGGAAAACTCTAGGTGGCTTCGCTTCCAATAACACGCCTGTTGATTTTCCCTCCGTCCCTCCAGCAACTTTTGTGACATCATTTTCCCCTTATATCCCTCTTTTGCATTTCTATTTCAGACCGGGGTGAGGAAGGAGAGCAGCAGGACCTCCCCCAGCACAGCCCACACTCACGTTGCCTCCACATAACCCTGGAGCATCCCGGGGAGAGGCTGAACCAGCCCTGCCCGCAGCCCGGCTGCCATGGGCAGCGGCTCCTCTCCACTGCCAACTGAAGCTGTGTCCAGAAATTGCGGAGGGGCAGGGCTAGCAGGTTCCTGGCACCTGTCCTGCAGGTTAAATCTGTCCCCGGCCACAAATTAGATGTGTCTGTTGAGTTCATCTTAAATTACAGTGCAGAGCGGCCCTTATAATTAGGAGCTTTGTTCTGAAAGCACATCCCTGCAATGAACGCCCTGCACACGCTTCTTCCTCCCGGGTGTAAATCAAGGCAGAGGGGCCCCATCCTGCCCATGAAACCACATGGAGGAGGGCCCCAGCCTCAGGCACCTGCGGGAGCTCGCCCCGAGGCAGAGGTGGCAGTCGCCCGGTGCAAGGTGGCAGCGGCAGGACGCGTCACCCTGCCCTGCACCTTGTGCCAGATTTCTGCTCAGCGCAGCCCCATTTCCAGCTCTACAAGACTGGAACGCAGGAGTGGCCAAACTGGGTTTTATCCCAAGCCCCAGCCCTAAACCCTCAGCTCCTCGCGGAGGGTCTGGCCATGCCAGGACCCCCCTAGAGGAGGCACCGTGGGGTGCCATGCCGAGGGTGCCAGAGCAGGGATCGCCCTCCTCGGTGCCACACAGCCCGTTAGCAGCCGTGCAGCCCATCCAGCCCCCACGGCCGCCCCAGGTTTGGCTGGCTGCTTCCCACTCCGGGAACTGTCGGCATCTGGAGCCAAGTGTCTGATTCTCCAGTGCCCAGGCAGTGGCAGCATCTGCAGGGATGGGCTTGGCACCGCTGGAGCCTTTGTCCTGAAGAAGGAAAAGGCAAAGCACCCAGATTTAGAAAAAAAAAATCTAGAGGAGACCAGGGGCTGTTCTCTCTGCCCGAGATGAGCATGGCATGGCTGAAGGGTGGCAGGTTGTTCCTACAGAGAAACACCGGGGAAAGTGAGGCTGAGCATGAAATGAAATGTAAGATGCTGAAAAATTATCCTGCCCATCAATCAGCTCTTCCTCAGCCTGCAGCCTCCACGCGGGTCCTCACCTCGTGGCTGCCAGCAGCAGCCTCCGGCCCGTGCCCCGGCTCCGCCGAGACCTTCCCGGCAGCGGGAGCCGGGTGTGCGCAGCCTTCGATAAATCTTGCTAACGGATGGGCTGCGAAAGCCATTTCCAGGCTGCAATGCACAAGGAGCAGCAGCGAGTGCCCTCCCGGACAGACCCACACCCCCACGCCACTTGCTTTTGGGGGCCGCAGCCCCCACCCAGGCACCGCCAAGGGCTGCGTGAGCCACCAAAACCATCGGTGGCCACTTCAGAGCCACCGTGCCTCCCCATGCAAGTGTTTGTGCAAAGCCACAGTAACCAAAAGATAATTGCCATGCCGTGCCGGGGGAAGCAGTGACACGGGCGCAGCGGCTCAGCCCAGCCAAGCCGGGGGGAGAAAGGGGGGTCGTGGGGCATCCGAGCCAAGCCAAGGGTCCAGGGAAGCAGGGTCCAGGGTGATCCAGTTGGCCAGCTACGCGCCGGTGGCTCCTGGCACAGCAGGACGAGGAGTTTGCTGCAGGTTCGGCAGCAGTGAGAAGGCACCGAGATGTTTTCACACAGAGCTGGCCTTTTTGTCAAAACAAAGCAGAACAGAAAATCGGCAGACTTTTTTACTGAAACCTCACATTCCCTCTTGCAGATAAAATTTCACTTTCTGGTTTGTTGTTTTTTAACCAGAATAACCTAAAATATTTCAGAAATGTGCTCCATAGCCCAGTCCCAGATGCCTACCAGCATGTTCCCCCCCAGCAGCCCCGGCCCCAGACCGCTCTTCCCCACCGCTTCCCGCCGTGCTGGTGCGAGGGTGCAGCGGGGTATCGCGGCGCCCGGACTTGCCCTGCGCTCCAGATGCAACCGCAGTCTGCTGCAGCTGGAGAGAGCGGGATACGTCCCCGGGCAGTCCCCTCCTGCCCATCTAATATTTCCGTGGTCTTGCAATTGAGAGCAAAACCGCTCCCCTCTTCCCGCCACCGCTGGTTTTGGCATCGCTGCCAGAGCCGCCACCGGTTTTGGTGCTCAGCATGCACCAGCTGGACCGGGAGGAGCCGGGTGTCCGCGCCAGGCAGGACATCTCCGCGGAGCCTGAGCCCGCTCCATCGCCCGCATGGCGCTGGGCACAGCAGGGGACGCTGCCTGCAGCACAGGGGGTTGCATTTGGGGTCTTTGCCACCCCTTCGGTGGCAGTGCTATTGGCAGGGCTATTCCCGGTCTACCTACTCCCCGGCCGGCAAAGCGCGCACGCTGCAGCTGGGTAATGGTGTTACTTCTCCTGAACGCCCCCGGTAACGGCGTTGTAGCAGGAGCCTTCATCAAACCCTGGAAGCTCAGACGGCCGCGCGGTGCCTGCGTGGCCTGACAGGAGAGGTGGGCAGAGGGGCCAGTCCCACGTTGGGCACTCCGACTGTCCACCCAGCCACCAGCACCGCTGCTCCCTGCTCTCCCCAGGCCTGGGAGGACCCTCTGTCCTCGGCTTTTTTATGCAACCTGGCGTCGAACCCCCCTAGGCAGCAGCCAGGTGCCTCCAGGCTTGTCACACCAGATATAAACTTGGGCCATTGTCCCTTTAGGACGTTTGTCACCTAAAAATACCACCTGTGTTTTCCTTCAACACTGTTGTAGTTTGTAATTGGTGCATATAAATATCTACATTATATATATTTATATATATATATATATATATACAGAAACACAGCTGAGCGGGATTGCTATTTAAAGCCCAGGCAAGGAGGAGGACCAGCACCAAGCCCATTTTTTAGGAACGGGGCATAGGTGCAAGCCGAGGACACAGACCCAGCCCGGTGGCTGCGCTCCAGGGTCACAGACCCATCGCCTGGCAAAAATAGGAGCGTACGTAGGGGTTGGAGGAAGTTTAAATAAACACCGGAGATGGTGCGGGGGGGAGCGGCTGAGTCCGGCTTTGCGGCACCTGCCCCGGCGAGGGGCAGAGCTGCGGGTAACCCCCTGTCCCAGCTCCCCTCCTCGCTGCATCCAACGGGATCCCCCCCCAAGGGGCACGGCTGCCCCGGTGCCGCAGCACCCCAAAACCACGGGAGGATTGGGCTTGCACAGCACCAGCCCCGGGAACGTTTAGCGTTAGCAAATGCTGAATGCCAGGACAGGGGGGGGTGTCCCGGCAGCACCTGCTCTGCCCTTACACCTGGGCACAAAGGCAGCCACTGTGCCGGGAACGCGACACCCCCGCCAGCTGAGCCCCGTCCTCTCCGGGGATTTGCGCAACAGAAACCCCCGGACCCTGCCAAAGCCAACACAGGCTGCTGCCGCTGTGGGAAGAGGCAGAGCGGAGTTCAGAGCCTTTGCTCAGGCCCGAGCGCAAACCACCTCCTGCCAGTTCGGATGCCGTGGCTTTGGGGGTTTTTGCTTCCTCCCCACCATCGTTTGAGTCAGCCCTTTCTGCAGCGCACTGGGAGCAAAGAGCCTCCGCAAGCACCTCCGTGCGAAGCAACCAAGTTTCCCTTCGGTCCCACCCCCGGACCCCACGAGGACCCGAGTGACCCTCCACGCCGAATCTGCCGTCCCTGCCCCAGGGACGATCAGCGGTGGCCCCCGTCCCGAACGGGCTCCCCTGGCCGGTGGAGGCAGCCATGGGGGGGACGGGGAGCCGCTGGCCCCCAGCCAGCAGAGCGTCTGGGCAAACGAGGAGCTGTGCTAACGAGTGCCGCAGCCTGGGTCCTGCGCACCATGGCTGTTCGAGAGGGCAGGGTGGGACGAGCGCTGGTTTTTGGCTGTGGTGGTCCACTTGCCGTGCAGTGCCAGGCTGCGGGGGCCGGAGCCGCGCTCCTTGGGGCTGGAAATCGAGGAGCATCGTGCTTGCCACGACCCCACGCTGCTGCCTGAGCTGCACAGAGGAGGGGACAAATGGCCTCACCTTTGCAGCCAGGGAATCAAACCCACTGCCCTGCACCCTGGGCCACCCCGGGACCCCCAGCTGGGAAGCCCACGGCCAGCACCACGTGGGATGCGGCTGCAGCATCCCGAGGCACCGCGTGTCCCTCCGTGATGCTGCAGTGCAGACAGACAAGACCTTGGGCTGTCCATCTTGCAACGCCTCCGGGCACCCCCGCTCTCGCCAAGCTCACTGGCTTGCAGCTATATAAACCCTGACCAGTGCTCCCAGTGCCTGGCTGCAGCGTGAATGTACCTGCCGCAGGCTCGGCCCCTCTCTGTCCCCAGGCAGCCACCACCCCCTGCTCGGGGCCAGCTGGCAGGTGACGATGCTGGGGCTTTGTCTCTGGCCTATGATGTTGCCCGTGATTTATAGGTCATTTTACAGCAGCTGTAAAGAGGCTGTAAATTATAGGAGGGGCATAAATTAGCCACGGACCCCTTTACTGGCCATAAAGATCTAAGGCCCACCACAGCTGCCTTTGGAGCTGGCACCCCAGGAGCATTCCCGAGGACAGCCAGGGGTGTCTTCAGCCAGGCCAGCGGGGCCGCGCCGAGTTATTTAGCACGCCTCAAATAAATGGGCCCTTTTATTCCAGCGGGGCTGCGGAGTCGGCGGGTGACAGGTGGGGAGGGGCCGGTGCGATGGGGGCAGCCCGGGGGGGGCTGGGGGCTCCCTGCTGAGTCTCAGACCTTTCTCCCTTGCTTTGTTGAAGGGGGGAAGAGGGCACTCTGTCCCCCCAAGGGGCCCTCGGTGCCGGGACCCCCAGCCCAGCCCCAGGTGGATTTGACGGTCCAGCCCAGCGGCCGTCTGCCAAGATGCAGTGGCGGGACGGTGTGCCGGGGGCTCGGGGGGCAATGCCTTTGGGCTTGCAGGTGGCTCTTTCTCCCAGCTGGCATCTCCAGGGTTCCTCTGCCCAGGGTGGGGAGAGCATCTTCTGCACCATGGGATGCCAGAGACCCTCCGGTCCCCAGCTATCCATACCTCGGGTGGGCACGGTGGCTGCTGGCATGGACCCAGACACACACGGATGCACCCAGCACTGCCGCAGCCCTCCGAGCACGGCAGGACCGCGGCGTTCTGGGTGCAGGCAGGGATGCAAGCAAGCTCCTGCGGCCACCCCGGCTGCCTGCACCGGCTGCCTGCCCCGGCTCACAGTATGCGGGGGCTCTGTGGGGCAGCCCCACGTCCTTCTCTTAATGAGGGGGGGTCAGCTCCTCATTTAGCTCCTGCAGAACTCGGCAGGCGCTGCCGCGGCCGCTGCCTCCCGTGCGGCGTGCCCTCTGCGCGGAGGCTCCACGTGTGCCAAGCCCCCCAAATTCCTCCGCTGGCCGCCCTGCCCCAGCGGCAGTTGGTGCCCTGTTGTTCTCCGACGTGACCCTGGAGCACAAACAGCTTTGCAGCTCCTCGCCGTCCCGTTAATTACATTATGTCTAACGAGAAGGATCAGGCGGAAGGGATTAAACTTTGAATCTGCTTCTGCGGTCCCGGCGCACAGGAGAGAAAAGCAGCTTTATCCATTCAAAACAGGAGTCATTTTTCACACCAGCTCCAATCCCAGCGCTAATCTCCTTAGTTTACCCAGCCCGCTGTCAGCTCCGCACACAGGCAGGGCAGGCAGGATGCTCCCGGCCCCAACCTCAGGGTCTTTTCTTCCTTATCCAGCTTTGTAGCCTGCTGGACAGTGATGGAGCTATGACGGGGCAGGCAGGGGACTTTGCAAGCCCTGCCCCAGTGCTCAGCGTGCTCAAGGGACAATTTCAGTGGCTTCTCCCCCGCCTCCGCTTCTGCCACGCTACGCCAGTCACCACAGGACAAAACAGCACATCTGGGGAATTTCTGAGAGTTGCCAGTGGCTCAGCATTTCCTCCTGCCCGGGGCTGCAGCTGCTCGCCGCATGGCCGGAGCGCGGGAAGTACCGGTTTGGGATGAAGCCTGTTTGCAGGCGTTTCAGGGAAGAGCTTCCAAGCATTGGGGTCCATGCACACACAGTGTTAGCAGAGCTCCCGGTCCCCAGGATCACCTGAAACCCCGTGGCTGGGCACAGGGTGAGCCCCCATGGCCGAGGAGGGATGGAGCTGGGCAGGGAAGGCTGCAGAGCTCGCACGGGTCCAGCAGGACCCAGCGCACCGCAGGTGATGCTGCAACCCCAGGCGGCTGCACCTCTGGCTGCCGTGGGAGCACAGGGACACGGGGACAGGATTTGGCTGTCACCACTGTTCCCAGCATCTGCTCCACATTTTGGCCCCTCTGCAGCTGTGCCAGGGCATCTTGGGGCACCGGCCGCTAGGCAGCCCTGCAGCCGGGCGAGCGAGCAGTGGAGTGGGTGACTCTGGAGAAGAAAAGCCCCCAGGCAGGACGGGCAGCCGTGGGAACGGGGCTCGCTAGCAGCTGTCCCCACGTGCCCTGTCACCCGAGGTGGCAGCATCCTGAAGAGCTGCAGCCAGGAGGCCCGGGGGTGCATCCACAGGAAGGTTTGGGCCACTTGGCATCGGCAGGTTGTTACAACACACAAACAGGGAGATGATTGTCCAGGCTGGGAATTGCCCGGCTAGAGGGTAGGGATTGTTTTGCCCAGCAGCTCTGTCAACCGGAGCGAGCCCCTCACGCGGGCACCCCTCCAGGCTCTCGGGCTAGTGATTTGCATGATTATTCAGCATGAATTTGCCTTTGTTACTGAACAGGGCATAGCCAGGGGTCACCGTTTCTGAAGAGCTGCGGTGCCGCAGCCCGGCAGGCAGAGCTGCCGGAGACAAGGCCGCAGCGGGTCAGCAAGCCGGGCTGACACCCCGCAGCAACGGGGTCGCCCCTCACGTCACTCAGGCTGCTGTGACGAGGGCGGTTTGCATTTTGAGAGGCTGGAGCATCACCTGCCTCCCCCACATGCAGCCCAGCACGGAGCCTGCATTTTGTCCTCTGCCCAAAATACCCAGGAAAGCGCTGGCCGGCCAGGCGGGACCATGCAGGGCTCCCTCCCCAGCTGGGCTTGCCCTGCTCTCTCTTCCACCAGTGCATGCTGCTACACAAGCCGATGGCTTGACCACAAGCTCCCAGAGCCACCGAGCTCCCTGGGGAATTCGGACAGAACCATGCCACCATGGCTGCTCGGTCGTCAGAGCCCTGCAGTGTGCCGGGGCGGTGGAACCAGTGCTTCAAGCTGGGCAGAGCCACAGACGGAGGGATGGTTTGCTGGGGGTAAGGGCTGCTCAAAAGCAGGGTCTTGCGAGTCTCAGTTTAATGCTCAAGCTGAGATTTCCCAGCGCCAGGTTAGGCGTGGAGCCCTGCGGTAATTCCCTGGTGGATAAGGGAAAGCGCAGCCCCAGGACTTGGTGATGTTTGCAGTCTGCGTGGCAGACGCAGGTCCTCTGATGGGAGCAGACAGACACCCCCAGGCAAAGGGTCCCCCTCGACGTACCAAATCCGACCCTGCAGCCGCCCGGCACACTCTCCCTGCAAACGCCTGACCTCGAGGTCTCTCAGGAAAAACAGGGAAAACCTCTGCCCCTGGGATGGGCACGGGGCTCAGCTCTGCACAGAGAGACCCTTGTGCTCCATGACGGTGCCTGGACCCGGCAGCAGCGGCTGCAGTGGTCGCACTCCCAGCATGGGGACATGGCTGCTGAGGAGGACAGACGTGGGGAGCTGCCCCGGGTGGGTGCGATCAGCTGGAGCTCAGCTCTGCAAAGCCATCCCCAGTAGCTGCAGCACTGGGAACGGCGGGCGCAGCCACCGACCCCCCGGCCCGGAGCACAGCTGCCGTCCAGTGCTCGCTGCGAGACGGCAGCAGTAAATCTGGGCTCGTTGCTGGAGACCCCAAGGAGAGCATCTGCAGCTTGTTTTCAGCGTGAACTCCTGTAAAAAGGGCACTGTGCCTATAAATCCATCACAGGGAAGCTTCCGGGAAACCCGGTTCGGCTTCTGTTCCTCTAATTCCTCTCGCACAGAGCCCCTACTACTGCCAGCACAGAGGCAGGGCAAACTGAAGGGGCTTTACACATCGCATCTCTGCAGCCCGTCTCGCCAGGTCCCCCCAGTGTCACCTTCTCAGCGTTCAGCAGCAGGGACCGGAGCTCCCACCCTTTGGGGACCAAACCCCTCTGCAACAGCTCCCTGTGAGCCAGCCAGAAACCTCTGCCAGGGCCATCTTCTGAGCCAGGCTGTGCTGTGTCGTTTAGCACCGAACAGTTAAAAAAGGCTTTAAAGCCTTCTTGGAAATCACAGCCCATCAGCAAAGAGAAGGATAAATATTTTAAAGTCAAATATTGGTGGGTGAGCATACCAGAGGATACTTCCTACCCCTGCAGATTAAGCCCAAAGGAATTAATCAATAAGAGTCTAATTTAAGAAGCTTTTATGCCCCTGTGGAGCTCTTGCTCTCTCTCTATATATACCACTTGGCTACCCCAGCACTGCAGGTGCTTTTATAAGCTGCTGATGAGGATAAGACCCTGGGGAGGCTTGGTGACCACTTCATCTCTAGCTGGAGGTACCATGCTAAGCCATTCCTACCTGGGGACTGCCAGGGATGCCGCAGGCAAGGGCAGGGACACCAGGGGCTGGAGCTGTGTCTCAGGGATGCGGGAGCAGGCATGCATCCTCTGCCGCCCCTCCCAAGGGGTTAACCCTGCTCCTGAGTTTACATTCCTGTGTGATGGGAAATGTGATATGGCAGCCCCAGCCTCCTTACTGCTTGCCCTGCCTGCAGGAAACCCAGGGATGACAAGTCACGGCCGCAGCCAACGCGGGAGCTGTGGGATCCAGGGGCAGCCGGGCTTGTCCCTCGCTGGCCGGGGGATGGCAGGTCCCTGCTGTGGGAGAGGCAGCGGGGGCACAGGGACCCCTCTCGGGGCTGGCGTGAGGACCATCCTTCCCCTTGGCTGAGAGCAAACCCCGGCTGCGTGGAGACGTGCTGCAGCCCTGCCTGGTGGCTCTCCAGGCAGTGGTGGTGGTGGGTCTGGGCAGGTCTCCAAGGAGCTGGAGAAGGTGATGGGGAGGATGGGCTGTTGCAGAGGATGGGCTGTTGCAGAGGATGGGCTTGCTCAGGGCAGGGTGAGCAAGGCAGGAAGGGTTTTGAAAGCAGGTGGTGAAAGAAATGAGCTGGAAAAAAAATAAACATAATCACCAAGGGCTCCTTCTAGCTTAATGCTCTTCAGTGAGCAGGGACAGAGTCTTTCTCCTTGCTGGAGGCACCTCTAGAAGAGTGCCTTTGGTCCCAGCCATGACCCTCAGGTATCTGTGGAGGTTTCCAGCACCCATGAACCCAAAGGAGCGCTTCCAACCCACAGGCTCCTGCGTGGGGCCGGGCTGCAGCCAGGGAAGGTGCAGAGCTGCTGCAGGAGCAGCGGGAGCATGTAACCTGGGAGGTGTGCGGTGTAAGGCAGCTTGACGGGGTCTTGGTCCCGGAGAAGGGGCAGCCGTGGTGGGGAAGGACAGGCGTGCTCCGGCAGTGCTTTGGGAAGATGCTCTGGGCAGAGTGTGCGTCAGCCCAGTGGGAACACTGGCTCTTCTTTGGGAGTGATGCTCCTCCAGGGAGGGATGGAGAAGCTTGGCTGTTTGCAGAAGCGGGGAAAGGGCAACAGGAGCCCAGCGGTCCCGGATGGGAAGGCGAGAGGAGCTGTTTGCAATCTGGAGGGGGTTAGAGAGTTTAGGGTCTGTCTGTGGTTTGCTTTGCCTTCCTCCTCCTCCTGTTTCCAGAGTGTGGGAGGCATCTTCGTCCGGCCTCACCAGCAGCATCAGGCTCATGTGGGTTTGGCAAAGCAAGCGGGCACAGCTCTCTGCCCTGGTCTATAAATACAGCGGCTTCTCCGGGGCTGTCTAGACAGGAAGCAGCCTGCAAACTGGGAGAAAACTCCCTGTGTTAAAGGGGACCGGCAGCTTGTGCTGGGAGCCCAGGGAAACTTGGCTACCGAAATACACAGGTGTGCCCAGGAAGCTCCTCTGAAAGGGGCTGCAGAGCCCCGGAGCCTGGTTGCTGCCAGGCTGCCTGGATGCAGCAAAGTCCTGGCCCTAGATCAGCTGGGCAGGAGCTGCTGCCTGAATCCCATGCCCTGCTGCCGCTGCAGGCAGCGCAGATCTCCTCCTGCCCTCTGTGTCCCATACTTCAGGGCACAAAGACTCCCAGAAAATTCCTTCTTCCTATATCTGGCAATGGGGAGAGCCCTGCAGCAACCACCTTGCTTCCAAATCCAGAGGATCCAATGCCCTGGATGAGGTGGAAGAGGATGGGGAGGCAGCGCGGCCATGCCATGGAGCACTTCCACCAGTGCAGCCGCAACCACCCCCTCCATCCCACTCAGGCCTTCCTCCCTCCCAGCCCAGCTGGCCCCTCTGCCTCCTGTCCTTACGCTGAGCTTTGCAAAGCAGCATGTGTGAGAGCAGGTCTAGGCAGTGGATCCACTGGATCCCTCACTCATCAGAGCCTGGGAAACAACACAAAGACCTAGCTGCTTGGGTCCTTCCTTCCAGGCTCTGAACTTGTTAGAGTTTGCTTTGCATTGCTTTCATTTTATACCCTTGCAGGGGAAAATCCTCATCCCGGTTGTTTTGTTCCTGGCTGTGGCTTTTTTCACTATAAATATCCAAGCATTGCTTGAAAGAAAAAACCAGCTCTAGGTAGTGGGAGAAAAATCATAGCCCATGGGTAATGACACATAATTACAGCCTTTCTCCTGATGAAAGGAGCTGCCATTGAGCTCCTAAATGACAGTGTGCAGAAAACGCTATTATCAGATTATCCTAGTGGCAGAATCTTTGCAGCAGCAAGGAGGCAAAACACATCGCCCGTCCGGCCCTGGGGAGGAAGAGCAGCCAGCACCATCCTCGGCTCTAGCCTGTATGGGAGTGCGAGAGCTGGAGTGGCAGCCTTCCTAGGGAAAAAAATCCTGCAGCCAAATGGATCTCTGTGGCAGCCCAGGCTGTTTGCTGCCCCTGGAAACTTGCACTGGTCCCACCAGCTCAAGGGACCTGTCCCAGTGTCCCCAGTTCCCAGCAAGGAGAGGGGATGCAGCAGCCCCCATGGGCCGGCACCCGGGCTGGGCTCTGCAGGGGTGCAATAAGAGAACGTGTCTTCGAGGGCCGGAGGAGATCTGCCCAAGTGATTTGTCTTTTGCTCTTTGCCTGTATCACTATAAATGCTGTAAATTACAGGCATTTGTTATCTGGAGCTTCCTCCTCCTGCTAAGGCAAGATAACAGCCAGAGGAGGCTGCTGTTATTATTGTGATCAACTTCAGCACCTTTATCTATCCCTGGAGATCTTTTGGGCCTGATCCAAGGATAGCAGGAGACCTTCTCAGGGTGGAGAGCCAGCGGGATGGGCAGTGCCCTGTCCCCGCCCCGGCTCTTGAGATAGCGGCTGTCCTGGGCAGCATCAGCATATCTTGATTTCAAGTCACCAGGGCAGCTTAGCAGCCACTGCCCACCAGAGAGCCCAGTCCCTTTTCCCCCTCACAGGGAGCGAACCCAGGGTTGAACCGCTCTGTCCCCAGGTCTCTGAGCCTGCCTGGCTGTGCCGACACTTCCCTGTAGCCTGAGCAGCCTCGGGATGAGTAGAGCATCCGTGCAGCTAATGGGAAGTGCTGGATGTCCCCTGGGACAGCTTATTAAACATCACAGCCCTGCGAAAGAGCCTGGCTGGAACAGTGTGACATTCATACACCAGCTCAGCTTCAGTGCAAGAGGGGCAATGTCAAACAAACGTAATTAATTTCCCTCTGCAAATCAATCGGGGGCCAGAAGTCAAGCCCGCCTGGTACAGGAGATACACTGCAGTGAATAATTGTCCTCGTGGATGGGTGATCCATGCCGCGCTTCTGAGGGCGTACTGCTCGCCTCCAAGCAAATTAAAGAGCCTCCCCCTTGGGCTGACGGCGAGACAAGGCTGCAGGCCCTCCGCGATGGATTATCTGCCACAGTGAGTTACTGTGGGGCTGAACCGCCTGCCAGAGCTGCTCAGGGCACTTCCCCAGTGATGAGCCCAGGTTGCGTGAACCAAATCCGGCAGATCTTTCTCGGGCGACAGGTTTCTCAGATGGATGGTTTGGTCCTTCACCTCCTTCACCTGGCGGCTCTAACAGAAGTGCAGCAGGGGGAAGGCTGCACCTTTGTCCTGGGAGTGCCCAAGGGGATGCAGAGCACTGAGCATCCTTCACCCCCACCTCCCCTCTCCCCCTGCCCCACGCAGCCCTGGGGGAGCCCGGGGTGGCAGTGGGAGCCTGTCCTGGAGGGCCACCAGTCTAGGGACGCGCCTAACTGCTGGCCTGGCTGCAAACACCGCTGTGCAACTGTCTGCCCCAATTGTTGTCTGCAGACAATAAAATATCATGTGATGTCTTAATGAGCTCCTTGGTATTTGACAATTGCAGGGTAGCAGAGCTCACTGCCCTGGCTGGAGGGGCTGGACCCTGCCCGGCTCCCGGCACTGGTTTCTCCGTGAGCAGTCGCTGTGAAGCGGCTCAGTGTGGGAGGACAGGAGGAGCTGCTTTGCCCAAGCTGGGGGAAGGCTCCGTGGGGGACCTGGCTGGCCAGGACCCTCAGCCCTGTCTGTCCTGGCTCTGCCCTGCGAGGGCACATCGTGGGCGGGGGCAGAGAACTCTTATCAGCTGTGTTTTAAAACGAGATACCGCACTTATGTCCAGGAAGTGGCAAAAAAAAGCTGGGTTCGGGCCCTTTGAAGGCAAGGCAGGATGGCTTTGGTGTTTTGCTCTCCCTGGCTAAGCTTGCTCGATACGGCTCTTGCTTGGTCTCTGAAATGCCGCGTCTGTGGGCAGACCCCGGTGTGACAGTGGGTGTCCTGAGCATCTCTGGCCCTGGACCTGGTCCTCTCCTCTGCAAGTGAGTTGATGCTTGGGCAGTTTAGCAGGCAGGGGCTTCTGAAGGATGCATTTCCCTTCATCACCATCAGAAGAGCAGCAAGTAGCAGCAGATGGGTGGATACAGTGCCGTTGAGATGCGACCAAGGAAGGAAAAAGCCAGTTTGGGTTGATGCTGATAGCAGAGAAACCTCTGAGCAAGGAGAGTGCTGGGGAGCCAGCCTGCAGCCCTGCCGCCAGTGCTTTGCCCGTGCCAAGGCTTTTAGCCCGGCACAGCAGCATCCCACAGATGCTGTTCCCGGGCAGGTGTGGTGTGGGCCAGGACGGGGCTGCACGCAGCCAAGCGATGCTGCCACGGGCACCGACCCAGCCTGGCTGGGCAGCCAAAGTCCAGCCGAGCGCCGGCAGCGCTTGTAGCCGCAGCCAGAGCCACTAATAACGCTTTATTGAGCTGGACTGGAGAGGCGAGAGAGGGGGCTTCCTGTAAAAGGCAGCGCTTTGCTTCCAAATCGTGCCCGGGAGCTGATGCATTATCCCTGGTGTTGCTGATTTTCATGTGTCGCGTTTCCCTGGGAAAGCTGGTGTTTTGAGAGCAACCTGCAGGGTCCTGCCGGCCGGTGGCAGGGTGGCCTGGCCGGCTGCTGGCCCTCAAGAGGGGCTCGACTTTTTTGAAGCGGCGTAGGCAAACTATGTCCATGCATCCCGGCTGCCGACCGGCAAGCCGCTGGCCTTGGGGCAGTGCGCTGAGTTGTTCTCCGTGACTCAAACGTTCCGGCAAGCTGTTTGCCAAGGTCGGATAATGCACCTGGAAGTCTCTGCAGAGTGCTGAGCAAACCCTTCTGCTCGGCCGGGAGGGGAGAGCGGGGGAAAAGCGACGGTCGTGCCTTGGGGATCAGGAAAGAGGGCGGCACAGGCACAACCTGCCCTCGGCGCTGGCTCCCGTCCGGGAAGGGACAGAGGTGTCCCGCCTGAACCCCGGGGTCGGACTGCATCCCACGGCACAGCCGTTAACGCGACTGCACGCTTGCGCGCGCTCGGCACTCGCCGCGGCGGGGCTGGTGCACGTCCCGCGGGGAGCAGCGCCCGCGCACATGTGGGCTCTGCCGTTCTCACACGGGCTCGAAGCCACAAGCCAGCCAGCTGCCTGCAAGGAGCCCCGCACCCTGATGTGCTCCGGCCTTTTCAGGGAGAGACGGGAGCTGACAAAGTCTTAGTCAGATCTGTCAGGGAAAGCTCTTTGTTCTTCAGCATTTGCTCTTGCCTCCCCCTCTCCAAACCTAAACTAGATGCATCTGCTTTTGTTTTCTAAATGCAGAATTAGGGACTGAAAAGAGCCCCTTTGTAGTGGGGAGGAGGGGAGAGCTGCAGATCTTTAACTGGGAACGCAAGGTCAGGGGGGAGCTGCTCTATTGTGCTGGGACTCTCCTCCTCCAGCTCAGCCCTTTCTGTGCCCCCTCTTCACACTCCGGTTTTCACTAGAACCACTGTGGAGATGCGGGGAAACCCGCCTGGGCGGGCAAGGGAGGACGGGCTGCTCCCCCAGTCCCAGCCCCAGTCCAGGGGCTATGCTGGTGCCCACCGGCATCACCATTGCTGTTCCCATGCCCGACCTCAGGGATGGTATAGATTCGCCCTGTGGTGGGTTTTGCTGCTTCTCGGTGCTGCGGCTGGGAGCTGGTGAGTGGATGTGGGCGGCAAAGGAAGGGCACGCCGCGGCCTTGGGCTGGCGAGCGGAGGTGGGCAACCTGACGGTGCTGAGCGCGTGGATGTGCACACATGGAGCCTGGAGGGTAATATATGTGTGCACACGTATGTGTGACCCTGTGCAGGGATGCAGATGGGATGGTGCACGTCCCTGCGGGCAGGGTACGAGGGCGCATGCAGGCCAGCAGGTACATCCCCTGCCCCACGCTCCATCCCATGCTGTGGGAGGAAGGAGAGCTTGCAGGGAGGCTGTGAAAGCTGCAGGCTCTGGGAGCAAAGTCCCTGGGGAGCTGCTCCCTAAACACCTTTGTTCCTCCACAACCAAGACAAAACCCTGCAAGCCCTGTCCTTGTAAGCCTCTTTCTTCTCTGGCTCTTTTCTGTGTCAAGGCAGCTCTGTAGCACGCCTCCCCCTTCCCAGCCACCTCTGTGCCACTCTCTCAAGGAGGTGGATGACTGAGACACAGATGCCAGTCCGGGGCAGGACCGCATGTGGAGGCAGGGTCTGGACCACGGCTGCACACCGGCCATCCCAAGGCCAGGAACGCCTCTGCTGCGATGCAGACCTTCCCCTGCAACAGAGGGGACACCTGCCCATCGTGTCTGTGCCAACCTGCTGTGGGCCTTACCACCTCCTGGCTTTCGGCAGCAGCTGGTTCACTCTCCCAGGCAGAAAGAATTACTTTTTAATTGAGAACCTGCTGCTCCCACATTAGGAAAATGTCCATCGGCAACACAGGAAAACCCCCAGGCTCAGCCCAGGGAACCGCAGCACTCTTTGGAGGAGGCAGTGGTGTGACCAGGGAGCAGGGGAGCTGCAGCAGGACAGCCCAGTGCCCCTTCCCTTGCCAGCCCGATGGCATGGCCTCCTCCGGCTTCCTCATCCTGGCCCGGACAGGGCAATCCCACGGGAGGGAGCTGCCCATAGGGTTTGAAATGGGATTTGCTAACCAGGTAACCGCTCTGATTTCCACGACAGAGTTGAGCAACGCGCAGTACCCGACGGCAAGATAAACCTCCCCGGCTGAGCGGAACCTGCACCTTTGATGATGCTCCCCACTGGCTGGTCCTCACAGGCTGTCGTGGGGATTTGCCTGACACACAGTAAGTTGTTCAGCTGTTGCGGTAACTGAGACCTTCTTTAAGTTTTTCTTAATCCTGTTCTTGATTAACTGCAGCTAAACTGAAACAAGCCCAGGTTCATGTGAAATTAGCATCTGCGCTGCCTCGAAATTGCATCACCAGTGCAAATGCCTGTGTGGAAGAGCCCAGCACATCGCTCCCCACCTCCCCCAGTCCAGGAGAAAGGCACGGACCAGCAGGACCTGGTGCTGCCTGCTGCTGCCAAAGCACAGTCCCCCAGCCCTCTGCCCATCCCTGGGAGTACAGGCAGGCAGCGAGCTCCAGCTTGGTCCTCGGGGCCCTGTTGCTCCTCAGTCTCAGCCATGGCCCTCGGCAGTCCTCCAACCGCTCTGGGGGAGCATTCGTCTCCCTGTCCATCCTGGAGGACCTGTTCATGCTCCGTTTATGCCACCAGATGGTGACAGCTCGTGGTCACTCCTGCGCTGAGCCCCGATGCGATGCTGAGGCCAGGGATGCAGCTGAATCCTCAAACCTCCTGGGAGCAGGGATGGTTTTCCCCATTTTCTGCCATTTGCAAACACCTTTCCTTACAAAGGCCCAAGAACTGGTATCCTGTTGATGCAGTCAAGCAGAAAACCATCCCCAAGGAACAGCAGCAGCAGAGGTGCAAGCCCATCCCCCTTCTATCGCGAGGTGTTATGGTGCAATCCTGTAAAGGTCCATTTCTGGGCCAACATTGACAAGCCTGGCACAAAAGCTCAGCGGGAGGAACGGCTGCTCTGGAGGAGAGCAGGACCAGGAGCTGCTGTGTAGGGGAGCTCCCCCAGCTCGTGTGGGTGCCCCAGCCGGTCCCCCAGCAGCTTTGCTGGGAGGGCACCTTCGGCACAAAGCGGCCTGGCTCCCGGCTGTTGGGCGATGAGGGGAGAGGAAAGCAGGGGTGGGGGTGAGCGGCTGCCCGGGACGCCCCAAAGGTGCATGGGGTGAGTTGTGCTTGCGGGGGGCTGGGGTCGGCTCTGCTGCCCTGCTGTCATTGAAACCCTCCCCATGTTCAGCTTGCTGGGAGAATAGCATCCCAGCAGATGTGTTATCTTTCCCCCTTCTCCCTGTTCACACATCTGTCATCCTGGAAAAAAAATATTGAGTGGGTCTTGGCATGGCCAGCTGAACAGTTGCCTGAACAGGCAAGAGGCTGCTCCTGAAGATGGATTCCCAGCATTTGGTTCAAATATAGCTCTGGTGATTGACAGGGCTAATTCAGCCTGTCCTCTTCCCTGTTATAACTTAATCACTTACACATTGCCTCGCACAGGTCTTTCACTGCCAGCCAGAGACATCTTCATTCTGGGATGCCCTGACTTGGAGTCTGACTCGAGGCTGCTCCTGTACTAGTGCTCCCTGCACGGAGGCTGAACCGCCCTGCACCATCCGTGTCACCCCGAGTCGGTCCAGCTTTTGGGGGAGCTTGTCTGAGCTGCACAAACTGGGGATCTCTGGGGTGGGCTCCCATGTCGGAGAGTACAGCAGATAGGCTGGCTACGCTGGTCTGGCAAAATCCCACTCTGCCCTTCGACTTGGGGACCCAGCCCAGTCCCAGCTGAGACTGAGCAGAAGGCGCATGTGCTGCCTGTGCAGGTAGGGAGTTTTTGGGGTGCTCCGAGTTAGAGCTGCCGCATTCCTGCTCCAAACCTCGGTGATAGGTTGCCCGATGTACACAGCTGGGAAGGGCAGAGGCTGCAGCAGCAGTGGTTCCTGGATGGCTCCTCGGCAGGATTTGGGTCTGGCGACCCTTTGAATATCCGCTCACAAAAAGTGGGTACCCTGGGCCCTTGCTTTGCAGAAGAGCTGGGCTGAGAGCTCCGGGCTGCCCAAAGCTCTGCCCACGCTTGCTGCCTGCGTGCTGCTGCCTCTGGGCTGGGCGCCGGGTGGGGAGAACAGTGGGGTGCAGCGGTCCCTTCTCCCCTGCCCGCACCACGGTGACCGAGGCTTCCCCGGTGCGACCGAGAGCAGCGGAGGCGAGAGCAGCGGAGGCGAGCATCCCGCGGGGCGGCAGGGCGAGCGCCTGCTTCTCCCAAACCCGGGCCGGTTGCGGGGCGACAACCGCCCGCAGAACCCCGCGGGGATCCCCGGAACCCCAATACTGGCGGGAGGCTGCCGGCAGCGCAGCCCCGGGGGTGACTACAAGCCCCATCAGGCCGCTGAGAAGGAGGAGGAGGAGGAGGGTGGGAGGAAGGCAGGCGGGGGAGGAGCCGGGAGGAGGCGGCGGGGCGGTGCGGGAGCGGCTCAGTCCGGCGGCGGCGGGCGCACGGCGGGGACGCGGCGGAGCGGGCAGCGGCAACAACGGCAGCGGCGGCCGTCGGGGCGGTCGCGGCTCCGGGAGCGCCTCCCGCCGCCACCTCGGGGCCGGCCCCGACCATGGGGCGGCCGCTGTAAGAGCGGCGGCGGCGGGGCTGCGCCTCTCGCCCCGGCCGGGGCTCCCCCTCCATTGTTCCCGGGAGCGGCGGGCACCGCGCCGCCGCCGCCCGCGGGGCTCCGGTGAGTACCGCCGCCGCGCTCCGGCCGGGGCTAACCGGGACCGCGGAGGGGAAGGGGGGCGGTGGGGCAGGGCTTTGTGCTCTCCGCGGCTGGCGGCGGGGGGGCCCGATCCGGGACCGGGGGCCGTCCCCGTCCCGCGGGGCTCCGCCACCGCCGGACCCCCCAACCCCTTTTTCTCCCCCCCCCCCACCTCCCGGTGCGCCCGTTTGGGGGTGGCTCGACGGCGCGGGGCGGGGGGGGGGGCGGAAGCCTCGGCTTTGCGGACACCGGGGCCGTCCGGTGTGGTTGTGGCGGGGGGGGCCCCGGTTTGCAGCCCCCGGTTTGCAGCCGCTCGGCGGGCGGCAGTTTTGAAACGCGGCGGGGCCGAGCCCGTCCTTCGGGTCGAGCCGAGGTTGGAAACCTCCCCGCAGCCCCCGGCCCCCGGTTGCGGGGGGGTGGTAGGGGGGCCCGGCTGGGGGCTGTTTTCCGAGTTGCCGCCTCGTCCCTTATTCCCAAAAAGTTCCCAAGCGGGAGCCTCGCGGCTTCCAGAAAGAGATGGAAAAGGAGCTGCGTTTGGTTTTGTTGAAGATTTCGGATCCTGGGGCGTTGCGGCGGTCACTGAGGACGGAGGTGCTCGGAATAACACGGTCTTGGAGTTTATGTTTCCCTTTGTGTTTGCGAGCTGCCCGCGGGGAGGTGGGGGGCTCCGAGAGCCTCCTTTATCCCAACTCTTTGCGGGTCTCTGGGAATCGCTCGCGTTTGTCCATGGCGAACGCGCGGGGAGCGCGGCGTGGCGGCCGACTACGCGTGCGATACCCAGTTAATCTGCTGGGCTGACGTGCGCAGCCCTCGGCACCGGGGTGGGTTTCGGGGGGCGTTTTCGTTTGCGGCGTTTGGGATTTCAGCCGTTGGGGCCGTGAGCCGCGGTCGCAGCCAGCTGGCCTTGTGCAAGGAAGGAGCAGAGCGTGTCCACGTTCAGGTTACACCGAGGAGCAGCAAAGCCGCCTCATGATTCCCTTCTCTGCCCGGATTGTTGAGTTACTGCCCCGTGTCTTGAGTGTCACGGCTGGCTGGTGCAGCTTCCTCCCCGTCAATGTTTAAACCTTAACGGTGCGGTTCGCCCAACTGCTTGCGTTAATAAAACAGACGGGCTCGGAGGCTGCTGCTCTGCCAGGGTCCCAGCCAGAGTGAAATTGGGATTTGTGTTCAGGCGGAGGCGGTGATTTGCTCTGGCTGGAGATCTCTGGGTGCTGACCAGCTGGATGCGAGTGGACGTGCGGGGGCGTGGGGGGGGGCAGCCGCCCTGCCCAGCCCCGGGGATGCTGCAGGAGCGTGGACCCCGCAGACCCCTGCTCTGGCTAGCAGCCATTTTCCCCCACACAGGAGCGCTTCCTCCCTTAATCTCTGTGGTGGCTGGCATGCACTGTTGCCTTTTCGTTGTGTTGCTCAGAGAGGATTAAAATAAATAGTCCCTGCCCTGGTGGGGCGAAGGCAGGAGCAGCACCGTTGCAAAAGCAGCCCGTGTGCGCGTTCGTTGGCTCCGGGCTTTGCTGCGCGGGAGGTGCCTGCCCCAGCCGTGCTGGGAAGGAGCCCAGGTTGCTTTGAGGTGTGAACTGGAGCTCCCTGTTTATTTATCTACCTAAAAACATAAACCGACCTAGGGAGCTGTATTGCCCCCAGCCCCAGCTGGTTTCCCTCTGTTGCTCTGGCCCCGCAAGCCCTGGCCACTAGAAGGGGCCACTCGACTGGGGCTGGGTCGCGGATGCTCATCCCATCCCAGCAATGCAGCTTTCTCCCCCATTGGGGACCTTCTGCTTCTGGGCACGAAGGCAAAGGCGAACAGTTGGGGATATGTTTGCTGGAGAAGTGTGTGTCCTTCGCCTCCCAGCAGCTTTCCTCGGAGGAGCTGAATGTAGTGAAGACACCATCCAGCCCCCTCCCAGGCTGGATAACAGGCCTCTGCCTCTTCCAGATGATGGCAGGCTGTGGTTGTGTCCCAGCGTCCCTGTCCTCGACCAGTCCCCTCCCAGAACAGTCAGTGGTACCAGCTGGGTGGAGATTTGCGGGTATCAATGGATGCTCAGCAGGTCTGAAAATCAAGCCCTCGGGTAGGGATCCCTGAATTTGAGGATGCTTCTGAAACTGAACTGGTTTTACAGACATCTGTGGATGAGGCTGGGCCTTTCTCCATCCCTCCTGCCCCACGTGCCAAGCTCCCTCACCACTGGATGCCCACAGCGTGCAGTGAACTCAGTGGTTAGAGATACCCTGGTAGCTGTAAGGCCTCTCGGCAGGCTGCAGCACGCATGGCTGGGAAGGGTTAACACAGTATGTGTGCTGCACAGTTGGATATTTATTTTTCCAAGCATGCGTCTGCTTTAAGCATTATAGTTTTTCCCTATAGTTAGATTTGCAGTTGTGTTTGCTTTTTATTTCAACAAATACTTAGTTCCTGACCTGAGCTGCAGGCTGGGGCAAGGAGCGCTGGGCGAGGGAAAGGCTTTTTCTCCGTGTCGCCCGCGAATTTTGCCTTTGGCGTGCCCTTCTTCCCCACGGGCACCTGGAGGGCTGCTTATGTTGAGCCTCAGAGGAAAAACTGAGTCTCCTTTCCGTGTGTTGGAGCTGGAGGGCATCTGTGCCAGGCAAGGTCTCCCGCTGGAAGTCACCACCTCTCCACCCCGAGGGACGCGTGGCCCTGAGCTGGCTGCAGCCCCCCACCACGGTTCTCCTGAAGCCTTGCAGACCTGGGAGCCGAGCTCAGCCTCTTCTCCCTGTTGTATTTGGCCATGCCCTGTTGTTTTTCTGCCTTCTGCTTTACACGCCGGTTGCTGGCGCCGAGGCACCCCGGCGCTCGCCTGCCCCCGGGACGCTCTGACGTGGTGGATGCTGCACGGGCCAGCTCTGCTCTGACGGGATGGAGGCAGCTGCGTGAGCGGAGGCCAAGCTGCCCCGCTCCAGAGCCACCCAGTCCCACTGAGCCGACCGGGGAGATCAGACCCAGGGCTCCCCTGCGGGACGGCACAGCATCGCGGGAAACCCCAGGCTGAGCCTGGGCTCTGACCCCCTCCCGGTGCCCCAGCCGGGCACCCTGCTCCAGCACCGGCTCCTGCTTTTGGCACCTTGAATGCATTCCTAGGGATGAGCTGTGGGACTGGAAGGGGCTTCCCCGCTACACTCAGCTCACAAATGTTCAGCACAGGCTGACGCCTGAGCGTGGAAGGTCCCATCTTGTGCCGTGTCCCCGGGACAGCTCAGCCTGGTGACTCACGGGCGTGGGAGAGGCGAGAGGCAAAAAGTGCAGCCCTCGGGGTCCCCGAGGACAACAGGGGAGACAGGTTGCAAGAGGCTGCTTCTCCTGAACGCACGGCTGTACGAAGGCGGCACGAGAGCATCTTCCCCGACGTGCGGGCGTGCGGGGACCGTGCGCCCCAGGAGGGTGCTCAGGTGGGCACAGGGGTGTCCGTCACCGCTCTGAAATAGCTCCGTGGGTGTAATGGCCAGTTGTAATTGCAGCCTCGCAGGCAGGTCTCTGAGGGGCAGTTAGCCCTGGCTCCTGTCTTACTGCTTCCATTTTTAGTGGTTTGAATCCACCCCTGAGCAGTAAATTGCAGTGTGCCAGGGCCGTGGGGTCGGTGCCCGGCAGGAGCCGGCGACCCACCCTGGTCGAGCTGCCGTCCTCCCGAGCATACGGTTTCCTGTTGGGATTTATATAAAAGCTGTATAAACGCGGAGAAGACCCATGCTGTTGTTTGCACAGGTAGGAGCACTCCCCCCCCGCTTTCGCACCTCCTTGCCGAGTGGGTGCAGAGGAGCCCTGGGGGGGCAGGGGCAGGGGCAGGCTCCGGGGCTCCCTTTTTCCCTGGGAAGGAGGGAAGGGTCTTTGCTGGCTCTTCCCTCCAGCATCCACTCTTCTCCGCACACCAGGATTTCCTAGGGTGCTGTTGAGCAGGCAGGATGCTTGGTTTGACCCCCATGTGCAGGATGCATCCCTGCCCTGCACCTGTCTGCCTTTTAGCAAAGCCGTAGCTGCTGCGACCTCCCTTTCTGCCCCGGGGCGCCGGGCATCGTGCACTCCCTCTGGATCTTGGCACGCGTCCTTCCCTCCCTCCCTCTCCCTCCCAGTGACTCTCCCAGGCGCAGGGCAGTTCTTCGCTGCCGAGCGATCCGTATGCCATGGAAATATGCTGCTGTCGAGCCCCTGAATCAGCTGGAAGGCGCTCGCTCTGAGGTGTATCTGGAGAAGGGCTTTGCTGTGCGCCGAGCCAGCACTGACTCATTTTTCAGGAACTGCCATTTCTGGAGGCGCTGTGCTCCCCTCCCTCCATCCCTCCATCCCTCCCTCCCCTCGGCACGGGGCCGGCTCGGGAGGCCCACGCAGACGCTCCGCATTAGGGCATGTTCCGGGGAGCATGTGCTGTCGATAAACAAAACCACTTAGAGACAGAAAATAATTTCCAGAAATACCAGAAGACTTTTTTTTTTTTTTTTTTCCACGAAGAATTCCACCTCCCCCTTCCAAACCCTGATAAATTGTTAACATTCAATAACTATTTTAAAGCGCGCTGCCTGGCGCCTGGGAGCGCTGGCGCTTGGAGATAACGCCAGTGTTTGCTGGGTACCGCTTTTCCCTGCCCGACCACTTGTGTCAATACTTTGGGTCCCAAATGCTCCCGCGCCGGCCAGAGCCGGAGCAGTTGGGGCAGGGAGAAGGCAGCCAGAGCCCCCAGACCTGCACCCTGGCTGGGTTTTCTTGGGCTGCAGAGGCTGTTCAGGGGGTCTGAGCTCCCCGGTGTTAAACAGGAGCCCTGTGGGGCTGGCTCTGGCGGCTGCTCAGCCCATCTGCAGGGAAAAGCCGGTGCTTCAGGCAGGGGGAACGAAAGGTCTCGCTCCCTCGCTGGAACAGGAGAGGCAGCGGCCAGGGTGTCCGGAGCTCCGACGGACCGAGTGCGTGGGGAAGATGAGTAGCGGCTTATTACTCACTACGATTATTACTCACTGTTTTTAACAGCACATACTTTAAACGGGCGCCTTATGGCAAAAGGAAGCGCTTGTTCACATGGCAGGTTGGGAACAGCTCGGCACGGGGCTTCGGGGAGCGTCAGTCGGTCGGGAAAGGAACGGGGTGAGCTCGGGATATTCAGCAAGAGCTACGGGCACGGAGGAACGGCTGCGCCCCGGGGAGGTGCTCCTGCCTCTGGCTGCCAGAGCCTAGAGGAGGGTTTCGGCGATGGTATCATCCTGTCCACGCCCTGGTCCTTGCACTTCTCCCGGAGCATCTGCTGCCAGCAGCACCCTGGCCGGAGCAGCACGGCCGTGCTCGGGTTGTGCAATTAACTGGGCAGGGATCTCGCTGGCGAGCTCTTCGGCAAAGCTCAGTGGGACAATTTGACGGCGGCCAGTGTCAGGACCTCCGTCCCAGGCTTCTGCGGAGTTGCAGATGTGTCGCGGGGGTGGAGCGCAGGGGTTTGCTCGCATCCACGCTGCTGGGAGCAGTTGGCCAGGGGCGGCTGGGCTTGGGCTTTGGCTCCAGCGTCCCCCTCAAACATGTTTTGGCAGAGCTCCGTGCTCCCAGCGTGGCGGGAAGGAGGGACGGTCAGAGGGAAGGAGGGATGAGGGCCATGGAGGGTACATCCCTGGGGTACCCTGAGCCGGCATCGGGCTCTGCTGGGTCTCCCTGTGCCAGAACCTGGCTCTGGTGCCTCCCCGCACGGAGCGGTCCCCTGGCAGGAGAAGGGGATGGGGACCCGAGGGGACGGGTGGGCTGGAGAGCCCGGTGTGAGAGCTGGCAGGGACGAGAGCAAATTGCCGTATTGGAGTGAATTGCAGTATTGGCTGTGGAAGCCAGGGGATTTCTCCCCAAACGGCCACTCCGAAAACAGCTGTCGGTGGAAAGAGATCTGCCGCACGTGGGAGCGGGGCCGAGGCACCGGCTAACCCCTTCGGCTCCGGGAAGGCGTTTCCATAGGGCTGGCTGTGTGCATGCCCTATAGATCCTATAGGAGATGGAGGGGCTGGGGTTTGCAGCAGGATCTGCTTTGCCGGGGGTGCACGATGACGTGGACAACATCAGATTTTGGTCTGGATACGTGGGATTTGCCGCAGCCAAGTCTTGGGTCAGCTGCAGCAGAGTGGGGTGCTGCTGGTCCTGGAGCACCCAGGGGTGCTGGGCTGGGTCCTGGCACTGCTTGGGGTGTGTGGGGCAGAAGATGTTGTGGAAACAAGGGAGAGAGGCAGGAGGGCATTTGCCAGCAGGCGTGCTCACAGGGGAGAAGTGGCCTTTTGGAGCCCAACAGAAATACCTCTCCTGTCCCACAGAACTTGTCAAGATTTTGAGATTATTTTTCATCTGAGGGAAGTTAAAGAAAACTAAGAAATTTCTGGGAACTGCCACACCGTGATGACCCAGCTTGGGCCACCGGGGGTTTTTGTTTCAAAAATTTTGTGGCGTATTGATCTGTATGGGAGTTCCTCTTTTCGGCACAACCCGAAGTGCAGGAAGAGGAAAGCAGGAGAGCAGGAATATCCTTTCCTTTAACCGGCATTTGAAAATTTCTCCCACCGTTCTGGGAAATTTTGCTGCATTCGATTCTGCTTCGCCAGCGGTTTTACTCTCGACACATCAGCGCTTTTATGCAGGAAAACATAACCCTGCCAGTCAGCGCTGGGTCGCTTCAGGCTGCGGAGGGGTCCGCGGGGACCTGCCGCCACGGGTCCAGGGACATCTCGCTGTCCGGGCTGCTCGAGGAGCATCGCCTGCCGTGGCGAGCACGTCCCGCCCGCGGACCTGTGCTGTGCACGAAGGGGGCTAAATGGTGGGATGTGGGGATGCATCTCACCCTGTCCTGACTCCGTTTTCCTCCTTTCGCAGCTCGGAGGGGCTGACGGCCCGGCGGAGACCCCCCCCGCGCCCGTCCGGGGCCAGCCCGGTGTCCCCATGGAGTGGGAGTTGCGGAGCCCAGTCGCCGAGCAGTAGCCGCAGCAGTGGGATGTTTACCTGGCGGTGCCTCATCCTTTGGGCTGTGCTGGTCACAGCCGCGCTCTCAGCTGCCAGGCCGGCCCCTACCCTGCCCGACCAAGGTAAGACGAACAAACCACCGCGGCCGTGCCGGAGAACGCCCGGTTCCCTCGTCCTTTGCGTTTCGCTTCTGGCGATAAGATAGCCGGCCTCCCTTGCAGAAGAGGCAGAGGCTGGCGCGAGGGCCAGGCATGAGGGCTGCGGCGGGGGGCACGGGCTCGTCCCCCGGCAGCGGCACGGTGCCACGTGGCCGTCCGGCTGCCTTGGAGCCGTCGGTTGGCGCTGGTGGGGATGCGGCTCATGTTGTCTGCTGAGAGCAATTTGCGCGGGCGCAAAAAAGGGCGCGAGCGGTTCCAGCGTTGCCCGTGGACGTTTTAAACCAGGAGGGGAATTCTGGCAAAACCCGACGTTGTTGGTTTGGAGAAGGATACAAAGCCCCGGGGGCTGTCGCCCCAGCGCGGGGTCGTTGCCTGTCACGACGCTTGCTTCCCTGTGATGATCTGCAGCCCGAGATGTGGGTGAAGCCTTCTCCCACCCCTTCTTGACACTGGGGTGATCCTGGGCTCAGCAGGTGGGAACTAGAATTTGGGTGCAGGGTACCGGTGGAGGCTTTGCTAGCTGGCAGCGCGTGGGCTGAACACACCCTGCGAGACCCCCGGGATGCTCCAGCGTTGCTCCTGGCTGGGGAATGCCCCACGGGGCTGGCTTCAAAGCCGGGTCTGTCTCAGGCGGTTCCCACAGCCCTGATCTGTGCACCGCTGCGAGGCATCGCTGGGGCTGGAGAGCACGGCCCCAGACGAGGGCATCCCCCTCGCTTTTCATCACTGCTTTCCCCTAAAAGCCTTGCAAGGGCTTGTGGCCCACGACGGGCAGGCTGGGGGTTTGCTCCTGCCGCAGCCCTGCAAAGCTCCGGAGCCCAGTGACACCCTGAGATGTGGTGGATGGTCTGAGTGGGTCACCTGGCCCTGGAGACAGCTGGCCCCGACAGAAAGCACTGCTCTAACATTTCAAAGCCTTGGCCTTTCCCTCGGTGAGGCAGAGAATAAACAGACCAGGCAGCGCCGCGCAGGGCTTTCTGACTTACTGCCTTTTGGTTTTAATTACCCAAGAATGTCTGGTCTGTGGGGTACTGCTTTTCTTTTTAAGGCTCATTCCCCCTTCCCTCTTCCTCCCACCAAAACCCCGAGAGGCTGATTGCTGGTGCTGCTGGTGTGGGCACGGTGCTGCGTGGTGCCCCGGTGAACAGCCGTGCTCCCCGTGCCCACGGTCCCTTCATGGCTCAGGGCTTGGGACGGGGTGGGAGCTGGCACCGGCAAGCAAACCGTGCTGCGGCTGGGGTCCCCGCACTGGCCTCGGTGGGGGACGACTGGGTGATCCCGCCTGGAAGTGTGCCCTGATGCTGTGGCTGGCAGGCTGGCGTCAGTGCCTCTGGTTTGAGCAGCAGGTACTCTGGTCACAGACACATCCCATGAGATAGCCGGAGCTGCGCGCGGTCCCTGGGGAGCTGCAGGCTCCAGAGAGGAGCCTGGGCAGAGCATCGCTCACGGGGACCATCTCCGAGATTTTTCCACTGGCATGCTCACTCCCCGCTTCTGTAAATAATACGGTTGACAGTGGTAAACATGTTTTTCTCAGGAGATTGCTCTTCCTGGAAGAGGTTTCCTGGTGGTGTTTGGGGTAAGGATGGCTCTAGTGCCACCGGCAGAGCGGTGCTGCGGATCCGGACCCAGCTATGGTGCTGGGAAAGCTGTTGGGGTGTTCAAGCCAAGGGCTAATTTGAGCGAAGGTGGGTTTTGGGGTGCTTAAGGAGCCCTGCAGCCCCCCGGAGGGTTTGGGGAGCCGCATCAGGCGGTGGCGGTGGAGGAGGAGAGGTTGGAGAGGAGGGAGCTGGTTCCTCGCCAACCTCATGCCAGGGCTAACAATAACCTCTGGAAACGTTTCCCGACACGGTTCTCACCAGGGCGGCCCAATTAGTGCCACAGCAGGAGCCCGGCTGGGGCAGAGTCCGTCCCTTGGCTTCGGGGCCGGCTGGTGGGAACAAAATGTTCCCGGCAGGACGTGCGGGATGGGAAGAGCTGGTCCTGGGCCAGGACCCACAGCCGGGGCCGTGCCGCCGGCACCTTGCAGGTCGCCTGCCAGGGTGGGCTCTGGATCCGACCCTGGGGGGAGTTTGGGGGTCCCGCAGGGTGCGGATGGGGGCTCAGCTCCTGTGCCATGGGGCATCGTGTCCCCGGGGCTGGGCTTGCTGTCCTTCCCCCACATTGCTGCTCACGAGCATCACCCGCGCCGGCCAGAGAGCAGCGGCGGCCGAGCTCGGGTCCCCTCCGTGGCGGAGGCAGCAGCTTTCCTGGACTTTGTTCTGGATGTTTATGGGGTTTCAGTTTACTCCTGGTTCTGAGGCAGCTAAGCTCCCTTCTCAGGGAGCGAGTAATCCCCCGCGCCCGGCCAGCGGCCCCTGCCTCGCTGCAGAGGAGGATTTTCAATCACTGGCCCGCCTCTCCTCGTGGCATGGGGAGGGGGCTTGGGAACTCTGCCTTTGTCAAGGGCTCGCTCCGGTTACTGAAAAATCTGCAGCAAATAAAATATTAATGGGCACTTACTGCATTTTATAGTTACCTAAATTTGGAGGTGGTAAAAAACCCCTAGTTAAGGGGAAAAGCCAAGAAATTTCCATGAGCAACCTCCATCGCCTTCCCTCACAAAGCCGGTCTTTGTCTTCAGGTTAAATAGAAACCTGCAGAAAATTGCCGAGAGGATTTTTTTCCTCTCTCCTTGTCTGCTATTGTCCTCGCTGCTGTTCAGGCATTTCCACCGCTCGGAGTCTGCCTCATCCCTGCCTGGGGGGTGCTGGGGGTGCAAAGCAGCCAAGCAGGTTTTCGTGGGGATCCAGGCACTGCTGTGTCCCTGGGGAGGGTGTCCTGCCTTGGGCAGCTCATTTTGGGGCATGCTGAGCCCCGATGGCCACTCTGGTCCAGCAGATACTTTCCAGGGGGATGCAACCCTCCGGAGCAGGGGGGGTTTGGCAGAGGAGCTCGGGGCTGCAGCCCCCTCCCAGTGCGGCCGAGCCCCCGTTGGGGCGGAGGGCAGAGGGCTGCCCCATTTCCCAGTGCCGCCGTCCGCCCAGCTGGCTGCAGGCTTAACCTCCCCCCGGCCCCATCTGCGGGGCCAGCGGGGGCCCTGGTTCCTGGGGCTTTGTTGTGCCCGGCTCATCCAGGGGGTCTTGCTCCGGGCCCAACAGGAGCCAAAAGTCCAGGGCTGGAAGCGTGCTCAGCCTGGGCAGCTCTGAGGGCCTCTGCGAGCATGGGGCTGTGCTGCTGCCGCCTCCTCCTCTCCCCAGATCTTGCTCAGCGTTGGCAGGAACATTGCACGTGAACCCGGGGGCTGTAATCTGTGTCCCCTGCCCCCAGCAGCAAATGTTTGGGGCTATTTGGCACAGCTGGAGCTTGGGACATGCCCTCACCGGCCACAGCATCCCCAGAGGCAGCACGGCGAGGGTCCTTGGCTTGTCCCTGCCGCTCCCTGGGTGGATGGCTGGCCCTCAGCTTTGTCCCCATCTCCCCATTTCCCTGCTGTCCAGCCCCCGCCTTGTTTTTGCAGCTCTCGGTGTTTCCCCACCCCTTGCCCCAGGGAGCCGTAGGGGATCAGGTTTGGAGGAGCTGACTCCTCGCTGGAGCCCTCTGAGCAGCTTTGAGATCCCCTGCCAAGCGGTGAAGCCTTCTGCACTTTTGCTGTTGATGGCAGCAGCCCAGGATCGTTACGGGAGCTTGGGGGGGGACCCAGCAGCCCCCACCCAGACCTCCGAGCCCTCAGTTCCCCCAGACCCCAATTGCTGCAGCCACTCAGTCCCCGGCTCCCCAGGGCATCGCCGTGTCCTCTGGGGCATCACGCTGCTGGCCTTCCCCTCCCAGCCTGTTGAGCAGGCATTGTTCCCCGCCTCCCGCCTTTCCACTCGGATGCTGTCACTCCGGCTTTTAATTGAGGAGGAAAAAAAGAAATATGAGTCTTTGGGAAAAGCGGCAGCGCTCTGCCAGAGCCTGGGCTGCCGAGCTGCCCCATGGTGAGAGGAGCCACACGAGGGGGGTCCAGGGGGGTGTCCCTGTGTCTGGGGGCTGCCTGGCTGTCGAGCCCCTCCATGTGCAACAGCCCGGAGCTGCTCGGGAACGATGTGGGGAGAGGAACGCAAACTCTGCCTGCGCCGGCAGTGAGCCAGGGTCCAGGCAAAGCCATCGGTTATTGCAAAAAAACCATAGGCACCTGTGCGGATTGGGGCGTTCCCTTGTGCCCCCCCGGGATGGACAGGACCCCCAGCTGTCCCACGGCTGGGGGGAGCTGGTGGGTGAGTGTCTGTGCCCCGAGCTGCTGCCCTCGAGGGCTCCTCTCTGCTGCAGAGCTCTGAGCATGGCCGGGGGTGTCCCGGGGGGAAAGGGGTGGTTTTATACTGACAGCTTTGCAAACTACCAACACGCCTGTTAATTAAGTGCTGCTTCATTTGACGTGTAGGCTAGGAAGAGTGGGAGTGCCTGGAGCAGTACATAAATCCCCCTCTTGCTGCCGGAGGAGGAAGCATCCGGGGACCAGAGGGTGGGGAGAAGCCCGCTGCCTCCTGGGCTTGCTTGGTCAGGAAGAGCCATGGGTGCCTTGAGCCCCTTAAGGAAGAGCCATGGGTGCCTTGAGCCCCCCCAGAAAGAGCCAGTGGTACTCTGAGCCCCCCCCAGGAAGAGCCATGGGTGCCTTGAGCTCCCTGAGGAAGAGCGATGCATGCCTTGAGCCCCCCCAGAAAGAGCCAGTGGTACCTTGAGCCCCCCCAGGAAGAGCCATGGGTGCCTTGAGCCCCCCCAGAAAGAACCACGGGTGCCTTGAGCACCCTGAGGAAGAGCCATGCGTGCCTTGAGCCCCTCTAGAAAGAGCCAGTGATGCCTTGAGCCCCCTGAGGAAGAGCCACGGGTGCCTTGAGCCCCCCCAGGAAGAGCCAGTGGTACTTTGAGCCCCCCCAGAAAGAGCCAGTGGTACCTTTTGCCCCTGTCCCTTGCCCGCTGGCATCTCCCTGCTGCAGCCTTTCCCCAGGGAAGGAGCACCGGGGCTGTGCATCCCTCCCCGGGAGCAGCCCGGGGGTGCGGGGATGCTGCTGGGGGCATCCCCCCCCCCCCAGCACAGCCCGGACTGGGGGCGTCGAGGCCGGGAGGGGTGGGGTGGGGGGGCAGCAGGGCGAGGAGCTTTTTAAATAAGAAAGAAGCCAATCCCCGCGTCCCGGTAAGAGCTTCCTGTTGGGATTAGCGGGGCTGCCGGGCATGTGTGTGCTTTTTCTTCAGGAAATACCTTCGGAAAGCCCCGCTGGGGTCTCCAGGGCAACCGGCGGCCGTGGCCCCGCGCCCCCCGCCCGCATTGTCCCCGCGCCGCTTTGTTGGCCGCTTTATTGCCATCGCCAGCGCCGGCACAGCCCGCGGCTCCCGCCGCTCTGGGGGGGCTGCACGGCGGGTTCCTCCGCCGTCTGGGCTTTGGGGGGTGCCCAGGCTTTTTGGGGTGGGGGGGGGCTTAAGCCCAGGGCTTCTCAACCCAGGGCTGCTGCCCCTGGTCCCCTGGCATCGCCGGTGGGGGCCAGCCCCGGGGGAGTCGGTGACAGTTACGTGCGCTCGGTGACACTCTCCATCTGGTCGATGCTCGGCTCCGCTTTTGGTTCCATTTCAAAGCTGGAATAAAGTAATAACACCGGCGCGGGCTGCTCTGGCCGTTGCAGCGTGCGTGTACTTTTTGGGGGCTCGTTTCAAGCGGAGGCACAATCCGCCGGGACTGGAGTTGCCCCTCGCCTTGCCGAGGGCATCGGGGCTCCCCGTGAGCTGTGAGCGCTCCTGTCCCTATTGGGATAGGAAGGGACAGGGCTCTGCCCTGTGGGATCCGGACTGGGAAGCCGGTGCTACCTCCCCGGCGTCAAGAGTTTAAGTTAAAAAGGGAACAGCAGAGAGTTTAGATGTGCCAGACCTAACATGTGTTTTGCTGCTTTCTCCAGGCAAGCAAGCAGCAAGCGCTGCTGGTATTTTGTTTGCGCTCCTCGCTGTTGCCCTGTTTTGCTCAAAGGGGGCTGTAAGCACCCCTGCAGCTCCCGGCCGTGCTGCTGCAGCTTGGCTGGGGAGAGAAATTCCACCCACTCCGGGCACTGCCCAGCACCAGTCAACGTTTGCGTGATGGTGGGAGCAACCCGGGTGACTTCTCCAGAGCCTCGTCCTGCAGCGCAAGGGCAGGCAAGGGCCCGGGGAGGAGAGCCAAGCATTTGTCTGGCTGATTAAACTTTTGCTAATGTGGCCTGCTCGGGGCTTGCTCGCGCCCTGATGGGAGCAGCCGGCCGGGCTGGCGGCACTGCGGAGGGGCTGCACCTGGTGCCTTGGTTTAGGTTACAGAAAAGCAGAACATGAGAAAGAGACGTTTCAGGCTGATGGAGTCCAGTGATCAAACGGGCTCACCCTAATTAACATACGTGGAGGGCATGCCGGTAACACGGCTCACGCCGCTGACTGCTCCCAGGCAAGGGGCAGCCCGGGATTGCGCTGATCCTGGTGCGCCCGCTGCAATCCCTGGTTTTACGCAGGGGCTGCATTTCCGAGAGGACTTCTGTGCATCAGCTGCCGTGCGAGCTGGGCTGCCATCCCAGCGGCCATGGCACTGTCTGCCTGCCAGGGTCGCCCCTCAGCAACATCGTCCAAACCCGTGTGCTGGCCCGGCCCCGCTCCAGCTCGGAGGGTGAGCTAACCTGGACATGCTCATTAGCCTGTGAATTCGTTTTCAGGCTGTTCCCACCATGCTGCGTTTTCCGCCTTATCCCTGAGTGCCAGAGATGTGCTTTGGGTTACCAAAGGGCAGGATCCTGCCTTGCCCTCTGCCTCCCCTCTCCCGTCCATCACACTCGATGCCTCCGCGCCTCCCTGGTCATGCTGTTAATGCAAAACAGCCTCTGACTCGGAGGGGCTGGCGGAGGGGGCTGCTGCCTTTGAAAGGCGATCTGGCCACACGCCGGTGGACCCCGGCCCCCGCCTGCCCGGGCTCTCCTTGGCACAGCAGAGCCTGCGGCTCGATGGCCTGAAGGAGCGGTGGCACTTGCATGGGGTTCCCGGGGACCTGTGCGATGCTGTGCCCATGGGAAGGGACCCGCCTGAGCCTGGGACGCTGCCTCCCCAAGCCCCAGCATCGGACTGGTGTGGCTCGAAGTTTTCCCTCCCTCCAAAGACCTTTTCTAGCCCCAGGCTGCCCACTCCCCAGTCTGCAGGTCCAGCCGAGAGGTGTTTGGGGAGCACAGGGCTGGCAGGAGCTTCCCTCCCTGCACCAGCATGGGCAGGTTTTTCCTACAGACCTTTCCAGGCGAGTTGATGGTGGCAGTTCCGTGGTGGTCCCTAGGGCAGGCTCGGTGAGGAGGTGACCTGTACGAGCTCTTGGACCACAGCGGTGTTTTGCTGGCTAGAACTGATCCTGGCCCAGCATCGGTTCAGTTGCAGCGTGGTGGGACCCCGCAGGTCCAGCAGCACCCAACGGACCTCGGCACCGTGGCTGTGGGACGCCGGACCCCAGACCAGCGCATGGCTCCTCGTGTGCTGGTGTGTGGGTGGCCAGGGCCAGGTGACAGGGACATTGAAGGACATTCGTGGGCGGTGGGGGTCCTTTGCAGCTCCAGCCACCT
Organism: Haliaeetus albicilla; assembly: GCF_947461875.1. NCBI lineage: Eukaryota > Metazoa > Chordata > Aves > Accipitriformes > Accipitridae > Haliaeetus > Haliaeetus albicilla. The sequence continues at coordinate 37,637,221 of NC_091495.1, forward strand.
TCTGCAGGTTATTCTGTTCGATAAGAAATAAGTTTGTTGGTGCGTGGGGAAGGGCAGACCTGAACGAGATAAGGGCAGATACGGCTGTGGCTGCAGCTCTGCGTTTTATGTTGGTTTGGGTTTTCGTGGCTGTTTATCACTCGCTGACCTTGCTCTGTTTGAGAAGGGAGTCAGGACAGACAGGAGGACGTTGTGTTACCGAGTCCCGTGGTGTTCAGGCAGACAGCGACGGGACATCACTGCTGCATTGTGTGTGTTGGAAGATGCCTGTGACTAATCACTTGAAGCACACATCAGAGCTACTAGAAGTGCCCGTCCTGTGAGGCTGCGAGAGAAAACCAGGGGGGAAAACAGGATTGCAAAAGCATGACCCTTCCCCCGCCACCTAAGGGACTCCTACCAGTCTTCACCTTCCATGTTAAAATGCTATGTAACCTCTTACTGATGGATGTGGAGCCCTGGCTTTTGGTCAAGCGAAATTCTTCCCCAGCATGCTGTTTTCCTTCAAGTGCTAAGCAAAAGAAAAAGGAGAAACTCTGGAGCTGCTTGTAGATGTTTTCCCCATGAAGCTTCTCATCAGTACAAGGAAAAGTGGTCAGAAAGTGAAGTGCAGATCACGATGCGGTACATGAGAGTTTCTGAAGAGCTCAGCTTTCATTTCTGGCAGTACGGAGCTACTGGTGGGTCCTGGGAGGAGCGGTGCCTTGCTGACGGTCCCAGCCCTGCACTGCTCGCTGCCAGCCTGCGCTCCCTGCCTGCGCTGGCTCAGCTCAGGGGAATGTTTGACCAGGAGGGTTAAGTGCAGGCAGGGACACTGTGCCGGCTTTCGGCAGCTGATGGACCCAGGACAAGCTGCTCCGTGGCTGTTCAGGGGTGTGCGCAGAGGATGGGGGGAAGAGGTTGCACTTGCCTGGCACGGTGGGCACCAAGGGTGATAACGAGTGTTAGTTCTGCAGTGAGACAGCCCCTCCAACGTGTGCTCGGATGCTGTGGGCATTCGTAATCAGCTGCTATTTTGAAAATTGCTGTGCTCCTTGCCTGGGGGCTGCATGGGTCTCAAGGGAGAGCTGTGGCTTTGCTCTTGTCCCGGTGGCCAGAGTACAGTGCCTGCGGGCTGTGAGCCTGCTGAGCACCTTGGTCCTTGGGGGGAACAGCCCTCGAGCCACGGATCAGCTGAAGTTTGAACATTCCCAGACTGTTTCTGCAGGACTGGCTGCGCAGGGTTTGTTGGGATTTTCCAGCCCCCACTCCGGACCCCTCTGATACAGAGCAGTTGCTCTGTGGAGACCTTCAGCTGTGCCCCCACAGCACCGTCGGCTCTTGCCCTCAGCCTGCCCGAAGCTGGCCCGCCACTGACCCGGAGGTACAGTGGAAATGCGGTGCTTCCTTTGGGATGCTGCCGAGCAGCTCTGGCCCCCGAGAGCAGCGTCCACAGCAGCACCGTGTGCCCCTTCGTGCTGCTCCTACGGCAGCACTCAGGACCGAGAGCCGTGGACGCCAGCCCGTGGTGCTTGTTCTGGGATGATGCTCATGCTGCATCTGCCCCACGCTGTCGCAGGGAGCCCCAGCGCCTGCGGAGCTGCAGCAGCCTGACCCCTTCCTCGGGCTGTGAAATTTGAAGAGATGGTTTGAGAGCCGGACATCTGCACCGAGCCCAAGACCGAGAGAGCCACTCGCTCGAGGACGGAGCCATGTCTGCACTACCAGGGCCAGGAGAGACAAGATCACGTAGCAGCGGGATGGAGAGAAAGGATCTTTGTGCTCCTCACACAAATGTCGCATCGGGGAGCAGCTGCAGCTCTCCCTGCCTAGGGTCTCTGCGAACAGGAGCACCGTGGCCGGCACCTGTTTTGCCGGAGCTCCCCTGGGCTGACCTTTCCCAGCGATGCCGCTCTCGCAGACCCTCGCTCCCCTGCCTGCTGTCCTGCCGCAGCCCCCTCATCCCCCTGGCCTTCCTGCCCCTGCCCTGAAGCGCTCTAACCGGGGCGAGGGTCCTGGTGGCATGAGGACCCTCACCTGCTTTGCTGGCTGCCCGCTCACGGTGGTGGGGATCCCAGGACCCCTGCGCAGTGGCAGAGCCCAGCAGGGATTTGGGATGCTCCTGGGAGAGGCTGAATCCTGCCCAAGGAGCTGGCACTGCCCGAGATGTTTCAGGTTGCCCGTTTCCCCCCCATTTCAAAGCCCCTGCCGTGGCACGCTCCCTCTGGGCCGAATGGTGCTCAGTAAGAGACCGAGGGGTGCAGGAGTGCTTTTGAACTCCCTGGCCACCGAGCGGGTGCTACCGCAGAGGTGAAACGCTTGGAGCTGCTTGGGGTGCTCGCAGCCTCTGCCTCTGCCTCCCCTCTGCTCTGCAGCCGCCCCGGCTGCTGCGGCCGGCTCCCCTGCCGCGGGCTCACTGGGGCAGCCGGTCCTCGGTGCCGCAGCAGGAACATCCCAGCAGCGCATGTTGCCTCATTAACACAGAGCCGCGGCGGCAGCAGCAGCATGGTTTCCTTTGGTCTCTATTTCTTTTCTCCTTTTTTTTTTTTTTTTTCCTATTCTTCTCTCTCCTAACTCCTCCAGTTCTGCCCAAAGCAAAAATCGAAGTGGAGTCCTACTCGGCCCACCCCGGTGACCTCCTCCAGCTGCGCTGCCGGCTGAGGGATGACGTCCAGAGCATCAACTGGGTGCGCGACGGCGTCCAGCTGGCCGAGAACAACCGGACGCGCATTACCGGGGAGGAGGTAGAGGTCAGGGACGCGGTGCCCGAGGACTCAGGGCTCTATGCCTGCATGACCAACAGCCCCTCGGGAAGCGAGACCACCTACTTCTCCGTGAACGTCTCAGGTTCGTAGCGGCCCCGGGTGCGCAGGGAAGGGGCAGCCCCGGGGCCGGACTGCGGAGCAAGGAGCAGGCTACCTCCGCACGCCTTTGCATGCTTGCCGGCACGTGCACCGGCCACGCGCGGATCTGTCCGGCTGCGCGGTGAGTTTGGGGTGGACCTGCAATTTGGGGGTGCCCGGAGGAGTTATCGGTGCGGTGCGGTGACTTCCTACCTGCTGCAGTGCAGGGAGAAGCAGCTGGAGGTTGCCTATTTGTCTGCATGGGGCTGGGGGGGGGGCTGCGGGACTGCCCACGGGAGTGGGCACACGCTGGGCACGAGCCGAGGTCCACGTTGGCGTTGACGGAGCGTGTGGCCGGAGAAGAAGGAACGCTCGAGGTTGGGAGGTGTCCGCCGAGGCTTGGGGTGTCTCTGCACCCGCAGGGTCTCGGCTGCTGCCCCAGAGGGGTTGGTGGCACCAGGCACGGGGCGAGGAGCCGTGCTTGGACACGCAGTGTGGAGCTCTGAAATCACCTACTGCTCCACGATGTCCATGGGCTGTGAGCACTGGGACGGCAGGCACTGTCAGCCCTGGCCATGCTGGTGGGCATGCACGGCGTTCACCTGGGATCCCCTCACCTCCCCACCCTGCCCCGGCCGCCCCACTGGGCACAGTCCCGCACCACCAGCCCACGATGCTCCGGTCCCCAACTGGCCCCGCTTGGGAAGGGTCCATGCACGGTTGTTCAGCTGGGCTGTCTCTTCTCTTGCAGACGCGCTCCCCTCCGCGGAGGATGATGACGACGAAGACGATTCCTCTTCGGAGGAGAAGGAGGCAGATAACACCAAGCCGAACCGTACGTGCGAGATGGGTTTGCCCCTGGTGCTGCCCTGGCCTTTGCAGGGGGGGGCGAGGGGAAGCTGGGCACACTTGCAAGCATCTCCCAGGGATGGAGGAAGGGAAGCGAGGGTGGCCAGGGGCTCCCGCTCCAGCCCAGGGCACCCAGTGGTGGTGAGGGCTCGGTGTGGGGAGCAGCTCTGGGTGCACCCGGGTGAAGCAGCCTGGTCAGAGCAAGGGGAGGGTGCTGGCATGGCTACATCAGGGTAACTGCTGCTGCAGCCACGCATGCCAAGCGTGCACCTTGCAAAGAAAGGGCCCCGCAGGGCTGCTGTGACTCCTGGATAACACCCCATCTCTGGGAGCTCCCCTCCCTGCCAGAGCCAGACTCAGCTGCCCCCACCTCTCCAGCTTCCCAGCTCAGTCCTGCCCTGGGCACCCTGAGCAAAATTCCAGTGCTCCCTGTGGCAGAAGCCCCGGTGGGTTTGGCCGGGTGCCCCGCGCCAGCCAGCCATGCTGAGCCCCCCTGCTCTGCTCCCCAGAGGCCATCGCTCCCTACTGGACCTATCCCGAGAAGATGGAGAAGAAGCTCCACGCCGTCCCTGCCGCCAAAACGGTGAAATTCAAGTGTCCGTCAAGTGGGACGCCCAACCCCACGCTGCGCTGGCTGAAGAACGGCAAGGAGTTCAAACCCGACCACCGCATCGGGGGGTACAAGGTACCGGAGCCGGGGGGCTAGGGCGGTGCAGGGCAGCACCCTGTCGAGGCAGCCCCTGGCCCTGCCTGCGCCGATGCTGCGGGCAGCTGCCGTGGGGCTCAATCCGGCCGAGTGCAGGCTCTGTGCACCTCAAAGGCCCAGAGGGCTCGCTCTGGGGCGGCTTGGGGAGGGGGAGGACCGGGAAGGGGCTCTGCAGCTTAAGAGGCACCGAGCCCCCTGTCCGCGCAGCCCCCGGCGGGGGCAGATGGGCCCCTCTGACATTCCTGTTGCAAAATAGCCCTACGGCAGTGACCTGCTTCTGGGTCATGTTTGCACCAGCTCAACCTCTGGGGGGAGGGGGTGGCGGACGAAGCCAGCCTGCCTTTGCCGGCTTCGCCTAATCCCCCCGCCGGGGAGAGGGGGTCTTGGCGTCCCCGACAGGCGCGGGGGCTCCCAGGGCTGGCTGGCAGCCGTGGGATTGCCAGGGTGGAGGAGCCCCTCCAGCGGACGGCAGGAGCTGTGCCAGCAGCCTGGGGGTACCAGCTTGGCAGGGAGGGTGCCCTGGCCCACATACGGGGGCCACATTCGCTCCCTGAGCTGGGCAGGTGGCTGCAGTGCTGCTCGCCCAGCACCCACAGGAGGTCCAGGCTGTAGGGTGGGATGGGGGCTCAGCTTTTCTCTTCTCATGGCTCCGGTCCTGCAGTGGGGTTGCTGCTGCTGCAGAAGAGCCTCAGTGGTGGGACCAGCATGCCAGGACCCCCGAGCTTCCTCCCTTCCCAAAGGAGAGGGTGGACCACTCTTCTCCAGCATCTGGGGCTGCTATCGTGCTGGCAGCAGCTGCAGCCCAGGGACCTCTCCAAGTGACCCTACGAGGGAACACCACCCCTATTTTTCATCTCTCAGTTAGTTTTCTGGAGCAGGGCTGCAGCCTGCACAGGGCTCACACCCCTCGGTGGGTATCTCCCCCGGTGGGACCCCCAAGCCAGCCCAGCTGGGTGCTGTGGAGCCACGGCTTTGGGCACTCGCTCGCCACCCAGTCATGCACCGCGTTGCGCAAATGGGATCCAGCCGTGGTCCTGCGTGCCGTGGGCTCCAGCCAGGTGCCAGGGACACACAGCAGGAATGCGGCCACGTCACGGCTCTGGGCTCTGTGTAGCACGTCCCGGAGAGGGATGCGGGCTCACAGGCAAGGAGGAGAGGGGCTGCTGGCAGCACCGCGGCTCCCCGGACGGTGACAGCACGATGCCCTGGATAGCTAATGGGGCTGAAATGCAGGACTGTGGAAATAACCAGTTTCCAGTAGGGAGGAGGAATGCGGCCGTCCCGGCAGGGAGCAGGGCTTAGGGATGTCTTGCCAGGAGGAGCCACAGCCAGAGCTGGCAGCGGCAGGGGCTGGGCATAGGAAAGCCGTCCCTGTGCCCCGTGGCCAGGAGGGACCTGGGGAACGCTGGCAGCCCAGCTGAGCCGCCGGGACCCGTCCCAGATGAAACACGCCTGGGTCAGCAGCACCCACAGAGGTGCCCCGGGTGCATGGTGTAAAACGCTCAGGCTGTGCCCTGCCTGCTGACCAGCACGGTGACCTCTTGCCAGCGGGGCTGGCCGTGGGGAGCAGCGTGGGTCCGAGCCCCGGGGCCAGCCGGGGGAAGCAGCTCTTCCCGGACGGCAGCGGCAGGGGAACAATGCCGGTCTGTTCCCTCCGCACGCTGGGGCCAGCAGAGAGGGGTGTCCCTGCGCACCGGGCGAGCCCATCACGCTCAGCTCACAACATCTGCTTCTCGGCGCAGTTGGCTCCGTGGCGAGGCTGTCCTGGGACAGCTGGGAGCAATTACGGTCCCTCTGTAGGAAAGGGGAAAGGTGACCTCAAAGGGAGATTTATGTCCTGCCTGTACGGCGGGGGCCGGGGGGGCTGAGCCAGCTCTGACGTGAATGGGAACGAGGGCTTGTGTGCTCCAGCCCGACGGTGCTTCGCACGTAACAGGCTCTGTCGTCATCCCCGTGCCCCCAGGTCCGCTACGCAACCTGGAGCATCATCATGGATTCGGTGGTGCCGTCCGATAAGGGCAACTACACGTGCATCGTGGAGAACAAATACGGGAGCATCAACCACACCTACCAGCTGGATGTCGTGGGTGAGGAGTGCGGGGCTGGGAGGGCTAACCCTGGGTCCCCGTCCATCCCACCCTCCCCGAGCAGAAACGGGTGCTGCACCCTGCAAAGATGGGGATGGGGAACGCTCGCCGTCCCCACGGCCGCCCGCCCCGGTGCGCACCTCTGTGGCACAGCGGGTCCGCGAGGAGGCGAGGCGGAAGGTTCACCTCAACCCGTTCTGGGGATTTTTAATTGTGGTGGAAATAATTTCATAGACCAGACAGAAACTTTTTCTAATCGCCTTATTAGCCATAATTCCCAGCTGGGAAGGCTGGTCTGAGCAGTTCCACATGTGGAGCTGCTCTAAATGCCAGTAAATGAACCATTAAAAATGTGATTTAATTTGATTACACTGAGCAAACTGAAGGGAACAGTCAGCGAGGTGAACAAAGGGGTTTGTTAATGCTGACTCACCACAGTGGCAGCCGCTTTGTTAACGGCCGGGGCCCTCGTTAGGTTTGTTTGACCTCTGACCCCGCCGAATAGGTACTGATGTCCCCGTCCCCGCGCAGGGATTTCACCTGTCCCTGTCCCCAGCCCCTCCTGGCTGCTCTCACCCCACTGCGGGGGGAGGCCGCCGGGGAAGGGGACGCCACAGCTTTGCTGGGTGCATCAGTGCCCACCCCAGCCGGGGGTCCTCGTGCATCGGGGGGACCACAGGGTGCACCCCTAGGCAAAGCAGGTGCTTCCCCATGGGCGGGTGGCGGAGCACCCCGATCCCCATCGTAAGGTGCCCCGTCTCCCCGGGTCCTGCAGAGCGGTCCCCGCACCGGCCCATCCTGCAGGCAGGGCTGCCTGCTAACAAGACGGTAGCCCTGGGCAGCAACGTGGAGTTCGTCTGCAAAGTCTACAGCGATCCCCAGCCCCACATCCAGTGGCTGAAGCACATCGAGGTGAACGGCAGCAAGATCGGCCCCGACAACCTGCCCTACGTGCAGATCCTGAAGGTAAAGCCGCACGCCGGGCTGCTCCAAACCCGCATCCCCGCAGGTTTGCCCGTCCCGTGGGGCAGGAGCGGGGCAGTGGGAGCCGTGCGGGATGGTGGCCACGCTGCCTGGTGGGTGAGAGGAGCCACCCGCGGCTGGGACCACCGGCTGGCAGCCCCAGAACCGTCACCAGCCTGCCCAGCTCGGCGCTGGGGTGTCCTGGAGGAGTACGGGCTGAGAGGTGGGCAGGGAGGGCTGCCCGGCTCCTCGGCTGCGTAACGGGGAGCGCAATCCCTTGGAAGCCCTAAAGGCACACGCCGTGGGGCTGGTTGGGGCTAGCCCGGAGAGCGAGAATGGCGCTGGAGGTGGGGAGCTGAGCCCCTGATCTGTCCCAGCACAAGCAGCTCCCTCTGCACACACCAGTGGTCCTGCTCCCAGCGAGCAAACCAGCTGCTGTGCAAACTCCCGAAGCTCGCAGCCGTCCCCAGCCGTGCTCCTGGCCGGCTTGCAGGATTACAGCCCCATGACTGTCTGCCCCTGTCTCCCGTGACCCCCATCCCCGTGCACAGCCCCATCCCTCCCACCCGGCAGCAGGTACCGGGGGGGGGAGCAGCCCCCCGCGCCGGCAGAGCCGGTGCTGATGCTCCGGGCGCTGCCCGTTTCTGACCACGTCAATGTGACTCCATGTTGTTGGTCTGTTCCAGCACTCGGGGATTAATAGCTCTGATGCGGAGGTGCTGACCCTGTATAATGTGACAGAGGCGGAGAGCGGGGAGTATGTTTGTAAGGTTTCCAATTATATTGGCGAGGCCAACCAGTCTGCGTGGCTCACTGTCACCAGACCTCTGGCAAAAGGTAATCGGAAGAACGCCCGGCGGGGTGTTTCCTCGGACCGTCAGTCCCCGGCGGTGGAAAACAAAACTCTGGGCTCTCTTGTTTCTGCTGTGTTTCTGGTGCGACAAGCCATGGAAAAATACTCAGCGGGGCCGGCTAGGTTTTGTCCTCTGTGTGTGTGTCCCCCGATGTTTCCCCTGTGTGCTTCCCACCCTGTCACGCAGACACCAGGACTGCCTGGGTACCTGGTGGGTCCGGCACCACCAAACCCGGGTCCCTGCGGGTGCTGCCATCGGGCCAGCCCGCACCTTCGCACCCAGCCCGGGCACCCCATCTGCACATGGCTGGGGACGACACAGTGCTGCATCCCCCGTCTGTGCTGCCCTCCTGTCTCCAGCCTCCCGTCTCCGTCCTCGTGCCTCCCCGTGTCGTGCAAGTCAACCTGCCGGCTCTGCCTGAGGTTTATTTTTCCATGTAGCCCATTGCCAGCATGTTCAGATGGGCAGGACACTCCGTTTGGTGAAGGGTTTTTAACCAGCATCTCCTTAGGTCCGCCTGGATGAGTGGTCATCCTGAGGGTCTCTCTAGCAGGTCTGCAGTGGTCTCTGTCTGCTCCCCGGGGGTCTGGCAAATGAGACTGGGCTCTCCCTCCTCTCTGGCCTCCTTCCCAGAAGATCTCATGTCGTTTGCTTCTCCGTTTTTTGCTTCCATTTTTCCTTCTAGACGGCTGGCGTTAACACAACAGACAAAGAAATGGAAGTCCTTCACTTAAGGAATGTCTCATTTGAGGATGCTGGGGAGTATACATGTTTGGCGGGTAATTCTATTGGGATCTCCCATCACTCTGCATGGTTGACAGTTCTCGAAGGTATATACTCCTCTTCCTCTCCCTTTCCTCCCTCCTTTCCAATGTATGCATTGTGGTCCGGGAGAGAGCGCTTCCTAGCCCCTGCCCACCCGCTGCTGGTTAGCTTGCAGCAGGAGATCTGCAGGGCTGCTCTCAGCAGCCGGAGTGGGATGGAGCACACGTCCCCCCGCTGTGTGCCCCCCTTTCAGCCCCCGATTGGGGTCTGCCCCCCCATCGCTCTCTCCCTGGCCCAGGCAATGCATACCCAGGGGAATTTAACCAGGGGCTGCTCCGCTGGAGCAGGATGGTCCTGCACCCCGGGGCAAGGCCAGCGCTGCCTGCGCAGGGGGGCATGGAGCACCCAGGCAGCAGCGGGATTTGGGGGGGGTGCTGGCAGCGCTGCCTGCGTGCCTGCCGGCCGGGGAGCTGGCCTTGCCCTGCGGCACAGGACCCGTGCCGGGGCTGTGTGTCGCTTCTGCTGTGCTGCCGGGGACGGCTGCCCCAGTCCCCATTGATGCTGCTCCTCGGGCATCAATGCTGCACGGACCAAAGCCTGATAACAGCAGCCGGGAAAGTTTTTGGGGTGCTGTGTGGTTGTTGCTTTCCAGTCAAAAACTTTCCCCGTTACCAGTCGCTGCTTTATCAGCCGGGTGTGCTCGGAGGTGGGACAGAAATCTTTGACTCCCTCTTACACCTCTCTCTGAGGCTCTGTTCTTTGGGGGGGGTCAGGTTGGGAGTGCTGCCGAGGGGGGTGCAACGGCAGCTCCCATCCTGCCAGATTCACCACGGTTTGCGGCCACACTGGACTGTGCCGCTGTGCTCTGAGCTGTTCACGGCACTGACACCTCCTCTGCCACCGGCGGCCACCAAAGCGGGGTCTGCTCCGCAGCATGGCGGGGACAGGACCCTCCTCCCCACCAGGCCAGGGGTCCCACGGCAGATCCCTGCCACTGGAAGTGCTTCTGGCTGCTCTACCCCGAGCTCTCCCCGGTCGTTATCAGTAACGCCTGGACTCCTACAGCCCCGGGCACTGCTGGACAGCCCCCACCATCCCACCATCCTCAGGATAGCCCCCAGACCCCGAGAGACTTGCAGCTCCGAGTGCGGGCAGAACATAGCAGCTGGGAAGGGGACCCATCCCTGGGGGTGCCCCGTCCCTGCAGCGTGGTATAGGCGAGCAACCCCAGGCCCCAGGTGAGGGACACGGGCCATGTCCCCCCCACTTCACGCCTTTCTCAGTTGACCCCTTCCTAGCCCAGGGCCCCATCCCGCCCCAGTCGCGTGCCTGCAGATGCGGCGGAGTCGTTCCACGGCCGCGGGGGTGAGGAACCCGGGGGTCCCCGCACGCCTTCCCCACCAGGGTGGGTGGGCAGCCCCCCTGGTCCTTGCCGCCTGCTGCACTGAGGCCTCTGGCTATGCAAAGCGTGTCCCCGCCGAGCATGGGGAGGAGCCGGGGGGGCTTCCCCCAGCACCGCTCCGCTCCTGGCTCCTTGGTGGGCTCACAGGTGCTAACGCCCTGTTCATGCCGACCCAGCTATTGAAGACACCCCGGCCATGATGACATCCCCCCTCTACCTGGAGATCATCATTTACTGCACTGGGGCCTTCCTCATCTCCTGCATGGTGGTGACCGTCATCATCTACAAGATGAAGAGCACCACCAAGAAGACGGACTTCAACAGCCAGCTGGCCGTGCACAAGCTGGCCAAGAGCATTCCCCTGCGCAGACAGGTAACAGAAAGTAGAGAGGGGGTTTGTTTGCACCTACTGCCCCTCCTGGGAGACCTGTCCTTCCTGGGGGGGGAGGTTCTGGATGAGGATGGATGGGGGGGAGACCCAGGACCATCTTGCCCTGCTGCACATGCAACCCTCTCCAGCCTTGTGCCCGGCCATGGCACGGCGTGGGGACCGTCCGTGGGCTCTGCCCCAGACTGGCAGCACAGCGAGCAGGGGGGGTTGCACAGCCCCTCCTCGCCCCCAGCTCGGCGCAGCTCAGCGGGGGTGATAAGGAGGACCAGAAGGATTTACAGCAATTTAAATTTTCGAGCAGAAGAGCGTGTTTTACACACTGAGGAGAGAGGACTCCCAGGCTGTATATTTTGTGGTATCAGCGTGCCAGGAATTAATTAAAAACCACTTAGTCCAGGTCCAACGTGGAAGCAGCACTGACGGGGCCCCATGCCTGCAGGCAGAGGGGGCTGCAGGCAGGGTCGGGGCGCGAAGGCTCCTGGTCAGCATCTCCCTCCCGGTGGGGGCAGCCGGCCGTGGCCCCCGGCGCTGCATGAAGGTAACCCACGGTCCCCACTGCAGGTGTCGGCCGACTCCAGCTCCTCCATGAACTCGGGCGTGATGCTGGTCCGACCCTCGCGGCTCTCCTCCAGCGGCACCCCCATGCTGGCCGGCGTCTCTGAGTACGAGCTCCCCGAGGATCCACGGTGGGAATTACCCCGGGACAGGTGAGGTCCCATCCCCGCTGCGTGCGCTCTGCCCTGGGGACGAGCTGCTGGAGCAGCCGGGGTGGGAGCGTGGTGGCACTGCTGATGCCATTTGCCAATGCCGGTGACCAACTGGCTTCCCCCCCGTGGCCGCGGGCCCCCGCGTCAGGGTCTGTCCTCCCACCAGGCTGATTCTGGGCAAGCCCCTGGGAGAAGGGTGCTTCGGGCAGGTGGTGCTGGCAGAAGCCATCGGCCTCGACAAGGACAAGCCAAACCGCGTGACCAAGGTGGCGGTGAAGATGCTCAAGTGTAAGTGGTGGCGAGAAGGGGGGGTCCCGGCACGATGCCACAGTCCTGGCTGGGGCCGGGTGTGTGCAATGTGTGGGGGGGACCCAGCCTGGCCCCCCCACCCCGACCGCTGCCTTCTCTGCCGCTTTAGCCGACGCCACGGAGAAGGACTTGTCCGACCTCATCTCTGAAATGGAGATGATGAAGATGATCGGCAAGCACAAGAACATCATCAACCTGCTGGGAGCCTGCACGCAGGACGGTGAGGGCGCGCGAGCGGGGAGGGGGTGTCCCCTCTGCTGCCCCTCCGGCTGCCATCCGTGTGCCAGGAGGGGGCTGACCCTGCACCCGTGGGGTCGGGAGTCCCCGCTCCGTGGTCCAACCGCTCATCCCGCCATCCCTGCAGGACCCCTCTACGTGATCGTGGAGTACGCCAGCAAGGGCAACCTGCGGGAGTACCTGCAAGCCCGGCGGCCCCCCGGCATGGAGTACTGCTACAACCCTACCCGCGTCCCCGAGGAGCAGCTCTCCTTCAAGGACTTGGTCTCCTGCGCCTACCAGGTGGCCCGAGGCATGGAGTACCTGGCCTCCAAGAAGGTGAGGAGCTCCCGGGGGGCCGTGGTGGGATGGGAAGCCCGGCGGCTGGGCTTGGGGGGGATGTACCCTTCCCTCCCAGCCCGTTTCATCGTGGGGAACCATCCGGGGGCTTTGGGGACCACCTGACGGCCCCGCGCTCGGTCAGTGCATCCACAGGGACCTGGCGGCCAGGAACGTCCTGGTGACCGAGGACAATGTGATGAAGATCGCTGATTTCGGTCTGGCTCGCGACATCCACCACATAGATTACTACAAGAAGACGACAAACGTGAGTGGTGGGCGAGGGGCTTCGCTGGGGTGGGCGAGGGCAGCACCACGCTTCTTGCCGGGGATGCCCCAACCCGTGCTGGTGATGCCACGGGTGTGCAGGGCTGCCCTGGCCAGATCGTCCGCTCCCTGGTGCCGGCACGGAGCTGATGTGGGGCTTTTCTGTGTCCCAGGGTCGTCTGCCGGTGAAGTGGATGGCCCCAGAGGCTCTGTTCGACCGAATATACACTCACCAGAGCGACGTGTGAGTAGCAGCCGCGGGACGCGTGCTGCCTGCCCAGCTTTGCCAGCGGTGGGCTGCGGCGAGGGGAGACAGGGCAGCCAGAACTGCCGGTGCAGGGGAAACCCTCGCTCGTCTGCTGGGTGCTCTGCTGTGAGCTGGGGGACGTGGCCCTTCTTGGCCACCCCATCCAGCAACGCTCTTGCTGCCTGCATCGCTGCCTGCATGTCGCAGCATCCTGCTGAGGTTGTGTCCCACCCTGCCGCAGCTCGCGTAGCAGCGCCCGCTGGTGAACACGATACGTACCATGGCAAAGTGCACCAGATGTGATTCGTCTTCATTTAATGAAAATATAATTAGCGTCAGCAGACAAAATATTTTGAATCCAAATTATATTTGGCGCTGGGACTCGTTTGTCTTGCAGAGCGGATCAAAGCTCTTAGTGCTTGTCCCTCCCAGCAAACGAACTTCTAACTGTACCCAAAGCTTTGAAGTGGGGGTGTCAGCTCCACGGGAGCCGGGTGCCCCAGCGTCTGCCCTGTGTTTGCCCCGGGCAGGTGGTCCTTCGGCGTGCTGCTGTGGGAGATCTTCACGCTGGGCGGCTCGCCCTACCCCGGCGTGCCGGTTGAGGAGCTCTTCAAGCTGCTGAAGGAAGGTCACAGGATGGACAAGCCCAGCAACTGCACCAACGAGCTGTGAGTGCAGCGCTCGACCGGGAAAGAGGGGGATGCTGGCACTCCAATTCCCCCCGCTCAGCCGGGGATGGGCACCGCTTCCCCTCCCTGCACCCCCAGAGCTGGGGCTGCGGCGGCAGCGCGGGGTCGGGACCCCCCCGGGTGCGACCGCCCGGCCCAGGGTGCAGGCAGGTGCAGGGTGGAGGGACAGGCAGATGTTCAGAGTTACTTTCCCAGCAGTTCCCAGCCCTGCAAAAACATCAGCTCAATCTGTTTGCAATAATCAACATCTCCCTTCGTTATTTCTCGGCAGGAGTGAATCCTAGGATGACCCCAGAGCAGGCACTAGCTTAGCTCCCCGTACATCCTCCTCCCGAAACAGCCCCGTGTCCTTTCCAGCGCCCGGGAGGGCGGGTGGGGAGTTCCCTTCCACGCAGGGGATTAGCCCTGAATCCACGGAATAGCGTCTTTGCTGGCCACGGGTCCCAGCCAGAGTGCCGGCAGCCGTCCCTGGGTGCTGCTCCGCTCCTGTGGGTGGGGGGTCGGGGAGCTCCGGCTCAGCCCTTGCCTCCCCTCCGCCCTCCCAGGTACATGATGATGCGGGATTGCTGGCACGCCGTCCCCTCCCAGAGACCCACCTTCAAGCAGCTGGTGGAAGACCTGGATAGGATCGTGGCCATGACCTCCAACCAGGTAGGAGAGGCAGCACCCACGAGCCCCCACCTGCACCCACCCTGCCTGGGGCTGGCACTCCCCGGGGGATGCCCGGTCCCCTCCTGAGCCCATCCTCGGGGTTCATCCCTCCCAGGAGTACCTGGACCTCTCCATGCCGCTGGATCAGTATTCTCCCGGCTTCCCGGACACCCGCAGCTCCACCTGCTCCTCGGGAGAGGACTCTGTTTTTTCTCACGACCCTCTTCCGGACGAGCCGTGTCTTCCCAAGTTCCCCCCTCAGCACACCAACGGTGGACTGAAGCGACACTGAGGGTGGCACTGCTAGCAGGGACTGCCATGCCATGCCGTGCCGTGCCGTGCCGTGCCGTGCCCATGCCCACTGGCTGCCGGCGGACGCTGCTTGCGCAGCTCGGTCGTGCTGAGCTATTGCAGAAAGGGTTCAGAGACACAACCGTAGCATCTCACGTAACCAAAACCACCCACCTCTCATGCCAGCTTCTCCTGCCGCCTTAGTTGTGAGCTCTCTGCAGCCCAAAGGTTTTGTTCTGGTGTTTTTTTTGGTGATTCCTTTTTTTTTAAAAAAAAAACCAAACCTCTTTTCCATGAAGTCTGTGCTTGAATATTTCCACTTGGTTAAGCTGAAATCCTGTCCTGTGGGCAGCACCCTGCCAGGGAGCCAGCCACCCTTCCCGGGACGGCACGTCCTGGCAGTACCTGGAGAGCTGGGCTTATCTACGACTTGGAGAACTCGCGAAGCCAAGACCAGCACCGGTTTTCTGCAGCCGTGCGAGCCGGGGAGCGTCAGCGTGCCAGAAGCCTCGCCGGCGCGGGAATCCTGCCAGCACGGCGCTTGCTGCCCGAGATGCTCTGGGGCTGGCCCCGCAGCTCAGCAGTGCCAGCACCGATGGGCTTTGCTGACCAAACCCCTGGTACGTTGGAAGTGGGAGACGCAGCATATACATTGCTCAGCACTGATAATAGAGGCAGCCAAATACACCAGTGCTAAAAACAAAAGTCCTGTGTACATAACTAAAAATATGTATAAATATGAATATATATTTACATGTCTTTTTAAAAGGGTTGTTACCAGAGATATACCAGTTTGGTAGTAAGGTACTAGTGGCTGGTAGATATCAGTTGCTATAAAAAAAAAAAAAGTTCATATATTTTGCTACTTTTGCTGTTTTTATTTTTTTAAATTATGTTCTAAACCTATTTCAGTTTAGGTCCCTCGATAAGAATTGCTGCTGCTGCTTCAGTTTTATATGGGGTTGTATTAAACAATAATAATAATGTGTCGATGCCTTTTGGGAATACGTTGTCATTACGTGCCTGGCCTTTCCCTGGCCCCTGTGTCCCCCCGCACCCTCCCGGGGTTCTGGCGGGGCTGGGGCCGGGCATCGCCTGCCAAGTGCCCGCGGCACCATATTGGTGCGTGGGGTGCCGGGGCACAGGCGTGCCCTGTGTTTTTGGTGGTGCCGGCGAGGGGTCGGGACGGTGCCCTGGGGAGGGGGCTGCAGCCCCTGCCCCAGCAGTTGGGCTTCCCTTTGGGAAGGAGCCGGGGGACCTGGGGTCACGCAGGTCCCCATGCTGGTCCCCCGAAGCACCGGGACACCGGAGCTGTGCCATGTGGCACCAACCCCTCCAGCCCGGCTCGGTGCCCGGTCCCAGCCCCGCTGTGCCCTGGCTGGGGGGGCTGCACGCCCTGCGCAGACCCCGCTCCCCGGGGCGATGCCCGCCAGTGCCTTACCGGCGCCCGGGGGAGCGTCCTCGTCCGGGGCATCGTGCCACCCGGCTCTGCCCGTCCGTGCCCACCGGTCTCCGTCCCGGAGGCGGTTGCGGTGCCCGGCTGCTCGAGCTCTGCTCTGCGGAGCTGGTGCCGGTTTGCTGTGCCCGGGAGGTCGGGGCATTTCCCCGGCTGGGGGCAGCCCCTCGTCGGGGAAGGGGCTACGTGTGCCCCCCCTCCCTCCCTGTCACTGGCATTGAGACTCCAGAGCCAGGACGCTATTACTTGAAAAGTTTATTTTGCCTTTGTATGGAGAAATATTATTTGTTGTAAACTCTTCTGTAATGAATCTGGAATTCTTGTAATTATTAAAGACTTTAACCGAGACTTTGCCAGCCATGACCCCATCCCTGGGCGGAGGGGGTGGGGGGGGAGATGCTCTGGGCTGGCGGGCAATGGGGAAGGGGCTGTAAGGGATCTGGGCACTAGCGCTCATCCAAGCAACTGGTTTGGGAAAACGACATTTGGAGAGTAGCGAGGAAAGGCGGCTGGTTTTGTGGGAACTCTGTTTTCATGGCTCCAACATTCCCCATAAAAGTATTCTCCCATTCAACAACTCAAACCCAGTTGCCTCCTTTTTGCAACCAAAACAACGCGTGCGCAACTCTGATGCTGTCAGAAAGTGTCGCCTGGTGGGTCCTTTCCTGGGGGTGACACCCCCACCCCCCCGCCTCCAAGGGACCGGGTCCCACTGACCTGCAGGTGAGGACCCTGCAGGAGGTGCCACCATCCCCGTGGGCTCAGGGTGACACAGCCCCAGGGCCCCCCCGAGCCCCCGGCGGGGCTGGGGCGGTGGGGGTCCGGCCAGGCAGCCCTCCCCTCCTGACATAACCGCTGCAGCTCTGGTTCAGTCTCTCCACTTTTCCAGTCTTTTTTTCTCTTCTCAGGAAGGAGCTAGTGCCAGCCCCAGCCTGTTTGCATTTAAATTTGACCTGCTGCCTCCAGAAACCGCTGGCCCTGGGAAAGGCATTTCATCACCCAAGAAGCCTGGGTCAGTTAAAGATGCTGCCAAGGACCCTCAGCCGGGGCATCACGGGGGCATCCTGCACCCCACGGCCCCCTGAGCTGCTCGGGCATGCGGGGTCCAGGCAGGGGTGCTGGGTGGTGGCTAACACGGGGGGGCAAGAGGCTGCCAGCCCCTTTACAGAGCACTTAAATAGTTAAGATGAATGGCTGCAGCATCATCGGCCTCACTGGCCCTTTTAAAAGCATCTGCTTGTTGCTATTTTCCTGTGTAAATTAAATCGATCAGCTGTGCTCAGCCTCCCCCCCCCCTCCTAAATTAAGTAGAGCTTTTAATCAAGTGATTTATGTTGAATTCACAGTCCTGGATTAAACTCGCAGCCCAGGCAGCCGGGAGCGGGGGGAGCGGGGCTGGGGGTCTCCATAAATCACCGCTCTCCCTGGGACTGACTTGGCAAGGCGGTGGGGAGAGATGGAGCTCGTGTTTACATCATCAGAAACTGCTGCTATCACAATCTTCTGCTCATTTCCTGGGGTTACCAGGAGGGCAATTAAATATGATAATAAGCAGAGCAACTCCAGCAGCGCTGCTAATGCACACTGCAGGGCTGGGAAAGGGCTGGGCACGCACAGCTGGGCGCCCTCTTTGCATCCCCTTGGGGACCCAGTGCCTTGGGCACAGACAATCCGGTCCCTCTGGCAGAGCCCTGGGGATGCTGCGCTGCCCTTCGTAGGGTCGAAGCTCTGGAGGTCTGGAGGGACGGTGCTGCTTGGACGCTGGTCTCGGAGCAGGGAGATCTGGCTCCTCTCTGCCCTTCCCGGTACGGCATCCTCTTCACGTGGGCAACTCCAGGAGACAGAGATACCCCAAAGCTGGTGTCAGCACCCTTCACTCACAGAGGGTGGCCGCCACACCAACCCCATATGGAGAAGGACCCCGAGCTATCAGCCCCAAGGGTGGCAGCAAGCCCGGGACAAGGCTGCAGGAGCTCATCCTGCAACCCCTGTGCGGGACACCCTGGCAAGCCCCGCTCAGGGCTGCACGGGGACCTGCGGGACCAAAGCCGTCCCCATCGCCCAGTGCTGCTGGATCCGTGCCCGGGGGGTGCCTGTGACCCCTCCAGCACTGCCCGGCACCGGGCCCTCCCCACTACAAATGAAATTAGGAGGTAAGTGGAATGGGGTCCCTCGGGAAATGACCCCAAAACAATGGGGCATCCGGAGTCACTGCCTGCGGGACCCCCCCAAGCGGGTGGCTAGGGACACTGGGCATTGGTGGCTGCCGAGCGCTCAGCCCGCGACGGCGTGTTTGGCTCTCACAGCATCCTTTGTCTCTTCCACTCCTCGCCTTCCTCTTTCTCTCCTTTTAAAGCCCTCCGGCTGTGCGGGACCGAGACAATCTCTTGGCTCGGGCCCAGGACCTGGCTGCTCTGCTCGGCGCAGAGCTGGGCTTTGTCCGCTTGCCAGCCATGGCAGGAAACCTTTGCAATTCCACCTTGACGTGGGGTCCCACGGTCCGGCTCCTGGAGCACTGCTCAGCGGGTGTGTGGGGAGCGACCCCCCCACCCCGGGCCATGGCCGCCCCCGGCCGCCCCGTACGTCCCACCCAGCTGCAGGGTCAGCACCGCCGCAAGGCAGCGGGAGGGGGTCTGGCTCCAACCCCCCCCCCACTGGCCACCCACAGCTGAGCAAAGATGGAGCCAGATGTGCGCAGCTGTGGCGGAGGCAACCTGCGAGGGGGCATGCGGCTCCCCCCAATCCTTACTGCGCCTCGGAGCTGCAGCGGCCGTGCAGCACTCCAATTCTGCGTGGTGCAGGCAGCAGGACAGGCCAGGCAGCCCCCCCCTGCAACCACGCAGGCGAGCGTCGTGGGCAGAGGGGTGCCAGCATCCCTTGGCACCGCACGGTCCCACGCAGCCGCTCTCGCGGCATGGCCGATGGCGAGCGGAGCCGGGAGGAGGTCGTGGTGGCAAAGCTGGGGCAGCTTTCCAGCCATAAATTGCTTCCTTGTGAGGAAATAACCTTGCCCCCCCCCCCAAGAGGCAGGGGGCTGCCGAGCGGAGACTGCGGGAGTAGGGCCACAGCCGTGGTCCCCACCAGCCATCATCATCGGCCCAGGGCTCGTAGCGGTGCTCCCCAAAACCCCAGGGATGTCCATGAGTGGATGCCCCTTCTTGCAGTGTCATCCTTGGGGTGGATGCGGGGGGGCTGCGAGGCAGGGGCAGAGGAGGGCAGCTCTGCAAAGGGGCCACTCACACAGGGGGTCTCTGCCCCGTGCCCTGGGGGGGTCGCCCAGCCCTGCGGTGGCTGTCGGTGTCCTGGCACGCGTCCCAGCTCCGGCCGCACCGGCCGCTCGGGTCCTCCCGAGGCGGGAACTTGGCACGGCTCTCGGCGAGGCTCCCCTGCTGCACATCACCGCCCTGACAGCTCGCGCACCAGACCCTGTCAAACACCACGGATCGGCTTCATTTCATCCAAACAAAACATCGGTTATGAACCGGGGCAGCTGCCCACAATTCCTGCTCCTGTGCGGCAGGCTCCGAAGGGATCCTGCACCCTCTGCGCCCCTGCCTGCTGCCTCACTCCGCAGCTGGCCTCGTGGCACAGCTCTGGGATGGGATGCTCCCAAATCCTGAGCGCAGCTCGTGCCGGGCCGGTAGCGGCACCGTGGCTCAGCTCCAGCTGCGGGGGGAAGCCCTGCAGCATGGGCAGGGGATGAGCATCCCCCCCAGCATCCCCACGCCGCGGCCGGGGCTCCATCGGGTGCAGCTGGGGTGCGTGGGGGTGCGAGGATGGGCAAAGGAGGGACAGGACCATCCCTGGCAGACAAGCTGGGGAAGTTGCCGTCTGCGCCCTGTAACGCTCCGCTCAAGGTTTTGCTATCGAGCCCTTGTTCTACGTTACTTGAAGCTGGTGTAAGCCTCCATCTCCTTTGTTACAAATTTATAACAGAGACAGAAAGCCTGCTAGGAATGCAGTGCTCGAATACAGGAGGCTATAAATCTCAGCCTTTGTTGTGCTTGGGCCTCACTAAATCAGTGCTTTTCCCTCTGAATATTAATCTACTATAAAAGTGCTGACCAGTGCATCTTTCCCCAACAGCTTTCTGGGGAAGAGGCTGACGCAAGGACCAAGGCTGGCTGTGGCACGGGAGATGCTTCTTACCAGCATCCAGCAGAAATCCCCCCGTCGCCCGGGCAAGCCGCTGCCCCCACACCGGCACAGCATCCACTGGCAGGATGGCGACAGACATGGATGCCATAAAGCCCAGCTCCAAGCTGGGAGCAGCGATAGCACGGGGATGCCCAGGGGAAGGATAAACCGGTGGAGGAGCCGGCTCTCCGAGTCGAGGGGAGGGCTGAGAGGTGTTTGGCACCAGCGCGGCTGGAAAAGCTCTCCCCACGCCAAAGCACACACGGCTTTGGATCTCTGCAACGTTTAATTTGCCCGATGTTGCAGAACAGAATCCAGTAATTTATGGGGCTCTGCTGGGTTCGTTTCCTCCGCTCGCTCGGGGGTCGTGTAGCAAAACCGCTGACTCTCCCCTTTTTGTGCCTGTGGGGTAAGAGGGTCCTGGGAAGGCACCTGGGGTCCTGGCACGCCAGGCAGAGCCAAGACTTGGGCACGTGCCGCCGGCTCCGCAGCCCCCGCAGGCGCCTGCTGAGGGGTATCGGGGACCAGAGCTCTGCTCTGCAGCTTTGCAGTACAAATCCACCCGGGAAGGACTTGCCTCTCCCAGCCCAGGGGCTGGCTGCCCATGGCTGGGGGAGGAGATCGAGCCCCATCACCCTGGAAAGCCCTGCAGCAGCCAGGGACCTGCAAGGGCTGGGGTGAAGCTGCGGGGCAGGGGGGATTTTTGGTCTGAAAATGGGTTTGTTCAGAGATGTGTAAGTGGCCCAAGACTGCTCTGGGTTCATCCCCCTCTGCCTGGCTCCAGTGCCCTGCTCCCCCCCGGAGAAGGGTGGCTTTGTTCACAACTTGTGCTCACTTTCAGGCTAAACACCGAAGCTGGCGACCCTGCTGTGCAGCTGGGGGTCACGGCAGGAAAACCGAGGAAGAGCAAGCCCCAGCTTCCAGATCTTTCTAAATTAAAACCACAGGAGGAAAACAGACACGAAGTGACTCCTCGCATACACGCCAGTGTGGCGTGGTCGCAGCAGAGTGCAGCCAGGAGGACGGGGCCACGGGGAGCACCTTAGCTCGCCCTTAGCTCGCCCACGGCTGGGCGGCCGAAGCGCAGCGCCCAAGCGATGCCGCAGGCTCCCCGCCAGCTCCTCTTCGCTCTCCATCTGCAAAACCTCTCAGCAGAAGAATGCGTTGCTCCCTCCACAGCAGGCGCAGGCTGGCTCTGCCTTCGTCCCGCCCCAGGACACCTCGCCAGCCTCCTCCTCTCCCTCTGCCTCGAGCAGGGGCTGCCGGGCAGGAGCATGCCGAGGGAGCCGCTGGCAGCCGGCATGGGGTCAGCACTCAGAGGGAGCAGGTAGGCAATGGGGACGGCTTGCTGCGAGCTTGCTGCGAGCTTGCCAGGGGCTGAGCTGAGCCCCGGGGCTGGGTTGCCACCGTGGCCCTAGGTGCCAACTACTGCTTCCCATGTTAATTACTATTAATGACCATAAAATCAGCAGAGAACAGGCTTCCTCATGCTCCTGCGCCTTGGACGGGTAACTTGCAGCTCCTGACACCCCGGTGAAGCTGCCAAGGATGCAGAGCTGAGCAGCTCGCCTGGATCTTGGGTTACCCGGAGGAAATATGCTGTGTTTAAGCCCCCCCATTTAAGAATGGCAGCAGTGGGTGAGTTTCAGACAGCTGCAGGGCTGGGGGGACGCCTGACCCCGGCAGACGGACCCATCCCCAGCCAGAAGGCATCTCTCATGCAGCACATGATGCTCAAGGGCTGCCGGACCTTTTGGACAAAGCTGCTGCTCGTCTCTGGGCTGTTTGAGCCCAGCTGGCAAAGCAGCCACCGAAGGAGCTATTACCTGATCATTTAACCTCAAACTTCCCTAGCTGGTTGCTAAATACTGCCAGGAAGAGTTCAGTCGCATTCAGAAGTTGGAGCAGTCGCAGGCCTGGAACACCAGGCGGGAGAAGATGACTTCCCTCATTACCTGTATTACGTGGTGTAAGATGTTCTCTTACGATGTATTTAAGGACTATCAGAGTGGCAGTCTTTCAAGGCAACATTACCTGTTTGCAGGCAATTAAGGGTATTATCTCAGTAATTTTCTGCCTACCTCTTGCACCAAGACAGGAAAAGCCCCTGACAATTTGAAATTCAACTCAAATTCTCCAAACACCCTGAAAACTTTCCAGGCTGCCAGAATAACACGGTGCTTGTCACCCGGCCAGTCTTGCCATCGCACCGTGCAGTGCAGAGCCCAGCGGTGGGAGGGGATCCCACCCCGAGATGGGGAGGCAGAGCAGCTCGGGGGTGATGTGGGCTCCCCAGGTGCCAGCTGGGCTCTCTCTGGGGCTGGCATCCTCTTCCCGCGAGCCTGGCAGAGCCGAAGCAGCCCTGGGAGGGGGGGCACATATCTTTGCCCCTCCGTGGCCAAAGGGCTCGCTGGCGGAGCTTGTTCTTCCCCAACTGAGTCCTGACTCCCATCTGTACCAGGGCAGGAGCAAACAGCCTCTCTGGGTGCTGGGAGCTGGGGCAGAGAGGTCTGCAGCGGTCAGGAGGGGGGAGAAAAACCCTCTGTGTGGCCACGGGTGGATCTCCCGGTATGCCAGTCCACTGGCTGCGTGGGGCAGATCACTGCAGGGCAGACCAAGGGTTGGGGGTTGAACCGTGCAGCATCCCCAGAGAGGAGCATTCCAGAGGGACGAGGCCTGTGGAGCGCTTCCGAGATGTGCACAGGGGCAGGTCTGCAGCAGCCCTTCCCCAGGGACTGGGACATCAGCCTGGGGCAGCCCCAGCAACACCCCCCCCATGCTCCGAGTGTGTGTGGGCAGGATGGAGGCATTTCTCCCTCTCCTGGGGGCAGGATCAACCTCGTTTGCTGGGTGACCTGACCCATGAGCTGTCGGTGATTTGCACGTTGTCACAGCCCCCCGCTGCCCCCCAGGACCGCCGTGCTCTGAGCAGGACCCCTGGCGGGGGGGGTGTCTCCTCCGGTTCCCAGGCTGGGTGCACCCCAGGATGCTGAGCCCCCCCCACCGCTCCCCCGCTGTCTGCAAAGCAGGAATGGTTCCAAAAGCAAAGCCCTGCTCCCATCCTCAACCCCAGGACCCCCTGGCTCTGCCAGAAGCCCCTGGGGAGGCAGAGCCACCCCCAGAGAGCCCTGTGCTGGGGGGGCAGGTGGATCCATTTAAACCCTGAGCAGGAGAAGGGCTCCTGCCCTATAGCCTGCAGCCCCCAGAGCATCCTGGACACCACCGGTAAGTGTTCCCCAGCTTTGGGGCTGTGTGCTCTTGTTATTATATTGCTGTTCTCCAGGGAATGGATTATTTTTTTGTGTAACTGAGGCTGTGAAATGGGCTGAGAGGGGTTTTCTCCCCGCAGCTGCTCGCTCCTGCCTCTGCCCAAATAGCTCAGCTGCTGGCAGCAGGGGTTTCTCTGGAAATGTTGCTGGTGAACTGCTGCTGTTAACTCCCGTTGCTGGCTGTTGAGAAACGCAGTGCGCAGCCCTCGCCTCTCCAGAGGGCTGTGGGCATGTGCTATTACTCAAAACTCTTGTTCCCAGAGTCAGGTGTTCAGACACCCCAGATAATTCTGCTTTAGTGACTCGCCTCCGTGTAGGCAGGTTAGAGAACAGGAGAGTGTTGCTTCTACAGCTCCAGAAGCAAGGACAGAAAATCCCTTCCTCCTCTGTGCTCCTGTCTCTCCCTAACAGCCCTTCCCAGGGGTGGCATGGCTTACCCTGCCCGGGCACATGGCTGCACGCAGCCTTGAGGGCTGCTGCAACAAAGCAGTACATATTCCTCCCTGCAATCCGTGACCAGGCAGGCTCATGCATCCTCAGGTTTGCAACAGAGTGTTTGTACCGGTTCGAAATCAGCTTTTCCAAGCCTGTCCCTGTTGGATTGTTTACACCGAGAAACTGATGGCCTGATCCTGCTCAGCTGTTAGTGCTGCTGGTGCACTGGTCCATGTCGGATGCAGCATTGAGGCAGAGGAAAGATGAGCTTGTTGCTGCTGTGCAGAAGGTACCTGCCGGACTCGCTGCACCAGGCAGGCTTGCTTCCATGGGCTGCAAGGAGAGTAGTGGTTAGGTGCGGAGGAAACGTGTCTGTGCTGGTGATGCTTGCACAGGGGCTCGCTTTTGGGGGGCCTGGGGCCGGGCACGGCTCTGGCACTGGCTCCCAGGCAGGCTGCAGGAGCAGCAACCGGGGTGGTGATGCCCACATGTGCGTGGGAGCCTTGGGGAGCCCATCTCCAACCTGCCTGCGCCCCACCGATTGCAGGCAGCATCTCCCCCCTGCCTGCCCTGCCCACGGGCAGCACTGCAAAGCGTGGGGCCGGCTCTGCAGCACGCAAGTCCGAGTGGGTTTGTTTTGCTTCTGTTGGCTGGAACGGGTCTGGAAGCAGGGCTGGGGTCTGAGCTTTGAAGCTCAGCTGCTGCTGCTGCAGGCATGGAGAAAACAGAAACCTTTGAAGTCTGGTTGGTGCTGAAAACACTTCATTACCCTGCGCTAGTGAATGGCTGATTCTGGGAATTTGAAATTCCTCAGCGGTGATGGGTGCCTTCAGAGGGGCTCTGTCGAGAGGGCATTTCTGGGTAACGCTCCCTCCTGTGGCTCTTAATTGCCCCTGGAAATACAAACAAATTCTCAACCAAACTTCACCTTCCCCGACACAGACGTTGGTTTGTTACTGGAAGGTTGCGTGCGAGGACCAGACTCTCCATGTGCTGCTCTGTTGTTACAGGGCTGCAGCCAGCTCTTTAAAATGAGAAAGGGCTCGCAACGCGCCTCGTACATGTGGCTTTTATGTGTTGCTTGGGGAGCTGGAGCTTGAACCCAACAGGGCTGTTGGCCAGGCGTGAGCCGGAGGAGAGCTGCACACAGGGCTGTCTGCCCTCCACGCTGGCTCAGGTAGCCCCAGATACTGGGGAGCAGCAAGAGCAAGCGAGGTCCCAGTGCCGTTCCCAGTCTGACTTGTCTTCGCAAGATCTCGGTGTTTTTAATACTGGTTGCTGACCGACACTTATACCCGCGGGCAGGATCCTGCCTTAAATTCGAGGGGCTCCACCGAGAGCGGTACGAGCAGGCAGGACGGGCAAGGTTTTTGCATCTGTTTTTAAAGGGCTTTGCAGCCTTGGGCCTGGCCCTGCAGAGCCTCGGCTCTCCGGCCATGGGTCAACAGCCCTGCCCACTGCCACCCCAGGCATGTACTGGGCTGGGGGTGGGCGAGCAGGGTGCTGTGTTCCCAGACAAGGCGTGTTCGCTCCGAGAAGCCCATTTTGGGTTTTTTTTCGGTGAAAGAACTGGACGGTGCTGCTATCTGCCGGTGGGAAGTGGCACTGGGAGGGCTGGCAGCCCGCGGCCGTGGCTCGGTGGGGGCCCGGCCCGCCCCACGCGTGTTCGGGACAGGGGTTAAGGGTGGGCGTCCAGGTGCCGGCAGCCGTGCTGGGCGGGCTGCGGGCAGAGCCTGTAGGAGCCCGGCATAGCCCGGCCTCTGCTGCGATACCAGCCGTGGTTTCCAGCTTAGGGAAAGCAGCGGCGGAGGTTTATTTGCATGACTTGTGGGGAGGTTAATTAACTTCACGTTGTGCTAGAAGAACATGTGCCTTGGTAATGTAAACTGCTGGCAAAGAACAGGGGTTTGGGGTAGTGTGGCAGAGCTGGAAAAATCATCCATGGCCATGGAACTGTTGTATGTGTCTGCTAGCGTGGGACAGGGATCATCCCTCAGATTGCATTAGCATTAGCCAGTCTATCCATCCATCCTACAGAGTCAGCTCTGGATCCACAGTTGGATAGCTGATACCATTTGCAAACAGATCAGAGCAGGTCTCTGGAGCTGGGTCTGTGGCAGTGACCCTTTGGCTAATGGTACCTGCTTTTCTACTTCTCTCGAAGCTACACATGCAGCTCCATGAAAGCACATGCAACTTTGGCGCCTGAATTGACACGGCAGCTTCAGTAAGGAGCTCGAAGATAAGAAGTTCCTAAATGCATGGCTTGGCTGGAGTTGTCTCAGTCCCCACAGCAATAGGTTATTCAAGCTTTTTTTCACTGCCATTTCTTTTCTTTTGCACTTCAAGAAATCCCATCCACGGTTACACCGAGCTTCCTTACCTCATCAAAAATACTAACTTTCCTCCTGTCTGTGACACTCTTGTTTTGATACGGTTTAGTGAACTAGGCTGGCTCTGCAAGCCCAGTTTGTGTGCTTTAAAACAGGGAGACTTTTCCCTCGCATAGCTCTTCCAACTCACCTTGAACTTAGGAATTCCCTCTCACTATTTACATGCTTTAGCCATAATACAGAAATTACTTGCATTCTTTTACTCCTGCACACTAATCTCAGTGCTCAACACCAGTGAAATCTTGCACTGAACAACATTTGTACTCAGCTCTTTAGCGGGTGAAATGCTTTTCTAGACGAAGCGGGCTCTGCAGATGTTTGGTCCCAGCTCTGTTCAAATACAGCAACTGTCAGTGTTATCAAGGAGACAAGGCTTCTGTTAAATAGACAAGTAGCCAGAGGCTGTTCTAGCCCCATCAGCAAAGTAATGGCTGCCAGCAATATCTCATCTGGGCTATGCAGAGGCAAGAGCAACACTTGAGCAACGGGGTTATTTTATTGAAATAAAATTTGTTCTCATTTACTAACCACCAGCTAAATACAAATATTCAGCATTACATACTGGCTGTACTAACAAGGCAGGGGTGCAGGTACAGAACTAAGAACACAGTATGACGGTAGCTGTCTTCTGCAAGCTGTTTCTGCATTGCTAGTAAGAGCCTGAAGTCACGTGTTTAAAGTGCTGATAACACCTGACCTTGAGATGACTGGCTTTTTTTGAGTTGGATTGTTCTAAAGGCTGTCTGACCTCTAGAAAAGACATATCATTCTACTTAGCACCAAGTCTAACTTTAATTTTACAGTAAGTATAAATATACATATTTAAAACCCATAATGTGAGTAATTTCTGAACATTTACATAGGACAAAGTAAAAAATTAACAAATGCTAAAAACAGCTTTTCAGTATCCTCCTATAGAGTCTACCAAAAAAACAGTCAACACTGGAGTGTGTGGAGAATCATTTTGTAAAGTATAGCAAGTCTGAGAGCACTTGCTGATGCGTAGTTCTGAGCCTGGTGAGGTTCAGCGAAGTCTGACATCAGACTTGGGCAATGTGTGTGGGTCCCCAGGTTGCCACCTCACAGGACCCAGTGAGATCCTAAAAATGCAAGTCTCTGCCTTCTATAACAGTGTCTGGCCCCGATGCAGCTCTTACTGATGAATGCAACCACTCACGCAGTGGAAGCTGTCCTCTTTGCTGCTCTGCTTTTGTCCAGCAAGTTCACAAGTCTTTCTGACCAGTTAAGTTCAACCACACCACTGAGGAGAGCGATGGTCCTCCCTTTGCTGTGGTTATTCTCCTTGGTACAAACGCGACCGTGAAATACAATGGCTACACGGGTCATTCTGTGTGCTAGTTATTGGTTAAACCACGCTAACTAGGATCAAGAGCTTGAGCTTGTAAAGCTGCGGCAGCAGGACAAGCTGCAAGCCCTGGATGTGTGGGTATGTTCCTGCAGAGGATTTCAAACTGTAGAACAGGCTTTACCGGACTTCCAGCCTAGCTCATTCTGCACCCAGGCTTTTATGACAATGAAAAGCTGCCTTTCCTAAGGCTTAAGAGCACAAACACCTCTTCAGTAACAGCACAGACAGTAGCGTCATTATTAACATATTTACAACATAAGTTAAAATGTTGGGGGCAGGGGATCTGGTACCAAAGAGAAGCCGGTGCCATCCAGATAGCCTTAGCATGGCCTAGTTGCTAATAAGCTTGGAATAGATAGAGCAGCCCCTGAGGGCTACTGACACCTTTTTGTGTAAAGCAGCCTCCTGGAAAGTCATTCTTTCTTTTTAAGGAGGTGCAGAGACAAAAGCTCTTCTCTCCCACTGTTATGACAGTCCTTGCTGGTTTCAGGCTAGACTCCATTGGCGCCGGCCTTGCTGCTCTGAGATGCTTCCATTTTAGTCTAGGTGTAAGAGAAAGTTACAGATTTTAGGCAGTACCAATACAAATGCTTCTTGACATTCAAAACTTGTTTTGAAGAAGGTATCTTCCCAGTTACTATGGGAAGCTGCTATAGAGAATAACAGCTGACTAAGAACAAAGTTCTTCAGGGTAAAGAAGCATTCTCTTGTTGATAAAAGTCAGTCTGGACTCCCAAACTTGCCTTAAGTGGATGTCCTAGATGTATACATAAGCAGGTAAATTGAAATAAAATATTCACAAAGGAAAATAGGCAAAAGAAAGGCAAGTCACTGTAGAAATACTTTTACAGATAAAAAATAGCACTTAACACTGTGGTGGTTCTGAGGGAAGGCTGGTCTAGCCTAGTGGTCCAAAGCAGATTATCACGGAAGAGTACAAGGAAAGGACATACTGGTAATTCCCCACAATGGTCTGCTACCTTCCCCGATTTGACTGCAGTCTCTCAGTCACACATGGTATTTTTGTATTTAACAGCCCTCAATGTAGTTCTCATCCAAAATCCCTCCAGTCGCTCCTTGAACTTCACATTCACACCATCTTGAAGCACAAATTTTCACAGTCTGTCTCCAAGCTGTGTGAAGAACTATCTCCTTTGGAAAGTCTAAGAATTTTGAAAAGCTTACCTCTCGTGGGGGAGGCTTAACTGACACTTCTGAGACTGGCAATTTCTCTGTTGGCTGAGATACAAATTCTTCATTCTTTAAGGAAAAAGCAGCTTTAAGTCACAGAACCCTCTCAGAAAACAAAGCTCTAGCTAGATCCCCTTCAGTCACTTCTCCTTTCTGAATGAGGCTGTTCCCTGCAATCCATGTTTGTGAAAGCTGTATGTCGGCATTGCCATCATTTCCCCTACGCAATTGAACAGAGCTATTTGGAAATACTTCTAGCAGTAGACACAATATTCTCCTTTAACTTCTGTTGCTGCTTTTATCAGCTTGGACTAATCTAAGCAATTCACTTCAGCCTTATGCTGAGAACCATATGCTCTGGCTTTCTTACTCTAGATATTTTGGCTTTTTTTGTCCTGGACAACTCAGCCCAAGTTCACTAGGACTGCTGAAAACAAGTCACCTTTAACTGGCTTCCTCTGAGCTAAATGTACGTGGATTGAAGTCTCTGTATTTATGTGAATAAAGCAACTTAGAAGCTTGTGAGTGCTCCTCTGTGGGAGGCCCGTAACATGGTATTGAATAACGAGCTGTTTCCAGCAAAAGGACAAGATGTGCCATAGCAGATCTCTGGGCCCTTTCATTGTCTCTTAAGCCAGAGTATGCAGCTGTGAAGCTCTCAGGCAAAAACATGTACACAATGCAAGAATATACATTGCTTATGTGCTCTGTGCAATGGCGTCAAACATTGGGTTTTGTCTAGCTTTGGAAAGGTTTGTTCACACGCTCTTCCCAAAGATTACAGCACACTCATTTTCCCACTTGCAGACTGCTATTTTCTTACCTTTCTTCCCTGTACAATGGGGGCAGGATCCACTAGCGTCTCTTGACCTTCGAGAACGGATGTCATGATTTCAGCAGTTTCACCTATCTACAGAAGAACATATAGTTCAGCACAGTTATAACTCCAGTCCACTTGGAGGATCAAAGAACAAGATTCATATCACAGGGCTTCATTTCTATAACGTGTTAATGGTTAAACTATTAACCTGAAAGATTTATTCAAACAACTCACCTTATTTTGTGGAACTGGAACAGATTGTGGCTTTATATCTATCAAGTACAAGGCACGGGAAAGCAGGAGCAAAGAAGGTGGAACATTCTCTTTTAAATGCAGATCCAGCCACTGTTAGGCGAAAACAGAAGGAAAAGTTATTTCATATTGGCTCTATGTCAGTACTTTTTTATATAGCACTCTTTGTCCTCAAAGATCTTAAAGCTATCTTGAGTTTGGCTAATACAGTTTTAAGTTACCACAATGAGAAGAAATAGTTTTGAAGAGTTAAGCACACCATACGAAATACACACTAGAGAGGAAGTTTCCAGCTACTAGTGAGTTACCAACATCACTGCTGACAAAGAGCCAACAGTGAAAGCTAAGTACTTCGAATTGCCTACAGCTTATGTGAGATACAGCATCTACAGCAGTATCTGTAATCTGTTTGAATGCTTACAAAAGGCTAGAGTTGGCCCTGCTACAAGTCTTGGCTACTTTAGAAGCTTAAAACATATTCTACCCCCCCACACTTCATCTTGCTTCTAGCTGGCCCTGATGCTACTTCTTGGGTTTTCTCTTTAGTCTAAGACATAATCTGGATACTTCATGTCTTAATGCTCAGCTATGCAGGTGAGGATCCACCTAGAAACACTTGCATTAATTCTTAGTGAAATCGTGCCTGCTCTATCTGAACACTGCATGCCACTCTGTCCTAGGAGAACCTTGTCAAACAAGACCAGACCAAAGCATACTTGCCTGTCTGAGCTGTTCCTTTAGTTGCTCCTCCGAGAGACCCAATGACCGCATTCCTCTGGCTCTGCACGCACTCTGCAGTTCAGACACACTTAGGCCACTGACTCCTTCCTTGGCAATCATCTGAAATGAAAAGGAATGTTCCTATCTAGGCACAGAGTAAGCCAAAACCCTGACGTACTTGATGAGCTTCAGCCCAAAGAACTGTCTGTCTAGGTAAATGTGCGTAAAGTCATACCAATACAAAGATGAGACAGAACTGACTTTGTAGACAATTTCTTCTGTCCTTAAAAGCTGACAGTCTTCAGCTACAGAGGATGAAAAACTTTGGTCCTGATTATTTTGTTTCCCCCCTGCCCCAAGTACTGAGAATTTCACTTTTACATGTGATCCTACAGGTTTGAAGAATTCACTCAAAGGCAGGTGACCCTGAGACCCTGAGTCAAGACTGCAGGCTTTAAAGCTGAACCTGTGGTTAGTTGCACATGCCTTTCAGTACTGGTCACCTCTTAACTAGCAAGAAGTCTTCCGGTCTTTCTTCTGTGTCGTAATAGGATTCTTAACACCATTTCAAATTACATTTCCTACACAATCATAAAATTAGGCTGGAAGGGACTTGTGGATGTCCCCAGTCCAACCTCCTGTCCAAAAGATGGTTGACTTAAAAGTTTCTTTACATTGCTCAGCCTTTTCCATTTATGCTTTGAGCCTCTCTAGGGATGGGGATTTCACAACCTCTAGACAACCTGTTCCTCTGTCTACCCCCTCACTGATTTTAATATTTTTTCTTATCAAGTTGGAATTTCCCTTGCTGCAACTTATGACCGCTACCTGTTGTCCTTTCACTATGCACCTGTAAGTCTGGTTCCATTTTCTAAATAACCCCATTAGGCAGTTGAAAACAGCAAGCAGATTCTCCCTTGGCCGCCTCCAGGCTAAATAAATCCAGCCACTTTATAAACTAATATACACTCATACTGAATTCAGTTGGTTAAAATCTGGTGTTTCCATACAATATTTATTCCAAAATTGGAACCTCCCTTTTTCACAAGTTCATATGACTCCAGAATAAAAATATAAGGGTGTTCTAAAGTGACAATATCTGCAGTGCCACACTCGTCAGGGTTCACCAAAGGCAGCAAGGGTGCAGAAGGATGAACTCTGATTCTGTTTTTTTCTGGAATCTCTCATGAGGAGAATCCAACTCCCATCAATATTAACTTTGCGTCTGAGGAGGGAGTGTGGGCTGTGACACATGCCTTACGTACAGCAGGCAGTGATTCAGAGGGCAGAACTTGAGATTGCGAAAAGCGTGCGTTCCACCACAGAAGTTATATCTGTGCTATTTTAAACTTACTTCATCGTCTGCCTTGATAGTTCTGAGTCTCAGCAGCAGCTGAAAGCGGAGCAGATTGTTGGTGCCAATGGGCTGCAGCTCAAGCAATTTGCAAAGAGCTACCAACTGCGGCCGTTCCAAGTGTTCCAGGGTCAGCTCATCCTCAAAGAGCTTGGAGAAGCGTACGATCTCCTGGGTACTGGGCTGATGGCCGGTGTGACGAATCTAAACAAAGCACAGGCATCAGGGCAAAAGCCAAACCTGAAGAGAATCACAGTTTGTGAATCCTCTTCCTCCTCTAAGGAAGAAGCCCTTCCTGTTTCTCAGGCTGGTATTTGTATCTCTGGATGGAAACAAAATGATACAGTTAAAAGGCCAAAGTGAAGCAGTGCTCTTAAGTGGCCACTTAAAGGATTTCACAGGGTAAAACTTTCACTATTGTTCCAGGATGAAATTGCTGGTCTGACAGATGGGGTCAAAAGCTAGTGTCAGTAGGGTATTAGCTGCAAGAATGTATCCAGTGAAAAGTAACACCTGACAGCTCTGTGCTGTCAAAACTCTCTGCAATCTTTGTATAAATCCCATATTCTCTGCCCAAAATGACAGCACTAAACTGGTGTAACTACTGTTGCTGTCATCCCCAGCGCAGCCCATTTTACCTGGTGCACGTAAGAAGAGAATTGTTTTCCTTGTCCTGTATCTGCTTTGTTCCTTTTGGCCATCTCTGCAACGGTCTCCTGCAGGAACTTTGCTAATTCCAGCTTTGCATTTAATTTCTTTTTCTGCTTTTCTTCCTTCATTTAGGAAATAAAACAATTAGAAATTCCACTTGAAAATCAGAAGGGAGGGGATTCTGGGAAAGAGATGAAGTAAGACTTCAGTACTGAAAGCAAACAGGCTTTGGTTAGTGTAGAAAACGAAATTGCTGCGCACTTTCCTACCAATCACTGTTTACAACACAGTCTTCAAATTCTGCTGTCCTGTATAGGAATAAGCTAGGAATGTCTGACCTAGACGTGTGTGTGAGGCTGATACTCATTTACAGCAGCAGGCAGGAAACAACAGCTCTTTATGCAGCTGTACACATGTTCTACTGAGCTGGAGTGCACAGTCTACATCTTCAGAAAGGACACAAACCTTTTTTGACTCTGTCTCAAACGTCGAGGGCAGCATTTCAGGGAAGAGTTTCAAGAACACAGGTAACAGAAATTCCATGAAGGGGACAATGACAAACACCAGGAAGGGCACCAGCCGGAAGAGATCTGCACAAGTTCTCAGCAACTGTACAGAGAAGAGCACAGCAGATATTACTATTCAGCCAGACACACAAAAAAATGTGTTCCAAAAGTGTGGAAACAGAGCGGTTAAAATTCTTTCATTACAGCAAGCCTCTTAAAGCATCTTTTTAGCAAGGTGTTCGTATGTCTGGCACTTACCCTTCGTCTCTCCCTCCTAGTGAGGATCTGACCGTGTAACAGCCTCCACACCATCCTGGCAGCCACCTTGGTGTCAATCCAAAGCAAGTGGAATCCATTGTAATAATGTTTCAGTTCATCCACAATTTTTTGGCGTAAAGACTTTTTGCCCACGGGACTCTCTATGACTTGTTTTGTTGGAGTTTTAGCAGGCTGAGTACCCTGGTTTACAGTACTTCGGTGGGGTGGAGGTTCATCTCGGAGCTGCTGACGCAAGCAGGCGGACGTGTGAAACGTTCGCACAACTTCAGCTGGCGAGTGAGGTAGACAGGTGCCCGACCGTGTGGAGTGCAGCAGTGGCTGGTTTTCAGAGTCTCTTATGCAAGTCCGGTTTAAATGAGAATCCACTAGTTGGACAAAAGCAACTGCTGGAGCATATGGAGAATTGGAGTGCGCAAGAAGATGGGAGCCTCTGAAACTGGAGAGGTATGTAAGCAAGTGAGAGCGCATTGTGGCTAAGGTACCCAGGCATTACGTACAAATTAATGTTCTCAGTGCCACATTAATCTTGTGAAATTGATCTTGTGGCTGCCTCAGTATCTGAGATTCTGATCCCTCAGCAACGGATAAAATATTGAGAATTTGTCCCATGCTAACAACCTGTCTCTTGGGGGAGAATAACTCAAGACTTCAGACTGGCCCTAGGAAGCCCTTCTGTCAATTGTGTTGGCTGAAAGTTGCCAGCTGCGAACAAAGAAAAACCAAAGCCCCTTCTCTTCTCGCCAACCGTTTAGAACAGAGTTCTGTGTATTGCCTGCGTCAGCTGGAAAAGACAGGCTGTACACCGGAGAGAGGCAAGCGGTTAGATAGCTTTATAAAAAAAGCTAAGACCTCGCAGACTGCTGTGCATTCCAACAGCTGCTGAAGTCCCTTAGTGTTAGCTAAATCAAGCCTTGTGCTTCTCACGTTTAGCCAGGGAATCTTTTGTAGAAGTAAGCGCTCTAGTTCAAAGCGTGGGTACTGCGCTGAACGCGTACACCAGCAAACATGGGAACGGCACCGTAAATAAACCGCTGAAGAAACGCATTTTCAGGCCCGGCAGCCCCCTTGCCCCCCCCCGAGGTGCTGCGGCACGGAGCACCCGTCAGACTCAACCCACCGCTTACCTCAACCGGGCCCTTGCCAGGAGCATGGTACAGCGGTAGAAGGGCCGGGGTGCCACGGAGTCATCGGCTCCGGCCGGACGCGGACAGCGGAGGGACCCTCATCTCCAGCGGCGAGCGGCCGGGGGGTCTCGGGGAGCGGGCGGCGAGGCGGCCGGGCAGGGGGGGACGGGACGGGCCCTGGGGGGGCCCGCCAGGCCTCTGGCGCATCACCTTCCCGCCGGTGTCGGTGCCGCTGCCGTGGGTGCGAGGGGAGACGTGAGCGGGCGCGGCGGGCCGGGTCGCCCCGGGCTGGCCGGGGGACAGGGCCCGCCGGCTGCTGAGGCCGCACCGGGGTGTTCCCCGCAGGTTCCCCCGGCAGGGCCGGGTCCCGGTCCCTCCCCGCCCTCTCGGCTGGGCTGTCCCAGCCACGCTACTCCTTCCCGGTGCCGGTGCCAGTGCCGGCCCGTTCACCGCCCGCCCTGCTCACCGCCGGCCTCAGTCCTCCCGGGCTGTCCCATCGCGCCCCTGCCCGCGCCGGTCTAGCCCGCCGAGCGGCGCTCTATGGTTCTCTCTCCGTCGCTCCATCGCGGTGCGTCACAGCCCCTTCGGCAGGAGCCAATCAGAAAGCAGGACTGCGAGCCTGCCGGAGGCCACCCAATGGGAGCAGGGCGGGGCGGGGCTTGACCCGAGGTGCCCTCAGGAAGGGCGGCTCATTGGCCGAGAGGGCGGCGGCGGCGACGTGCGAGAGGGCGGGCCTTGGCGGGTGATGTCACGGGCCGGTGCGTGACGCCATCGCGAGGCGGTGGGGCTGCTCGTGACGTAAGGGAGGGTGAGGAGGGGTCGCCCTCGGCATCGGCCTGGGGAGATTAGCCCCGTGACAGCGACCGGGGCGGCCTCTGGGCCTGAGACCTGAGGGGAGGCCTCCTCCCGGCCCGGAGCAGGGAGCGGGCGCAGGCCGTGAGGTCACAGGGGCAGGGGGGACCCCCGTCTATATGTCCACCCCCCCGCCTCCCGCTCTTTATCTCACTTCTCATCAGTTTTGCTGCAGGCTGCCCTGGCGCTCTCCCAGGATCGGCAGCACTCCTGCCCAAACAGTGAGGCCGGAGGAGCGACGCTGGTGATGTATCGTCACCCGCGCCCTTTTTGTTGTTATTTATGTAGCACCTGGAGAGCGGGAGAGAAACGGGGAGCCATGCGCGGAGACGGGCTCCTGGCTGGAAGGGAATCTCTGGTTCTGCTCTGTGCGCCTGCTGCGTCCCGCAAAGGCTTGGCTGGAGTCCTGGCGAAAGGTAGGAGAGCTTGTTAAGCAGTTAACTCGCACACTGACGTCGTTTCATCAGCGGCCACGTAGGATGTTTCCTGGTGCATTTATAGGGTTTTCAAAAGGGAAAACGCTGCCGGCAGTTAGTTCGGCAGCCCGTGCTAGCTAGCCCACACTATCCAGCAAAACGTTGATGGTGTCCCTTCATTTTTTTGTATGGAGCAAAACTTTGCTTTTACGTGAAAGGTTCCCGTTTAGGTGATTGCAGTTTGTATCTATATATAGAGCAGAACATATTCTGAGCAGCTGCGTGTACGACGTGGCATGTAAGGGTAGAGTCCTCTTTTGTGTGTTATCGCCTGAGAACAGCTTTGCATGGAATTAGGTGTCAGAAGGAAGTTTCAAGCCCTGACATGTTTGAGGCAAATGCTGTGGGTCTGCGGATCTGATGGAACATGTAGGCAGCTGGAGAAACATTCTCGGTAGGTGACAGGAGACTCGGTCTCTCGAAACGTCTTGTGTGTTTGAGAGACTAGTGGGGAAAAAAACATTTTATTGCCTACAACGAAGAAGGTTTGTGACCCTTTGACAACTTCGCTAACAGGCGCCTAAACAGATGAACAATATTTTAAGAAGTAGAAAATAAAATTGGGAAAGATGGGTAAGAAACAGGGCGGAAAGCTCCCGAGGTCTGCCAGCAGAGCTCTCAGTGCACTGCTGTGTTTTCTGTCAGTTGGAAGGCACATTTCCCATAAAGGGCTGGTCTCAAAGTCCTTTACATTCTGAAAAAAACCCCACCCCACCATTAACCCAAATACTTTTTTGCTGTCAAAAACATTTCTGCATTGTTAATGCAGACCATGTAATAGTAAAATTTAGTTCCTGTGTGCTTTATTCTGCCAGAGTTGGTTCTGCTAAACCATGTCCCCCAGGATTGCAGAAGAGGGTTTTGTTTTGTTTTTCTTTTTTTCCCTCGGGAGAGGTTCTTGCTTCAGGAAGTGACAGAATAGGAAATTAAAACTGGATGAGCAGGCAAAGACAAACTCCTGTCCTCTGAACCCAGCTGAAGAAGGTGTCCTTAGTTCGTCATGCTAGAGTGGGAGATTTGCGTTACTGTACTAGTGCTCCAGCTTTCAACAACTTGGAAGTGCTGATTTCGTCTCCTCAGAGATATCTTTCCATGTGGATTTGTGAGACGGCTTCTAAGACAGTGCAGACCAGAGTCTGTTGGATGTGCTTATTTACCTCCTAGTTTTCACAGTGTTCCAAAACCGTGCTTTTAACCTACTTAGATTATGTCTTCAAGAGTTCTTCCTGCATGAACGAGGGCTAGGCACCCCTGTTTCGAAGGAGACTTTTACATGGATGCTGCCTCGCTGTGTTAAGCACTGGGCCTTTAGGACAGTCACTAAAGCGGTGAGGGGTCAGAGCCCCTCCTCGACACTGCTTGCTTGAAGCCCTGTTAGCAAGCTGCAGCCTCTGCGCTGCTGTTCGGAGCCCCCTCAGCACGCCACCCCTTCTTTTTGGGAAGGGCACCGGGCACAGATTGTTTGTCCAGGAACTGGCGTCGGTTCTGAACTGTTCTGAAACACGCAGGCAGCACGATTTGAGGCACAGCTTCTGGAAGCCATTAGTGTGCTGCCCTTAAAGGGGAACATTCTTCAGGGAGAACACACCACCTCTTTGATTGTTCAAGAATATTGTTTTCTCTTGCGTACATCTTTGGGGTTATTGTAAAGCACTCGAGCGTGTGGCGTACAAGGAATGCTGGGGTCTGTTACTGATGGAGCTGTGGTCGCCTGCTGGCTTCAACCTCGCACGATGATCTCCTGGAGCTGGAAATGTCGAGTCTGGCGGTGAGGTCCCAAGCGCCCGCAGAGCAACAGAAGCACTCGTTCCGAGGGCTGGGGTCAAGTACCCACGGGTTCATCAGCGCAGTCTGAGTGGTGATCCTGGGAATGGTCGCTAATTACCGTGATTGTGTGTGCTTCTGGTAGCTGGTTACATCTTGTAGTCCCTGTGCCCGGCAAGAAAAACGGGTTATGTTTCCCTTATTCCGTGTGCTCTGCTGGCCATGGCACGGATCATCCAGCCTTCCTCGGGCTGAGACAGGCGGGGTTGCTCTTGTGGTGCTTCCCTCATCTGCGCTTAGCTTTAGCTTTGCGTGCAGTTTCCCAACCAACAGATCATTTCCAGTAAAAACTCTCAGGAGCAGGAAAAGTAATGTGGAAGAAAACTGAACAAGAGAAAAAGGGAGGGAAAACTGTAATTCCTGTCAGAACATTCATTGGTTGTCAAAAGGAATTGGAAGGAAAATACATTCTCATCCCTTGACTACTTCAGTAGCAGGAACGTCAGGACCCCCCACATATTAACATTAACCTTGATACTAATGCTCAATGTTAAGCATTTAGAATTTACAGAAGGGAGGAGAAGAGGGAGAGAAAGCCTTTTCTAGGTCACCTCCATTTTTGCTGCCTTATTGTGTTTAAGGAGGAGGGGAATTGCTTTTAAAATTCACTTTATTACAGCAATTCCCGCCCCCCCGCCCCTGACAAGAAAAACGCCTCCTCACTGTGGGCTCCAAGCCTCTGCTTTCTGGGCAGTGGGAAATGCTGTGAATTTGGAAATCACTGCACAGCCTTTGCTCAGTGACTCGTAAAGCTCACATCTCTTCCGCTTTCACGTTGGGTCATGTCTCTCTCTCCACCTAATTCTTCTTGTTTTATTACCTGGCTTGGTTTTTTTTCCTGGTAACAGATGTCATCTTATCTTCCCATCTTGCTTACTTTCCATTCTTCTGTGCTTTTCTTGCTTTCCATTTTCCTTTTTTTTTTTTTCCTTGCACGTTAATGTTTTTGCTGCAGGAAAGATTTATTGTGTGCTCTGCAGTTGTGTTTTCTTCTGCAAAAGAAAGACTTGAGGGTTGTGGAGGAGGGGAATTAATTGCAAACATATCAATGCATAATTTTTCAGCCAAAATAGGAGTAGAAACTACTGAGGATGACAGCGTTTTCCTTCTCCATCCAACCAGACCTCAGCAGCTAGACTGAGCGTCGGCATGGCACACTACAATCTCTCCGGCAGGATGGGGATTCTTCCCAGGCCACGTGCCGCCCAGCCATAATTAAACGCGCGCAGTACGTCTCAGCAGTGCCGTCCGTCTCTCCTGACGGCGATGTGAAGGCACGGCGCGGTTTGGTGGGCCGGTTTCAGCCGTGCGGCGGCGCGGGCGACGCCTCGGCACGCTCCGGGCTTGGCGGGAATGCCTGTCCGTGCCCGACGCTCAGCGCCCGCCGGTGTCTTCGTCGCTCAACCCGCCGCCGTCGTTGCGCCGGTAAACGCGGCGAGGCCCGCCAGGGCTGCTGGCACCGCCGTCCTCTCGCCACCTTCGCCCCTGCGGGTTTGTCAGCTCTTTGTGGCTTGGCCGCTCTGCGTGGCGAGGAGCGGGACGCGGCCCGACAGCTCGAAGAGCGCGCGGCCCCGGTCCCGGCAGCTGGAGTCCCGGGGCGCTGGGGCACCCCGCGCGGGTTTTACCGTCCCGGGGACGC
Source organism: Haliaeetus albicilla (assembly GCF_947461875.1). Lineage (NCBI taxonomy): Eukaryota > Metazoa > Chordata > Aves > Accipitriformes > Accipitridae > Haliaeetus > Haliaeetus albicilla. The sequence goes on from NC_091495.1 coordinate 37,676,523, forward strand.
GCCGTGCGTCCCCACGGGACGTTGTATTTCAAGTGCGTGGTTCCTTCGAGCGGGTCTCCGCCGCGCTGACCGCCGCGGCGGCGGCGGCGGCGGCGGCGGCGGCGTACCGGGCCCGGCGGGCGAGAACTACATCCCCCGTCGTGCCTTGCGGCTGAGCGCCGTCCGGGCGGCCAATGGGACGCGGGGCGGGGGCGGTGCCTGCGCGGTGTGCGCCTGCGCGGTGCGCGGCGGCGGCGGCCGGTGGGGCGGGGGGGGGGGGGGGCGGAGGCGGAGGGCGCGCAAGCGGGGCCGGGAGCCGGGCAGCGCGGCACGGAGCGCCGCCTTCCCCCGCCGCCAGCGGTCGCCCGCGCCCGCCCGCGCCCCGCCGAGCGCCTCCCCTTGGCCGCACCGGCCGGGAGCTGGGCGGTGGGGGGGGCGGGCGGCCTCCCGGGGCGGAGCCCGGCGCCAGCGGCGGGGGCGCGGAAATCGAGGCCGGGGCTCCGTCGCGGCCTGCTGCTGCGGGAGGAGGCGGGGAGGCCCGCCGCTGCCGCCGCCGCCCCCGCCGCCGGCCTTTGTCTCCGCTGGGCTGGGTGGACGCGGCGGGGGCAGTTAGAATGGAACAGACTGAAGGTGAGGGCAGCGGGCGGCCGCGGCGGCGCCGGCCCGCCCGGGCTTAAAGGGGCCGCGGCCGCCATGTTTGCTGCCGGCGCTGCGGCGGCGGGGTCCCCGGGGCCGCCCCCGCGGAGGGAGGGAGGGAGGGGGCGGTGGGCCCCGGGCCGTCCCGAGGCGAGCCCGCGGGTAGGGCCGCACCGGGCCGGGCAGGGCGGCGCGGCGGTCCGCCGTCCCCGGGAGGCGCGGAGCCGGGCCGCAGAGGGCCGGGGCGGGCAGGGCTCCGTGCCGCGGAGCGGGACCCGCTCGCTTGTCCCACCCGGCTGGGTTTCGGGCAGGCGACGGCCCCCCAGCGCTCCTTATTCCCCGCTCCGGCCGGCGGGCGGTTCCGCGGCAGGTAACGGGGGCGAGCGGCCGGGTTTTGGAGGGGTCCGGCGGGGGGAGCCCGTCTCGGCGAGCCCCAGACCTTCTGGTGGGGAGAAACTTGGGGTTAGAGCCTGCACCGCGCTCTTCCGAAACGGTGCAAAGCCCTCTTTGTGACCGAACCGCGTACTTGTCAACTTCTCGGATAAAAAGGTTTTCATTGCGTGCTCTTAAGAACTGCGTGTAAGTGAAGGATTTGTCGTTTCTGGGAATTTTTATTTTTTTGCGGTACTGTTGCATTGTATTCTACGTTGTTCTATGTCTCACTCTGCTTTCTCTTGATTGTCAATACACTCGGCTTTTTTAATACAGGTTTAAGATTTTCAATTTGTTGTTAAAAAAATATCTTACTGATAACAGTTCTATATAAGGTAACCAACCTAAAAGACTACATAAAGTAGTCTGTAATCATAGCTGCAGAAAAAATGGTAGCCTGTTTTGGTGACTGTTTAGGTGTTCCAATGGCTTATTGTAGAGATGCCCAGAGAATGTTTTGGCAGTTAGATTTAAAACAAAACAAAACAAAACAAAACTTTAATGAACTGCTTGAAAAGATTTTGCTCCAAAAAGTGAGCATGTGCTTTATGAAGTACAGAGTAAGAGTAGAGGATGATGATCAAAGACTGTATGTTTTGTTTTAATACAACTGTGTTTTGCATTTTTCAGTTCGGCAAGTTTGCCTGAGTTTGAAGTGATTCACATGAGATACGCTGCAGTTATTGCGCTGGTTTTGATACGTGAAAGCATGTCACAACTCTTACAATATTTGGTATTGCCAAAGGTCTGATTTCTGGTTTTACGTGAATATCAATCCATGACTTTCCCTGAAGAACAAAAGATTTTCCTTGACGTTTCCTATTTGAATCCCGAGGTTCTAAAGACAAATGAGTATTCTAAGCTCATTTTCAAGACAAACCCTTTTTCTCCTTTTTTTTTTTTTCTTTTTAATGCATAGCATTTTCTTGGCTGCTGTCCGAGTTGTTTCTTTCCATGTCACCATGGGAAGCTTGTTAAAAGTGGCCTTATCAAAACCATATTACAGACATGACTATTTCTTCTGGCACTTAAAAAAAACCAAAACACAAACAAACCACCTTTAAAAAGGTATACAGGGAAGTAGTCAGCCTTACCACATGATTTAAAGTTTGTCAAGAGGCCTCTGATTCACCATCAGTGTCTGCCAGAAGAGACTGCTCAGTCCAGCTAAGTCAGTAGAAATCCACAGGCTACAGTTTTTCTGCTAATGAATCTACATGCTGTTGAAAAACTTGGCATTGTCTTAACATATGTAAATAAAACTTTCCACGCATGATTTCTTAAGGACATCCAGAACAAAGTGGGACAAAGCAGACTGCAAATACTGAATGCAGGAATCAGTAATTATTTTATTTCTGTCTACAGTTCATATCATTTGAACACCACAGGATGCTGTTATAGTTGATAAAGGCGGCGCTCCAGGTGATTTTTGACATGACTGTAGAAAAAGCATGGGTAATGTTCAGTTCTGGTGAGGAGTTTGGTGGCAGGTGTGTATGCTGAAATTCAGCAAAAGCCAAGTTGTACATTTCATGTGGTTCCAGCTGAACAGTCTTCAAGTTTTGAGGGGACTAATGGAAACATGACAGCAGTCAATTGCATCACTTAAAAAAACCCAATCAACCTAGCCTGTTCCAGCCAAACAGCTGCCTGTTTGTAAAACATGTGTAGCAGTGAACATCTATTGAGAATAGTTTCTGTGTGGATTAGACGTTTGAGATGAGCGCTACCAGCACAGGTTAGATACAGGCATACACTGGAATGAAACAGCATGGAAAATGGCAGTAAACGTATGTGTGGTGACTCAGGTAATGAAGGGGTGGTAGGTTATGAACAGATCCTTGAATCTCTCTGATTTAGGTCTATGTGGATAGGAGCTGAGTGGTTGGTTGTGCACAAATATGGCCTAGAACTTCTGCTTTCAGGACTGTTGATAGAAAGTCCAGCTCAGGGTGATGAGGCAGTGGCACTGTTCACTGAACACATAAGGCTGACTCAAATTACTGCTTTTTCAACTCAGTCAGTGAGCCAGTAGGACAGTTTCTGTTCTCACAGCAGATACTTTCCATCTATGTAAAATGCCTTGCCTCTAACCAAGTGCTAACCCAGCTGCTTTAGGCAGGGCTACCCACGTGGTGGTTGTCAATAGAAAAGGGTGACATTAATTCAAAAAGGTTCTGTGGAAACTTGGTTTAAAATATGTACATGCTAGACTTGTTATCAGTAGACGTTGTGGCAGCTCAGCACTGTGGCGATAGCCAGCCTCAAATTCACAGGCGTCTGTGCTGGTCCGAGCGGGGTTCGTCAGCTGGTAGCAGTGGGCAGAAAGCACGCAGAACCCCGTGGCTCTCGGTCGTTCAGGGAAAGCACTGTTGTTCTGCACCAGCTTCTGGCTGCCTCTGGCTAGGTACGGCCAGTTTCTCTGAGTTCTGCATCCAGCAGGCTTTGGAGACAGTCCTCCCTCCTCATGCTTGGGATTTTTTACCTTGGGCTCCTGTTCAGTGATGAATAGTGGAGGGTGCTTCTGACATTTAGGAAATTTCTCTTACGCATTGCATAGTTACTGGATCTTTTCTCGCTTTTTTTGAGCTCTTCCCGATTGAGCAATAATACAGTGGATAGATGCGTGTTTGCATATTTTATAGGTAAGTCCTACTGTGTTGCTGTATTTTGTGCAAACCTACAAAACTCCCTCTTTGGGAGGAAGAAAAGCTTCCATCAAGTGGGGTCAGCATTGTTCAGAATTGTTTGATAATCTGAGAGATCAGTTATTATTTAGTCTACTGCAGCATGAAAGCAATATTTGAGAACTTTGCAAGTACCTTGTTTTCTGAGAGTGAGGTTGTGAAATACTTGTGCTAAAAATGGCTTTAGATAAGTGCAATTGTTAGTGAAAAATGTGAACCCAGAGGTTTGCTAATCTTTTTGAAACTTCCCATGACTGGGCACTCACTGTTGAAGGTGTAACTGATTTTTTTCAAGTTAGGCTCAGTCAAGCTAAGAAGCTCAGGATAGGAAGTGAAACAAACTTGGTGTTAATTTAAGAAAGAGCACTATAAGAGCTCTGCTAGGTTGACCTACCTTATCTCGTACTGCTTATATTTTTTATTTCATTTACTTATTCCTCTGATACTTTGAATTGTGACTTTCCCATGGGCAACGTGAAAATATTTGCTCAAGCAGCATCCATGTGTAGAGTTGCAGTGTCTGTGAACTGTTTTCCTGCTTGGCCAGAAGATCCTACAGCTGTGGGAAAGGACAAGTACAGAATGCTGGCTACCCAGTTTTAGAGAGCAAACTCCTTTTTCTCTCATTAGGAAATTCAGTTGAGTTTTGAAGGTATGGTTGATTCCGAGTTGTTACCCAGCTGCTATACAGTATCCATTTCCTATAAACCTTGAAATAAATTGTTTCTTTATCTGTTGGTTGAGTTCCAAGGTCATATCGGTGCAGTATCTGTTATGGGTCATATTTGGAAACTAAATTCTACAGCTTGCAGGAGGCTGATACTGTAATTTAACGAAGTGATCGCTGTTGTAGTGCGAAGAATTTATTCTGATATACTTTTCTGCAAGATCAACGCGTATCACTGAAAATCACATTCACTTGTGGTTTTATGTAGTGTTCCTCTGCTGAGGAAGGATAAGTACAGCTGTCTTGAGCCTGTTGTTGATATTTCAACAACAGTGCGGTATTCTTTGCATTAGAGCTTGAAAGTGACTTTTACAAAGTAATCCTTCCTTAGGTTTAAATGTTGATATTCCTACGTGTTCAGGATTCATCGTTTTGTTCTATTATTTCAGTGGCTCCGGGGGCTATCCTTTCACTGTAACGCAGCCCCAATGCTGTCTCACTGGGTAGCAACTGAGAAATGAACGAACTGATGCAGAGTTTTGGAAAGGAAGAGGGGTGGGAAAATCTGGGTGTGATAACCATGATGACAGCAAAAGACTCTGAAGGAAGAAGTTCTCGATGATGTCAGCTCTGTGGGAGTGTTTTAAGACTGTTGAGAATAGCAATTCAGTGAAGCAATAATCCTTGCTTCTACAGCCTCTATAGGAAGATAACGAGGCAGGTGTACAAATTGTCCTGGCTATGAAGCATAGGCTGGCATCAAGAACTATTTTACACAGGTCAGCTTCAGAAAGGAATTACTTTAAAAAAAAAAAAAAAAAAAAAAACACACCAAGAAAAACCCCTATTTTCTTTTACTGGTAACTCCTAAATCCATTGTAGGTAGAGTGTTTTGAAGTTCGTTAATCCACAACTTTTGTCACGTAACAAAATGAAGCACACTGATGACCCACCCTCTTCAATTAGTGCCTCTGGAAGCGAGTGCATTGACAGCTTTAGGAACTGTCACAGCTGGGGACTGATACAGCATGGGCAGACTTTGACCTGGAGGGCTGTATGTGGAGGAGATAAGAGGGACCAGACACTGTCGTGCAGCTTTTGAATTCTGTTAATACTGTGTCTGGATCTCGTTAATACCACTTCAGTGGGATAGTTGTACCAAGGTATCAGCAGAGAACTTCTGCTTCTCAACACTAGCAAAACTGCATTTTTGCTGCTATACCTTATTTCAGCCCTTCTGAGAAAAATAAGCTGTCCTGGCAAGAGCGTTCTTTGTCTGCATACGGGTAAGGACTTTTGCTGGCTACGTTGATCAAGTATTGCATCTTGCTGTAGACCCAGATGGACGTGACCGTGACGAGAAGCCTGTAGTGTTGTCATGGCTTAGTGCTCTAGCCTTGTGACAGGGAGTTCTTCCTGTTAGGGCTGAGGCTCATAAACAGTCTTTATTAAATCACTCGGCAGTCTGTAGATCATCAACTTTTGAATGTTTATAGATGGAATTAGAATGGGTGAATATGAGTAGCCTAATACTAGTACGTTGTAATTGGCCAGATGTACACTTGTAACATCCCAGAGAATAAATAAACCTTGGTGTCCCAGTGAAATGCTGCACAAAATAGTTTAGGTAGTATCCCAACTTTTTGAAGTGTGGGAGCTCTTTTAAGAAAAGACTGAAAGTCGCCAGTGTAATAGAAAAAGGTCTGTTCTTATTTCAAAGAAATGGTGCAGAGTAATGCTTTTTAGGGCAGAAATCTTTTGCTTAGGCTGTTGTACAATTTCAGTGCTTCTAAAACTGAAGTACTTGGCTGTGGATTGTATGTACAGCTTTCTGGTGTTCTGAATGCAGCCTCACCTGGTGTTGTGGCTCAATTTTAGAGAAGTCTTTAAGGAAGATTTAAGTGAATTCAAAATACCAGCAGGGCAACGAATCAGAATTTCTATAACGTTGTCCACAGTGACGTGCCATTAAACAGCTGCCAGAGGAATGAACTGGTTTACAAGACCAAGTCGTGTAACCCACAGGTCACAGTAGTAGGAGAGAGAGGGTTTTTTTCTCCCTGATACAACAGTTGGGGCACAAGTTATCAGTCTGTACTTGGTGAGTTGTATGACTAGAAGGTGGTTATACAGATGTACAGTTTCAAGGCAGTCTCCTGAATGTAAATATCCATTGCTGATTTGAAAACGAGGGTCTGTGGAGGCTCTAAATCTGATGGTGTTGACTGGATGAGGATTAATTGTTCTGGTAGCAGCAGTGAGGGTTTTTTTGCTCTTACACCATGAGATACTTGATCGTTAGAGGAACTGTACTATTTAGTGAAATGAGTGTTCTGCCTTGATATTTGACATTATAAGTAAGGCCAAAGAACCTGCACCTGGGGGAAAAAAAGTCTTTTAAACTAATTATCACGTTTCTCTTCCCTCTGAAGAGAGAAATGAAAAGCATTTAAATTATTTTACTGCATCAGATTAGCAACCTCCAGCAGGACCCAAAACTTAAAAAGTTTCCACTCTTAATCAGATTTACAAGCAGGAAAACATAAAGCATAATTATTCAAATACCATGTGACATTAGCAAAGTTATTCTTAACAAAGCACAGAATGCTGTATAGTTTTTTGTTTTATAAAGTTTTGATTTCTGCAAGTTGATTTTTGCTTTTTATAGTTCATGGTGGCCACCCCAAAGTTTGGGTCCTGGTGTGATGTACTTTAACAGAATCCTTATTTAACATTCTGGTGTTTAGTTCTACTAAACTAAATGGATGGTCTTACTTTCAGAGTACTTGGGTAAAAGAAAGTGATTTAATTGCTATTAAAAGAAAACAGCAACAATAAAAAACTGGGAAGTCGAATAATTCTAAAATTTCTTAAACTGTTTCTGCTTTGACTCTGTCCATCCAGCAATGGATGCGCCAGGATGACTGAAGCACTGTTGCAGCTTCTCAAGATAAGTCGGGGTTTTTTGTTTTTTGGGTTTTTTTTAAATATTCAGAATCAAAAAAAGATTGAACCTGGGTTTAGTAACAAATAAAAGCAGCCTAGGGTACCATTTCTTACTAGTGTGAGAAATCTGTTGTTTGCTCTTCAGTTTGGCAGATGTAAAGTAACAATTAATTGATAAATACTACAAACAGTCCCACTTCCTCTTCCTAGAATGGGTGGTGGTTTTGTGTTTTTGACCTTGATATGCAATCCTGTTTGCTCCATATGCTGTCCCTCAAACATGCTGTCCCCTTGACAGTAACATTTTTGTGTTGGTTTTGTGGCTGATGTGCAGAGAGCTGCTGGAGAAAAGGGACGGTTTTACAGCCACAAGATTTAAAAGTTACTGCAATTAGTGAATTTTGCTGCATGGCATTGTGCTATTAAGTTTTCCTAAGTCGCTTAATTACTGTGACAAATGTGCCCCTAGTTGATTGCACTGAATACAACCATCAATATAATCCGTGTACGAAGTCCACAAAACATCCAGCAAAATTCTGGTCAAGTTCTTACTTGTTGCTGTTATTACTTCAATTTCTGTTTGCAGTCTCAGGGAGGGAAGTGTTCTTAGTGTTTTGAAAACTATTAGATAAGGTATTGAGATGAATTGCATTGGGAGGGTGAGAATTTAATGTGGGCAGGGTTATATGTAGATTCTTGTTATGAGAAGTATCTGTGGGATGTGTTAATGTCGTTTCAAATGCTGACCAAAAGGGCACAGTAACCCTCCTTTATGCCTACACAAAGGCAGAATAAACAATACAGGGCTATGTTTACTTTGGAAGGGCTAAATTGACCTTGCTTGGAAGCAAACTTGTATTTCTTACCTGAAGTTTAGGTCACTTTATATTTCTTCGTATTGAACATTGAGATTATTTAGGTGAATGCAAAAGCCTTCTCTGAGACAGTAGTTGAGTTTTGGAAATCTAACTTTGATTTAGTCTGATTTTGGTGTTTTAATATGCAATGGAAAATTGAAACTGCACGACAGCTTTCTCAGCTGTAATCTAGTTCTGTGAATAACCTCAGGTTTTGGAGATCTTTTGATGCCGAGGCTTTTTTTCTCTCCCTCAGAACCATGTAGTGTTTAAGCCCTCAAGTGTTTAATATTAAAACAAGGCTGGGAGTTGGGGAGTCAGGAGAATAACCCTCCTCAGCTGCTGAGAGCCAAGGAGTGCAACCTCTACTCTGCTTTTCTGGTGAGGGAACAGGTTGAGAAACTCCATCTGAGGCTGTCATATGCTATGAGCTGGTTTTCCCAGCAGCTGAGGTGGAATGGCCTATTTGCTTTAATTGTGCCATTGTTCAGAAAAGCCCGTGGCTTAGGTTTCCTGCTGGCCTAAGGGCTGCTCATCTGTCTCGAGTTTTGGCAAGGAGGTGGGGAGGAAGAGAAGAGGTTTCTCTCTTGTTCGAGTGGTCTTTCTGTGGTTTTTCTGGCTTGTTCAGTTTGTAGTGACTATGGTGTCAAGAGAACTTGGTATCTTCTGTATGCTTGAGGGTCAAAGTCTGCTGTCTTACTGCTTTGTGTTAGAATAAAGCTTCCTAACACCAGACTAGGAGGGTTGTAGAGAGTGGTTGGAATTTTGGCACCATTATTCTGACTTCATAACGCTTGGGCTCATAGTTTTAAAGCACTTGTAGGTGCTTATAACTTTTCTTTAAATGTCTTGGAAAAGAAGAAAGTGGTCAGCCAAAAAGGCTGTTCTGCAGAAATGTATAAATAGCCATTTTTAAAGATGCAGTAATACCAGTCCTCTCTAAATCCAGGAGAGGGTGGCTACTGAATGGAGAGGGCGAAATTGGTCTTTAGATCTCTTTATTTTTTTCTCAACAATTTAATTTGCTTAATTATTATCTTTTGATTTACACTGACTTGTTATTTCCCTTCCCCTGCCTTTAGGCCCTATGAGAAAAAGGGAAAGCTAAGGATGCTGGAGCAGAACAATGGATTTCTCTTTCTCTTTCATGCAAGGGATCATGGGAAACACAATTCAGCAACCACCTCAACTCATTGACTCAGCCAACATCCGCCAAGAGGATGCCTTTGATGCCAGCAGTGACATTGCTGAAGATGGTGGACAAACGCCATACGAAACTGCCCTACAGCAAGGCTTTCAGTACCCTACACCCACGACAGAGGACCTTCCACCCATCACTAATGGCTACCCACCAACAATCAATATGTACGAACCTCAAGCCAAATACCAGACGTACAGTCAATATCCCAATGGTTCAGCCAATGGTTTTGGTACCGTCAGAAACTTTAGTCCCCCAGAGTATTACCAAATGGAAAACTCTAACGCAAGGCCGCACGAAGTTCTGGAAAAACCTTCCCCTCCACAGCCACCACCTCCACCACCACCATCAGTTTCACAAACGGTGATTCCAAAGAAGACTGGCTCACCAGAGATCAAATTAAAAATAACCAAAACTATCCAGAACGGCAGGGAATTGTTTGAGTCCTCTCTGTGTGGGGACCTTTTAAATGAAGTACAAGCGAGTGAGTATGCTAAGGCAAAACATGAAGGGAGAAAAGAGAAAAGGAAAAAAAGTAGCAAGCATGACTCTTCCCGATCGGAAGAGCGCAAGTCGCACAAAATTCCAAAATTAGAACCAGAGGAGCAAAATGTAAGTGGAATAATAGTTTCAGCCATCTGTATACCTGATATTGTTGATGGAGTATGTGTCTTCAGCAGTGTTTTTCCTTACTTCTAGTTGTATACATACTTAAAGTCATGAGGCTTTATTTACTTGTCAGATGCTCAATATTAGGTTGCTAGGAACTGTATTTCTAGGACAACACAGTTTTGGTTAAAAGACTGCATGTGAAAAATAAATGTTAGAAAAGGTTATATGATATTTTTAAATATTACTCAGTGTCTTAGCGTGTTCAGAGTTTGCTACACTTTGGACAGTGTTGAAGATGGAGCTTTTGGCCAAAAGCATACAAGCATACCCATTCCTAAAATTGCCTCTCAAAATAACGCTGGGTTATTCAGTGGAAAGTCAGGTTGCTTGGAATATTCAGCACTGCAGCTTTTAATTAATTTTTGAAAGAAATTCTAAATATTGTGATGTACAAAACCCAAGAGCTATGTAGCATATGTAGAAGCCAGTAGAAATTAGTATTCTAAACCAGCAGGCAAATTAGAAGTGCCAGTTGACTCAGCAAACTTTGGGAAAATTCAGTATTGATAACTATTACCGTTTCTGTCAAGTTTTGCAGTATGGTTGTACATACACAAGGTGTGTATCTATAAGTGGTGCTTTAACTTAGATTCCAGGAAGTAGAGACACAAATTACTGGGCTTTGGTACTCTCAGCCACTCTTTTTTCTTCAGTTTTATAAGTCACTTCATTACTTTTGTTTCCCTTTCTCTTGCTTGTTCCTGCCAACTCTGTGACACTGGTTTCTGTATTTCCCAGTTTGAGGGCAGTGGGTAGCAAAGAGGGGTGGCAAGTGTCCGGAATGAGGAAGTTGCCATATCAGGCCAGGACAGAAATTGCCCAGCTCAGGCTGGGCTGGGCTGTTACAGTATACAGCTGAGTTTCTTGTAAGTTCCTGTGAAACCCCTTGATACTTGCTGCTTTTGGTAGGTTTTGGAGAAGATCCTGTCCTGTAGGGATCAGGACTCTGATCTAGTACAGCAGGTTCATATGCTTGTAGTAGTAGTAGTATTGTTGTTGTTGCTGTTATTTTTAATGGAAGACATGCTGATTTCACATACACAACCCTTACAAGGAATATTTACAAGTTTTGTAACTGCTATATCTCCCTTCTAGTAAGTGGACCTTTTCCAGAGATCAGGTTGGTGATGTATCAAGATTTTGAGCTTCTACTATATTTGATTACCATAGTTGACTCTAATGAAACTCAGTAAGATCTTAATAAACATTGTAATCCAAACTTGAAATGGACTATCCAATTAAAACACGAGCCATCTGTGACTGCATTTGTACGTCATTTGCTTGATCTTGCAAATGCCGTTTGAAGCCACTTTCAAGTGGCTGTAGCAACCGACGTGTCCAGCTGGCAGCCTGCTACCAGGAGGCAGTTATAATGGGAAGGCAATGCCCCGAATGGCATCTCCCTCATGCTGGCATTATACCTGCATAGAGAGATAGAAAAAGGGGTCTGTTCTCGCGGTCAGCTCTCTGCTGAATGCCTCTGCTGCTCGTATATTGTTTGTCCACCTGTCCTTTGCTGCTGTAATCATACATTTATCCCCCAAGTTTCACTTAAATCAAACCTCAGTGAGTTTGGTTCTTTCAGAGTTCAGCTACAGGCACGGTCTTTTATCTAGGCTTTCTGGCCTCTTCTCCAGACTTCCGTCACCCCCACATCAGGCTGTCAGTTTTGCTTTACCACTTTGTCCTCCTTCTTACCAGGGACTCTGATTCTGCTCTTGAAGCTTCACCTGTGCCTGTCCCTCTGTTTGACTCATGTTACCTGATTGTCATGAGAACATAATCTTCTGTCTTTTCCAGCATGCTGTCTTTCCCAGATTGAACTAAAACCTTTCCTCTCAAATTCCAAGTTCCTAGTCGTATGTGTCATCCAGCGTTCACCAGAAATCTTGGTCTTGCTTTTGTCCTCCTTGTAGCTTCCATTTCCCTTTCAAAAGGTGTTGTTGCAATAAAAGCTTCCACGTTACTCACCCTTGTTTCAGACAGCAGATCACTCTGACATGAACAGAATTTTGTGCTAGTGTTTTTCATTATGAATTATCCAGTGCAGCCTCAGTTTTATCCTCCCACCATTTGACTTTCCACTACACAGTTTCATCTTCATGTACGTTCATCGTGTACACTTTCGTCATCTTTACTATTAATGGTATGAGACCTGTAACGTAGGATCACCTTAATAGGAACAAACAAAACTCCTGGTACAACTTTGGTGGTTTTACACTTTTATACTCAGCATGGGTATTTGAAAGTACCGTGATCTGCAGTTGTTTCCTCATTCTGACACTGTAATCTCTGTGGAAACCCACTGACTGTGCGGGGATGTTCATACTTGAAAGGTTGATTTGAAATGAAAATGTTATGAAAACGTTGTTGAACTTTAAGCTCTGAATACTTGTTTTAAGAATAAGCTGCTCTGCTCATTAGTTGTATTCTGTGAGGAGCTGGAAGTTTGCAATCTGTATAATCAGCTTGCCTCTCCTGGCGGAGGTGAAGTTTCCACTAACTCACTGTAGCAAAAGAAAGGCAGGAGTCATTGCTGTGCTTTCTGCTGCACCAGGGAGGAATGACTTCTGCCCAGCAAATACTAACATGAATGGTCTTAAATGTTTGTTTTCTACAGATAGCTCTAAATGAGATACTGACCTATGCGAGAACTGACCTTAATTGTTCTAGGTGGTGTTTACATGTGTGTTTCCTAGTTTCTCTGAGCTGAAGCATGCAGTATTGACTAACATGGGGTCTTCCTTTTAAATCAGCTAGGTATAATTTGGATTAACAGTATTATTAGTTTCTCACTGCATGTGTGTGACTCCTCTTTTTGCTGCTTTTTGAGTCCTTTGACTACTGACTTCTCCGCTATAGTAAAAGTGAATGTCTGGTCTCTTGTCTCATTAGATAGTTCACAGCCCACCTCTTATCTTCTCAGCTGCTGTGTCATCGCACTCCCTATCATGGCCCCTCCACTGATGGTGTTAGCTTCTGTTCAGTGGTGATCCCGCTTCTGTCAAAACCTTTTCCTGTCCTACTCTGCCAGAATAGACTGCGTGCATGCCTCAGCCTGGCTTATAATTGCACCGTAGGCTTTATGTTGTTGACTGTTGAGCCTCCAAGTATATTTGTCGAATATATGCAATTTAACATTGATTTTACAATTTTCATATTGTATGTTTAATGTGATTTTTGTAATGTAGTTTTTGCAAATAACTGGTATATAGTGAGACTCATCATGTTACTATGGATATCCTTCATATATTCTTCTCTGTTTCTTTGAAGTTGTATATTAATTTAGGTGGAAAGGTATTTGGGTTTACTGTCCCTGAGTGTATGTTCTTCTATCGCCTATAACAGGGGAACGTTGTTGTACATAGGTGTGACAGTAATGTAAATAGTGTAGGGAAAAAAGGTATTTTTTGATTGTGATGCTACTGTGCTTTGAATGGGGCTTAAGGAGATCATCATATTCATATTTTCTGGGTTCATGGTTGCCTTTCTCTCTGTGAATTATTTTTTCTGCCTGGTTTCATTATTAGCTTTTTTTAGTTTTACTGTCCCCTTACCTTGTTTGTGCTTGTTCTCCTTTTTTCTCTTCATTGTTACCCATTTCCTAGAGACCAAATGAGAGGCTTAGCTTGCTATCAGAAAGACCAAGAGAAGATACAGTGTTGGAGGAAACCCCGGTTAGTACATATACTAATTAACACTTTTTGAACTTCTATTGTGTTACTGCTTTTGGACTAAGTATTACATGGATTCTTTTAATTTGTCAGATAAAGCAGTTGCCATTTCTTTGAAACTCTTATTAATCATTACTGCATCAAAACATCTCTTGTTGCACTGTATCTATTGTTTTATTTTATCCCAAAAGCAACATTCTTCATCAACTTATGAAGCACAGACTTTTTTGGGGTGGGGGGCGTTTGCTGTTGTGTGTCTTGGTTTGTCAGTGACTATCTTGTGTAAATCATAGCTGTATGTAACTCCTTTCTGTCATGTTTCTAAGAAATGTTTCTCTCATGTTAGACTATCAAACCTCAGGGATACCTGAGAAAAAAATAACAAGTCCCTATGGATAGTATGTGCATCTCTTGAGTGCACTAAATTGTCTTCTGTGGCTTTAAGCTTGCATTTTCTTTGTAGGTCCAGCAGTTCTTGCCTTCTCTTCCAACACAAGTCACCCATGACATCAAGTTTCAGGTTGGCGATCTGGTTTGGTCCAAGGTGGGAACATACCCGTGGTGGCCTTGCATGGTTTCATGTGATCCACAGCTTGATGTTCATACCAAAATTAATACAAGAGGTAAGGGAGGAAGATCTTTTCCAGAGTATATCAGGTGTCTGTAGTTCTTCCTTTATTAAAAATATCTTATCTTTGAACTCCCTTTGTGGGATGAATTCTGCTTGTGTGTATGCTAAACAGGACTATTCCTGAAATGTATAAAACTAGTACCTGTTAAATTGCCTCTACAGATGAGCCTGTGCAAACTAGGCTTGTGCACAGATACTCCCACTTTTCTCAAGTCAATGTATTTATGAGAAGACACTGATAAGTGTGTGAGTGTTCAGTGTGGGCAAGGTATGCTTATCTTCCCATCTTAAACTGTTATATATCTAGGCCCATCTTATTTCTAAACTTTAGCTAGATACTTCCATCTGCAGGAATTGAGTAATGTGGAGGACGAAAGCATAAACTAAACCAGCAAAGCGATGTTGATAAAACTGCTGACTAGAGTTTTGCATTTTCAGGTGCCCGTGAATACCATGTTCAGTTTTTTAGCAACCAGCCAGAGAGGGCGTGGGTGCACGAGAAGCGGGTTCGAGAGTACAAAGGACACAAACAGTATGAGCAATTATTGGCTGAGGCTGCTAAGCAAGCCAGCAACCACTCTGAGAAACAGAAGGTATGATGAACACTAATTGTGTAGAGGGTTATCAACAGTGCCTGTGTAAGTGAAACTCTTGTGGGGCAGTTCTGAAACTCTGTAGTACTTTACCCTGTAAAGGTTGTCTGCATTTCCCTGGCAGAAGTCTTTTTCACAAAGATAATGAAAATGTTTCCATACTCTTAAGACTTTCATGTGAAAAGGCTGATAGCTGAACCTACTTTGTTGCCTCCTCACGACGGTAGTCATCCTGGCCATTTGAGATAATTTTACATCTGTATTAGAATATTGAAAACAATGCCTGTGTGTTCACTATTAACCTCTTCTTTGGAAAATGTAGTTTTTAAAGGATACTCTTCCAGCCCCTGATACTAGTGGATATGTTCTTTTCCATTTTTTTATTGGAAAGGAAGTGTTAGTTTACAGGAATTACGTACTGTGTAGATGGACTACTTCAGTCCCTATTTATGCTAATCAAAATATTGATGTGGCAGGAAAAGAGTGTTTATAGAAAAACAAGGAGGATTTAAAAAGTAGATAAATTAGTATTAATTCTGTGTCTCATAACAGAATTATGGGCTTGAATACCGCCTGTTCTTGTCTTTAGTGAAGTTGTAACTCAGGGGAGACACTTTTAGTTGTGATGGTCATCTGATCCAGCTTGAGTGTCTGCTTGTACTCTGAGCAGAGGATTCACTGTCCACCTTTCAAAAAATACACTGTAAATGGAGAGCAAACTTAAATCTGCTGCCTGAGAGATTTAAAGAACCTCAGGATTGCATTTTAAGTGCTATTCATGGCAAAATCTTCAGTGTAATTAGCTGCTTGTCTTTGTTCCTTAAGATTCGCAAACCAAGGCCGCAAAGGGAGCGTGCTCAGTGGGATATTGGTATTGCCCATGCTGAGAAAGCATTGAAAATGACTCGGGAAGAAAGGATAGAACAATACACCTTCATTTATATAGACAAAGAGCCAGAGGAGGTTTTGTCAAAAGCCAAAAAGACTGCTGCTTCTAAATCAGAAACCAAGAAGAACCGACGACCGAAGCCAGCGTTGAACACCCAACCAGAACATGCCAACGTGGTAGCGGCGTCACCTTCAAATGCTGAGGTGCGAAGACAAAGCCAACGGAGGCAGTCAAGTGTGGAAGAAGAGGAGCCACCTCCTGTAAAAATTGCATGGAAAACAGCTGCAGCTAGAAAATCCTTACCAGCTTCAATAACCATGCACAACTTGGATCTTCAAAAATGTAACATGTCTCCAGTTGTTAAAATTGAACAGGTTTTTGCCCTTCAGAATGCTGCTGGTGATGGAAAACTCATCGATCAGTTTGTTTATTCCACTAAGGTATGTACTTTGTGTAGTGACTCCTCTTTTGTTCATAAATTATCCCGAGTCTGTCTTACTGTGGAGCTTAAACTTGTGTCCATCAAGCTTTCACAATACATGTTCCTTTCATTGGAGAGATTAAATCTAACAAAGGACAGATGTGACAACAGAATCTTATAGTGCACTGAACTCTTTATTTCAGTGCATCCAAAAGTCTCTGGCAGTAACCATTTTGACTGGTGGCAGAGGAGCTCCCGACAGATGGTCACATTTTTGCTCATAACACATTCAAAATATTAAAGCTGTTTAATTCCAGCTTCCTAGCTGAAATAATCCAGAAATTCTCTGTAAATCTTAAAATCAGTGGATTTGTGGGAAACAGATGAGATGACAAAACTGTTAATAATGTACTAAAAAGTAATAACTACATTTTGTATAACAGACTTTTAAAATGAGTTCTGCCTCCTAGCTTCCTTCAGGTGCACAGCAGCTTCTCGCAGTCAGTGTAAGGAAAAGGTTTAGGACTATTTCTCTGCCTCCTTCTTCTGCCTCTTTACCTGGAGAGTATTTATTTCATCCTAAGCATTATAGAGAAGGTAATGTTTAGAAAAGTCACTGGAGTATTTTTTTTTCCTTGTTTGTAAGGGGAGATTGAGAGGGATGGAAAGCTCTGCAGGGAAGCAGCTCAGTAGTAGATATAATCATGTGTATGTGTTGCACTGAAGAGTGTTGAATGTTTCTGTTCTGAAAATTAGGAGTAGATCAATATGCCTGGTAGCAACAACACATACATAAATAGGTTAAGACAATCTTTTCTTTTTTTTCTTTTTAAGGGAGTTGGTAACAAAACAGAAATAAGTGTCAAAGGACAAGAGAAACTTAATTCTTCATCAAATCAGAGAAATGAAAAAGCAGCAGTGCAAAATGTGTCCTCTCCTGAAACAACTTCTGGGTCAACAGGTAGGCAAAATTGCAGAATCCTTGTCTGAACTTTAGCAATCTAGCATTTAAATTCAAATATCAAACCCGACATTTTCTCATTAGTTAAAAATTATTAACATCTTTCTGTTTACATAAGAGTTGTAACAAGCATGGCTAATATAACACATGATGAGCCCAGATGCTTGAGAAACACAGGATGTCTTTGTGATGGGATTAGCTGGTTTGGCCTCTGAACTTTTAGCGTCTGCAACTTACAGTATCTAAGTCAACATATTAGAAAGATGGATGCCTTGTGGAGAGCAGATGGCAAGCTGTTTTAGAAGACAACACAGTGGATGTGTGTTAGCAGAGTATTGTAATGGCTTTTGGCACCAAATGTAAAATACAACAGCTGGGATCAAAGGAAGAGAATCTGGAAGTGGCGTAGTGCAATAAGGAATAGCTCCGAATCAGGATGGGTGCTTTCCTAGACTTTGTTGTTGAGTTCCTGCATGACCTTTGTAAAGGATAGTGATTTTTTTAAACTGCTTCAACTAACTTCATCAGCAAAATGAGATAATGCTTGACTTCTTGAAGGCATTTTAGGGGCCCCATTATAAAGCACCAAGTTTTGAATTAACATGTCTAAGGGAGAAGAAACACTGAAGCAGATAATGGAGGTTGAGGCTGAAAAGGGAAAGCCTGGAACAAGCTATTTGAAGTTTAATTTGTAGTACAGTAGTAGAGAAGATGAAGAAAGATAAACGGGATGAGTGCTTTCTAGACTTGGAACAGGAAAACATTTTTTTCATGTTTTGATTTTTGAGAAATAGTTAATGGGAATGCTTCCAGAGGGATTGAGCTTTTCTCCCCACCAGCAGAAATTTCCCTGCAGTATGTCCTCTCATCATCCTCAAGAGAAGATAGATACCCTTTGGTGAAAGGATGGAGGTTCCTGAAAAGAGACGGTTTTGAGTCATCCTAAACCAAGAGCTTTTCAAGTTCCTCCAGCCCTTACAGTGACTTCTGTTTTTCAACCACAGATTTTGTGCAGGCAATGTAAAATCCCCATTAACTATTGCATGTTTGTTACTGTGCTTGTAATCATATTCTTGGTAGAGTCTCAAACATACTTAGTTTTACATTGGGTATGTAAAAATAAATTTTAGGTTGCATCAGAACACCTTGATTTTCTGTCACAGTAGGATGTACAAATGCTCATGGTATGGAAGCAGAAAAAGATGGAAGACTTATTATAGTACACATGCTGAAAAAACCCCGCTCTTTTCTTCTTGAGAAAAAAATCTCATAACGTTGCCAAGTGTCACTTCTGCTTCAACTATCCGTCTGTTTGGTTATTTCTCCCTTTCCAAACATAAAATAAATTGAGATTCCCAAGTCAAAAAAAACCTCAGTGGTCAACTTACGTGAGATCACTGTCCTCTGCAAACACACTTCAGTTTCTGTACTTGTATAGTTTTTAGATAGGCTTATTTTTATATGCACTGTTTTGTGGACTGTATTTGGGGACTTTACAATACAGGCTGAGTACTCCGGATATTCTGGTGCAAGTGGGGTTTCCTCTGCTGTTGTCGACAGTGGTTCTTCTTTCCAGTTTTAGTTGCTGTAGCTACTTCTGTTTTTTCAAACAGTTGCTACTTCTAATTGCCTTGCAGCAGGAGAGGTGATCGCTGTTTTGTTTCTCTCACCTGGGAACTAAAGGCTTCACCTTCACAATGGCTCTTCAGACGTAGGGGGGTGAGAATTCTGAGCCTCTCTTTTTTCATTTTCTTAGGTTTTTTGGATACGTAAAACTCCACCTGATAACACCCTATAGAGTGCATGAGCTTTACTTCAGTATACACTCCAAACAGTCACTTTCAAAGCCATTTCCAAAGTCCAGACAGTTATTGGTCCCCTCTCATGGAACATAACTGCGAAGTCCTTTTTTCAAATTTAAGGTCACCGGAACTTCAGAATACCTTTACGGTAAAGTATTTTACAGAATGACTCTGGGAGTCCTTGTTAATTACCTGCAGTTAGATATACAGAATTCCATAATGCCGGGAAAATAATTCTGTAACTTGAAATCTGATAATAAGAGAACAGCTATGAGAATTCATAGTGCCTCTGGTCTCCACATACAGCTGAAACAGGATTAACCTGACCTGACCTGGCCAGTAGTGAGGTAGATTGCTGGTCTGAAATCTGTCCTGAAACTCTGGATCAAAATATGCATGAAGACGGGATAGGAGCATTGTGGAGGTGATGCACTGGATCCTTGGAGAGCGGGAAGAGGAAAAAGTGCCTGTTGCATTGATCAATATTGCTTTCAGCCATTATTAGATGTACTGATTCTGGAGCTTCTCCTCTGATATAGGGCTTGCATCTTATTTCCTTTACTACAGTGGGGCAGCACAGGGAGAAAATACCTTGTTGATTAAATGAACTGTTTGGTCACACTTGCTCAAATTTACTTTAAGCTGCTCAGAGAATTTTGGCCGAACACAAAGGTGACAAAAGATGGCCCCTAGCTTTAGTGTTGAGATCCGTTGTAGTTGCGTGTGTCTCTCAAAGGATGCAGCTTGTTGGAACCAAAAGTTACACGTGTGCTAACATGAAGGATGTTGAGCTGAGTTATTAATTTCTGAATTATTAATAACTCATTGCTGTTATTAATTAGTTAATATGCTGTAAAACTTTTCTTTCCCTTGAAGAAAAACAATTTTTTCCCCTCAGAAATACAGTTATTGTAAAACAACATCTTTCTCAGCTGTAAAGTTTAGTTACTGAGATACTCCGGAGCCATGCAACCTTGATAAAAACGCCTATCGAATTAATCAAGATGAATTTTCATTTTGTTTCTGGAGTCCTTTTGAAAGGCTTTCTTTCAGTGTCTGATTAAAGCCTGCCTATCTCTCTAGATATTTTATCTCCTAACGAGAAGACACAGGTTTACAACTTCTAACAGTACGTCCATCTGACACAGTAAGCTAATTTCTGGTCCCAAGAGTTTGCATTTTTGCTTGGAAGAATACAAAGTATTTTACATTCCTGTCTTCTTTAGGTGAAACACCCCAAACTGAAAAACAAGAATAATGCGTCACAACAGATAATTGTAAATCTTCAAATTCCAGTTTTCTGTCAGTACAGCAATAAGTGTGTACTTTGCTTCAGAAGTTGCGCATGGTGTTAAGTATTGTGTACATGTTTCTCGATATGCCCTTTGTTACAGGTACTGTAGCACAGAATGGTCTTCTGATTTTGCCAACCTTAGTTGTCAAAAAACCAGTAGTTCCTACTTCATCCCTTGAAATGTCATAATAACCTTCATTAATTTGAGTTTGTTTTCCATGGTAATATTTTCAAAAACTTGGCTTTTTACTTTCATTAATTATAATAACACATCATGATCACTGCTTCTGTTTGTGTTGGGTTTTTCTTCACCTCTCAAAATCTGTAGTTGAGTGTTCAGATTTCATACTGATGGCACGTGTTATAGCGTGGTTCTTGCTTGAAGCTTTTGTGTTAGCCAGTTCTGATAGAAGGCCATCCCGCTGCAGAGCAGGGGGACAGAACTGGTGTTTTGAGTGAAAACTTGGAAGCTATGTTTTGCATCTTAAATTTCTAGCTTGTTTTAGTTCAAGAAGTTGATTGTGGATACCTTCCCATAAATGCCAAAGATGGACTATTTGGTTAAAAATTAACCAAAGTGAAGACTGTGCTTGAGAGATGTGTTATGAAAATCTGTTTGCCCTAAACTGGATTCCAGCTTTTTGTTTTGCTCTGTTACTGGTGTTTTTTTTCTGAAGCTGATCTCTCTGTCTATGGAATCAGAACGTGTTGTCTGCAACCACAGCACCAGCTGGCAAATAGCTTGGAACTGAATTTAAAAATAAAACATTCAAAAGAGGAAAGAGTCTTGGTTTCGTTACTTTATCTGTTGTTTTGGTGTTGAACATCTTGCTGTACCTCAGAAATACAAGGAATCATATAATGGAAACCTTTTTCCTTCTTCAGGTTCTGTAGAAAAGAAGCAACAGAGAAGATCGATTCGAACCCGCTCAGAGTCTGAGAAATCCACTGAAGTTGTGCCAAAGAAGAAGATCAAAAAGGAGCAGGTTGGCTTCCTCCATGTAGAGAGTTAAAATATATTGTATTCATAAATGTTGTGGCTTATATTGGTGCCTTTTTATTTTTCTCCATTTTTCCCCATCGGGTTTCGTTTTGGACTATCCTTCATGAAATCCCCTTGTCAATACCATTGCTGTGACTCTGCTACTGGCATCTTCACAGTATCAGTCAGGCTATGGAAAATGGGAACTCAATGATGCAAGACTCCTAATGAACCTGCCATGTTTACTTTGAGATTTCTGTTATGAGCAAAATGATTTTGTTTCAGTAATTTCTATTTGATGGAATTGCCACCAGGTTCCTTCCTTTTGCTCTTGATTTAGCTGCTGGTTTGTATTGAGGTTTTGTTTTTCAAATGAAGTTAGACTGATTAATCTGACCAGTTTTGAAAATGGACTTTAAGAATGATTTAACTTAAAGATGAATAGTCAGACTTCTATGTTGGCAGACATCAGCAAAACAGGTCTTCTGGGATATACGTTTTTTTTTTTTCCTTAAGTAGATCTAACATGTACAGGGCATTCCTTTAATCTGGATGTCAGACAGACAAATGTTGTTGCTTTAAAAAAAATTATAAAAAATTTTGCGTGGAAATGAGTAGGAAAGTTCAGTGGATGGACATTAGTATTAAAAACTGAATACACTTTTTAACAAGTTTGTCAAAGTTGTTGGTTCTTTTCCTTACATGGTTGATTTTCCCACTTCGAGGGCCTCTCCACTTGAAACCTGAGAATTTTATATAAAATGTTTCATAGTATAGCTTTTACCAGTGAGAATTTTTAAAAAGGGACATTCAGGCTAAAGATTTATATGGGAAGGGGGAAAACTTGTTTTTATCTCTTTTATTTTAATTTATTCTTTGCCCTTTATGCTTTGTTTTGCACTTCTTCACTTCAGAGATTGAAAGTGGACCCAGTTGCTTTCTTTTTTTTTTTTCATATTTTTCTTTTGATGCCATAGCATTTACATCTGTGTTCAGCAGACGAATGCTCTAACTCTAGAAAGTTTCTTGCTGAAACTTTGAAGCAACTTAAATGTTGGGCATAAGATACCTGATGTAGTCCCTTAAGCCTCTTGTCATGAGGTGTTGCAGCCTCCCTATTTTCAAATGAGTTATTTTACGTTTGTAAATGTTTCTTAATTTAACAAAGGTATAAGAACCAACAATATGAACTTCATGGATCCCGGTTAGCTTTGCTTGCTTATATTATCTAGCTAACTAAGACTATGAACATTAAAGTGCTTTTCTCAGGAAAAGTATATGACTAAAAATTAAACACAGATGCACTGTAATGCGCATAACCTTGAATGTATTAAGTTATATTAAAAAAAAAAACCTTACTAACTTCTTACAATTATGCAACAATATTTGTTACCCAAAGTCAAGTTTTCTTGCAACTGATTCCCAAATTAGTCTGCAACAACTTGGTATAAAATTATAACTGGAACGAGTACAATTAATGGGAAAAACAAAATGTTAATGCTACTGTTACAGTGACTAGTGGAGAAATAAAAGTGATTGTTTAGATTTTATATTTGTATTACGAAATGTATCCTATACAAATCCTTCTATTGTATGTTTTTACCTATTGTACAACAAAATAAAATATTTTTTAAAAAAATTATAGAATAATCCTTAAATATTTACTAAATGTGTTTCTACATGCATATGTAACCACATTGTAAAGAAATTACTTGTAATTCTTAAGCTTAAAAACAGGAATTTAGGCAACAGCTCTCTTCTATAATTATTATACAGTCGCCAAATTCTCACGTGTTACATGTACATTGGCAGAACAGTTTCTAGACTTATCCTTCTGATATAGGATCGAGAACTTGAAGCGCTTTTGCAAGGTTGTAAACTTGTCTGCTTAAGTGTATACTGACATTGAGTTTCCAGCTGTATAGAGCCCTGCAACGCTGTGTGCGAAGTCCGTCTCGCCATCGCTGGGCGCCTTGCAGCACTCTATACAGAGAGAAAGTCTGTTCCCAGGAGCTCAAGAGTGCATGCTTGGTGGAAGTGCCTTAAATGGCAGTGCATTAAGTGTCTCACTAACCCGAGTGTCATACCTGTTAAGGGGAACTTGTGCTTACACAGGTGTGGGGTTTTACAAAAGCATCAGGGTTGGCTGCCAAAACGATCCCCGCTCCTGCCTGCTGGACACGGATAAAGCTTTCCTGTCATCTTCATGCCCAAAGGGAGTGATTGAAAAGGACCTTGCTAGTGAACGTATGGCTGCCTTGTCTCCTGGCATTCAGCATAGGCAGCTAGGATTAAATCCAACAGGACAAGAAGGCTCACGCTAAGAAGGGGATGACAGACTACATCAGAGTTCAGAGATGCTAATCACTTAAACTTTAATGTGTTCTTTTTAATACTAGGGAGAAAAATTCCTCTGGTTTTAACTATGGATTTTCCTATTCAAACAGGTTGAAATGGTTCCACTGACAGCAGTGAAGACAGGATTGCAGAAAGGTGAGTTACATATGAAAATAAACTTCATTAAAACTTCCTGGCTCATCACACTTCGGCAATGGGTTTCGTTCTGTGTCAACTGCAGAGGTCTTAATGCTTTCTGGTGATGAACATGATAGATGCTGATCTTAATTTCTCTTGTGGGGGGTTTTTTGGGGGGGAGGTTGTTGTTCATTTGCGCATTGCTAGTTGGAAAGATAGTGTTTGTTAATGTGCTGTAAGCACATAATAAAAAGTCCTTCTTCTGGATATTTCTTAAAAAAAAAAAGTCTTTGCTTAGCCATATTTTAAAGATGAATGATGAGGAGGTAATCTCCTAAGGGTTTATCATCTGTTATAGACAATTTAGTAGCTTCCTCCACTATGTCAGCATGTTTAGAAGTTTGTCGGAAGGTCTTCCTAGGGTGGTTTTCAGTTAATTAGCTTTTCAGGGAGAATTAAACTGGTATCAAAATTGCAGACTGAAAATTAAGGCTAGCAAACAAAGTACAGTTTCAGGCTGTCTCTCATCTTTCTTTTCCTTTACTAATTTTAAGCAAAAAGTTGCGAACATATATTAAAACTAATTTTAGATTGTTGTGTTAAGGTGCCAGCGAGATTTCAGATTCTTGTAAACCTTTAAAGAAAAGGAGTCGTGCTTCAACTGATGTAGAACTGACTAGTTCAGCTTACAGAGATACATCTGACTCTGATTCAAGAGGACTTAATGATTTACAGGTAAAGGCATATTGTTTCGTACAGGCACTTCTTCGTTTAATCTGTCAGTATAATAGACTTTTCAGTTGCATATTGCTAAGTATGTGAACACTGTATTTTCTACAAATTTCATGTCTTTTATTGTCTAAAAAATAAAGCCTAGTCTTTTTCTTTCTAATCTCCTCCATTGTACTGATATAAAAAAAGTTGCAATCTTTCTTTACAAATTTTCCTACTTCTTTGTCTGGCAAAACATTGGTTTAGATCACTGACTTGGTTTGCTCTTTGGAAGGTTGTTAGATTCTTTGGGAATTGGGGGATGCTGCTTTATTTGGTGTAAAACTGAGAGGTGTCTGGAAAAAGTAAGATAGATATCTTGCTTGTACAGCTAAAAGATACGTCAAGAAGGCAGCACTTGTATCCTTCTAACGAAGTTCAGCAACTTTCAAGGACCTTTGCATCTCTTGACATATTGAATGATCTTTTAATCAGTGGTGACATAAATATTTTTTCACAATGTGGTTGTCCTTTGGAAGTGTCTTGTTTGAGTGTCTTGGATTTTTCCTCTTTGTAGGGTAGTTTTGGAAAACGTTCAGACAGCCCATCAGCTACTGCCGATGCTGATGCTTCTGATGTGCAGTCGGTAGACTCTAGCTTGTCCAGGAGAGGAACTGGAACAAATAAAAAAGACACTGTTTGTCAGGTAAATGATGGTACTGTAAAGAAATGAATACTAAAGATGTATCATCCATTTCTGTTAGTTTGAACTGAGAGACTTTTCAAATTACACTACTTTGTTTTAACCATGTCTCATAATTCGACATCTCAGATAAAATATTTAGGCTTTTAGGAGTTTTTGTGCTCTGGAAATGATTTATAGGTTCTCCCACATGCTAGGAAGCTCAAAAGCTAGAAAGTGGGATCTAATCCATACCTGCTGTAGTAAGTAGAAAAAGTAGATGCCATTTTCTGCTCCATTCAGAGATTCTAGATGTTCTTTCAAGATAGGGCAGAGTGAGAATTTTCCAGTATTTTGGAGAGAAAATCCTGGAATCTTCTGACGAGTTTCCTGGTCAGTTGTAAGGGAACAAGCTTCTCTTGCTCTGCAGGTGCATGAGAAAACGAGGAGTCCAGATAGATCTGTAGTGCCTCTCCTATCTCTGTCCAGGCTCACACTGTTATCAGAGCAAGATGCAGAAAGTGCTGGGATTGTCTCCAGCCCAGAGAATTTCCAGGTCTGCTGTGGGATGTAGGCCAGTTCTCTTGCCTTATCTTAACTCTGAAGAGATTTCAGCCAGATTCTATGTTAACTTCTGGTAGTCATTTGCATTTAAGTCTGTCAGGTACCTTTTGTTCTCTGATTAGCTGTCTGCTTGTTTAAGATCTGCGAGAGCTCTGGCGAGTCTTTGGTGTCCTGCGAGGGCGAGTGTTGCAGCGTCTTTCATATGGAGTGTCTCGGCCTCAAGTCAATGCCCGATGAGAAGTTCATCTGCACTGAGTGTAAAAATGGTGAGTGTGTCTGAAAAAACAGTCCTGTGTCTGAAAAATGGGGAGGGATTTCCCACTTTGCTAAGGAGCCATATTCTGGTCAGAGCAAACTGAGATGGTAAGTTTCTAGGTTTTGGGAGTGGGTTTGATTTATTCTATTATTTTTTAACCTTTGAGGCCAGATTCTCATTTCCCACTTAGCAAGTACCTGGTAAGAAAAAAAGTAATAGCGGCTTAAGGTTTTACTCAGAATAAGGGGCTTTTATGTTAACAGCAATTACATAGTTATTGTGGATTATAGTAACTCGCTTACCTGTTTGAAGGGAAGGAGCCTGTGTTGCTCAAGCCAGCGTAACAGTTCGCTTCATAATGTTTTTTAACAACATCTATCTCAAAGAATGGGCCGTTACAGCTGGGCTTCCTTATTCTTTCTTTTATAAGGAGAACATACGTGCTTTTCATGCAAACTTCCTGGCAAAGATGTGAAGCGCTGTTCCGTCAACACATGCGGTAAATTTTATCACGAGGCCTGTGTTCGCAAGTTTGCCACTGCTCTGTTTGAGTCGCGAGGATTTCGTTGCCCGCAGCATTGCTGTAGTGCCTGCTCAATGGATAAGGATATTCATAAGGCAAGCAAAGGTGAGAACAGAGCTGGCTTTGAACAGGAGGAAACTCAAATGCGTCATCACAATAACAATGAATATAACTCTACCCTCTGTAATGCAGCATGCAGCAAGGAACAAGGGTTTCCTTCTTAATGAGGTCATTAACTTAAGCCTGTCGTGGGTGGGGAAAAAAGCTAGCAGCCTGAGACTGCTGTTGAAGTGTACCTGGATCCGCAACACTTAAGTCATCTTTTGTTGCTGGGTTTAATGGAAGCCAAGGGTTAGTAGTGCAAGGCCAAAGAATGTTTGGGGGTTTTTTTTAAAAGACAGTTGGTAGTGGCCTTTAGAGCAATTACTTTTCAAGGAAAAAAGAATCCTTTTAGAATTTAACCAAAATATTTAAACAAAACAAGTAGACTGTAGAATGATTAAACCCATGTATTTTTTCTTAACAGAGTTTTAAAGTGAAAGTTAAGAGTTAATTTTTGTGGATTTTTTTTTTTTTAAGATGTAAATGTTTGTTTTAATCTAGTACTCTGATTGGAATAAAAATCAGCCTTGCATCTGTCTGTGGTGTCTTCTACCATATCCTGACTCCAGGGTGACATGGTGCATTTTTCTGCATTTATATTAAACAGGTCGCATGGTGAGATGTTTCAGATGTCCCATTGCCTATCACTCAGGAGATGGCTGTATTGCTGCAGGAAGCTTGTTTGTGTCATCCCACATTCTCATCTGTAGTAACCATTCCAAAAGGAATCACTCCTCATCAGCTGTAAATGTAGGCTTTTGTTTCGTTTGTGCAAGAGGTGAGCACACTTGTTTTTTCCCGTTTTATAGTTCTATGGTCACTTGTGCAGTTTAGTGATAAAAATAATGTATTTCATAAAGAACTCCTCCCTTAGGGCTCTCTGGGATTTAAATGCTGCCTGTGATTTTTTTACTTTTTTTTTTTTTTTTTGGTCAGCAGTTCTCATGAGACTTCCACTTGCTATTTTGGTCCATAATATTTGATACTCAGAAATAGCGATAGGTACTCAGAAGGCCTACTTGTTTTGCCAGTAGGAAAAAGTGGATGCCAAGCCTCTAATTCCAGCCATTGCAAGCTGAGAATGGATGCTGTGTTTTTATTTGCTGTCTATTAAGCAGAATGGGATTCTTTTACCACTCACAAACTTAAAACTGTTTAAATTTTTAAGGCTAAAAGGTAGTATTTACTCACGAACTAGAAAAACTCATTTTAATTTATAACTACCATTGCATTTGAGAACTTTGAAAGAAAAAGCATTTGTAATAGTGTATAAACAAGTTTCATGCTGAGATTTTCCATATGCCAAAGTTCTCTTTTTTCTTTTTTTTTTTTTTTTTTTCCCCCCTTCCACTTGTTACTTTTATGGCTCTTAAGTTACTAGTCTTCTGCCAGATAGCAGGTTGAAAAGGTTGGGTGCATCAGTTGCTTTAGTCTCATAATGCAAAAATATCGTTATTATCTCAGATTAATCAAAGTGACAGGGTTAGGTATTTGAATAAAAGTATGTATCTTACACAGTATTTCAAAAGTTTGTTAGATATATTCTTTTCAGCAGCTTTGAAAGTCACTAATAAGGAAATGAAAATGAGATGAATCCTGAAGTTACATGTTTTCACTTGTGTTCATTCAGTTGGAGGCTGAGTATGAGAAAGATTGCCTTGAATTTGCAAGAGCAGAGTAGTAATTAAAGATCTTTGAATAGGAAGGGAAAGATGGTGCCAGAATAATTTCCTTTCTACCTCTCTCCTTTGTTCCTCTTTTCTCATTTCCAAGTAATTTAGGAGCCATCACAAAGGATCAAGTTTAAAATAAAATATTAAAAAAATCAGAAGCTCAGAGAGAAACAGTAAGTTTCTCTTTTTTCTTTAGAAAAAAGCTCTTCTGAATGTGTAAAAAGATGTTTACAACATGGTTCAGTGTTTCTCCTTTTGTGGGCTTATTTAATCGTTTTGGGGCCACCCCAAAACAGGATATGTGTGATGTGACTCACATCAGCATTGCATAAATGTACACATGCAAATTTGACATTGTATGTGTCTTTATGCTCTTTTATTTTAGGTTTTTAGGTAGCCTTATATATGTTTAGTGTTTTAATTTTGGTTGATGATATTATTACATGTACAAATGCACAGTCTGAACAACAAAACCAGGCCAGTTTCCATGTCTTTGAAATAGAGTTAGCTGAAAATGTGTGATGTAGCATTCTGTTAGCAGATGCTTTGGGGCATTCCGCATCAGATGCGAACTCTGAGAAAAATGAGTACCTATCCTTCAACATTATTAATTTAACCAACGGTTATGTCCAAAAGCCCAAGCTAAATACATAGAAAGAAGTTGTTTGTTTTCTAGAGCTAGAGTAGAATCATTAAAAACAATTTCTGTGGGAGGTAGAGCAGTTCCATAATATTTTCAGCACTTTGGTTTTATGTTTTTTATCTCAGTTGTCCGGAGTCAGTCTGGTCCCAGGATCAGATATAGGTTTATGACAGAAGAGTTTCTGTGGATCTTCCGTGGTTTGAATGTCAGAGTAGAAATGTCTCTCGGCAAGGTCCAACAGTGGCTTTAGTCTGCCCCTGTAAGTATTAACATGAAGAATTCTGTACAGTAGGATGATGTCTTGTCCTGCTGCTCTGCTCCTGCATGAGGTAGGTCATGGGATCTTAGCTATTAGAGAACCACACTGAGGCGGACGTCGCTGATCTCAATTATGAAAGCTGTGTTTGTACTAAGATGTGAATGGAAAGCAATGGCAGGCTTTTGCCATTGGGCTTATCCTAAGTGTTTGGTTTTCTACCAATTTTAAAACACTATTAAGCTGTAGTATCCAAATATCTTGCATGATACAAACCAGCTAAATAAATTTCTTCAAAATTGTACTTTATTAAACCTGTGGCCAGCTACTACAGATGCCTGAAGATGACTTAAGATCCAAATATCATGGAAGAGCCTACTTAGATTATAAATCTGCAGTAGTTTGTTACAGGTACATATGAAGGTGAACCTCCTTGGGAGTTTTTTCTCCAAGTTTTGGCTACTGACTCTGTGACGCAAAGGTGTAAAACAGAGGCCTCCTAGTTCTCTTGAGTAGAACCTATTTAAAAGCTTTATGAAAAGGAATACCTGCTATTTGGCATCCACCTTATATATGTGACACAGAAATCAGAATTTAGGAGTAGAATTTCAAAACTGAATTACAGTAAAGGAGTCTTATGCTTGCTGGAGATGCAGAGCTGCATTTATTTCTAAAAAATAAATGAAGTGCAGAAGAAAGTTTTCTTTTTTTTTTTTTTTACTTTTTTTTTTTTTTTACTTTTTTTTTCATTTGACATTGTTTTAGTAATTCTGTTTATACTGAATCTAGCTTCATCAGAGATGAAACTACAGAAGTCTGTATTTTCTCCTGGCAATATAAGTAACCTCTGAACCCCAGCAGATGGAACTTCCTGTCCTGTATATTCACTAAGTCTTAGTAATGAGAACTTGAAAAGTTACAAACCGCTACCACTGACTGAATCCTCTGTATTTTACAGCAACTATGTACTTGTTCTTCTAGAAAATTTTTGTGGGGTTTGTTTCTACTAGGCATAGCTGGAATCAGGAGCCAGTGTGCTTCACCGAAGAAAGATTGTGCGAGGTTTACATTTAGCAAACTCCCCCGGATGGGTTGAATTGAGTCCTGTCTAGTCATATGTGGTCAGCATGAGGGACATAAGGTGAGGACAGCATCTGTGGCAGGAGCACTGAGAGTACCTGCTCAGAAAGAAATGGGGAACTGAATGCTTTAGAAATACTTGGGCATCTGTATGTGAGAACGGTTATTTAATTAGTTTTAGTTGGTGTCAGAAGGAGGAACTTTGTATTTGGATGCAAAGCATTACTGAAGTGAGAAAATGTAGATATGAGACAATCTGTAAAATACACAAACTTGCTTATCATGAGGTACTTCAGATACGGTATATTTTAAGACTTCTTATTCACCTTCCTGAAATATCCTTCATTAAGCACATTATAGTTCACCTAATTGCATGCGTAGGTCATACTTGTTTTATCAATCCTCCTGAGGACATGCTTTCCAGGTAGGCTGACACTATTCTCCTTACAGCAGTTTTTTAGGCACCCCATTTTGAAAGCTTCTCTACAGCACTCAGCTCTGCGTGTGTCCCACAAGGGGAAGAATTGGCGGCTTTCTTGGTAGCTCATCTTTCCTGCTTCTTTGGGTCTCAGTTGCTCTGCTCTTCCCATGAATTACTGGCCAAGTGCTTCTGATCTGTAGCTATGGGGCAGTCACCTGGGCTGCCTAGCTCTTTGGAGCAATGAGGAAAAACTCTTCTTGGTAAAGAAAGACAGAGAAATGCAAACACATCGTTTGAAATAAAGGTATATAGGAGAACAGAGTGCTTGACTGCTCAAAGTAGCTGTGGGAGGGCAGGCTTGGTGGAGCTTTACTTAAAAACAAACGGCGTAGGGCAGAACTTTCATCCATTCTTTCCCCTCTGGTGCCTTGCAGAATCACTGACCCCCCTTGTTATTTTTTTCCAACACAACTGTAAAGGCAAAATGCTTTCATAGATAAGATCTTAGAGATAGATTTGTAATAAGTGGGGTGGTGAGTTCTTCTGTACAACATCCACTTTTTCAGTTTGTAGCCCCAACTAACAGCATGACCTTTGATGCAGTGACCATCATCCCCCAGCTCTTCAAATTAGCTTGCTTTTTTCATTTGGGAGGGAGGGTGGGTCACACAGATTTAAAATTGGTTGCTTTTCTTGTGCTTTTCTATAAATGCATAAATTAAGGGTAAAAGCACAATTGAAAATCCACTTAGAAGCAGCTTATTCATCATAAGCTTTTCCAGTTAAGTTTAATTTAGTCTCTCCAACACATAACCTCTTTCTTAGTGAAGAAACTTTCTGTCAGACTTTTCTTTTTCTTCATTTTATCTTTTTTTTCATTCACACATATATGCATTAGAGGTGTTCATTTGATTTATTTTATTTTCTCCTTTATGGAATCATGGGTAGTTTCATTGCAACTCATCTCTTTCTGTTTGTTTCGTATAGGGTTGGTAGTGCAGGATCATTCAGACCCCCTGTTCAGTTCATATGCCTATAAGTCCCACTACCTACTGAATGAATCAAATCGTGCTGAGTTGATGAAATTACCTATGATTCCTCCTCCTTCGTCAGCTTCCAAAAAGAAATGTGAGAAAGGTAACCAAAATAGTTTCTTTCTCTTTAATTTACTTTCGCTTTTTCTATTATTTCTCTCTCTTTAAATCAAACGAGAAATGTCTGCTTGTCAAGCACCACTTACTGCTTTTCAGTAAACTTCACTCATTGATTATTGTGAGCGTGTGTTCATGTTGTGGCAATTTTTTTATTACAAAAGGGCTTAAAATAATTGCTGTCACTAAATTCTCCTTGAAAGAGGTTAAATCATTTTGTATCTGGCCTAGGCTATTCCAGCCTCAGGGCTGCTATTTACACAGTAATGTGTAGGGGAGGCAAATAGAGCTTGATATTGTTGCCGCTTAGTACTTACCAGGATGATGTAAAACAGCTTCTTAAATTGATTTTATGTATGGAAGAAGAGGGGGGATGTTCCGTTTCAGGTCTTCTAGGTAGCTTCTGCAGAGCCTGAGAGAAGAAAGGATTTTTCAGGTTGAACGAGGGTGGGTACTGTCTCCATCCAGAGGATGTCCGAAGGGGGGAAGGCAGTGAGGTTTTGCCTGCATATGCGTCCATTAGTCCTTGGGCCTCGCGTTCCGCCTCCGCTAGCCTGGGACAGCCAGTGCTCCTTCCCCTCCTCGTGGGACGGGTACTCGCTTTCTGAAGCAGTGCTGCACGTAGGAGCGGCAGGAGATGCTAGATCGCGGGCGGACAGGCTTTCTGTCCTGTGCAGAAAACCCTGCAGCTCCAGGAGAGAGGCTGGTGTGGGTGGTGGTGTAGCATCTCAGAAAACCTTACGGGGAGGTAACTGTTGTCTGTATAAAATACTCAGATGTAATATTTTATTCCCCACAGAAATTTGATTTCCCGAGAGTGTTCAGAAACGGTGCCCAATTAACCATTCTAAAGTTAGGTTACTTTGAACGTTGCTAGATTGATGGCTTTCAGTAGTTCCTGTAATTCCTGAAAACAAAAATTATTTTGAGCCCTCTGCTTAGCTTGAGCAATATCTTACTAATGCATCCTGAGAGCAAAGTGTTGGGTTTTTTTCTTGCTTAGCACTGAAAGTTTTGTGTTTGATTTTGTTTGATTTTTGCATCTCTTGGCATTTTACCATGTTGGATAATGTTTCAGTAATTTACACTGGGTCTGTATTTCCTCTGAAATAACATTTGCAAAAAAATACTTTAAAAGTTAAAATTCTGTTATGGGTTTGGGGAGCTCTGGAAAATCCACATGGCTGGATTTTACTGTTTTTAGCAGAGGAAATACAGTATTGGTCATGCAACTGATTTGTTTAAGGAATGCTTATTGTGACATGCAACAATCAATTAATGCAATGATATTTTTGAAAGTCTATAGGTGGACAAGATTTTCTGATAAATGTTTGAAAGTTACTATTCACACTTTTTATATTGTGATTGAAAATTGCTTTAAATACTGTCAAGTCTATCCCAGATTTTCCATCTGGGACAAGAAAACTTGTTAATTTTTTTAAAATCTATACACCTATAAAAATGCATATATATATATTTTATATACTTACATATATAAAATATTACAATATGTGTAATGTATCAAGTCTTATTGTATGAGCTGCTTTGTTTGCTGAGGGTGGCTTAGAGATGTGCTGTGGCTCTCCACGTTTAATACATCTGCCAAAATACAAGCCAGCCAAAACAACTTTTGTCCAAATAAGTGTAAACTTCAGAAATTAATGTTAACCACTATGCTAAGATTTCCTTTGTGCTCAAAAGGAACTTGGGATGGGGACAACTTGTGTGGTGTCTCATTCTGCATTATATACTGTGCTCATACTGGTAAACTTTTCTTTTTGTGGAATAAACAAACTTATTACAATTATTTTATAATGTCCTTGGCACAGAAAAGCATTGATCAACCTATAGGCTGTGGGGTTTTTTAATGCACACTAACTGATTGCTGGGGGATTCAGTCATAACAATGTTGATTGAAAAAGTGTTTCTTAAAAATTTGGTTATTTGTCATTGTTTTGGCTGTCACCAAAGAAATAAGCCAAAGTTTCGGCCATCACTAGCGGTGCTGCTTTCAGATGCCATGCTTCCTTTGGGAATGTTGCTTCTCCTGCCAGCTTACCTCATGTTTACAAAATACTCAGCTGCTTTTTTGTGTTATCTTTGATGCAGTTAAGAGTCACAGCTTGCACTTCAGATGATTGCACTGCACAGTCTTTTTTAACCAACGTTGTTACGTTTGACTTGATCCCTTTCTTTTGCCATTTTTTTCTGTGGGGCAAACGAGAATGTAGAATGGATGATTTAAAATTAATGTCAATTGCTATGCACAGGGGGAAGCAAATCCTTACTTCTATAAACCAAGCAGGGTTTCTTTGTTTAAAGGTGGAAAACTCTTGTGCTGTGAATCCTGCCCAGCTTCCTTTCACCCTGAGTGTCTCAACATAGAAATGCCTGAAGGATGCTGGAATTGCAATGACTGTAAAGCTGGCAAGAAGCTACGTTACAAGCAGATCGTTTGGGTCAAGCTTGGAAATTACAGGCAAGTTCGCTATTTTTGTTTTTTAATGCTTTGGATGTTTTTAACGTACTATTAGAATTACAGGAAGATAACTTAAAGCAGCTCAGTCTTCGTAAACAAGAACTAGAACATCTACTTTGTGTCAGACATCAATGTCGCCCTTGAAATTAAATTCTCCTGCTTTTTCCAGGCAATGATGGATACTTCATTGTGCTTACATTTGCTCTGTAGAGCATAATAGTGATATGGAAAACCAGGGGCTGTCCTATAGAACCAAAATGTCCTAGCTTGTGTTTGCTGTTTGTCACCTGCAGGAATACAAGCATTTACAGGTGATCTTAGAAATCCACTCTCATGCCATGTATGTTCTTAAAAGGCTTTTCCAAAATTTGGATTAAGAACTTTTCTTGTGTTTTACATGGTGCTTCCCAAGCATTGCCAGAGGGAGCCTTGATTGATTGCATAAGGAAGGAGTTATTTCTTTAAGGAAGGAAACTGGCTTTTATTTCTCAATCCAGTTAGGCAAACCCAGGAGCTAAGGCTATGGTTCAGGGAACTTACATTCTTCTTTTTTTTTTTTTTTTTTCTGCTTCTCAGGTGGTGGCCAGCAGAGATCTGCAATCCCAGGTCTGTGCCTCTCAACATACAGGGCCTCAAACATGATATCGGGGACTTCCCAGTATTTTTCTTTGGTTCACATGACTACTATTGGGTACACCAGGGCAGAGTTTTCCCTTATGTTGAAGGAGATAAAAGCTTTGCAGAGGGGCAAACTAGTATTAACAAGACCTTCAAGAAAGGTAAAATCAAACAAAGTTTATAGTGGTTTATGACAAAAATTCCACGTGTTTGTGTCTCCATCACCACTTAACCTGCATGGGAATATTATGTGACTAGTGTTCTGTGTTCACGTAAAATTGCAAACATTATGTAGATCCCTTGACTGCAGATAAAAATGTGTTTCTTTAAGTGCCTACTCATCGTGTATTGTTGTGGGCAAGTTCAATTCTTCCACAAACTGGGACATGTTAAGATGGAGCTTGGGCTCTGCTGCATGGGATCATTGTTCAGTATCTCAGTACCTACTGAAAAGTACCTGATGATAGATTCATGTTATACTGCAGTAACACATTTCTAGCTTGTGTTTTTGTTTATAGAGTTCTATTCCTAGCTTTAAAAAAAAAAAATTAAATACATATATGTATATATTTGATTAACAGCAGCTGGTGCTAATTGCTTTCTATTTTGAACTCCCTTGCACAGCACTTGAAGAAGCGGCAAAGCGCTTCCAGGAGCTGAAAGCACAAAGAGAAAGCAAAGAGGCATTAGAAATTGAAAGGAATTCAAGGAAACCTCCACCTTACAAACACATTAAAGTGAGTTGGCTTCTTTCTTTTCCTATTTTTATTCTATGCATAAGCTAGCTATGTATTTAAACCAATATCTGTAACAATTAAAGCTTAAGGAAATTCAAATAAATCATTCTGGTGTTCTTTTCAAGAATCTTTTGTTCTGTCTTACAGTACCATAAAACATTCTTTTAGCAGAGTATTTGTGAAGGAGTTGGTTAAAGAACAGTTTTACCTAAAGTAGAATTTTGCTGGTTGCAAGCTCGTCTCATGTGTCTTAGATACATGCTGGCTGTTGCAACTTACTAAACTTTGTTAACACTGACCTCAATATTAGTAGGAGTACCGGCTGCTCATCCTACTGCAGACTGCAGAGTCTGCCTCTTGCCAGCAATTTTGGACACATAGGACTTGGTTTTGTTCCTTTAATGTTTTTAGTTTTAATTGGAAGAAATCCCAGTGATGTACTTGATAAACTTTGTGTGCTTTGAGTTCCTGAACCAGTAATTTTACTGGGGAGAGATTCATGCTGTACTGTCTGGAGTCACGAGTTTTAATGTCCTTCGCTTAAATTGCTTACTATTGGCTTCTCTGAACAGTGTATGTCCCCAGTTAGCAGTTGAGTGGCAACTACCATCTGTAAAAGTGCATGCACGTGTCTGCTGCTGAATTGCAGGAAGTATACTTGTTGTGACACACTATCCTTCAAAAGGGTCTAGAGGAAAAATAATGACATAATCATTATTTTCTTGCCTTCTCATGTCAGTTGATGATATACCTCCAATAAAGCTATTAAGTCTGTGTCCTTTGTGTATTGTCTTCATCATTTATTCTTTTTTTTCCTTTGTTCCACAGTCCAACAAGGTAATAGGGAAGGTTCAGATTCAGGTAGCTGATCTGTCAGAAATCCCTCGCTGTAACTGCAAGCCATCGGATGAGAACCCCTGTGGCCTGGAGTCAGAGTGTCTGAACAGGATGCTGCAGTATGAGTGCCATCCCCAGGTGTGCCCAGCAGGAGAGCGGTGTCAGAACCAGTGTTTCACCAAAAGACTCTACCCTGATGCTGAAATCATAAAAACTGATCGACGTGGATGGGGTCTCAGGACAAAAAGGAGCATTAAAAAGGTAGAATTACAAAAGACAAAGGTTGTGATAGCCATCAGTGTGGTTTTATGTGAAAACACTGCAACTCTGTGTACCTTAAGTGAATGCATAAAAAAATTTCAGCACTTGCAAGTAAATGCTTTGTGTTAAAAAGACACGAAACTTCTGTAGGTGAAGCAGTAATGGTGAAATCTGCTTAGCTGTTTTGACAGAAGCGTCTTAACCTGGATACTTATGGAAGAAAAGCTAGTTCCAGGTGATTGTGAATTTGTGAATCCTGTTGGTGGAGGGAAAGAGCATGCATGTGTTTTCTCACTGTCTACTGGGCAAAAAGGGAGAGAGCGGTCTTGGGAAAAAGTAGTCTGAATGATGGTTTCTTTTTGTAAATAAGGCCATTGAAGATGATGAAATCTTAGAGGGCTGGCAAAATAAGTCGCCTGTGTTTTTCTCTTTTTTTTTTCCTTTTCTTCCCCTCATCCTTATCATAAGCCAGCAGATGACAATCACAAAGTGAGAGAAGCTCAAAGGGTGGGTGGAGTCGGCTTGAATTGTGAGCGCCTTTTCAGGGGGTTATTCTTAAGTCTTTCCTTTTGCCTTTTCTTTTTATGCTGTTACACAGCAACATGCTGACAGCATTTTTCCATTAGTGGGTTGCTTGGAGTGGGGGAGTTTGTGGTATTACTCTTACAGATGTCTGGTAACGAGTCAGCTTTCTCACCCTCCTGGCATTCAAGTCTTCAGCCTGGATTTGTTTCAGAAGAACTCGCAGGGGATTATTAATGAAAGGCTTGAGGTGATCAGGCTGCATTGGACAACAAACTTTTTTAAAGGTTCTTAGAAGTTCAAGAATGCAGAGAAGAATAATGAAGATACAGAGATTTCTGTTGATGCAAATGATGCTGCTATTATAACAAAAAGCAGCAAGGACTGATGAGCCTCAGGAAACATTACAGACTTTGGCTTAAATACTGGAATGGCTGGCGTCTTTAAGAGGATCAGTGGGTACGATCAGTGAGGAAGGGGAGTGGGAATATTCTTCCCTGACTGTCAGAAAGCCATTGGATGTGGATCGCTTTCGTTTGCCTGTACACTGTATTGCTGCACGCTGTATTGCTGGGGATACCAGTTGGGGATTCAGGTGGGGTACGCAACAGTTGATACGGAAAAGCAAACATTACACTTGCATATGTAAGTGTGAGAATCCTCGTCTAGCTGGATTGCAGTCTCGCTGTACTTCGAGGCAAGCATGAGGATGATTGGCCTGGATTTCACCACTGCTTTAACTTGCCAGGCAGAGGAATGGATCTGATGGACGGATGTGTGTTTTGCTCTTACTCATGCAGGCTTCGTTGTTTCTGAACAAGGAGATGGCTGAGCGTACCTGAAGAGTCAAAGATGCAGTTATGCCCACGGATGGAATTGGACACTTTAAGACTTCAGGACAAGTTGTTTTTGTCATGTAACCCACATCCTCAAGACTCTGCTCTAGAGAACAATTTTGCTCTTGGTTGCCTTCATATTTTCTTCAGCTTGAATTTGCAGTCGTCCTAACAGCAACAATATGCTGGAGCTCCTCATGATGAGGAAACAGGCCATAGTTTTGGTGGACTCAAACTTGATGTGAGGATTACACTGGTCTGCTCTGTAGAGAGAAAGTGGCGGCTCTCCAGACTGGAAATTCTGCTGCAGCGTTTTGGATTGGATGATCACTGTGGGATGCTGTGCTTAGCTTCCAGTGTAATCAGAAAGTATAGAAGAAGCAAAGAGATCCTCAACTGATTCCTTTACCATTAAGCAACATGGTATTTAACTGTATGCACAGGTAGTGTGTAGGATAATCCACTGAAGAGGTCCTGCAATGTCAAGATGAAAGATTTGGGCTTATGTATAGTAATTTCAACTATGAATTCTTTGCTTTTGTCTCTTTTTACTAGACATCTACCTCCCTGGCTTTTTAAAACGTAGTTTACAGTCTCTAGAAATCAGAGACAGAGAAATACTATGTAGTGGTATGTGACAAGCATGCACGTAAGTAGGGTGATACTGAAGGTGTTTTAACAGACCAGTTTCGGTGGGGATGCCCTTAACCACTCTATCAGTTATAGGTGGAAACTTCTGACTGCGTTTGGGACTTCTTTCAACCTATGCACACCTGACTGATTTGACAACAAGTAGCTAGAGGAATAGTGGGTAGAAGAGCTGTGTTTGAAAGCCTTTCAATACACTACAATTATTCCTGTCCCAAGTACCTGGTGAATTTTTATAGCAGGTTTGGGGTTTTTTTATAGTAGAGTTCCTGTGAATTTAATATGCAAACTTTATAAATGCATTTGTGTCCTGTAAGAGCTTTACTGAAAACTGTTGGTGGTTCTGTTGAATTGTCCAGGTGTTCCCAAACACACAGGCTGAACCGAAAACAACTTGGCAGTGAAGGGACTTTCGTTTTGACCCTTGGATTTGGCCTAAAATTTTCAGAAGCATCTAAGTGATTTTTATCAAGTTGAATGTGTGTCAGATAAGACTTAGACTATTCCAAACTGTAAATCAGTTTTAACGAGTGCCAGGCTTCCAAGTCATTTAGGCGACTTACCTCTCGGAAACGTGATGCAAGTTGCCTGATTTCCACCCTTATCCCTTTCATTTACCACTTTCTTCATTCATGTTTGGGTTGTGACAGCCACGGGCGAGGGCACTCAGGGACAGGCATTACTGCCTGGAGCCCCATCGCAACCTTCAGGGCGCCTCAGAAGTCGCTTGCCCAGGCATCTGCCCCAAGCATGGCTGACAGGGTAACACTTGTTAATGTGTCGGTACTGTACATTACAAGAGTTTTTCTTGAAATATCAGGTGCTTGTTGGACACTTGAATTTGAGTATTTCAAATAGCTATTTTTAACAGTGTTTTAAACCATCAGCAACTGGCTGTCTTGATAAAGTGGTGCTCAGAGTGCTGAGTATTGACTCCCTTGTATCA
This sequence comes from Haliaeetus albicilla, assembly GCF_947461875.1. Taxonomy (NCBI): domain Eukaryota; kingdom Metazoa; phylum Chordata; class Aves; order Accipitriformes; family Accipitridae; genus Haliaeetus; species Haliaeetus albicilla. The sequence continues at coordinate 37,716,265 of NC_091495.1, forward strand.
AGGTATCAATCATGTCCCAGCTCTTCTGAATTCCATCAGGTAAAAGTTGGGAACACGCTGTTGGCCTGGAGGGCTACTTTTAAACTTTTTTTTTTTTTTTTTTTTTTTTGCAATTAGGTTTTTTAAGTTTACAATTTTTGTATAATCTGTGTTTCATTAAAACTTTGTCACTGCAAATGTTCTGAGTTTATTGACTGTTAAAAGTCCTAATAAAAGTGAAGTATGTAGTGAAAATACTTGCCATTGTATTAGTTCACGTTTCCTTAGGAGTCTATGAATATTGTCTCTGTCTTTTTTAAAAGAAAGCATGAAACTTTAAAGGATTCTAGAGAACTGACAAACATGGCTTGTGTAGTGAATACAGAAACAGTGCTTGGCTCTGCCTCCTTTTTATTTTGAGTGGCCTTATTGTTTAGACAACAAATACCTGGTGCACATATTCATGTCTTGCCTACTAGATGGTTAAAGTTTAATGCTTTTTGTGATTATCGAGTATATTTTCATAGGAAATGCTTTTTTCTGTGCTGCTTCCCTTTATCATCATAAGTGGTAAGCATGGATTTCTTTGTTTTCCTTTTTCAGGGTGAATTTGTGAATGAATATGTTGGCGAGCTAATTGACGAAGAAGAGTGCAGATTGCGGATCAAACGTGCACATGAAAACAGCGTAACCAATTTTTATATGTTAACTGTAACAAAGGTAAATATTATGTCTTGTCCAATATAAACTGTTTGTGGTTGAAACTAGGGGCAAACTGCTGGCAGAAGCATCATTCCACCCACTGGGGTGTTGGTAGGAGGATAACATCCGTGTTTCTCTTCCAAGTGGAATGGGTGAAGAGATGAAACAGAGGTTGTGCACTCTGTGCCTATTTCAATTCTGTAAGAAGAAATAGTCAGACACTTTTTCATAAAACTAACTCTGCAGGGAAAACTTACCACTTTTAACTAATTTAAAATAGGCATATTTCTGGCTGCCTTAGCCATTAGTGGTCACTTGTCAGCAGGCAACCTTTTTTTCTTTGTAAGTACTAAATAAGTCTTTGTCTTTTTATTTGAAGGACCGGATAATAGATGCTGGCCCAAAGGGGAATTATTCTCGTTTTATGAATCATAGTTGTAATCCAAACTGTGAAACACAGAAATGGACAGTGAATGGTGACATTAGAGTTGGACTCTTTGCTCTTTGTGATATTCCTGCAGGTAAAAAGATGGCACTATTTTGCATGTGTACTTTTGTCTTGAAATGGCTAAGTTCCTAACTTGGCCACGTTTTTTGTTTTTTCTCTGAAGTTACTTAGTACCAGTGACATTTATAGGAACTTTGTCATTCATTGGAGACAAATATTTGAGTTGCAGTTTTAACAGGGATCTTATAGTTAGAAATAGTTTGAAGCTGAAAGCTACTGTTAAAGCTAACTACAGGTTTGCTGCTAAGTACAGTGTTAACTCTGTGTCATGTAAATGCTTACCATAGCTCTGATGCTTTCACCAATATTGGTCTGGTGTGGTATTTTCTTTCCATGTTAAGTGTTTTACCAGATCTGTCATTTTAACTGGGTCTGTATGATAGTTTAGCTGCTACGTATGTCTGATCTAGACAGGATTTGTTACTTTCAGAGTTCATGAAATCAATGCACTATTTCAAGCTTGCCCTTTTAAAACATATTGCTGCTAGATCTCACAGACTATGAAGAGATAAATGCTAATGAAATGTCATTGTCACAAGCCTGTCTTTCCTCAGTGTCTGTGTGGGTGAATTGTTTTTCTTTAAATTTTAGGAATGGAGTTAACATTTAATTACAATTTGGATTGCCTGGGCAATGGTAGGACCGAATGTCATTGTGGAGCAGAAAACTGCAGTGGTTTCCTAGGAGTGCGTCCAAAGGTACGTGGATGAAAATTGAAGCTTTTCTTCCCAAATCCAGAGATCTAGTGAGAGTGGGGCAAAGAGAGGTTGTTTGTTTTATTTAACTTTTAACTTTAGTCTGTGTAATATTTTCTACCCTTGAAAGTCTCTAAAGACTTTAGTTATGCACTGTAGTGCTATAGTGTCTAGGGTGAAGTTAATTTACCAAATTGTGTTAATTCAGATACACGGGGATGGGCGTTTCTGGCTTTTATAGCTTAAAAACTTTGAGTGGATTTAATTTAAGCATAGTGAATGCAAAAACTAACCCAAAGTTGATTAAATTAATTTTAATGCAAGGGGTTTATAAAGTGACTGTATGCTATGATCTTTGTAATTGCTAGACAGCATTTGCAACCGCAAATGAAGAGAAGGTGAAGAATGCAAAATTAAAGCAGAAGAAACGGAAAATAAAAACAGAACAGAAGCAGATGCATGAAGACAACTGTTTCCAGTGTGGAGATGGGGGAGAACTGGTCATGTGTGATAAAAAGGACTGTCCCAAAGCATACCACCTCCTATGCCTTAACCTGACTCAACCACCTTTTGGTAAGGGCAATCATATGGCTTCCTATTCATCTTTTCTTTCCTGCAGCAAAACAATGTTTGAGCTGAAATGCAGCATTCATTTACATTAAATGCAGCATATTTGCTTTTGCAATACCACTCATTTTTAGAAATACGTCAGGCAGCAGTGTTCCTAAATGGACAGAGAGGCATTGTAATACTTTTTAATGTTCTTCTTGTTGCACCTCTTTCTTGGATCTTATTTTGATTGAAATATGAGCAACATCTTGATGTCCCCAAGTCACCAAGCGCAAATCAAATGACAGGTGAAATCACTGACATAGGAAGCGTGATGTGTAGGGCTCAATTAATCAGTATATATGTTTAAATTATCTACTGTATCCTGACAGCGTGTCTCTTCCATGTGACTTTTTCCATGTTAAGGCATAGCCTTTTGTAGCTAGGGCTCAAATTATTCAGCAATACAACATCTTAATCTGATTGCAGGATTTTGTAGAAGCCCTTATCTCTTTAATCTTCCTGATTCCAAAGAGTTTGGTGAAAATAATTGGAAGTCCAGATTAGTCTATGATTACATTAACCAAAAGGCTGCCATGAGTGAAGTTGAATCTGTCACATGCCTTTTCAGCAGATAGAAACATGGAAGCTATCCTCAAAATAGCTTATTTGCTGGAGAAAGAAATGATAGCATCTTAGCACCAAGAGCAACTTGAGTGAGGTTTTTTTGTTTGGCTTTGTTTTTCTTTGAAGTTTGGGAGTGTTGGGGTTAGCCTGGCCCAGACGGGCTAGTTACAACTTCATTAGAGGTCTGGAGTCCCATCTTGGTGCTATTCTCACTCTTTGTGACGTGGGTCTTGACACACTGTAAATGCGGTGTGTCATGTCCCTGTGAAGGAGAATGCTCTCTGTTTCTCAACAGTAACGCAGCCAAAGGGGATTTCAGCAAGGCTTGGACACAGCAGCAAGAAGCTTTTGATTTTCTGTTTTTGCTATGTTCGGTATACCTTTTGCAGTCCGAGAGTTCAGCACATGGTCATACAAACACATGTCTGAATGGTTTGGGGGATCTGGGGGTTTTTTATGCTCAAACATATTTTTACACAACTACTTCTTTTCTGAGCCATTTCTCACTTATTTTTCAAAATTAATGCATTCAGTTTTCTACATTTAAAGTACACTGCAGTTGAACTAAAACTTAATTTGGAGGTGCCCGTCTAAGCAAGTACTGTGTCCAGATCAGTAAGAGATGTTCACAAATCAGAAAAAAGTACAAAACAAACTCTCCATCTTGCAAGGACGTTTGGTGTCTTGATGCCCAAGGAGGTTGATCTAACTATTTTAAACTCTGGTTATGCATGCAGCAATGTTTTGAGCCAAGTGAGGCCTGAAAAATGGAAAATGACTAAGAACTGTTTCCAGTCAGATTCTTGTAAATGAGAAGCAGAAGTAGCAACTACAGTAAGAGCTGATTTCTCTGAACTTCATCTGAACAGTTACAACGTGGAGTAAGGGTTAAAGGCCAGTGCTGTCCCTGAAATGCACTAATTTCAGTTTCCTGTCTCTCTCTTCCCCCTTCCCCTCCCATCCTCAGGAAAGTGGGAATGTCCGTGGCATCAGTGCGACGTCTGTAGCAATCCTGCAGTTTCGTTCTGTGAGTTTTGCCCTCATTCGTTCTGTAAAGATCATGAGAAGGGAGCCCTGGTGGCATCAGCATTGGATGGTCGTCTCTGCTGCTCTGCACATGACCCCACATCTCCTGTGGCACCTGAGTACTGGAGCAAGATAAAGTGCAAATTGGAATCACAGAATCCTGTAGAAGAAGCAAAGGAGTGAATTTGGTTAAAAACAAACAAGGCAGGGGAGAAGAGAGGCAAACAGGCGATGAACTTGAAGAGACTGCTATGACACATTCAGTCTTTGTCATCAGAGCCGTCGTGTGTGAACTGGGAACGGGACCATTTAATCTTAGCAAGCGGAAGCAGGCAGTGGTGTTTGGTTTTTATTGTTTGGTCTTTCTTTTACCCTCGAATGTGCTACAGCAGCTCTTACTGTTGGAAACCAGAAACGTCTTGGCCTTCAAAGAAAAACGTAGACCTTTTGACAGTGAAAAGAATATTCTGTTTAAAATATGTTCTTTGAGTGTAGAAAGCAAAGCATAGCAACATATTTATTTATTTAATTTTTAAAGGGTATTGAAGATCTGGTTTTGATCAGTCAGTGTGTCTTTAAAAACAAAATAGCAAAGCCAACATAACCTTTATGTCTAGTTTATGAAAACTAGTAAAGCCTGCCCACTCTGTGTAACATTGAGATGCCATAAGACAGATGTGGGTTTCAGACCAGGTGACCCTGAAATGCCTCCATTCCCGTACTTACTTTTAAAGGCATTTTGAGAAGGTAGGTTATATATCATGTTAACTTATTAATATTATTGTAAAGCTTTTCCTATGAGAAATCAGGTGTATGACTTCTTGGAAGTGCTTGTAACACGAGAGCTAGCATTGTTTAAGGAGGGAAGAAATCATGGTTCCTTGCTCGAGAGCTATAATCGGTGTTTGCAGACAGGTGGAAATTCAGAAAGAGCTTAATTGCACAATGGTTATTTCTTTATCCCACCTAATTTGGAAAACCTTCCTAGTTAGGAGAGCCTCCCAGCCTCGGTCATATACTGCAGCACGCTCAGAACTGAAGTCTTAATCCTACCAGTGGGAGCTCTGCCGTTGACTTCTTTAGTTGGAGGATTGTTCTGTGCGTGTGTATTTGTCATCTGCCAAGTCTGCACTTGTTTTATGGCAGTTATATTAGTGTGATTCTTTATTGCCACCTTCTCAGACTCCCATTAGTTTCAAAGGAAATTTGAGCGCTTAAGGAATCTGACCCATGTGCGTGTTTGTTTTGATTGAATGTTTAGATTTTTTTGCTGAGAGAGATCTTCTAACTTTAATCTTCATTGTTAATGGAGCTAAGAAAAATCTCAGCATTTCTTCAATGAACAGGGTATTTTCTGTCTGGGTAACGGGCCGTATTCAACAGCAGCCAACTTTAGCTTCATGAGACAGTTCTGTCTTGGATTTCCCCTGTTAATCAGTAGAGAGACAGGCTCCTTCAGTGAGGCTTTTGAAGTGGCTTAGGTAGGCTCCTGCTCCAGATTTTCTTTTGAAAACCTATCCTCCTTCATTTCTTGTCCAAGGAGCCTAGGGGGACTAGTTTCCCCAGGCTGAAGTTAGTCTTTGGTGAACCTCCTCCCTTAGCCCACAATCTTACAAAGCACTGTGCGTCTCCCCCTGCCCTGGTATAGTTAGAGTGTATTTTTGACTTGTATACTGATATTGGATAACTTCGTGCTAGCTTTTTGCTAATGGGTATTGAAAATAATCCTGAATGAAGAGAACTAATATCAAGTGTTGCTGGCATCTGGCTAAATTAAGCCTTTGAATTAAGAATTAAGAACCTTGTCTCTGGAAAACTGCTTACATAAACCTACAGGAACATGGTGACTTCTCAGTTCAAGAAAATAGTAGGCTGAAAAAGTACATGTGGGATTTTAGAACACGTCTTGCATCTGGCTGGTGTCCTTCTCGTCCTCAAATTTATGTACTGGGGGGAAATTTTTTCGTGTGCAATTGTAAAATTACAAAATACACTACAATCTCTTTAAGCTGCTACTGTGCCATTTAACTGATCTGGCAGTTCGTCTTCTGAACGTCTGCAGATGCCTTTCCTACAAACTTGGGGGTGTCTTGGGTGGCATAACTGCAGGTATCTTGTGGGTCAGTTCATGGTACAGAGGGCTATTGGGATCTATAAAGCACTTCATCTTGTGGTCCGTACTACAGTGAATGTCTGAAACACTAATCTTGCTTGAAAGCAGTGCTATATTTTAGTATTTTTTACAAAAAAAAATTTACAAAAAGGATTTTATTTTTCTTAACATTTTGTGTGATAAATGTCTCTTTTTAAGCTCTTACTGGGGGTGTTTAACCCTTTTCAGAAATTCCAAACATAGCTCTTGCTACAGTGTCTGTAAGGCCCGATGTGTTTACTTTATATTATTTATTAGGCTTGGTAATGTTCAAATGATTTTCTCTTAGGAAGTCAGAGCATTCTGAATACTGCAGATACACTATTGTGTGAGTGCACCTACATGCTTTTTTATTCTGTGTCCGTGGTGACTTACTGACTGGAGGGAAATGGTGCGGTAGCACCAGAATGCCCTCATGAGCGTTTGACGTGGCAGGGAGCAGAGAAGAGCCATGGACCGTCAGTCGCCACGTGAGATGTACTGCTGTGACGTGCCGGTGCGCTGAGTATCGCAGAACATGTGAAGGTTCACAGAAGGCTTTTAAAAACTTGTAAAATGCTGTGAATTGAGGCCTGCTGCTACTCCTGTGCCATGCCACTTGATGTCTTGGTTAACTTTGTTTTCAAACTTCTTACAGGTGCTCCTTTTTTCCACCAAAAAAAGATTAATAATAGCCAGCAGCTGGGCTTGGACTTAAAAGGGAAAATAGGAGATTGGTTTATAAGCTTGTACAGCTTATGAACAAAAAGTCTGAGCTGGATTTCACACTATTGGAGAGAAGGTGAATCTTTAAAAAAAACTTTTAACATTCTGAGATAAGAAAATACCTAATTCAAAGTGTCTTGGTAGCTGTAGGGGGTTTGTTCTATATGCCAAACACAAAATGTTAAAATAGACATTTTAACCACATCTTTGCAATCTGAATAACAATAATGGAATTCCTTTGTAAGGAAAAGATTTAGCAGCTGTTTTGGTTAATTGGCATCAGCAGAGGGGTGTCAGGTGCTGAATTAAATTTGTATGGTCTCTAAACTGAGATAAGTAGCATTGGATAGTTTGGTCATTTCATGCTGAGGCCTGGAAGAAGTCCACAGAACTGCTGGTGATTTCGGTTGAGAACTTAAATCTGCTGTTTAAGACTGTCAGTTGTTTCTTAACTGGAACGCACTGTCACACTTTTCCCTTACTTTTGTTTTAAATTTTTGAGATAGCACCACGCTTCTGGCGAACACCTGACTTCAGCTCTGTCGCCTGTGCGCTCTCTATAGTGCAGTGTCCGAGCTGCTCTGCAAAGTTAACGGGATTTTGTTGTTTACTGGAGCTTTTACTCTACAGTTTGCACCTTAGCACAGCGCAGACGTTCTGCAGACCATGGCCAAATGGTGCAATGGCTGGTTACTACCATTTTCTAAATACATGGTGCAAGCATTAGTTATTGTAGCTTTCAGATTATTAGTATAGACTTGTCCTATCAATAGACTGTTGAAGGCATTTGCAGCTCAGGAAGGATAACGTTAAAGGCAATTTTGTGGGCAAATTACCTTCTCTGGTCACCACCATGGTCTTAGAGAATCTGTTAGAATGGAGTAATAGGGCTGGAATGTTTAATTTTGGCCTTTCTGCTAAAAAACTTCTTGTATCTTAATTTCAGGATAGAATGGGAAAGACACAATTACTAGACGTAATTAACAATGAGCATAAAATCTGTATATATTGAAACTTTACAGAAATATGTGGGGTGGGGTGGGGGAGGAGGGTGGGAGGGGGGATGTCCAACGCTGGTACGAAGTAGTCACTTTAACATTGAAACCTCTGCCTCATTGAATTCAGGGTTTAATGTACTTGAAGCTCTGCGGTTCCTTATACAGCTTTTTTATTTATACATAACTTTTTTTGTATACTACATTGAAAATGTCTTTGACTTCCCTGAAGTTACTTTCTGCTCCCGCTGTACAGTGAATCTATGGCAAATGGGAGAGTTTTTCAAAGCAGCTGTCTCAGACTTGTGTGTGTTCAAGAAGTGTGTTGCATGAGAGACGGCAACCTTGGAGTAATGCTGTCCGTTCGCTTTCAGTTTTCCATCAACTTTCCCTTACCATTTATCTTTGTGTAGCAAAAACATTTGCACTTATGATACACTCCTACACTTTGGATGTATTCACAATGTTGTTCTGAGGAAAAAAAAAAGAAAAAAAAAGGGAAAAAAAAAAAAAAAAAAAAAAAAAGCTGTTTCCTATTATATTCTATTCCTGAGTGCCAAGCTCAGGTCCTTATTACCCCTGTGAGGGGCTATCTCACTGCTCTGGAGAGAGGGGAGTTGTTAAGCTGAAATTCTATCTGTGCTTTGCATAGAAGACTTCTGTAATTCATGTGAAATCAAAAAGGGAAATCGTGTATGAATTTGCCAAAGCCATTCACTCATTCACTGTTTCTCGTGTGGTACTAACTGCCCGGGGGGGTTGTGCACGAGAGAGAAGCGAGCTGCCTTCCCTAGCGCTGTCTCTTCCAGCTCCAGAAGACAAGGTGGCTGTGCGCGGTCCCCCCCATCGTCATCCCCCCCAGAACGTCCTCGCACAGCCGGGCACTGGACCCTCCTGAGCAGTTCTCACTCACTTTTGGGTTATAAAGAGACTGGATGAAAAAAAAAAAAAAAAACCAACATTTCCTATTCACTGGTCGAGCTGTATCTCATTTCTGGTGTCACTTTTCCTTTTCTAACAAACCAATCGCGTTGCCACAGAAAACAAGGTGATAACTTACTGTTTCAGCTGGCTGGTAATAAGGGGTTTTGTTCCGCATAGGGGTGTGCGCATACCTGGGGTGGCCGTGAGAAACGACACCCGTTCGTTTCCACACGAGTGATGTTGCACAACACAGATACCTGCAGATTCTGTTTCCATTCCCATGTACTCTTTATCTGTAAGGATGATCTTTGTAGAGTCGTTATTTCCGTAGACTTTGTTTATCTGTAACAAACTTTGTAGATTCTGTGAAATGTTATTTTAACGAAATCACTCGAGTCTTTAAGAGCAAAGCATCAATATTCACTGAAGTCGATATCTTAAGAGTTTTTGGAAGTTGACTAGAAGCTCTTGACACTAACGAAGTAGTGTTAAATTTCCCTGGCGATGTTCCACTGGGGCATTACTGTATTATGACTTGATGTTGCCGCATAGACTTTGAGATATACGATACTTTGGGGGTTTTGTTGTTCGGCCTATGTTCTCTTGCATAGTGTGAAACCTGTAAAGCTTGGTTAACCTGTATATAGATAGCTTACTGTCGACTAGTTATAGCGTATCTAGAATTGCCTGTAATATTTTAGCTTCTTACTGAATGTGTGTGATGGTAGGAACCTATAATTTTTGTACATTATATTTACTGAGATGTTGCCTTTTTTATTTTACAAATACTTTGGAATTCAGATGTGTTTTTGCTTCCGTGAGGATTAATTTGGAAAGGTTTTTAATGACATTCCACTGATCTGAACTTTTGCTTGAGGTTGACTTCAATAAATCGTTCTGAATGTTCCAAACGACCAGAGCCTGGTCCGTCCGTCCGTCTGTTTTGGTGACCGACCAGGGGCTCCCCGCTGCCGGGGCGGGGGGTTGTTAAGGCCGGGGGTGTCGCCGTCCTGCCGCCTCCCCTCCCCGGGGCCGCGCTCCTGCGGGGAGCCGGGACCCCGAGGCGGGCGGGAAGGGGACGGGGAGGCCGGTTCGGCTCGGCCCGGCCCGCCCCGGCCGGGGGAGGGCCGCGGCGCCACGTCGGCGGGGCGGGGCGGGTCGGCCATGAGGCGGGCGGGCGGCGCGGCCGAGCTGGCGGCGGAGGCGGCGGTGCGGGCCCTGCTGCTGGCCGCCTTCGTGTGAGCGAGGGGGGGACACGGGGGGTCCTGGGCAAGGCGGTCCCGGAGCTCGGCACCGGGAGACCGTCCCCGGCCCGCTGCGGTGGGAGGGGGCAGAGCTGCCGCCCGGCCCGGCTCTCACCCGTTGCCGGTGCTGCCTGCCCCAAAAATGCGTGGGTTTTTTTGCTTTTTGTTTTTCCCCTCCAGGGTCATGGAGTTTCTGCCTCCGTTCCAGCGAGTGGTGCAGCCTGAAGAGATGTGGCTCTACAAAAACCCGTACGTAGAAGTGGACCACGTACCCACGGTACCCATGTTTGTAAGTTCAGCGGTTTCCTGCATTTACCTGTTTCTCTAATTATAAACCGGCCTTTTAAAGCAAAGCTGCTGGCTAGAAGACTTGCATTAAGAGCTACAGGCATTTGCAATACATGTTACCGAAAGTGCGATGTATTGCTGCAAACAAGATAACGTTCCCAGTCAATTTGTATCATTTTTTTAGGCTTTACCATCCGGGGTTGTCTTTGGGATCGTAACTAAGTTTATAAAAACTTGTGAGGACTTTTCGCTGTTGTTCGTGATAAAATTCAGATCCAGATTACTGTGATCATGGACTACAGCGTATCTTTCACTGTCAGGGAGCATTTTGCTTGAAAGCAGCTGTTTTCAGCAAAGTTTTGTTATCGTTTTATTGCAAAAATGTTTTCCCTAGGTCTCTAGGCTCTGTTAAAAGGGTTTAATATAAAACAATAAGTGGCAGATTTCAAGTAGACAATAGTCCATTAAAGGGGTTGTCTCTTCCCCTGAAGCAGCGGTGCTTCGGTGAGATGCTGTGGCTCCTGGGTTGGGCAAGACAACCACTTCCTTAGTAAATAGCACTTGTGATTTTCCGCAAGAGGTGGGCACTAAACGTTAAAGGACAAAACCTTGGTGTGGCGTTTGGATTTGGCGGTGTAAAGCATGACATATGCCAGACTTCAGGTGGTAGCAGGCTCCTTGGGAGCCTGTCAGACACACCGTGGACGTCCCCGGGGTGAAATCCCGCAGTGGCAGTCGCCGCTGAGGTGATGTGAATGGTAACTGGTTTTCTCTGAATCAGCAGCTCCTGTATTTTTTGCTGACGAGCAGCTTGGGTGCTGCTGACAAAGAACTAATCCTTGTGCTTGCGGGGATGGGGAGAGTTGAGGTGCTGCGGCTGATACTGTGAAGGGAGAGCTTGAGGACATGCTGGGCTTTCCTCGGAGGAGAGAAGGCTCCGCTGCTCTGCTGAGTGTGTGCACTGAGTGGGTCAAGCACAGGAAGGAGTGGGATGCAGAGAGGGGCTTTTTAGTGCACTGCGTTGTTTATGCTGCTTGGGGTATTTTTTTTCTCGTGTTTCGGCACAGGCAACGTCCAGCAGCCCGTGGGCTTTTGTACATGAGGCACTGCTGTTGGACGACAGACAGGAGGAATGGCTGTGCTCTGGGGAGCACAGGGTTACTCAGGGCTTGCTGTGACTGCAGCTGGGGTTGGGTTTGCTTTCTGATAGAAATGTAATTGTGTGCGGAGAGGACAGGCTTTTGCTTGGCTTTGGCAAAGGAAAGTGTATAGTCTTCCTGAGCAGCTGCTGTTGTGTTCTGATGAGAGTGCTTAAATCTGCTTTGCTAACAGATGCCTAACAATCTTCTCGTTTTGTGACAGTTCATCGCGTTTCTGTCTCCCTTATTGCTCATTGTCCTGGCAAGGGTGTTCATGAATGCCGACCAAGAAGACACACGGGAAGCCTGCCTAGGTGAGCTCCTCCTTGTCCCAGAGAGCTGCAGCCCCCTGAGAGGTCTGCCCTGATGCTGTGGCTGTGAGCCAGGAGTCTCACAGAATCTGAGTCCTTTGCTCTTGCTGGGGCACAAGTGTTGTGCCAGGGGTATCAAAGCCGAGCTGTGTGGCTCCAGCTGAAGTTTGAGCACTGCCCGTGCCTGAATGTGCCTCGAAGCTGCACATTCAGGTGGGGGCAATGCTGACATGACCTCTCTGCTCTCTCCTAGCTGCCAGCCTTGCTCTTGCCCTGAACGGGGTTTTCACAAATGCCTTGAAGCTCATTGTGGGGAGGTGAGAAACTGGCTCCTTCCTAGCTGCGCCATGCGGGGAGGGGAGGCACGGCTGCGCAGTGGCAGAGCTACAGCAGCAGGAGCAAGGGCCAGAAGCTGTAGTTAGACATGCTCAGCCTAGAAAGAAGGTGTTTTTTCTAGTTATAAAGACAATTAAATATTAGAACAAGCACTGGCGGGGACCTGCTGTCTCCGGGCATCATTTAGATGGGCTCATTCAGGCCAGCACCAGGGAGGAGCGCTTTGGCACACGTACAGGGAGCGGATGGGATGGTTTCATCTCCCCGGGCCGGGTGGTCAGGGTGGCAAAAAGTTACCTGTGCTGAGCCACAGCCTGAGAGGTTTGCTCCGGTGTGCCCGCAGGCTGTGCAACCGAGGCATATTAAGGCCGTATGGGCATTTGGTTCTTGTAAGGTATTTGCTCTGCTGGGCTGGATGGGGAGGATCAGCAGAGTGCTAATCCTCAGGGTCTAAACCGGGTCTTGCCAAGTAGTGGTGGGCCAGTGAGGGTGTGCTGCTGCAGCCTGGCTCTCGTCTGCTGAGCCCTGCCTGCCCAGGCAGGAGCGGAGCTGGGTGCGATGCTCAGTTTTGCATTTCTCACAGCCTGGGTCACACCGCCTTCCCTTTGCACAACGGGGGGAGCTGTGCGAGGTAGCTGGCAACCGCATTCGTATGTGGGTGCTCCGTGGGAGGGCTGGGTGCTCAGATCGCTGCACGCTTGAGGGCTACGTGCCTTGTTCTCTGCCCTAGGCCACGGCCGGACTTCTTCTATCGATGCTTCCCCGACGGACGAGCGAACGCAGAGCTGGTGTGCACAGGCGACCCTGGCATAGTGACTGAGGGACGCAAAAGTTTCCCCAGCGGACACGCTTCGTGTAAGTTTTCCGTGTCCCCTACCTGCTGCAGCCCCAGACAGCAAACCATGGTGAGTAGATGCCCGTGGGGAGGGCAGCTTGGGTTTGCTTTCACGCACCCCGTGGCTTTGTCCACATTCATTGGTCTGTTTGGGGGTCTCAACTTTCCCTCTGCAAAGCAATGGGGTGACAAATGTAATCTGAAGCTGGCTGTAGCTCCTGGGAGGAGGGATGCTTGCCAAGTACCAGCATCTGTGGCTCCTCCATCGTTCATGAGCTGGTGCTTCCCTTGGTTTGCGTGGGCAGGACAGACATCCTTTTGCAGCCCTTCCACCCCAGCAGGGGAAAAGGTGAAGGTCTGGCTGAGGGCCCACAGCAGAGCCTGGAGCTGTTTCTGAAGCGACATGCTTCTCTTTCAGTTGCCTTCACTGGTCTTGCCTTCTCTGCCTTCTACATAGCCGGGAAGCTGCGCTGCTTTGCTCCCAGCCGGGGAGGCAGGGCTCTGCGGCTCTGTGCCTTCCTTCTCCCGCTGTTCCTCGCCACCCTCATCGCTGTGTCCCGCACCTGTGACTACAAGCACCACTGGCAAGGTGGGTCGGTGTCCGCCTGCAGACTTGGACGGGGGGCACAACCAGGTGCCCTGAGGGGGGGCACTCTGAGCGTGGGGGGCGTCCGCGGTGCCACAGAGGTGTTCAGATCCCATGATGGCAACTTCGGTTTTTTTGTTTACTCCTCTGGTAGTAATTTTTTTGCTGCCTGCAAGGTGATAATGCCTTTTTCTTTGTTTTTGAAATGTATGCCAAGCTTAGTTTTATAGCCAAGGGTCAAGTCGCTGATCCAGCTCAGCTCTGAGCAGGCTGAAAAGCTGCCTGCTGGAGAGTTCAATCATGAGGCTTGGGAAGGTAAGGGGAAGTTAACTCTCCTCTGGTCTTGCCCACAGATGTGTTGGTTGGCTCAGTGATCGGCTTCGTGCTTGCGTACCTCTGCTACAGGCAGTATTACCCTCCTCTGATGGACTCTATGTGCCACAAACCATTTCTGTACAAATCCAAACAACTGCCAGCACACCAAGAAAAGCCTGCAGCTTCCAGCTTTCACCTAGATATATAGCGACGGGCTCTGTGCTGCCGGCACCTCTCCTGCTGTTCCTTCAGTGCTAGGGCAGGGGAAGGCTTTAGGGGAGTTGGTCGTGGACTGCAAGAAGTGGCTCAAATGAGGATGAACCTGAAACCCAAGCAGGCATCCTCTGCGGTGCTGGTAAGTTGTCCTGCTCAGGGGCCTGTTTTGCTTCATTAACCAAATTTTGTAGGTGTCCCTCCCTTTGGGCCTGCTGTGAAGCAAGCGAGGCAGTCGGCATGCAAGCCTGTGGGAGGACAGCCCGGTTACAAAAGTTGCTGAAGCAAGAACTGATAAAAAATGACAATTTGGCGTGCCCCATCCGGTGGGTGTTCTTGTGTCCAGTCAAGAAAGCACCATCAGTCATCTCCCTTCAATCCAGCCGAGCTGTTCCATCCCTTCTCCTGGGAAGCATATGTCGAAATGAAGTGTAGGACCTGCTCCTGGCACCGGGTTTAAGTCTGTCTTTTCAATTACAGCTGAGATAATTTGGAGTAATGAGTGCGAAGTTGCAGTCTTTAACCGTGGATTGAGTGGGGGAGAGGGAAGATGAAACTAGTATGATCGTTATTTGCGTTACTGTGCTAGCCCTGATTTTTTCTAAGTTGCCAAATAAAGGAGTTTATTTTTTTTAATGAACTGTGGTACTAAAGGCTTTACTTCAAGAAGTGGGTTTATTGCTGTATAAACCATTTCCGTTGGTGTGTCTGCAGGGGTTTCTAGATGAGTGTTCATCTTCTGTCTCTTCCCTTGCAGCTTTAATACAGTTGTAAAGAGATGACAATCAGCAGAAAATGAAATGGTGTCTGAAAGCATCCCTTCAGAGGTGCTTGTTTCTCTACACCATGGTTTGTTTTGTCAGAGAATGGAAGGGTAGAGTGCTGCTGAGAAATCCAAGGCATAGCTGTATGGCAGGACTGCTGTAAGTAGTTATTTGTCACTGGTCTCCTCCGTAAATATGTGTATTCTTGATCAAGTGTATGTACATGCAAACAGCAAATGTGAGGCTGTAGCAGAGGAAGGCACGTGTGCCTCTGCCAAGCTCAGGACATGACAGTAATGAAAATGCCATACCATAATCTTCCGTTTGGGCCACGTAAGCCCTCTATGATCCTGCAACTTCAGTAGAAGTTACAGAAATAGCTTTACTTTCCCCTAAAATTATGCACACGTGAATTATTCAACCCCCTCCCCTTCCTCTCCCCCCAAACATGCACACACCACAGTCATCTACTTATTTATTTTGGCTTTTACTGGAAAAGACATTAAATAACATTTAAAATGTATTTAACTTTTTTTTTTTTACAAAGTGCATAACTTAAAAAGCTGATCATGAGAGTGTCCCGTGTTAAGACTGTTCCTTTTCCTACTCTTGTAGGAGACGCTTTAGCAATCAGTAGTTCAGGCGCCGACTGAGCAGCATGTCTGTTTCTGCAGTCAGGTAAAAGAACAGCTTGTGTTCCTTTGGGATGGGAGGAGGGATGTAGGCTGCAAACCAAACCTTTCAAATAGTGCAAATAATGTAGTACAACGGAGGACAAACAAACAGGCTGTGGAAAAAAGGCTCCTTACCCCATGCAGGGCAAAACTTAGCAGGAGGGAAAGTGGTTTGGCTCTTCCAAAGGCTGTCACAGCAACGACCTTACACATCACTGAAGCGTCTGCCTCAGCCCAGCCACTGAGTCAGTCTGGTTGGTTTTGGTTGCAAGGGGGGAATCGCCAGAGGATCTCTGGCCCTGTTCCCTTTGGAGCAGAGCTAGCAGGCCACAGGCAGCTCCAGACTGAACTGCCTGCAGAGCTGGTGTCCTTTTGTCAGTCGGGTCATTGGGACACGGTGTCCAGACCCTACGGATCTGGGTTCCGACTTCGCTGGCTGCATTTTGTGTACTTAAAACCAAAAACAACGACTGGAGCCTGGCTGGCGTGAGATCCCTGTAGCCACCCTGAAAGCCACATTGCAGCAGGACAGTAGCATTGCTCCATGCCCCTGCAAAGCACAGGATGGCTGTCCCTCCAGGCCTCCGAATTGCCTGGACGCTGCTGAGGAGCAGCTGCTTTCCCCCAGTCTAGCTGTAGTTTGAGCTTCCCTCCCATATAGTTACACCTGGCCACTAGCTTGGTCCTGCACAAGATGCAGGCAGTGCCTCAGGGAGGCCCTTGGTTTGCTGGCTGCCATGGGCTGGGTGAGGATGCTGAGAAGTCACTACCAACACATTACAGCAGGCAGGAGTGCCTGGGTCAACTGTGCGCAAACATGCTGCTCTCACGAGTCGTTTTATGGGGCAGTCCTGCCTGGCAGAGCCCACAAGTGCACAAACCATGCAGCAGCAATTGAAGGAGATGAGAGTGGCTGGTAGACACATTCCTGCTCACCTAACAGCAGACGCCTGTGCCCTGGGCTTCACCTCCAAAGACCGCAGTCCTTGCGCCTGGTGCTCTGTGTTACGGCAGGGAGAAGTCCGCGATCTCCTTTGCTCGACAGGGCTGCTATAGCTCTCTCCACGCTGCGTGTTTAAGGCTTTTATTCCTCAAGGTCACAAGCTGTGAGTTTCCTCGCTAAGCCAGGAGCGGAGTCAGGCCCTCAGTGTCGGTTCCTAGCCCAGACAGCTAGTCTAGAGGAGCTAGTGTGATAACTTACAAGGTGGAGGGTTAAAAGTACATGTTGCCACAGGGAGTCACAGTGCAAGTGCTGTGAGTGTTTGAGCAGAAGTGTTTTCCTTTGATATATTTTCCCCCCACCCCTACCCAAAATGGAGGAAAATCATCCTTATCTCCAGGTAGCAGCAAGTACTTGGGAAGCAGCATGCGGGACACGGCAGCAGAGGAGAGAGGAAGGCAGAGAAGAAATCTGGACTTTCCTGGTGAGTACTCAGTTGAATTGGATCTAAGAAAGCAAAAGGAGAACATAGGAATAGCTGCACTAGGGCAGACCAAAATCTACCCAGCCCAGCCTCCTGTACCCAGCAAATGACCAGCATGAGGCTTCGAGGGCAAGAAAACCTAAGGATGTGCCTTGCCCCTAGTCTACTCTTGGCCAGCAATTAGCAGCAGAGGGTGAAAGCACCCCTGCAAGAACCGCAGGGCCCACGCTCTGGTTCGCGACCTGTCTATAAGAATTGTTTAGCTCGGGAGGCTTGGATTACGGCCATGCGTCTGGTCGTTCCCTTGGTGGGCTGAACTGATTGTAACCACGCGCAGTTGCTGCTGCCTTTATCTTCAGCAGCAGTTTACTGGCTCTCGTCATGTCCAATAGCGCTTGTGTGCAGGATGAGAGGAAAGAAGCCAAACATGCTGACAGGCCAAAGAAAAAACCCAACACAAACTCCTGCCTTAGACACAGCTGTAAATAAGCAGTATTATTCCCTCAGACGGACCAGATGTCCTCTGAGGTGTCCTAGGAAATTTGGAAGGAAGGTGTAGGCAAGGTGACTTACCTCAAGCAGCCAGAACAGTACAGGTTGGTCACTGGCTTCCTGGCAAAGGTTGATCCAGTGTAATGCCTTGTGTCTGGTAGATCTCCTTTAGAACCAGCAGAACGGTGTCTTCTGACTCCCTGGAGGAGAAGGACATGGAAATTAGAGAGGGACACTTCCCTCCACTCTGTCAGGACATCTGTGATGGTTATGGGGTAGACACAGCGCTCAGCAAATGCAGGCAGTACTAGGCAAGGAGAACTACACCAGGCTCCTTCCTCTGTCCCTACCCACCCTCTGTGTCTGTGCTATAGGCAGGAGCGTATCTTGTTTACTCAGTTAAGGCTTTTCTTACTACGTTGACTTTAAAAATGATGGCATTCTGCTTACATCAGACATGAATTTGAAGCTTTGACAGTTACGCAGAATCTTACCAATAGCAGAGATGCCCTTGTAGTGCAAATAAATACTCGTTAAAGCTCTCTATTGGCTTCTCCTGCAGCACGTAGTCTATGCGATTCCCTCCATTCAGCCTCCCCACATTAATGAGGGGGGCCTCTTCCTTCACTGCTGGGGGGGTCTCGTCTGGCTTTGTGTCTGAAGGAATGAAGAAGAGCAATGTGGTTCAGCCAAGGCACACCCACAGCCATGGAAATACAACAGCATCACCGTGCCCTCCCTTTGCCCTACTATGGGCTCTTGCAGAGGAGAGGCAGCTTAAGTGCTGGGTCCTTCCCCCTCAGGGTTCTCCAGCTTTTGGAAAACAGCATTGCAAGACACAGCTAGACAAGGGGGGACAGGCTTCACAGGCTTACAAAGTGGCGTGGGTGTGCTGAGACCCCCAGGAGGCCTTTACTGACCGGGCAGGTTGCCTCTTCTCCCCCTTCATCAGGCAGTAACGGGGGAAGGCCACAGCATTTGGAGAGCGAAGCACATCCGCAGCTCAAAGGCAATCCTTTTGCTAAGCACAGAAGAGGCAGCGCCTGGGTTTGACGCCAGGACGGGCACCTCACTGGCGTGGCTGCGCACTGCTCCGTGGGCAGGTCGTGATGCTGCACCCCCGTCTCCCCACCACCCCCTGTGCACCACTGACCTGGCTGCTTCTCCACGCTGGCCTCTGCCTCTGCTTCGGCGTCGGTACTCGCCGCCTCCACAGCTGGCAGCGGGGCTCGAGTGAAGGACTGCCAGGCTACCCGCAGGGACCCCAGCAAGTTGTTCTTCAGGTCCACGCTCATGCGAGTCAGCCCTTCTTTCAGCTCTGAAAGGCAGGAGGGGTCGGTGTCGGGCTGGGGGCCACAGCAGCTGCCCCAGGCTGGGGGAGAGGGGCTGCCCATTCCCTTACCTAGGTGCATTCTCTTCCTGCCCTTGTGGTGAGGCAGCAGCATGGGCTCAAACTCCAAATCTGGGACAATCATGGGCTCGATCCTGTATGCCACTGGGTCAAACTGTACGGAGGAGGGGGAGAGTGAGCCAGGGCTCGTGCTCCATGCCTCTCACGCAGGAAGGCTCTGGCTCTTATACCTACGGGGTGGAAGATGTTGAAGAAGCCTTTGCAGGTGGGCAGGCTGTAGTTTGGGTTAATCCGCTTCACTCCTCGCACCGTGAGAAACATCCCAATGGGAGACCCAAAAGCAAAGAAGATGGTGGGCTTGTAGTTTAGCTGAGGATAGTTTGCCGAGACCTAGGAGGGAGGAAGATTCAGATTTATTTCACAAGACAAACTCCATGCTGGCATTACGAGCGCCTTGTTGGAGTTAGAGCATGATGCCAAGCTCGGTAGTTACCTGTCCTAAGCCAACGTCTCGGTATTGGCAATTCCTGGCATCGTCTGTGCTGTCCGGGTCATGCTGTGATGGGGACCCAGGCTCGGCAACATGTTCCCTGCTGTGTCCAGGAGCTGCTGTGCTCTGGTCCTGCAGCAACACAACCGGGAAACCCTGCTAGCACAGCTCCTGCAGCGAGCCCATACTATGGCCCATCCTACCCACCCATGACCAAGTATGCAAGGCAGCAAACTGCCCAGCATCCCGTATCCTCCAGAACCACAGCAGTCTTGGCAGCACCATCCTTCCCCAGCCGACCACCTCTCTAGCTGTCATCACTTAAGTTCAGTCTTTACCACCGCTAACAAGTCCTCCTGCTCTATGATCACCCTTACAGGCTACGGGATAAACTGATCCTGCAGTAGGGTAACACCCGTAACACCAGCATAATACGCAGGAGCAGCAAGCAGCTCTGTCGCCACTGCCAAACACAAGCCTGTGAGCCGCCTGAGCAAGGATGGCCAGGAATGAGGAGGTTGGGTTGCTTGGGGACTGATCGTAAGTGGTGAAGGCTGGTCCTTGTCTGAGAGCAACGGGATGTGACCTGGGTGAATACAAGTCATGCAGAAGACAAACCTGCATCTCCTCTTTGGAGCTGATGTAATGGAGTATCTTCATTCTTGGTCCTAAGGGAATTCCCATTTCTTTAAGGTTTTTCTCTGTGCACAAGAACTGGAAAGTAAGCAACCCAGATATTACTACAGGAGCAGAGAGGTGTGTGTGTGGTGAGGTATTTCTGTTCTTTGTAATTCTGTTCCTGCTGCACTCCTCGGAGACATTTCATGTGCGAATGACTCAGTACCAGGAAGATGTGCAATGGGTGGGAGGACTGGGAAGAAAAGCAAAGAAGAAACACAAGAGAAAGCAAAAGAGGAGAGCTCCTTACCAGTGCTTGCCTGTCCATTTTTTCTTTCTCAAAAACTTCACAATATTCAGACAGCTCCAGCTTCTTCAGGATTTCTCTTACTTCCTCAATACCCCTGTTGCTTGAGGTTGTCCTGGACCCCTGTGAATAGAGCCATGAGGGATCATGCTTTTTGCTCACCTATTTTCTCCTGCGCGTTTTGGAGTCTTTCCCCCTTCCCCAAGCAGAAGCAGGAGGTCGGTGCGATGCTGCACCGCCACAGCTACTCATGCAAGTGCTGTGGGAGTACCCCATGGGTCCAGGCACCGCCGGAGAGCATGTACCTCTTCTTTGTTCTCATCCTCCTCGGGAGCAGCCTTCTGGTTCGTCAGGAGGTCAAACAAAATGAGTGACCCTAGAAACCAGGCACAGGCAGGCAGAGCATCAGCATCTCGTCAGGGAAAAGCCCCAAGCCATCTCCTTTCTGGGACAAAAGACCAGTACCCTCCCTGCTCCCACGGTACGGTGACATTCATGGAACCCGTGGATGAAACCCCGTACCCAAGCTGTGCCCCGCAATGGAGACCCCCCCTTTGAAGAGTGGGTTCCTCGTCAGGAAGAGCTGGTACAGGCGGTTCATTTCGGATGCCACCGTGTCCACGATGGTCTGGCAATAGGTGGAGCTGTTGTAAAAGAAAACGTCCAGGATGGTGTCGTTGATGAAGTGACGCAGGCGGTTGATGCTCGGCAAAGTGATTCGCTCCAGGTCACTGTGGGAGGGAAAGAGGAGAGAGGGAGTTGCAGTTAGGGGTGCCGGTGAACCCCACCACGTTTCTAAAGCAAAACGTAAGTTCAGAGAAGGATTGCCACCGTCTCAAAGGACATAATGTCGTAATCTAGACCCTCAGCTCATGCCAAGACCGAAGGTAGAGCATGGCCTGTGCTCTTACACTCCAGGCAGGAATAAGGAGCCTGGCCTTTCTTCCCAGGAGCCTAACCTGCTCTCTCCCCTTTCTAGGGCACTGCAGAGCAGTGCTTGAGTGCAGAAACACGGTACTGTTTCCAGAGGCCTTTAGCAAGGTATGGATGTCCACGGTCCCTCCTCATATTAGCCAGGGAAAGGCAGAAGCCTCTCCTCTCCAGGTGGATGCTGATCAGAGCAGGCATCTGCTGTGCTCCGCAAAATAGGGCTGCAAAAAGTCGGTGGGGACGGGGTCTGGCACAGAGGTGCTCTGTGGGACCCCATCCGTTCTGCTTACCCCTGTGTGCTCACAGCCCTAAGCACTCACAGCTTTCCCTTTGCCTGCAGTGGCCACCAGAAAAAGCAGAGGAGGCTGTCTGTCTGCTTTGCCATTCCCATGGACACCAGCACCGGAGGAGATGGCTGTCTGGGACACTTACACATCCACCCCGGTGGAGTGGAGGGAGCTGTGCCAGTTCACAGGTAGGAACTCCACCCGGCCGATCTGCTGCTGCTCCTGGGCTTTCTTGAAGTGTGCTTGCAGCATGCTCAGGGAAACATTCCTGAAGTCATTCACTGGAAAAGAGCATGAACTCTTACCAAGATCCACTGGGCTACAGGGCAAGCCTGCTGCATCAACAACACTTAATAAGATAAAAGAAAAGATCATTACCAGGGGAAATCCCACCAGGGTCTTTAATCTGCTGCTGCTACCCTAAGACCTTGAATCTTTAACTACAAGATCAGGGGAAGGCTCCATGTCCTTACACGTGTGTTTACTGGATTTTGCTGTCCCATCTGTAACAAGCCTCTTTTCTGCATGGGCAGGGCTTTAACACAGCAGTCAGGATAAGAAAGGTACTTTAACACACCAGTCAGGGTAAGAAAGGTACTTTAAGGTATTTAAAAAAAAAATCTGTTGCAAAGATACACGTGTTAGAAAGGCAATCCTAAGGGAGGAGATGAACTTGAAATTATTCAGTTCTGAGGGAGAAAAGCTTACTTCTTTCATTTCAGATGGTCAGCAGCCTTGAAAATAGTTTCAGCAGATGAACATGGAGAAGAATAGACTGCGTTAAAGCAGAGGTATATTTTATAGGAACTAAAGACAGTCTACTGTGAAAAATCTCAGCTCCCTTGATTTCTACAAGTTAAATCATGTTGGGCTTCCAGGCAGTTTCAGCGATCACCTCTCCTACAGAACTGAAGCACTCTGAGCAAATAATAATGAACAGGTCAGACCAGAGTTACTTGGTTTAGTACCCTGTCTCCAATATTGATCAACAGTGGGTGCTTAGAGGAGTGTGTAAGACCAGCAATACTTCTCACATGCTCTCCTAACCTCCAGGCATTTGCAGCTTGGGGATTTCTTAAGCCAGAAGCAGCATCCCTGGTTTTGGTCCAAAATCACTCCAGAGGCTGCTGGATGGGGTGTTGCCTGTTAGACTTCACCCAGTGAGATTAACCCATAGCAATAGACTAAGCAGGTTCCTAATTAGTTTAGCAGGTTTAGACAGTTACTTGGAAAATCTGTATCCAGTTCAGGAAACTCGCTATTTTGAGCAGCAGCAGAACACAGTGATGAAAAGTGGTTGCCCAAACCTTTCCAGATGGTAGGATTTAATGGGTTAGCGAGCATTGCATTCATGCTCCCCACTGCAGTCAGCAAATTCAACCGTGCAGCTTGCCAACGTGAGTGTTGGAATGGTTTGAATGCACTCTCACAGCGTTTCACATTGTCCACACAGATGAGAGTTTACTGGCTCCGCTAAAAGCAGCATA
Source organism: Haliaeetus albicilla (assembly GCF_947461875.1). NCBI lineage: Eukaryota > Metazoa > Chordata > Aves > Accipitriformes > Accipitridae > Haliaeetus > Haliaeetus albicilla. The sequence goes on from NC_091495.1 coordinate 37,739,218, forward strand.
TGGAAAGAGCACCCCAGCCGGGCTCCACACTTACCACACTGGACGATGCTCCTGAACCGAATGTCGCAAGCTGGGCCGATCCCGTGCACCACGAAAACCAGGTGATCAATTTGCAGTGGCTCTCCTAAGGAGGAAAGAAGAGTTCAGAGCACAGGCCCTGCGGGAGACATCACTTAATGGGGAAGTGACCTGCTGAAACCATATGCTCTGCAGGAGAGTGGAGCCTCCCCTCTTCACCTCAGCCAGGTAAAAAACCCTTGAGTTAGTGCCTGGATTTTATGCCTAAAGGGTAGTGGGATTTCTCACGTTTCTGAACTGTTTGTCCTGCTAAATTCAGCTGCCTGCCCTGAGATGGATCCAGATTGACAGGACAGTAGAGGAAGGTGAGGCGGCTCGTCCCCTCCTTCTATCACCATCCTCGCTTCAGCAGGAGTGGCTCGTCTTCACAATTCACACCCACCGGGCTGTGGGGCACGTTCAGCAGGACCAGGAGGACTCGGTCCATCTTCCCTGTGCCCAACCCACTTTGCTGAGCCACCCGGCCCACGCGTAGCTCCATCTCTCAGGTAGGCACCAGGTGGAGTTATGTCTTGTTCTCTACTTCCCACACACTGTAGTTTGCATACATACTTTCCTGAAGGCATGCACGCATGGAAAATGAAGGGGTTAGACAGGAGTAACTGCCTGTCCTCACCACAGGGACAAGTCCTGAGGCCTGACCGGGAGCTCAGGGACAGCTGGGAGGGGGCAGAGCTGATGCACAGCTTCAGAGATGGGGAGAGCACGTGCACCAGAAAGTCACCTGCATGTAGGTGTCCCTACCACAGAAAGAAACTCTTCCTTTGTGAACATACATGCCAAAACCTCAGGGGTAATTTCAGGCACTGCAGTGCCTTCAACAGGTCTGGTCTCAGTGCAGGAGCTGGAAGCGCACTGCATATGTCTGCCTCCTCCACACATTCATTTACGCTACCGTCTCTCTGGTGCTAGGAAAGTTTTTGAAAACCATTCATTTCCTTTCAGCACAAAATTTTTAGATGTGTCCTTTGTTAAAAGGATCATGGAAGCTTCTGTCTTTTTGAGAAAACAGGTTGGAAAACAGACTCTGTAGCTTTGGATGGGTGGAGGGGAGGGAGAAGTGAGCTCACCATTGGGGATCTCGACAGCGATGTTTTCTACTCCTCTCTTCACAGTCCGAGGCCGACCTTGTTCCGTAGGAGTTGAGCCCCAGTCATCGGAGGTGGCAACTGGATGGTAGTGCACCATCAGCTTGTAAACAAGAAGAGCCTGTCATTAAGCTGCGCTGCATACCATAGTTAAGCAGAGGAGAAATTTTGCTACAACAGCTGGTAAGTGATATGGGGTGACACCAGACCACAATGTTTAACTGCGCTGGTACGAGCCCTTTGCACAAAGAGAGTGAAAGGCGTGTTGAAAAGAAACGTTAAGGTGTAAAGCAGACTCTCTGCTAGCGTTGCCCTCTACTCTGGCGCAGGTAGGCGAGGGGAATGCCATTTGGACAGAATCAATTTCTCAGCAGACACGGTTAAAAGAAACAGCGTAAAGCCAGAGTATAAAGACAGGCTGTCAAGAGAACTGAAGGGATATCCTTGCTGGTCAACACAAAGATTACCAGGCCCTCCTCACCTTTGGGTTGTGCAAGATAATGATTTCTCTGCTAGGGGACTCCAGTTTCTTCTTCCACTCATCCAGGGTCACAGCAATCATGTAAGCTTCCTAAGGAAAAGAACACCCTGTGTGAGTCAGCTGTATTTCCATGAATATTCAACCACTTGGGATTTCCCCACCCATTTTATGGTATCTCTTATCAACACATTTTGCAAAAGAGGCAGAGAAATCAGCCAGGTCAGGCTGGAGGAGCAACAGGGTCATCTGAGTATCGCTTGCTAGAGAGTTTCCAAGAAGCCCCCACTTTAATAGCAGCAGCAGACTTCCCCATCAATTTAGAATTGTATTTTTTGGTATATCAGAATACAGGTTATTGTAAAGATGTATATTTTTATACATATATCTATATAGCTCTACATATATATCTTTCCAAAGTCTCCAGCCATTAACAATACAGACCACTGAAGTCTAACGCTGGGTCCCCATAACGATGATTTCTCTTTCTTGCATTTGCAACTCCCTTGGCTTTGGTGAAACTATGAGCGTAGTGAGGATGATTCTCACAAGGAGAGTCAAACTGAAGTCAGAGCAGACAGGGTCAGGAAAAAAACAGAGCAAAGCTGCTAGAGCGAGGCTGCAAGCAAGGCCAGAGCAACGTGGCATGCCGAGAGCACCCGGGCACTTAAACGTGTAGCAGAAGGATGCCGACACGGCTGGATGAGGGCAGGAGGAAGGGAAAGCCGCCCAGCTACAGCAGGCTGGGAGGGAGACAGTGGCAGTGTTTACAGTTATGTTAATCAGCTGCGAAAACGCCATGCCAAAGCCTCTTTCGAGTTCATGTCCTCAGGCGTGACTGTGGTGCCAGTCGCCCCATATGGAGTTTGGGACATCAGGGCCAGTATTTGACAATGAGAAGCCAAGATGCTTCTCGGCAAGGTGGACGCTACCAGGAAAGGCGTGTATTACCTCCAGTTCTTTGCTGAAGGTCTCCGAGTACGGAATATACTTATTGTCCTTGTCTCCCTTGTAAAACCAGGTGCAGCGACGCACTTCAGATACCTCCTCCTCCCAGTACACTGCAACGCGCTGCCTCTTCTTCAGATGCACGTCGTACCTACCCCCCGATGTTGGGACAACCAGGTCTTCATTGTCTCTCCCTGAAGGAACCAAGGCTCGAAATTAATCATGAGAGGACCAGAAAGGCATGCTACCAGAAAGCTGTATACCACACTAGAACAGAGGGATGAGACTGGAGCATCTTCTGTGGGCAGCGCACACGAGCACGTATGAGCAATGGCAGTAGACACCAATGTTCTCCGTACCCAAGCACAGAGAACAGCGTCGGTGGCCATCCTAGGAGAGATGCCGCAAGTCAAACTTTCCCCAGAGGCAGAAGGTAAGATGAAGGCATTAAACTACAACTGTCTTCCTCTCTAGTTCAGGCCCAGGCTTACGTGAACTCTTCCTGCCTTGCTTAGCTGGTAAAACGTGAATTTGTGGCCTGCATTGCTTAACGGTGGAGGTGCTGGTCTCCAGGTCTGTAAGCCACTCCCCTCTAAAACGGAGAACTCCGCATAGATCCCAATACAGACTTCAAATTCTGTTTGTTCTGCCGCCTTTTGGGTCTGCCCGCTGGCCAGGCTCCCGGCAGACCGCCCCGTGCCAGGCTGTGCTCGGCTCGGCTGCGGCACTGAGGACCGGCGGCACGGCCTCTAATCCGAAGCTTCCTGGGAGAGGGAGGACGGGAGCAACCCCAGGGCAATTGGTGCTGTGCCCACAGCCGTCGGCAGCAGCGGTGCTTTAAGCACCATCCTGGCAGCGGGGGCTGCACAGACTGTCGATATTTGGCAGCACGAGGGCCTCATCGCAAGCAGTGCCGCTCAGAGCAGACCCGGCTGCCTGGGCAGCACGCTCCGGGAGCAGGCAGGCAGAGCACCATGTGTCCACACGAGGGAAATCTCCCCAGTGGAATTTCTGCCGTCCTGCTAGCACTCTCCTGTCCACCCCAGAAGGGTGCTTTGCAGTACGATTATATATAATTTAGAGCATATATCAAATGAATGAGGTCAGACCATTCGATGCACCCAAACAGTTCAGTTGTTCATGCGTCTACAGCTCTAGGAGTAGGCGCATTGCCAAAAAAAGTCCCGATTTAAAATTCCCCGAGGGAAAATTGTGCATCCCAGGCAGAAGCCGTGGATGTGTCCAGGGAATTTCCCTCTGATACCCGGATGGTGCTTCCCCTGAGCGCACACCTGATGCTCTCCCATTGACGTTACCAGGCTGGTTCCTTACAGCGATTTTAAGAGCAGGGGCTAGGTATTTAAAATCACAGGGGGATTTAAGAACGATGGGAGCTGAAGGCAAGCAGTGCTGTGAAATCCCCCGTCCGACCCGTGGAGGTGGATGGAGTTCCATCTGCGGGGGGGGGGGGGCAGCCCCCTCCCCAGGGTGTTCTCACCCTACCTGAGCCGTGAGCCTCTTCCAGCCTCTCCGAATCCTGCGTGCTGAAAGGGACCCAGCGCTCTCTGGAGTCCGTGACCTTGCAGTAAAACCAGTGGGGAACAACCGCTTCGTATCTGTTGCCGGCGTCCAGCTCTCCAGCCTCCGGGGGGGCGGCCAGGGGGGGCTGCGCCTGCTGCTGCTCCCGAGCAGACATGATTGATGCTCCTGCACAGAGACGACGGGAGCGGCGAGTGGGTGAATTTAAAAACCCTTCAGAAATGCTTATTCCCTCTCAAATGGAAAACGGACCCCCCTCCAAAAAAAAAAAAAAATTTAAGAATAAAAATCCCCGTCTCTCGCGGCGGGTGCGCAGCGGCGACGGGGGTCGGACCCTCCCCGCCGCCCCCTCCCCTCGCGCACACGCGTGTCCGTGGGTGTGCGACCCCCCCCCCCCCCCCAAAAAAAAAAAAACCCAAGCGGGCTGGCTGCCGGCGCGGCCCCCGTTACCCAGGCGGCTCCTCCGGCGGCGCGGCCCGGCCCGGGCGGCAGCGCAGGCCCCGCTCCCGGCCCCGGCGACCGCCCAGCCCGGGGCGGTGCTGCCCGCCCGGCCCGGCCCCGCCGCGCTGCCGTCACGGGCGGAGGCGGGCGGGGGCAGGAGCGGGCCCCTGCCTGCAAACGGTGTTGGCAGCCCCTGCCCACAATCCCTGCCCAAAGTCCCTGCCCGCAACCCCTGCGCACAGCCACTGCCCGCAACCCCTGCCCACAATCCCTGCCCGCAACCCCTGCCCACAACCCCTGCCTGCAACCCCTGCGCACAGCCACTGCCCGCAACCCCTGCCCACAATCCCTGCCCGCAACCCCTGCCTGCAACCCCTGCGCACAGCCCCTGCCCGCAGCCCCTGCCCGCAGCCCCTGCCCACAACCCCTGCCTGCAACCCCTGCGCACAGCCACTGCCCGCAACCCCTGCCCACAATCCCTGCCCGCAACCCCTGCCCAAAGTCCCTGCCCGCAACCCCTGCCTGCAACCCCTGCGCACAGCCACTGCCCGCAGCCCCTGCCCGCAGCCCCTGCCCACAACCCCTGCCTGCAACCCCTGCGCACAGCCACTGCCCGCAACCCCTGCCCACAATCCCTGCCTGCAACCCCTGCACGCAGGCACTGCCCAAAATCCCTGCCCACAGCCGCAGCCCTCGCAGCTCGCAGCGGCTCGAGTGGATCCATGCCCAAACTCCATCCCAGGCAGGCGATGCCAGCGCTCATTAGGACACTCCAGCCTAAGTCTTGACTTCAGGCTGGTTGTTACACCCCTAAGCCGGATGCGTCGGCACAGCATCGCCGGGAAACACGTGCCTTCGTGCCAGTTGCCTCCCACGTGCGGCGTGGACAAATGCTTGAGCATAGGGTGCTCTGCAGCAGAAACCACGAGATTCTGATTTAATGTTTGTTCTTCAGTCCTTCCGTGCCCCTTTCACCTTAGTGGAGATTGAGAAACCCTCTTCTGACAGTGGGTGCTGCTCGTAGAAGCGACAGGCAACCCCGGAATAAGAGTTTGGTTTCTGTAGAAATGAGCTTCGTGATAAATACAGACACGCTTTCTAATTTGGGGTTTTGTGATGTGGGTGGATGCTGTAAGATAAACCAGTTGTCATCCCAGTGCTCACCTCCACCACGGCAGTTACTGGCTAGGAAGACTGAATGGCCAGAAGAGCTAAAATCCTCAGTTCTGCATCTGTAGAGCAAACAGCTGCAAACCTTGTCCGTGCAGCCTTGCCTGCGCAGGGCCCACGCCAGCTTGGTGCTGACACAGCTCCTGCCCGCGCATCTGCTGCAGCGTCTTTCTCCTTTCAGATTGCTGTCCAAGCCATGACCCACTTTAGTCCTGCTTTGAAGGAGATGGAAGGCGGCGGGGACGCAGTGGGGACAGATGCGGTTACATCAGCGGGAGTTTTCTGCAGGCTGCGGTGTGTAAGGTATGCCCTCATCCCTGCCCTCAGTTCGGCTCAGCTTTGGGGGAAACGGATAAAACCCACCATCTGCCCGAGGGATGCAGAAACGTCGTATGCAACCAGGTCTTGTCACAGAGCTGTTCAAATAACTGGCCCCGCTGAAATGATAACCTGCCGTTTCAGCCCACTTTTTAATGTTCTTTCATGTACTTTTAACTAGAGGTTTACATAACCCTCTGCCAAGTCCTTCCCACATGCGGGGACTAACACTCTAGAAGAGAAAATATTGTAAAGGAATACATTACCTTGACAGGTTCAGCACCAAAACACCGAAGAAGAAACCTTCCTTCCTCCCTCCCAGATTTTGTCTGGCTTGTATGCCAGGCACATACTTTCAGTTTTTCTTACGAACAGATAGAGGTATCATTCTTACCACGTCTCCACAGCAGGAAACCTTTGTCCCAGTCCACAGAGCACTGGTGATACAGCAGCTGAGTGTACGTTTTTTTTCTTCTCTCTTAGCTGACTGCATTGCAGTGCTACTGAGTTTGCAAGGTATCAGGATTGCTCCACACTCCTTGCACAGCTAGAACCTACTTACCTCTTTTCCCTGGCAACTGACGAGGAGGGAAATGAGTATCAGAGCAAACAGGATGCAATAAACAATGCAGTTTTGTTCCTGATGCAATTCTTGCTACTGAAACAAATACAGAAAATAAAGTTTCAGCCAGCTCCACAGATTCCAGACTAACTGAAGCTGGCTGCTGGCTTCTTTTTTTCATGTACCTGTAAGCGGTGACTTGCTGCAGCATTTCTGCTGATAACACCACGTCCTCAAAAAAGCACCAGGGCTGACACATCAGTGCCCTGTTTGCCTGTTGCCACCTTACTCAAGTGACAGTAGCAGAAAGAGCTGTGACAGCGCGTCGGTAGTGGGGAGGGAGACCTGCCCGAGGGCTGATGGCCGTTGTGCTCCTGTAGCAGCGCTGGGGGCTGTGTGCAGGTTAAAGCTGGGCTGCAGTTCTGCCCATTCTTGGTGTGGTTTTATAAAGGGGTTGATTTGGGAAAGCAGGGGGAGACCCTGCTGTTAGGACGGGTGTGAAGGAGGACTGCCTAGACCACAAGCTGTCCTTTACAGCTGTAGCAGCTCTCCATGCTCTAGAAGTCAATATACGCTGATTGACGAGCTGAATGATTTCACTTTCTCTGCTGAAGTGTGACTTACACCATCTCTTGCAACAACAAATTTCAGACTTTAGCTAGATCCTGCACAAAGGGAATCCAAACTTTTATTTCAACAGCCATGCCAACCAAATAAAAAACAAATGTGGTAACAGAGGAAGAAATTATGTCTTTGGTAATCCCCTAGAGGGCACAGATGCGGTGAGGCTGTGGCCTGGACTTGGTGCCGAACCTGAAATGGCCAGAGAGTGAAGTGGTGCGGTAGGGTGGTCAGACTTTTTTCATCAAGGCTGGCTCTATTCCCAAATATGAGTTACAGGGATCAAATGTGCATCTGCCTCCAGCAGAGAGGAGTGCCTTCGAGCCAGGTACGGGTGGTTTCAGAGCTCAGTCATGCCCTGAGCACCAAGGAGCAATGCAGCAGAGGCTGTTCCTCCCCTCCTGTATCACCAGTACTCTGCTTCCAAGCTTCCCTGTGCCTCATGAAAGCACAGCCTCCCCTGCAGCCTTGGCCTATTGCAAAGCGTGATTCGGGCTGCCACCTGCGTGCTGCAAGCACAGCGGCTCATCCCGCTGCGCCGTCTGGATTTTTCAGTTCTTTTCTAGGAAGTGACAAGCTAGGTCTCTTTGGGTATTTACATTCCTTCTTTACTTTTTCATCTCCTTCGTAGCCTTTTATAGACAAACCTTGTGGGAAGTGCTAAAGGATCAGAAGAATAGGACTCAGTAAATCTGGAATTGAGTCGGCTAGCAATCCTGTAGCACAAGGACTCAGCTTTCTGCCCCCACCTCAGGCATTTCTTTGAAGTGGTTGATCGTTTTTGTTGCCTGTATTCCCCTTCAAAAAACCTATCAAGCTAATTCAATGAACCCACAGCAGTGTCTTGGGAAAGATTTCAGGACATTAGAGGCAGCATTTAACAAGACTTTCAACCATAAGATAAAACGAAAGGGGTAGAGACACCACAGTGCTGTTATTCGTTCCTCTGGGTTTAAAGAGCCACCAGTAACAAAGCTAGTTGTGTGGAAACCATCCCTACCACAAGTATTTTCACAAAAAGAAACAAACCCAAAGCACGGATTAATTCCTGGAGATGCTGCTGACACTGCTGCCTTTATCAGAAGAAGAAAGGTGGCATTCACTGGGGCTGGGCCATTGCTTTCTGTACGCAGTATAGTAACACGGCATCAGTCTGTTTATTGTCATCTGCTTTATCTCCCACTGTAGCCACTGATCCTCAGAAGTCAGATTTCATGCTGTGCCCGAAGCATGGATAGCTTGGCCCACTGCTCTCTGCCTGACGAGGATGGATGAAATAAAATAGCAACCAAGCATTTACCCGGCCCAGGACATTCAGCTCTTTCCTGGCTCACCTCGGACACAGCCGTTTTTGCAGGCTGACCGCCACATGTGATCACAGACACATCCAACGAGCTGCAAAGGTCAGTCTCGTGTATGCAGCCCTGTCTGGGAATGATGTGGGATCTGCCGGGTGCCTTCAGGACATCAGCTGGCCATCAGCCTGCAGAGCGCAGGGTCAGGGCACTCCTAGCCTCGGGCGTGCCAAGACCCCTTCGAAAACATGGCCACCGGCCCTAGAGCCGCGGCTGAAGGCTCCTGGAGCTTCTGCACTGCTTGGGAGGTGATGGGGGCCACTGTACCCTGGCACCCCCCAAACCAGCATTCTTCAAGGTAACTTGCTGCATTTATCCCTAACCTCAGCTGCTGAGACAGCCTGGCTGGTGTTTTGGTTACAGGCAGGTCTAAGTTACACAACCTTGCCCACAACTTCTTTTGAAAGAAAAGAGACTTTCAGACGTCTTAATTACAAAATAACATTTAAAAGTTGTCAGGGTTTATTATCTCATCACACACAGTAATGATTCACTTACTTAACATGTTGTAACCAAAAGGTTAACAGTAGGCTGAGCTGTTGCCTTCCCCTCTGTACTGTACAGTGCCACAAGTATGGCCTTTGCAGTGGAATACAAAACTTGCAGTATGTGGAAGGACATTACAATTAAAAAGTGGATTTTTACCCAAGTGACCTGGAAAGCATTTCCAAGCATCCTGCCATTTCCAGTTGCTCTGCTTTGACATCATTCCTCTGCTTCTACCTATCCTTTTGAGTGGCAGAACTAAGATTTCCAGGCTGTGTTCCCGTGTCCATGGGGGACACCATGGACTGGCTCTTCATGACAGAGGAGGAACAGCACAACATGACATCTGCTTGCATTGATGGGCTGCCAGCATGGTCCCTTTCTGCAGCACTTCAGTGTTGCTACTTGAGTGCACTAAAACCAAACAAAACCCCACGACGACGCACAAGTTTTTATGGCGAGGAAGCTGAAGCTGAAAATACACGCAGTGACTGACAAGCCCAGAGTCTTGGTTTGTGGCTGCACATTGCAGTGCCGTTGTGACCACATCTGACAAGTGTTCCGGCTTAAAGAACTGCTGAGGCTGCAGGAGGCACCTATAGATTGGGCCTGGTTTGGGGAACTTTGTACAGTGATTTTCTTCCTGCTGATGAAGAGGATGCGGACCCCAACGGAGAACTCTACAGGGTAAGTACCTCAGGTGGTTCTGCTTTTCCAAAGCCTGGAACAAACAAACAATTCAGTTTGCTGCTTCAGACCTCTCTTAATTTGTCCACTGCCAAATTATTTGTTGGGGCTGGGCTTCTGAGGTTGTTTTTTGGTGGTTTTGTTTCGTTTTGTTTTTTTTAACTCAGGGCTTATTGCTATTCCATTGTCAATAGTGCGTAGCAGAAAGAGCTGAGATTTAACAGAACTAAAACTCTTTGGAACCTCAACAACAGGCTGTGTGTTGTGGCTGATGTGCTTTCACAATCCCTTTCTTTCCAGTTTTTCCAGTATGGCCTGAATTCTGTGGACGGACTCTTTCCTGGCCTGCCGAACACTGTCCTGGCCACCAGTCTCGATGGAATCCAGTTCCAACAGCAGCTTGGTCAACATCTCCTCCAGAAGCCGGTAGGATTTATCTGTCTTTTTTCCTACAAATTCATCCACCTCTTGCCCCAGCTGTTCAGCCTCCCCCATAACGTGGAGGATTCTCTGAATCTCTGGCTGGATGGCTGCAGAATTTGTTGAAGGCTGGTCACCAGGTTTAAAGCCAACCTCCCGGTTCCCAGCCACAAGCTTCCGAGATGCAGTGTCGTACATTTGGGGCTGTGCGCTGTACTGCACCTTGGCATTTGAGGGGGATGGCTTGGCATTGAGTGGAGTGGCTGGCTTGTGGTCATTCATTGTCCCAGAGTGCTGGTGATTGACATCAGAATAGTAGTTGTGTTGGTTTGCACTTTGCTCAGGTTTGTTGTAAGCAGTATCCTACAGTCAGAAGGAGAAAAAAATTCTAAGTAAGTGCATTTCTCTTAAAGCCAGGGTTTTAATCTCTCATCTTGCACTCAAAAGGCAGGCAGGCAGGGCTGAGAGAATTGGGTGACAGGTGACACCATGACTGCTTTGAGTTGTGCATGCCTGGGAGGACAGGGCAGACCGGGTTAGGCGTGATGTTACCAGGGATCTGGGCAGCATTTTCTAGACTGTCACACACCGTGATGTCATAACACATCATGTCCCCGCGGCCTGGTTTCTGCGAGAAGTCCCAAAGAGGAACACGAAACCCACGCTCCAGTCCCTGGCTGTTAAAGAGCAGATCCCCGGCAAGAGGCACATGTCTAGAAGAAACAGTGTGAGCCACTGGATGCTCACTACCCATGAATAGTGAGATGCTAACTAGATTTCAGCACGGTCCCATTTGGATATACCAGAGAAGATACTTCTCTGCAGGTAGCACACTTCTGAGCTGTTTCCAGGTAACAGCAGCCCTCATCCCCAAATCCCCCCATCAGGGCTGCTGCTGCACATGCCAGTGCTGCTGCCTGGGGACCAAACCTCCGGAGAGTCATCTGACTCCTGATCAAACGCAGGAAAAGCTGAGTTGAACAGGCCCCACCAAATGCATAATTTCCTTTATTTTTTGCTTAAAACATTCCTCAGTAGAGGATCACTGTGCCCAAAGCAAGGACTTGTAGAGGAATACTAGAGTCTGCTATACCAGAGTCTGCAAACTGACATGCAGGTTAGTCCCACACTTTGTGCTGGAGGATTTCTGACAGCGTTCACTGCTTGAGAGAGAAGAGTTGGACAAGCGAGACGAGGTCTGACCCATTTCAAGACCTGCCCTGGGACAGCTGCTATCTCCAGTACCTTTCTGGAATTACAGCCGTGGACTTTGGTCTTCTGTATGCAAATAGGAGATTTTGCTGGCAGTACTCTGGATACCTGCTGCTTTGTTTCTCCTTAAACTAGCTATGCTTGGAGAAAGGGGCATTCCCAGGAGACAGAGGCAGGTTTTGAGGAAAGCCGTATAATCTAGGAGGTCTGACGGCAGCACATGCTGTAGAAGCATCAACTGTACCTTTGAGTCCCACACAGGAGGGTGGGAAGAAGCTCCGCTGCCAGTCCAGGGTGGATGCGATTCGGAGACGAAGGGGTTCCCGTGCACCGAAGCAGCCGGCCACGCGTAACGTGGCTGCACCCCGTAGACGGTCGGGGGAGCCCACGTGTCCTCTGGGGGTCTGGGCTGTGGTGGAGGCCCCTGCGCCGTGACCCCTGGATTGCTGTCTCCGTATGGATACTGCGGGATGGGCATTCCTGGGGTCTGCGAGAAGAGGGGGGAACAGGCGTGACCCCTGGAGTCACGCTGAGCACTGCTCCCTCCAGACAGCCCTGGGAACAGCTGCAGCATCAGGCTTGCTGCCCGATTCCTGCTTTCCTAGCCCACAGGCTTGGAGTCTCTAGGGTGGCCACCGGTTTTTCTAAGAATAAAACCAGGCAGGGCAAGCTGCTCAAGGCACAAGAGCCATTAGGACCCACGGATCCATCGGAGGAGGCACTGTGGGCTTTCCCTCTGCTGCGGCCCCATAAAACAACTTCTTGTGCCCCAGGAACTGCAAGCCCGGCAGCTGCACCGACACCGGGGCTGGAAATTACTCTGGCTGGTGCCCAGCCTCTTACCTGCGGTGGGGAGTAGCCAGGAACCTGCTGCCTCCTGAGCGAGGACCCTTCGGTGGGACAGTCCGGCGGGGCGTAGCTCCAGGGGGGAGCCGGTGATGAGGGCCGGTACATGCCGGTGGACTCCGCAGGGTAGGGGGTCCGAGAAGGCGCGGAGCAGTAGTACCCCCGTGTCTGCGGCAGGCCGGTGTAGTGCGGGGCAGCGCCGGGAGCCGGAGGATACGGGGGGTTGTAGGCTCCGTTTGCATAGGGAGAATCCATGGCCTGGGGAGAAGGGAAGAGCAGAGAAAAGGTGATGGGCCACAGACATGGGGCAGAGGGGCTCCCGGTCTGGCCCACCAGCAGCCCGGAGAAAGAGGACTGGCCCTTCCTGCAGCGTGTAACTACAGGGTTCCTTTGTCCCCGAGCTGATTCGCCCCAGTTTTATGTTTTCCTGCTCTAACGTGGCTTTCTGTTGGCCGCTGTGAATAAACGCCTGTCTGCCTCACACTTTGGTCCCACTGCCCTCGCAGCACGCTCAGGGAGACAGGCAGTGTCAGGGGCACTGTAGGGGGATAGACTTGTCTGGAGGGTGGGAAGAGAGGGGATACGCTAAGCTTAACCATGCTTCCCTCGGCTAAGCTTTGCTCAGAAACAAGCGTACAATTTCTCACAGCAAGCAACTCTCAGGAGATTCAACCACGTCAATGTAGTCACTGACTGGTGGATGAAAAACACTTCAGGAAAGTTAATTTCCTCTTTCAGTCATGCAAACAGAAATGATGCAAGCGGACGAGATCTACCAGTTCTGGGGCCCGAGGAGCAGGGTGTTCAGATCACCGAGCCGCAGGTCATGCTGCGGCCGCGGGAGCTGTCAGGTTTGAGAACTTGTCATATGAAAGGTCTGTACGTCCAGAACATTTGTGAGAATTTACCTGAATACATTCAGGTAATCAATGTATATTGAACATGAGCTTCCATCTAACCACAGAGGAGACAATGAAGCGTCAGGATTTCAGGAGCGCACAGATGACTCCCTGTAGCTTTGGGCAAAGCAGTTTTTTGCCCACGAGCTGTTTCACGGAGGAGAGATTGTATCACCTGCGTGCTGGCGTTTATGAAAGAGCCGGATCAAACCTACATGTCCCATAGGATTAAAACAAACCACAGTTATGTCGGGACAGCAGACAACCCCTTTGGAAAGAGCAAAGCCCTTCTCTTCACATGGTATTTGCGCAACAGCCCCTAAAAAAAGCTATTCCTGCAATAAAAACAACAAATAATAGATCCGGGAAGAGCAAGTCATGGGACTGGGGCACAGCGGGACCGGCGATGCTTTTTTACCCCCCTCCACCGTGAGCTGCCGGCTCCTTTCTGCTGGTGGAACGTGTCGTACAAATGCCGCCGCTCCTGCGGCTGGCACCTTTAGTCTGCCGTGCCTGGAAAGAGGGGGACGTGGCGGGGATCGGATCCTCAAGCCCCACGCTCACACCGGGGAAGAGGCAGTCCTGTCTGTCGGTGAAGGGCCGGTTAGCCGGGACCGGGACACATCCTGGCCGGCGATGCCCAGCTCTCACCACGCATCCCAGCAGCAAACCAGCCGAGTACAACAGCGGCGGCATTTCCCCGGTGATCTCTTCATTAAAATACATGCCCTAGAAATGTCACCTTGAACTGGATACGAAGGTAAAACTTCACCACGTTTGTCGTTTTAGGTATTTTTTCTCCAGTTAAAACACCTGCCCAAACCCCCACGGGACGGGAGAGCGGATTTATCGTGCCAATGGAAATCAAGCGACGAGAGCAAAGGAAAATAAAGCGATCGGACTTAAGGCACAGGGGTGACGATGGGGACAGTCCGTCACGGCCGGGTGCATTTTGGGGGAACAGGCACCGGCCGCGCAGACCTGACCGGTACCGCCGGGCTCCGTCCCCGCACTGCTGCCCGGCCCGGGGGGGTTGCGGAACCCGCCCGGTCCCGTCCGTAGGGAGGGAAACTCCGCTTCCCGTTAACGGGGAGGGGCAGGGACAAGGGCTGCAGCCCTCCTCCGCCGGACGGCCCCGGGCGGGCAACCGGTGGCACCCGGCCGGCCAAGGCCCGCGCCCCGCGGGGCTCTGCCCCGGCCCCTCTGCGGGCCGAGGGGACGGAGAGCCGGGGCGGGCTCCGGCGCCGGTGAGCTCGGTTCAACGACCGGTATCGGGGCGGCCGCCTTCTCTCCAACCCCGCGTCCCCACCCCCGCCGACCCCGCCGTTACCTGCGCCGCCGGCGGGCGGGGGGACCCGGGGGGCCACGGCGGGCCCGGCTCGGCGGCGCGGTCGCGGGGCTCCATGGCCGCCCCGCCCCGCCCCGTCCCGTCCCGCCGCCAATGGCCGGCGCCGCCCACCCAGTCACCAATCGGCGGTCAGATCCCGCCCGGCGCCCACCAATCGGCCGCCGCCCCGCGCGCACGACCGGCGCGGCTTAAAAGGGGAGAGCCAGGGTGGGCCCCGCCCGCCGGCGGGGCGGTTCCGGGGCGGCGGCGGCGGCATCGGCGCATGGCGGCGCTTCCGCTGGGGGCGGCGCGGCGGCACCATGAACTACATGCCCGGCACGGCCAGCCTCATCCAGGACATCGACAGTGAGTGCTCCGCGGCGCCGGGCCTCTCCGGCAGCGGGCCGGCTGGGGACCCCCTTCCCCGAGGGTACCGTCTCCCGTGGGAGGGGGGGTTGGACTCCCTTCTTTTCCCCACGGACCTGCTTCCCCCCACGCCGTGGGCGCCGGTCCCGCGTGGGGCTGCAGCCGAAGGCGTCCTCTCTCCCCTTGGCGCTGCTGGGACAGTTACCCGCACGTTACTGGCTTCCCCACGCTGTATTGGGAGGGGGGGGGGCACGACACGACACGGGGGGTGCTGATGCCCACGCGTGGCCGTGGCTGACCCTCCCGCTCTCCCCTCTACCGCAGAGAAGCACCTGGTCCTGCTACGGGACGGCCGGACGCTCATCGGGTACCTGCGCAGCATCGACCAGTTCGGTATGTCTGTGCTGGGGGCGGGGGGCTGCTGGGGGGTGCCGAAGGTTTAGGCCGGGCTTTGGATGCGCTCCGGTGCCAGCCGTGTGCAGGGGCTGGCGAGGAAGAGGAGGAGAGCCCCGCCGTGCCCGTTGGCATGAGCTGGGCGATGCTCCCTTGCCCACCGGGGCCATGCCGACCGGAGCAGCTCCCTTCCCGAACAGTGACTTAACGGTAAAGGGGGAGTTTGGATTCGGTGAGAGAGTTTCTTCGTTTTGTGGTCCCCGCTTCGTGCAGCGGCCGCGCTGCCTGCGGTAACGACCCCGCCACGTGCCCGTGCAGGAGCGCGCGTTTCCTTGGCTAAAAACAACACGAGCGTTACAAGAAATCAGTGTAGTAGCGCGCAGAGCGACGTGATTACAGGTCGTGTTTTCAGAGCGTGTTTGTGTTGTGGATTAAACACCCGCCTGCGTGTACCCCCCGGACTTGGTGCTTCACGGAGACTTTCCCAGAACTGGGTGCTTCCCCCCGGCTTCTGATTGTGTCCAGCATTGATGCCTTGGCATCCCTTTTTGGGCAGAAACAGCCTGACACACATGCGGGTGATATTTGTGCTCACAAGCAAGTGTCTTGGTCCTTGCCCAGAACCTCCAGCACCAACAACCCTTGTTTTCTCCGCTGTTTTCGGCACGTGGTGCTCGCGTGGGCTCAGGCCCTGGTGGTCTGAGCTCGCTGCCCTGCCTGTGCAGGCTGCCGGAGCTGGGGGGCAGAGGCTGCCTTGTGGCACGGGAGCTGCCCCGCTGCTCCCAAGGTGCTGCGTCCGTCGCTGCAGCTGCCGCGTTTCAGCCAGAGAGAGGGGTCGGTGCCTTTGGTGATCTGGCTCAGAGGACCTGCTGAGAGGTATGAAAATGCCGGTGCCATCGCTGCTCTGGGTTTTCTGCCTGGCTGGGATGAGATGTTCTTCATAGCTAGAAAACACAGCAAAATATGGATTATTTTCTCTCTCTCTCGACTGCTGCAGCAAACTTGGTGTTGCACCAGACTGTGGAGCGCATCCACGTGGGCAAGAAGTATGGGGACATCCCTCGAGGCATCTTTGTTGTGAGAGGCGAGAATGTTGTTCTGCTGGGGGAAATAGTAAGTAAGCGGCTCCTTCTGCCTGCTGCCAGCCCGGGGCAGCGGCTCTGCTGCGGTCTGGGACTGAGCTGGTGTGTTTGTGGTGATGCGACTCCAAGCAGTAGTGCCGAGGCGGACACCGGAGCTGGGTGTCCATCTGTCTGTCTGCTGTGAAATACAGTCACTGTCCCATTGCAGAGGCTGAAATTTGAGGCCCCTCCCGGGGCTGGTTCAAGCTGAACCATCCTGAAAAATGTCCCTGTGTATCCGAGGGCAGGGACAAAAGGTGTTGTCCCGCAGCTGCAGCTCCTCTGGGATGATGTGAGGGGTAAAGAGCAACACATGGGCTGGCGAGCGGAGGGAGATGTGGGGAAGCCCTGGCCTGTGTGTGGCATTGCTGGAGGGTGTCATTAGTGGCTGCCTTTGGGGCTGTCACCTCCCTGCTGGCTTGGCACCAGGGGACACCGTCTGGGATGAGCTTGGGAAGAGTTGAGTGCCGTCTCACTTGCTGTTTGCTTCAGCCCTTTGGGCTGAGCTCAGCCCGGCTGCTCCCCGGGAGCCCCCTGCCACGGACAGCTGTCCCGGGTGTCCCTGGTTGTCCCGAGGGTCCATGCCCATATCCCCGCTCATCAGGCTGCCTCCAGCACCTCTGTTCTGCATCGCCTCTGCCTTTTGATGGGACTCGTGGAAGATGTGTGGGCACAGGCTCACCGCAGCCAGGGGCCTCCAGGGCTGGCCTGGAGGAGACTGTCCTGCACGCACAAATCTGTGACCGTGACCCAGGGAGAACCGAGTGTTTACAGGACCAAATCCCTGGGTTGCCTTTGAGCTAGTAAGCCCAGAGCTTGGGAGGCAGACCCTGCCATGGCTCGGCTGCTCGCCTTGGGAACCGTCCCGCTCCAACAACTTTGGCAAGAGCAATGGAGCACATTGTCTGTGTGCAGCGATGCCTGCTCCCCCCCACCAGGAGCACGGAGCCTGGCCAGGCGCTTGTAGGAAGTGCTCGGACATCACTGAAGCCCAAGCACATGAGAGGGGTGTATGTCAGTGCCCCAGCAGAGACGCGAGTGCAGATCCACCCCAGACCTCTGCCATCCCCACTGGTTTTTGGCCCCTCCGGACCAGCCCTGCCCTGGCTGGTGAGATGCTCTCGGCAGAGGCGACGTCGGCCCAGCCCCAAGCTGCGCTGTGGGCAGAGCAGCGCCTGGAGCATCCCATGAGCAGAGCTGTGTGTCTCGGCCGTGGCGGCTCCTTTACGGTGCTAAACGGGCTGTTTCTCTTGCAGGACCTGGAAAAGGAGAGCGACACACCACTGCAGCAGGTCTCTATTGAGGAGATCCTGGAGGAGCAGCGGGTGGAGCAGCAGGCCAAGCAGGAGTCAGAGAAGCTGAAGGTGCAGGCGCTGAAGGAGCGGGGCCTCTCCGTCCCACGGGCAGATACCTTGGACGAGTACTAGATGTGCTGCCCCTCGGACCTTTCCTCCGTGGCAGAGCGAGGGGTGCTCTGTGATCTGCTCACGCATGGGCGGATTTCTTTGGAGAGGTGGTTTTTATTTTCAGATTGTGTTTTCTGTGGCGCAGATAACTAAAAAAATATCATGCCTTCGGTTTCTCCTTGCGGAGAAGGAGGTGAGAAGGCATTTGGCTGCCCTCTGAGGTGGCCAGGTGTGCTGGGGAGCGCGAGCGTTTGCGTTCAGGAGGCAAATGGCTTGGTCCTTTGGGTTTGTTTGATTTTTTCCTCCTCACGTGACTCTGGGTGAGAGTTTTCCTTGACATGTAAATAAATCCTTGATCTCAACAATGATGGTTTTGCCTGTCTTCGGGACCTGATGCTTTCTCCTCTCTTGGGACGACCACCCTCGTGCCAGCTCTTGTCCCAGCTGGGTGCTGTGCAGGGGGGAAACGGGACCCTTGGTCGTGCCATGGGGTGGGCTCGCTCTGAGGAAAAGCTAAGGATATGGTGAGATCCCTCCCTTCGGGATGGGGAGCAGGACCTGGGTACCCCCTGTACCCCAACAAGGGCTGCTGGCTGCCCCTGCCCAGCTCCCCCCAGCCAGGCTGTGGCTGCTCCCCTGCAGCTGAGCCCACTAATTAATTACCTACTGATGAAGAGCTGCTGCACCTGGGGTACTGGCTGCACCTGGGGCATGGGCAGCCCCTCTGCCTCGGCAGCATCTCCTCACCTCAGTGCTCTGGAGGAGCTGGCGCGGCTGGAGCAGGTAGGAGAGTCCTTCGTGTCAAGCTTGTCCTGATGCTGTTTGGGGCGTCTGGTGACGGCAGCGGGTGGGAGGCTTCTTGTGCCGTGGTGGTGGTAGTTAGCGGCAGTGGTTGGGTTTGGGTTGGCTTTGGGCAGCTGCCAGGCCGTGGGAGCCTCCTGTGTGCAGGAAGGGAAGAGCAAACCTCGGCGGCAAGCGGAGCGGGCTTTCCCTGCAAAACCTCTTTCGGTTCATTTCCCTGCAAAGTGAAACACTCTTCTGGGGAAGTGCCTGTGCTGGGGCAGGGGGGGTCCCCATGAGTGGGTTTTCTCTTCCAAAGTGGCTCATTTCTTTGCGGGACGAGCCCTGCTCTGCTCGCTGATGTGTGCACCGACTATGAACAGGTCTGACTGCAGCCCTCCTGCAAAGCAAAGTGCCAACACAGACAGGGCTGGCCCCCCCTTGCTGGCTGGGCAGCCCAGAAACTCGTTTCCCTGCACCCTGCGGTGTGGGCTTCTTGCTTTTGGGGAGAAAATGCATCTTCCCTGTTGTGTTTACTTGTGTAGGCTCGAGTGGGATATTGTGAGTTTGGTGGTAGAAAAGGTGTAAACAAGGAAATGCAATTTCTTGCCTTAAAAAAAAAAAAAAAGGCTTTATGGAGATGGTGGTGGCTCCTGCAGCTGGAAAATCTCTGCCGGGAGGAAACAGCTTTTTTGGTTTCGTTGTTCTGCTGCCCCGTGGTGTGGGTGGGACGGGGCTCCCCTCCCTGTCGGTCTGGGGTCTCGTTTCTGGGGGCTGCAGGGTGCTGGGTGGGAGGAGGAGGAGGAGGAAGGCTGCTCTGCTGCAGCCTGCTGCTGGGGGTCCAGGGCTCAGTGCCGCCACCCCCACGGCGGGGAGGGGGGAGCCCCAAAGTGGGGTGGGCGCTCCCGTGCGGCGGGGCGCGGCGCTGCCCCTTACATAAGCCCGTGACGCCAGGGGGCGGCCCGTGACGTCACGGCGGTGACGCACCCCCGGAGGCGGCCGGTTGCGGCGGGAGGCGGCCGGACCGCCCCGCGCCGCCGGGCCGGGGCAGCGCCGGGCCGTGGCAGCGCCGCGCCGGGCATGGTGTGCGGGCGGCGGGGCTGCTCCGCCGGCCCCCCCCGCTCCGCTCCGCGCCATGGAGCTGGAGAACATCGTGGCCAACACCGTCCTGCTGAAGGCCCGCGAAGGTACCGCGTCCCCCCGGTCCCATCCCGGTCCCCGGTCCCATCCCGCATCCCGGTCCCCGTTCCCACGCTGCATCCCGGTTCCCCTCCCCACGCACCCTCTCTGCACCGCCACCCCCCACCTCCCAACGGGCACCCTCGGCTAGGGTCACCCCACGCACCCCCCCACGGGCACCCCGGGACCCCTCCGTCAGGGGTGGTGGGTGCCTGGGTGGGTTTATCGCGGTTGGCATCAGCGAGCCCCCCGGGAGGGGATGGCTGCCCCGCCGCCGTGCCCGGTGCTGCGGGACGCGTCCGTCCGTCCGTCCCACCCGCCCTGCAGACCCAGGGATGCGGGGCAGAGAATTTAAAAAGCGATTGAGGTGCCGTTTCCCCAAGCGTCGCATGTGCCGAGAACACCCCGGGTCGGCCGAGAGCCGCTCTCGTGCGTCCGTCCGTCTGTCCGTGCCAGCGGGACGTGTCTGGCGTGGACGGGGCTCGCGCGAGCAAAACTTTTGCTGGTGCCAGGACGGCTCGGTGCAGGCCTGAGCGAAACGGGCGCTGCCAGGAAAAACACGGCCTTGCCGGTGCGCCGGCGGAGTCGGGGTGGTGCCGGCGCCGCCGCCCCAGTTTGAGCTCTGCCAGGAGCCGGGGTGAGGCCTGGGGGGGCGAAAGGCTACGGGCGACCGCTCCCCTGCAAAAGCGGGGCTTGGCACGGGCTCCCGGGGGAACGCGGGCGCCTTTGTTTGCTTTTGGTTTCCTTTGGAAAGCCGGCGCCCTCGTCGCTAAACCTTTGTGACCGAAAAGCAAACGGCCCTCAGAGACACCAGTGCAGGCGAGGCGGGGGACGGGGCGGCTTGGAGGTGATCCTATTTTTTTTTTTTTTTTAAATCCTCGTCTTCCAAAGGTTTCCTTACCCCTATCACAGCTGCTTCCAGCAGCACTGGAGGCGCCATGGGGATGGCTCATGTGCAGGGGCCGGAGAGGTGCCGGTGCCCTCGCCAAGGCGGGAGAGATTTGGCGACGGGAGCTCAGAGCAGCTGGCCAGACGTTCGCACCGATGCTCCTGGCTCGGGGCCGGACCCCGCTCCTGTCCCACGGGATGCACGACGGCCGCCAGCGTGAGCTGGAGCCTTGTCCGAGCCGGAGCTTGGAAAAGGGGGTTTTGGCCTCGGGAGCGAGGGAGCTCTGCTGCCATGGGCACCAAACGGGTTAATGTCGGTGTGCGATGGCTGCCGGAAGCCGGGAAGCGGAGCGGGACGAGGGCTGGGTTCTGGCCGGGCAGCTGCTTCCCTCCCGGGCAGTGCGGGGAGGACCGGAGCCACCTCAGCGGAAAGCTGAGACCCCAGCGGCCATATGGCTGAGAAGTCCCCACACTTGGGGGTCGTGGGCTGGCCTGGTGCTGGAAGGTGTGGGGGGCTCGGCGAGGTCCAGCCCTGGCACCCCGGAGCAGCCGTCGCTGCCGCCTGTAATTGCATTTGGCCAAATTCTTCCATCCTCGGGGTGTGCTGGGGGGGCTTGGCCTGGGCAGGTGGCCCTGCACCCTTGGTGCTTTTTTGGGGTGCCGGCAGCAGCGGTCTCGTACCGCAGGCAGCGTCAGACCCAGCGTTCAGACGCGGCGTGTGTGGGTGCCAGCACCCACTGGTGTGGGTGGGCTGGGCTGTGTGTTCAGGGTCTCTGTGGCTTGAGGGGCTCCCCAAGCTGCTGCCACCCTCTGCACCCCTCAGAAGGGCCTTGCTGTGCTGCAGGACCCCTCGCTTTGGCCTTGTGACCCTTCCTGCTGCGAACCTGGGGGCTTTGCCCCACAAAAGGTGGTCTGGGGGGGGGGCTTTTCCCCCTGCCCGGCCCCGCGAGGGCTGCAGGGGTCTCTGGCCGGCCGGACTCCCTGGGCTTCGTGTTCCGCTCTCTGCTGGGGCCGCTGGAACTTTTGAGGGAGAACTGACGTCCCCGAGGGCTCCTAAAGCTCAGGGAGCCGAAAGGGCTTGTCCGCCTGCGGAAGTGCCCGGGATAAAAACCCAGGAGCATGCGGGCGCAGAGGAGATAACAGGCGGTGAGTAAGGCTTTATGGCTCACTGGGGCGGGGGCAACCGGGTCCACACCTTGCCAGGCATCGATGCTGTCTTACCGTGCGCCAGCTGGTGATGGGGGACCTGGGGGGGACACGCTCCTGCCTGCCATGGGGCTTTCGCTGCCAGCAGCTGTGTTGGTGTAATGCACCTCCCCACGTGTGCCATGCCATTTGGTACATTGGCTCCTTTCCGCTGAGGAGCGGTCTTATTTTGCTTTCAGCAGCTTTTCTGGTTGCCGCGGTCAGTTCGGTAGCGTCCTCGCAGGATTTCCCGGCATGGTTCGCTGCGGGGGGAGCAGGGCTGAAGTGAGCTCTGATTTTCTCATTTTCCTGCCGTGTCCCGCTGCCTGGCAGGTGACTGGCTCTCGTTTGTACAGGTCGGGAGCAGGATGCCCCAGCACGGCTGCTCCCCACATGTCCTCTTTCCCGGCTGCCCTGACCCTGCAGAAGATGCTGTAGGAGAGGGGCTGGACATCTCCGGGATGTCCCCACGGGTACTCTGCTGTCCACCACCAAGGGGTTCGTGCTGGCCAGGGGGTGGCTGTGCCGGGGCCCCCCTGCCCTGCCTGCAGCCCCGTGCCAGGCCGGGAAGGGCTGCCAGCCCTTCGTGCAGCTCCGTCCCCTGCCAGGATCCTGGGCAGGGTCGCTTCTGCGGGGGGGCTGCGGGTGGCAGTGGGGGATGTGGGCTGGGGTGGTCCTGCCCCACGGCACGCTGGGCTTGGGGCTCATTGCCTGCACCTCCCCACGGGTGCCCTGCCTGCAGTAGAGATGGCAACCGTGTCTCCTTTTTCGGCCAGTGTGGAAAGCCACCTGGGCTGCCATGGCATGGGGGGGGACCCACTTCACAGGTCCGGGGCTGTGGGGTGCAGCCTGATGCTCTGGGATGAGAAGGGGGACCTGAAACCCCCGGGAGCAGCCGTGTGCGGCAGGAGCAGACTGAGCGCTTGCTGGGGCTGCTGCCTGCCCGGGGGGTTTGTGCTAGCTCAGCAGAAAGATTGTATAGATTTTTTTCTCCCTCTTTACTTTGAGGTCTTTGGGTCTCACACAGGCTCTAGCTCCATGTCCTGTTGGGACCCGTGTCTCGGCTTCCCTCGCTGCGGTGACTGGCTGGGGAGGGAACGGGATGGTTTTTGCTTTGCCTGAGCACACTACGGGTGGAGAAGCAGGTCCCACTCTGAGCCCCACTCCCCCTTTGCCCTCGGTGGGAGCTGGGGTGGCTCTGCCGCGGGTTGGTTTTGGTGCAATTTCACCCAGGGATGCACTGGGGATATGATGCTCTTCCCTGCTCACCCTGGCTGTGCTGTGCCTGGCATAGGGGGAACCAGACCAGGGAAGGAGGATGCTGCAGCAGGAGCCTGTGTGGACGCAAAACACTTCTGACCTGAACCTCCCCATGTGCTCCACTCCCCTCCTTCCCACCCGGCCCCCAGCTTTTCCCCAGTGGCACCGTCCCAGCCCGCAGCGAGCTCTGGCAGAGCCTGGCCGAGAGCACGTCCCCGGGGCTCTGCCGGGGAAGATGCACTGGGATGCGGGTGATGAACCTTAATTCATTTTTATTGTCTCAGCAAACAAATTGAAATTTGGAAGGAGCGCCGTAAAACGTTGGGCGGTGCGGGGTGCCCAGAGCTGATACCTGCAGAGTCTGTGGAAGAGGCAGGGAGGGAACCGCATGGGCAGTGTGCTGCTGAGCCCCGCCACGAAACTGCGGCCTCTGAGCATCCCCGCGAGGTCGGTCAGATGGCTCCTGGGGCAGGCAGAGGGTCCTTGCCTGGGCATCACCCCTTTGCCAGCCACCCAGGGGGCTCCGGCCTGGGCACTGCGGGGCGAGGGGAGCGGCTGCTCCTCTTCCTCGGGCGCCGAGTGCTCAGGACCCCGTGCCGCCAGTGTCGGGGTGAGCAGGGTGCCCGGGGACCCGCGCCCTCTCGCCGCCGAGGCTGCTCCGCTGACTGGCGCGGGGCAATTCCTGCCGGAGGAAGCGAGCCGACGACGGCAGGAAGCTCTGCCCGGCTGAAACGCCGGCCCCGCCGGAGCCCAGCACCGTGGCGTCCAGCACCGTGGCGTCCAGCGGGCTCGCCTCGGCGTCACCGGGGCCGGCGGCGGGCGGTGCTGGCCGGCCACCAGCTTGGAGCCGCTGATGTCAGGTCCCTGCAGGGATGACTTCACGCACCAAGCATCCGTCCGTGAGCCCGGCAAGAGCGGCTGCTGCTAGGGATGGGGGGGATCATCCTTCTGCCCCTTCCTCGTCCCCGCGGGGTCCCCGTCCCAAAGAAGGCAGAGGCCGGGCTGCTGCAGCCCCGCGTGCAGGATGAGTTGCTCGTCAGGGAGATAAGGAAACCAGATGTTTACGGGAGGGTGCGACACGGGGCCGCAGCATTGTTCGGGGAGGAAGCCTGCGCCCGCCAGGCTCGGCCTCCCCTGGCGCCGGGCGATGCCGAGGGGGATCCCGTTCCTGCCCCCTGGAGCGGGGCTGGGGGCTGTGACCGGGTGGGGATCCCCTTGGCTGTTTGGGGTGAGGGTCCCTTCAGGGGTCAGAGCCCTCTCCAGGGCTGCGGGTCTGTTTCCCACGTGGCTTTAGAGTTGCCCAAAGCCCCGGTGCTGGCGGTGTGCGAGTACGTGCGTGAGCGATGGGTTTTGGGGACCAGCAGTGGTGGGATGGGGGGAAACCCCAAACCAGGCAGCTCTGCAGGGCTGGGCAGGGGCTCTGTCACCCCGTTCACCCCTGTCGCCGGCCGGGCTGGGGCAGCGATGCCCATCTTACCGCCGTGACCTCTTTTCCCTGTCCCCCCGCCCGGCTGCAGGAGGTGGTGGCAAGCGGAAAGGCAGGAGCAAGAAGTGGAGGGAGATCCTCCGGTTCCCGCACATCAGCCAGTGCGACGAGCTGCGAAAGGGCCTGGGTGAGCCGGGGAGGGCAACGACAACCGGCTGACGGGTCCCGACGGGGCACCGGCTCGTGGCCATGCCGGTGGCACGGCGGGCGCGCGGCCGCGGCATGTGCTCGGCACGGTGCGTGGCACATCCCGCCTTCCCTTGCAGAGCAGGATTACGGCAGCCTGTGCCAGAAGCAGCCCATCGGCCGCCTGCTCTTCCGGCAGTTTTGCGAGACGCGGCCGGAGCTCCTGCGCTGTATCCGCTTCCTGGACGCTGTGGTGAGGGACCCCCGCGGGATGCCACCGTACCGGCTCTGCTCGGGGATGGGTGACACGCAGAGGCGTTTTCCCTGGGATGGGGCTGGTCGGGGTTGTGCCGAGTCCCATGGCAGGTTTGCAGCGTGAGCCCCAGGGTAGTGGCTGGGGAGAGAGGTACCCGGCGGGGGGGCTGCAGGGAAGGCAGAGACCACCCCATCCCAGTGTGCTGTGGGTTTCTCTCTGGGTCGTGCTGGAGGAAGGGAGCTCTCTGTCCCAGCAGCTCAGAAAGCTGCCGGAGAACCCATCCACGCCTGCTGCGAGGTTTCCCCCGGTGCCGGGAGATTTCAGATGCTGGCGAATGGGAAACAAGAGCCTCATAAAATGATCCGTGTTTCCCATTACTGCACGGTTTGTGTCAGCAGCGGGTGCGTACCCTGCACGGCGGGGTTGGTTTTCCAGGGGGGCCGGGGGCCTCGGGGGGAGCAGCCGGAGCCTCCCTGGTGTGCAGAGACCTGACAGCTATGGGCTGCTAATGGGAAACACGTGCCTGTAAAACGGCCCCTGCTTGTGCCGGCTCTTAGAGCTCTTGCAGGACATTTTCTTCCCCCTTTTGAATAAGTAGAGCTGCCTGGGCTGCAGTGGGCCTGGGTCTGGCAGCCTGCTCCCCTGCCCCGCTCCTCTACCTGCTGTGGGGAGCAGTGGGGGGGACCCCCTAAGGCTGCCAGCACCGCCATGAGCCCCCAGTACAGGCAGCTGCCTGTGGCATGGGTGCAGACAGCTCCCTCACCCCGCAGCCGGGGCAGGCATACCTCGTTTGGGGAGGCTGGGGGCTCGGTGGGGGGCACAGGGCAGAGCCATGCCCGGTGCCACTGTCTGCAGCATCCTCCTTTCCCCGGGCATCCCAGGCGGACTACGAGCTCTCCCCAGATGAGAAGCGGAAGGAGATGGGGGAAGAGATCATCGGCCGGTTCCTCAAGCAGGAGGTGAGTCCCTGGGGGGCTTTTCCACCCCAGACAACCAGGGATGAGGATGGGATGGGAGCAGTGGCAGCGGCGGGGCGTCCCTTGCTGGCAACAGAGCCACGTCCCCACTCTCCGGGCATCCCAGTGGCACCCATCGCCCAGCCGGGATCGCGGCTGGGATGCAGGAGCGCTGCACCCTGGGGTGTGGGTGTGCATCCATTGCTCCCCTTGGCAGTCCCCAGATTTCCTGCCCGAGGTCGGCCAGCCCCACGCCAGCCGGTGCCTGCAGGACCTGCAGAAGAGCCCCTGCAAGGACCTCTTCAGCAGCTGCCTGCGGTGAGTGTCCTGCCCAGGGATGGGTGTCTGGGGGGGCTGCGGGCAATTGCACACCATCCCCTCTCCCCCCACAGCCCCCTGCATGAGTACCTGAGCGGGGACCCCTTCGCCGACTACCGGGACAGCATGTATTTTGACCGGTTCCTGCAGTGGAAGTACCTGGAGAGGTGAGCAGGGAGGTCTGGGGGGTCCGAGGAGTCTTAGGGGGTGTCCGGGGGGGCAGCAGGGCTGATGTGCCCTGGGCTGTGCGTTTCAGGCAGTCGGTCACCAAGGACACGTTTCGGCAGTACCGGATCCTGGGCAAGGGTGGTTTCGGAGAGGTATGGCCATGGCGGGAGGCGTGGGGGGTGATGGCGGGCTGGTGGGGGCTCACCCCACCGCTGTCCCCCCCCCCAGGTGTGCGCCTGCCAAGTGCGGGCCACGGGCAAGATGTACGCCTGCAAGAAGCTGGAGAAGAAGCGGATCAAGAAGCGGAAAGGGGAGGCGATGGCCCTGAACGAGAAACAGATCCTGGAGAAAGTCAACAGCCGGTTCGTGGTGCGTGTCATTCTCTCCTGGGGGGCCAAGGAGCTGGGGGGGCGGGGGGCCGGGGCCGGTGCTGACGGCCGGGGTGGGCGCACAGGTGAGCCTGGCATATGCCTACGAGACGAAGGACGCGCTCTGCCTGGTGCTGACCATCATGAACGGCGGCGACCTCAAGTTCCACATCTACAACATGGGCAACCCCGGCTTCGAGGACGAGCGCGTGGTCTTCTACGCGGCGGAGATCTGCTGCGGGCTCCAGCACCTGCACCAGGAGGGCATCGTCTACCGGTGAGCGGGACGTAGGCATGGGGCCGGTGGGGAGGCTGGACAGGACCGCTCTGTGCTGAGCCATCCGTCTGTCCCTGCAGGGATCTGAAGCCGGAGAATATCCTGCTGGATGATGATGGTGAGGAGGGAGCTGCTGGGTCTGGCTCTGCCCATGCTCTTGGCTTTGGGGATGGGTATCTGTGTGCCTCCTGGGGGGTCTCTGGTTGTGTTTTGGGGAGGACGTGCAGGGATATGGGGTGGCCCTTCCCTGGGGTGCTGCCCTCAACCCCCTTCCTGCCCCAGGTCACATCAGGATCTCCGACCTGGGGCTGGCTATCAAGATCCCTGAGGGCGAGACCATCCGTGGCCGCGTGGGCACTGTCGGCTACATGGGTGAGCGTGGGGGCTGCGCTGGCTGGGCTGACCCGGGGGTCCCCCTGCTGCCAGTGTGCCTGGCCACCGATGGGTTTGGGACCGTGTCTCGCAGCCCCGGAGGTGATCAACAACGAGCGCTACGCCTTCAGCCCCGACTGGTGGGGTCTGGGCTGCCTGGTGTACGAGATGATCGAGGGGCAGTCGCCCTTCCGTGCCCGCAAGGAGCGGGTGAAGCGGGAGGAGGTGGAGAAGCGGGTGCAGGAGGACCAGGAGCTGTACTCGGACAAATTCAGCGAGGACGCTCAGGCCATCTGCAAGCTGGTGAGCTGGGGACCTGGGGACCTGCTGGTCCCAACGGCGGGGGCTGGGGTGGGCTCCATCCTCCCGCCGTGACCACCCGTCCCCCTCCCCAGCTCCTGGCCAAGGACCCCAAGCAGCGGTTGGGCTGCGGGGCCGACGGGGCGGCCGAGGTGAAGCGGCATCCCTTCTTCAGGACCATCAACTTCAAGCGCCTGGAGGCCGGCATCATGACGCCCTCCTTCGTGCCAGACGTAAGGGGCAGGGCAGGGGTGGGCACCCACTGCAGGGGTGGGGGGCAAGCCCCGCTCTCCCCCGCTGACAGCTCTCCGGCTCCCACAGCCCCGGGCGGTTTATTGCAAGGATGTGCTGGACATCGAGCAGTTCTCGACGGTGAAGGGCGTCAACCTGGACCAGACCGACAATGATTTCTACGCCAAGTTTGCCACCGGCAGCGTCTCCATCCCCTGGCAGAACGAGGTACCGGGGGTACGGGGCGCGGTGGGGGGTTCCACCCTGCTGCGGGGCTGCCTGTGCCTGCCCCCACGGTGACCCGACCCCCCCAGATGATCGAGACCGAGTGCTTCAAGGACCTCAATGTGTTCGGACCCAGCGGGACCCGCTCCCCCGACCTGGACTGGAGGCAGCTGCCCGAGCCCCCCAAGCGCAGCCTTCTGCAGAGGCTTTTCCGACGCCACGTAAGAGATGGGGCGGGGGGGTATTTTTGGACGGGGGTTGCCCTGGGGTCTCCCCGAAACCCCCCTGGCTCACTGCTTGCCATCTGTCTGTCTGTCCCTCGCAGCCAGCCGACTACACCATCGGCACCACCATCCACCCCTCCTACCCGGCCGCTGTGAACTCGCACCCTCCTGCGGCCAACTCCGCCTGCCGAGCCACGGCACCGGCACCATCCTGACCCCTCTTACCATCCCGGGGGAGCCACCAAGGCCAGGCAGCCCCCAGCCCCCCCCAGGCCCTCTCAGGGTTATCTCGGACCAGTGCTGGGGCTGGGATCTCTGGGGATGCTCGTAGAGGCGAGGCGGGATGCTGGCACAGAGGGATGCGGGCTGCGGGCACGGGCAGGGGGTGATGGAGGGGTAATGGGGCAGGAGCAGAATCTGCCCGACCCCAACCCTGGCAGCTTCCCGGCCCCCTTTTCCCCAGCCCTGCAGCGCATCCAGCCTGTTCTTGGGGGCTCCTGCTGCAGGACCAGCCCCCACCAGTCACTGCCAGGGGAAGGGGCCAGAGCAGGGACCTATTCTTGCTGTGTTTGAGCCCGTTATCTTATCGCTGGCTCAGTGCCTGACTTCTGCGGGCACGGGGGGGGGCTGCGAGTTTATCTATGCTCTCCAAATAGAAACAAAGGCAGCCTTGGAGTGGGGGGGACACCCCTGGCTCCCCCTGGCCATGCTGCAGCAGGAGGGATGGGGTCACCCCGACAGAGCCCCCCCCTCTTTGGGGGAAACACAGCCTTCCCCCTCCTGCTCCGGCCATCACAATGTGTGAAGCGGGCTCAGAGAAGGGAGTTTTCTCGAACGTGGCTGAACTGGGGGTGGGCAGGGGGTGGGGGGCTCCTTCCATCCTCACGGGACAGCTCAGGGCAGCCTCGGGGTGCCCCAGCCTTGCCTAGGACTGGCAGGGTGCACAAGGGCACAGCACCCGTGGGGCTGGGTGTGCGAGGGGCAGGCAGTGCACGTGGGGTAGAGTGTGCAAGGGACAGCATGTGTGGACGTGCGAGGTGGGCTGGGGGGGCTGTGCTGCGGGTGAGTGGGTGCTGCAGGTGCCTGGGCTCCCCGGCCTTTGGGTCCCGGTGAATCTCTGCCTCCGGCGCCTTTGGTTTACATTCGATCCGGTTTTGTACATTTGTAAACAGTTGTAAATATTTGTACGTTGAGCGCCTGGATGTACATTTTTAAGCAAAAAGCTGCAAACGGAGCCGTGTGATGACTTTGCATGGGGGGTGTTTTAGGGGGTCAGGGACCCAGCGGGGGCTTTCTCAGCCGTTTTACCTCCCTCAGCGTTTTCTCCCTCCTTCTGCCTCCACGGGATGTGGGTGGGAGGGTGCTGGGTGCCCATCCCGGACCAGGGCTGTGCCGCCTTCCCGGGCATCCCCTTGCTGGCACGCAGGATGCGGCCATGCACTCCCCTTGCCCCCAGCTCAGCACGGCCCAGCTTGGCATCACCAGCCAAGGGTCCAGATGGGTCTAGGCAGGTCCGAGCTGTTGCCGGCACCTCATCCTGCCCCGGGCAGGAGAGCAATGCTGAAGCAAGAGTGGGCTTGCCAGCCGGACCAGCTGTGCTCCCTCCTATCCCGATGGAGATGCACCTTCCCGGTGCCCAAGGTAGGTGCTGGGACCTGAATCCCATCCCCGATGCCTGCGGCACCACACAGCGCTGCTGCTCCCCGTCGCCGGTGCCGTCCCCGGTGCCGCGGGAGGGCTGCCGTCCCTTCCCCTTGCAGGCTGGGCAGATGCAGCGGGCAGCACGGCGACAGCGTGAGACCCCTGAGGGACGTCTGGAAGAGATGCTGAGGTCACATCAGGAGTCGGTGAGTGTCCCGGGGGTGTCCCAATTAACCAGACCCTCCTGAGGGTTTGGGTGCCTTTTCGGCACGGCTTCCCGGGGCCGTGGGTCTCTCTGTGCTGGTCTGGGATTTGCCTTGTGTGCCATGGCACAGTGTGACTGTCCCCGTGTCCCCTCCCGAGGGGCACAGAGGGGCTTGTGCCCCTCCAGCCCCCACAGCCCGGAGCCGGAGGGGCGGCTCTGCCCGGGCTGTTTTGGTTCTTCTCACAAACAACGGCGTGTCCTTGTGCCGAGGCCTTGTGCCTGGGAGCGGCGGCTCCAGCTGGGATAACAAATCCCAGCTGGTTCACAGCCGGGGGGTCTCCCTGCCGTCCCGGTCCCCGGTGCTGCGTCCCCTGGCCAGGGTGCTCCAGCCTCCTTGCTGGCAAGGTGGGGGGGCTGCAGGGGACCGGGGGTGACACCTTGCCGGAGGGTCTCACCCACTCTCCCCGGGCACTGCAGAGCCATCGGTGCTCAGCGTGCGTTTGGCACGAGCTCCGGTCTATACGGGGTTGGGAGCTCCCGGCAGCGGCTCAGGGATTTCAAGCCCTCCTGGTTTTTCCTCCCCGTGTGTGCAGGCATGTGGGGACCCAGCGGACAAAGCCCAGCCGGGGGGAGAGCTGCGGGCAGGGATCCGGGAATCGCGTGGGGCTGCAGCGCTGGTTGGCGAGCAGGAGCACAGCTTCAGTAGGGATTTCCCAGTAAAAACATTCAGGAAGGGGATGGTGCGGCTTTTGGCTTCCTCCTGGTCCCACCAGCACCTCCATCTAATTGCGCATCGCTGACGTGAATACGAGGTGTCTCTTCTCGCCCGTGATGGAGAAGAGCAGCGCCGATGATGGAAAGGAGCAGCGGGACCGTTCCCGGGTGGCAGGTAGGACCCAAATCATCTCTTGGGGGCTCAGCAGGCGGACTGGGGGAGGCAAGGGGCTCCCTGGGACCGGGCTGCCCGGTGCAGAGAGCGGCTGACCTCCCCCTCGGCCAAATTGTTGCAACAGCGGGGAGGAAGGTCAGGTTCCCCGCAGGAGGGTGCAGGGGCTGACGTCAAAGGAAGCAGCTGGTGATTCATGGGTTCTTGGGAGCGCTGGTCTCTGGGGCCGTAACTCATCCCAGAAATGTCATTTCATCCTTGAGTGTTATCGCTGCTCTGCTGTTGCCCACTGCTCCCAGCCCCACGGCAGATAAACCGGCCTCTTGGGTGAGCTGTGGGGGGCTGTCCCTCACTCCCAGCCCTGGGCTTGGCGGCTTAGTATACCTAATATTCAGCTTTATATGGGCTGAAAGAGCAGCTGCGTTAGCGCGGTGCTCTGCAGGGCAAAGAGGAGGGCTGCACACCCTCCAAAATGCTCTTGTCCCCGTGATGTGCGTGAAGTATCCCTGGTGTTCCTGCCGTGTACAGCCATCCCGGGTGCCCACCGATCCCATGTGTATTTGCGGGTGCCAGTGGTGCCGGGAGGTCCTGTTCTACGGGGTTTTGTCTTGTGCAATGGAGCTTTAACTTGCCGCCGCAGCGAGGGCTCTGCCGTGGGGTCTGGTCCCTAGGTGGGGGACAGGCTGCCCCGATTCTTGTGTCCAGCATTAGCTGAGGCTGTGCTGAGCCTGATTCTAGTTATTCCAGGATGGTTGTGCTGTGAGATGGTGTTGGCCATCATTATCCATTGTTATCTTAGTTATCTGCCATTACCCGTTGTTACCTGTCAGAGTTGGTTGTTATCCGTTGTTATCCATGGCTGATGATCCATGCGGGGGGCAGTCATGCCGTGGACCCCAGGTCCACGTGCAGCGGGGTTTGTCCCTGGCGCAGGAATCGCCTGCAAAGCACCGCACGAGCTGGGCAGGGGGGGCTGTGCCTCGGTCTCTTGCCCCTGTCTCGCTGCAGGAGCTGCCCGTGCCCCCCCTTCCACAGCTGGACCGCGGACGGGGGCTGGCCGGGCTCCATCGTGCCAGCGCGGCGTACGAGCATGCGTCCGCCCATGTGCGTGCATCTGCTCGCCGGACACACCGGCGGTGACCCGTGGGCCCCCGGCAGATGCGTAAGGAGCCGGGTCCGGCCTTGGCCCCCCGGGCCCTGCCGTAAGTGATGGCTCTTATCTCCCTGCTGACAAGCCAGCATCCTTCAGCGGGCGTACTTAAGGCCGAGCGCCTGGAGGGCCAGAGCAGAGGAGAACTTGCCGCAGAGACGCCCGCCCGCAGCCCGCAGCTCCGTTTGGACCAGGAAGATGCTGCCCGCTACATTCAAGCTCTGCGCTGCCATCTCCTACCGGCACCTGCGCAACATGACCGGTGAGGGATCGGGGGACTGGGACGTGGGGCTGGGGGAACCCCTCTCGGTGGGCTGCCTGCGGTGGGCAGCGCCGGCAGGGTTCGCAAGGCGGGAGGAGGCTGGAAGCTCCAGGGATGCTCTCCCCATCCCGTGCCACGTTGCTTTCTGGGTTTCGTGCTTTACTGTCTCCACAACCCTTTTTGCTACCAGACTTATTGCTGGGGTCCGAGGGGGATGGCTGCGTGCCTCTGGTGAATGTGGAGGGTAGCTATAGGTAACGGTCCCGCTGGCTGCGAGGATTTTGTATTCTTGTGCTCCATTTCCTACAGCCTTTCCTGGGCACCTGCATGATTGCTCCTCGGTATTTTTACGGCTGTCATCTTGCTCCCTGCATGCTGCGTGACTCGGACCTGGAGCAAAGCCTGGGTTTGTTTAGGAGAGCTTCTGTCCCAGAGCAGTGCAATGGCAGTCAACTGCTCTCTGTGCCTGTAGGAACTTCAGTGAAGGTGGCAAACAGAGGCTTTTTCAATGTCCTGTGTTTAAATTGGAGAAAAAAAAAAAATAGCAAGCCCCGTGCAGTATGGTTCCTGGTGCTGGCGAGTGATGCGTTCTCTGCTCTCAGGTCTGAGAAGACAAGCCGCTGTCACCATCAGCCAGGAGCTGAGCAAGTTCGCCTGCCACAGCACGGGACCCAGCACATGGATTAACCAGGTTCGCAGAAGAAGCTCCTTGCTCAGTAAGTGACCAGCAGATGGGGTCTGCCCCTTTCTGCCGGGTGGTGGGTGCCATCATGGGTCAGGGCTCGGGAGAGTGGTTGGAGGAAAACCTGCTCGTGGGTAGCCTGTGCTTTTGCTAAACGAATGGTGAAGGCAGGCAAGCAGTGGGAATTGAGTTTACTTCCCTAGCCCCTGGGCATGGAGAAGCGTATTTGATGCAGATAAAGCTTATCTGGTGTTATGATGTGTTAGTCAACTATGCAGTGTTCGTACACTCACTCCTGCTTTCGTCTGATCTCATGCAGGCTCAAGGCTGGAGGAGAAGCCCTTCAGCGAGATGGAAATGTCTTACGTCAAGCAAGGAGAGGAAGCCCTCCAGAAATCACTCAGCATCCTCGGGGACCAGGACGGCTGGAAGACAGAGACAGTGGTGGTAGGTGCTCTGCTTTGCGGCAGACTGACGCGGTCCTCCTGTGAATATTCGTGATATTAATTCTGCCTTTTCTTCTCTAGGATAACGGCGACAAAGTGCTGAGCAAGGTGCTCCCGGACGTGGGCAAGGTGTTCCGACTCGAGGTGGTGGTGGACCAGCCCCTGGACGCGGTGTACAGTGAGCTGGTGGACAACATGGAGCAGATGGGAGACTGGAATCCCAACGTCAAAGAAGTCAAGGTAGGAAGCGCACGTCAGACCTGTCCCAGCCAGGGGTTCGCACACATGTGCTGCTCCAAGTGGCAGAATCGCTTTGCCTGTCACAGCAGGAGCACAGGAATTTCTCCACCTGTTCTTTGGGAACGGAGTAGTAGTGCTTGTTCTGCAGTAACCACGTTGCTGCTGCAGCAGAAGTTAGCCTGTAGCAGCTTGTCTGCTACTTTTTCTGTAGGAAACGCACTTGCACTTTACTGCAAGGTAGCAGGCCAGTTCTGTTGTTAAATTTGCACTGTTACTAGAGGAGAAATACCACAGTACCCCAACGTGCAGGGAAGAGTGTTTTGCTATTCCACAGCTTGTCTAGAATAAGAGAAGTGTTAAGAGAAATACCTCCCCTTTTCAGGTATTGAAAACTCATGTTCTGCATTCTAGGATGAAGCAGATATTTGATTTTTCTCACTATAAACACTGAGGTTTTTTTAAGAGCATGTGTTTGAACACATGGTAATCAAAGCTAGCTTTTAGCTATGTTTGCAGTAAATACTTCAAATTAATGTTTTCATTCTAAACTGTCCAGATTCTCCAGAAGATTGGAAAGGACACAGTGATCACCCACGAGAAGGCGGCCGCTACCCCTGGTAACATTGTTGGACCACGGGACTTTGTGAGCGTCCGCTGCTCTAAGAGACGTGGCTCCACCTGTGTCCTGGCCGGCATGTCCACAAAATACGGAGCTATGCCAGAACAGGAAGGATTTATAAGGTAATCACTTTTTGCATTCACTTACAGTGTGTGTAATGAAAGTCAGATTCACACACTAGCTTTTAGTATGGGCTCAGAGTTGTGAGGTTTGTCTCAGTAGCAGGAACCACTAAGGAAACCCTAATTCACAAAGTGCTTCAGCACGGCTGTAATTTTTGAGGCTAAGTCACATCGTTGCTTTCTAAGGTGTGCATTCCTGTCCTCTTACAGAGCTGAGAACGGTCCCACGTGTATGATCCTGCGCCCACTGCCCGGCAGTCCTTCACAAACCAAGCTAACGTGGCTTCTCAGCATTGACCTGAAGGTAAGTTTTGCAGCAAACATTTCAAAGCAGAAGCAGGAGTTTATTCGAGGCAAGTTCCACTCACGGGCTGTATCTGCTCCTCTCCAGGGCTGGCTACCGAAGACGATCATCAACCAGGTCCTGTCCCAGACGCAGGTCGACTTTGCCAACCACCTTCGGGAACACCTGGCCCGGATGGTGGCCCTCAACTGCTGACCACACTGACTAGTGCTGTAATGCTTTGATCAGGGGTGAAGTAGGGAATCATGTAATGGGGTAAGTCAAGTCAGACAATTTAATTACAGCCTGTGCTAATTAGCCAAGACCTTTAATAGTAAATACCACTACTTAATACATGGTTTCAATAAATAAAGCTGTGTTTATTGTAACTAATTAGTCAGGCCTCTGTGACCTCCCTGATGGGGCCAGCACATGCTCGTTGTGCAAATGCAGGACCAAAAAGTTGAGGCAAGTCCTGCATTTGCTCCCCATAGCATGTGCCTGCCACCTCCCTAACTAATTACTTTCAATAAATAAATAAAGCAAGCTTCAATTAGTAGTGTCTACTATTAAAGGCCTTGGCTAATTAGTTATTAGGAATAGCAGGAGCACCAGCACAGGACTGACTGACTTCACTCCTTCCCCCAAAACACAAACACAGCACACACTTACCTGGGGGTAGAAGCAGCTCTAATTTATTTTTCCTGTACAGACACACACAAGGTGTCAAATTATTTATTCATTCAAAGCTCTGTGTAACTAACTTGTCAATGCAGCGAGCAGAAGGAGATCTTCAGCTTGAGTGATCTCTAATATGTAGCTACTTTGAGTTTAAATCTCATTTGTCACAAGACAAAAAAAAACCAAACAAAAGAAAGAGTTAAAGCCTTTATTTTTAAACTGGTTTCCAGTTTGTGGGGAAAAAAAATACAGTTTGGACAGAAGCCCAAATTTCAGTCTTACATGCAGTAGTCTTGTTACAACACAATCCTTCTGGCTGGAAGCTGTTGTTTACAATTAGCCAAACACAGGTCAGCAGAAGTGTCAATGTTCCTTCTGCAAGTGTGCATAGAGCAGGTCTGTCCAATTGCAGCCTGCTCTCACTGAACAACTTGACTGTTACAACCCAGGTACATCACATGAGAAGTTACCTCAATATAATACTTGCTTCTTCAGCTAGCTACACTGTAAACATTACTGAAGACTCCGAGATGCCCACAAATAGCACAATACATACTAGAACTGCATTCACTTAGACTCCAGCATAGTGGTAGAGCATGAATCTTCAGCAGGTAACAAATATACATAAGGCCTGCCATCAAGAGCTGCATTGGCTTCAGCTTGTTTGCTTGTTGGCTGATCGCTCCGAGTGATGCATGTTCCTCTATAATAAAAACCACTTGACTGGATACCGACTGTGTCATTTTTGTTAACGCGGTGCCACCACTTCATTTATGGCTCCCAGGGTGGACTTCGTCTTCCATCAACTTCTGTCTCTACATGATACAGTACATCTGCCAGCGTGTGTTCTACAACAGCACCCCAGCCCATGTCACTCATCTGCAAAGGGAATGAAAGACAGTTAGCTTGAGTCATGAAGTACAGGCTCAGGACAAAGAGTGACTAGCCCTGCTGTACAGCAGCATCCCAGGACTGTTTCCCTCCTGAAAACATTAGTGGGGGGAAAAAAAATTTCCAAGTGTTTCCTTAAAAAAGAATTCAGCCCTCTTACTGATAAAAAGAGGCTAACATAGGCAAGAACAGGGACTTTACAATCTGTCAAGAGGAACAAGACAGCATCTAGTATTTAGTTAAAATTTAGTTATTTGTTAGGCTATCAGTCCTTAAATATTTTTCAATACTGTAGCCAAAGGGACTGCATTTAAGTACAAAGAGTGAAGAGGACAGATACAAGCTTGGTGTAAATCAACTCCCACCACCACCACAAAATCTCAACCTCCTTTTGTTTAAATAGTGTGAGGCTATAACAAAGTGGGAGGTAATAAGCTTCTGTTATTACTTACTGGACGGTAAGTGATATCTCTAGGTGGATATTTGAAATACGGCCCAAAGTTTATAGAAACCTGTGGAAGACACATTTGTCATTAGATTAAAAAAAAAGGAGGGGGGCAAATGTCTTTACTCCTAAGCCTACCAGCACCCTGTGCAAGACCACATGAACAAACATCCTTGGCATGAAAGGAGAGCATTTGTTCAATGGTTTGATAAATTTACATCACACAAGCGAACAGCAGCATTGTTCCAGGGTCACTTCACTAAAATAATTCCCATCTTTCCTCTTCACTTGCTTGACACGTTCCCAGAGCGCCCACACTCTATGCATTACTAAAACTATGATGGACTTGACTTAGGAATTATCTTTCAAAGATATGTTACTTGCCGTGCAGCCTTTGTACAAAGAAATAGCAGGAAAATAAACTCCTTCAAAGATGTCTTTAAAGGCAATGCCTTGGCTGGCACCATTCTTGAAGAATATTATCTGAAAAGAAAAAAGAAGAAGGTTTTTTTCCATTGAGGCTAACTTTCATGACCTTACTTGTGAACTACAAAGCAATCCTCAAGAGGCAGCTTAACCTACACTCCCCTTTACTTGATGCCAGACAATTACTTAAGTGAAAGCAATAACATGGCAAGCAAAGGGCACAGCTGGTTTGTTGAGTTCATGTTTATTGTTGCTTTAATAAAAGCATTCTTGTTTTTGATGAAGAACTAATGATCAGCCTCCCTTTGTGCTCATTAAATGCAAGCGATTAATACACACAATAAGCCAGTCTCAGCAGGCTCTCCATTCTTGCTGAAGTTCTACATCCTCCCACTCACTCCACCTACCAAGGCTTAACTTACCTGGCTTCCAGGTGCTTGCTTTAGGCTCTTCTCCGCTTTGTCCACAAAATCCTTCTCTTCAAAGTACAAGTAGCTTTTGAATTTGATCAAAGCCTGAAATATTAGAAGACAACCACTTCAGAAGTAAGCCAGAAAAACTGTTACTCTTAGTGACATATTAAAGAACGGCAGACCTACAGGAGGAGCCCTGCTGTGGGATAGGCATGCCTGTTGTGTCAGAAAAAGTGTGACTCACGCATCTCAAATATTTGAGAACCAGGAGGGGAAGAGAAGATGAAATGAGATGTGGGCAATCTCATTCAGTAGTCCATGCAGAGTCTTCCCTCCTTGCAGAACCTCTGGGTAGTTCTAGGTATTTTGTTTTCTGGAGATCAACACTTTGGACCTCTTTGTTATGAACCACACTGGTACCCAGAGGTAGGATGGAAAGGATGCAATCAAAGGGGGCAAAAGTGAGGCTAGAGCAACCTGTTTTCCACTTGTCCACCTAGCCAACACTTAATCCAATAGTGAACTCCACACCTCACCTTATCTTTGTAAGTGTCAGGCAGTGATTTGGCAGTCTCAGTATCTTCTGGAAGACTGATGTAAAATCCCAGTATATCACCCTGTCCATAGCCAGATGAATAGTGTTTCCCTATCGACTGGTGAAACTTTGTTCCCTTTTTGCTGCGCCAGGAGTAACTGAACTTGTCATATCCCAGAGGCGCCTGGAGGTTCCCTGCAGAAACCAACGTTTCTTCATGAACATACACAGCGTAGCAGGAGCACCTTTGTGTGTCCCACTTCAAGTTTTGGAACAGTAATTACATTCAGTTAACAAATACGACTGCCATTAGTACAAATGTGTTGACTACAGTGTTAAGCAAGGCCAAGCATGCAACAGCATAAAGGATCCACCCGTACTGCAGTTCTGCACAATTTAGATCACCTGCAGAAAGAGTTTCCCCTTAAAGAAAAGCAGTGAAGAAGCAGGCAAGCTGAACATGACTTATGGTCCTTAGGTCTAAATTACTAGGGAAAGAAATATAGGAACCAGGTGGAATACATCGATAAGAAATATTTGGTAAAATTATTTACCTAATGGCTGTGACCAGCCTAATCTGGCAGCTGTGTCTGGAGGCATCTCATCCATGGATATTTCAAAGTACCACGCTCCTTTCCGCACTCCATGCGAGGCTCGTACCATTGAATAGCCCTTTTCACCAATAACAGTCAGTCTGTCATCAGAAATCTTTAACTGAGGAGCTGTGGTAGGTGAGAGAAGATGGTATGAGCAGTTCATTTGTGGTATCTAATGCGCGGTGATGTCAAAAGGTAAGTGAACATACAGAAGTGGATTTAACATTTGCACCTCTTAAAGCAATTGCGTCTGAAACTTCAATAACCAGTAACATGAGGTTCCAGAAGATGGCCCCTCATAAGAAGAGCTGGCTATACAACTTGCATACAATCAGCAAGCTTTGTACCTCGGTCGTGCAGTGCTAGGAGGACTCGTTCATACAGGCAGGCTCTGTAGAGGTCCCCAGGAATAGGCTTTCCTGCCCAACAGTCTAGCTCCAATTTTTCTGGGTCAGGTGCGTGGGGGTCAGGCTCAGCCAAGATGTAACGATATCCATCTTTATTAAAGGGGTGTTCCAAAGGATAACCGTGGGGTGGTAAGCGCTGAGCAGAAAACAACGGGTCACTGCGAAACACAAAAAACTACAGGTTGGCATCTCTCGGCAGCTACGGTTCAGTCACAAGTCATCCCAGGACAACCTCTTACAGAGCTGTACCTGCAGTGCTCACAGCCTGCACATTGCTTTGTTTCCAAGAGTCTGTGCAAAATGAGCACATACTCATCTACGAAACAAGTGTATACCCATCTATTTCAAATAATTTCTAGCATGTGACCTATCAGTAACATCACAGGGTTATGGCATGAATCCCCATAAATCTACCAAGGGCAGAGACAGAGGGGAGGCAGCTTAAGGCATCAAAAGCAAAGTTGTCCCTCTGACTAGCGTACAACACCTCACTATAGATGCTCATCACTCTGCCACTGCGTCATCTTTCCTCTTACCTTCTGGTTTTCTTGGCTGTTCCCGTGGTCCCTCCATCTTGCTGCTTGCGCTTTGCTCCCCGTCCCTTCCCACTGCCTCCTGCAGCAATTCCTCCTTAACACAGAAACCACGGCATATTAAGCAGCTGATGATTAGAGAGAGCCCGTGAGCATGGAATCTCCACAAATAGAGAGGGGCAGAAGCAGCCAAATTAAAATCAGTTCATGAGCTCAAGTACATTCTTCCACAGTTAGGTATGAAACAGACTTTACTGAAAATGAGCACAGCAAAATCCAGAACTTTTATGTAGCTTCTAGTCAACTTTTGAAATGTCTAAATTTAGAGTGGAAGCTAAGTGAGATTTATCTACAAAATGAGCTCAACTCAAGCTTTTAAGGTGAGAGTTAAGAATCTTTTCTGTCATCAAAAGGTCTACAGACAGCAGCATTGGGATCCACTTCAAAAGCATTATTATTTGCTTTCATGGAGATTCCAGTCACAGTTCAAATTTATTTCTGCAAAAGTAGCAGAAAACCCAACCTACAGCACACACTGGCTGATTTTAAGCAAAGTCATCATCCCAGTGACACACTATGCTGGAGAAACACTCTGACACCAATAAGCGCTTAACATTAAATTTCCATCTATAAAATAAAATACACCAAAGTTGAGGAAAAATGAAAAGCAATAGAGGTGTTTCTCTCCAGTATTACCAAAATCAGCACTACAATTGAACAGTGTATCATTTCGTATTACAGCACCCAATTTTTCTCACAAATAAAACTATAGTATAGGAAAAGCTACATGTCAAATGTAATCAAACTAATATCAGTGTAACATTTTAATACATTAAAATGTACATGCATTTTATCATTACACTATTTCAAAAAAGATCACTGTTGATTTACAAGGAAAACTACAGAATTTTTAAGTACTGTAGATAAACACCTTTATGAACCGCATACTGTGTCGTAACTAAAAATATAGTCAGCTTTTAAATTATCAGCATTCCCCTTACAGTGTAAGGGATTCAAAACATTGAAGGAATACCATATTCTGCACAAACATGACATGATCTCAGCTGCACTTGCTAGTCTTAGTGCAGATAAACATATAGGCTCTCCAGTTTGTCATCACTTATTTGCCTAAACAATCACAATATCCTATCAGCTCACAGATTCAGACCACTTACTTAGGCATTAAGATTTAAAACTACAACAATATCAGGTCAAATTGTACAAAGTAAAAATAAACATAAGTGAAAATAAAACTTTAAACCAGTCAAGTGGGGCAGAATATGATAATTAAAAGCTTCTAACTGCTAAAGATTAAAAAGTGAAATTGTTGTTTTGTATTAAAGTATTACTGCAATCACATCAAGGCACGCTTTTTATTTTTTATCGACTTTAGCTTCTAAGATAATTGAGCAAAAAAGCTTTGCAAACAATAATACTTAAGTTTTAGAAGCTGAAAGGTAAATATTCACCTCCCAAAGAGGCTCCACCTGTAAGAACAGAAGTGGCACCACATATTTGTCAATCTTCCGGAAATTAAATAAAAAACAACCAGTGCATGAAATGGAGACAACGCAGCCTTAGATATCTATAATCTTGTTTTAAAAGGCCTAAAACACCTCCTGTCAGGTACTACTTGAATGTGTTTAATATAGAATGGCGCAGCCTTGCGCACAAAATCTCATGGGCAGTTAACATTACTACAGTAAGATTTCCGTAAGTAATCTCAGAGAGCTAGGCAAAGTTGTTAGCACAGCTGTCATTCCGCAAAAACACTACTAAACGAACAACACTAAAATGCAAACAGTGATTATAAGGAATAATATATACTTTCCCTGACTACTTTCAAATCCCAGACTGCGGGAAACAGGAAGTCTGAATAATACAAGTAGGTAAATTAAAATCATTAAGGAAGAAAACTGACAAGCTCAGCTTTCTTGCAAGCATCTTGATTTAGCTGGCCACCATGAAGAAAAAAGTTGAACCTTCACAAGAAGGTAAAGTTAATCTATCTTTAGAAAGGCACAGTAAGACTAGCTGAACATGTTTTGGCCATAATAAGCATGACCTCAGTTCACACAACAACTTTAACTGCAGCATCTCAACTGATGTAACTACGCAGACACCCAGCTATAGGACTGGGAAAATACAGCTTGGTCCCAAATATTCAAAAACCGCCTGATCAAAGAACTTGCCGTTTAAGCTTCCGCTTGTGGATACAGCATTATTCTGTTTCTGGTTATCGTATGCAGGACCAATATTGGCAAGATCCTGAAAGAGATAAAAAACCTGATGTATAGACTCGGTCAAACTTACCACCCAAAGCCTGTACAGGGCACTTCCAGGTGCTGGAGTACTCCAGCACATCGCTTGGCACAACACAGGCTCACAGCGTGACTTGGCTAAGTTTTGCTCATTTGACTGACTGTAAGCCACCAGCAAAAGGAACCCTCACCCCTTCCTCCCAATGCCCCACGGTGCACTTTCCTTCCATCTCTAATTACGTACTTGGTCTAGAAGTCCAAACTTGGGGTAATCTTCTTCTGGGTCTTTACTCCCTGGGTCCGGATGCTCTTTCACCAAGAATACATCTCTTTCTTTACACTAAAATAGGAGGAGGAGCTTAAGTTACACAAGGTGAGATCATATCAAGTTCATTAACAAGTGTTTAAATCCTAGTGTTTACTATTAATATGTAGTATGTATATCAACTACTAAGAAGCATTAGAATCATTACCATTTTGCTGAGGTCTGGACTTAGAACTAACACGAACGTCAGACAACTGTACCATTTGCAGAAAATCCTCCATGAATTTAACTCTTGAATGCTTACCATAGTTTTGACAATATTATTAGGCCAAGTCATTTTCCCAGGTCTCTGTCGTGTTGTCATACACTCCCAGTATTTATCAATAAATGGAATAATATCCTGTAAAAAAATAAAATAAAATAGAGTCTTAAGAGTGCGGGTCTGAAAGTCTTGCTGCCAATATTTGTTTGAACTTGCTCTTCACTGAAATCATAGCTTACGTAAATCTGTGATGATTTTTATAACAGCGATACCTTATCTTTTGAGAACATAGTTTTCGGGTGCTCATCTTGCGTCCTTGACTGCCACGTTAAGTTGGCCAGAGCACTAAGGCACATTTCTTTGAGATCTTAAAAACAAAAACATACCAGAGCCAGAATTAACACTTCAGGGGAAGATCAAACATACACCCACATACACAGCAATTACTAACCACAGAGCATCCATGCTATATAATAACAGTGAAACGCTCACAAGTTCTGTCCTAACTCAGCAGCCCTCATTAAACAGAAGATTTTCACCACCTTAATAAGTTAGTAGCAAAACATTTTTAGAAAAAAACACACATGCTTGTAGACCAAAAAATCCCATATTGCATTTCTGAAAAGCTTCAGCAGGACACTCCCACGAACTTCAGACAAAATGAAGCCTCTAGGACTATCTTGCACAAAATTTCAACAAACTTCATGATTTCACACTTACTGGCTTGTTTTCTTAAGAAATACGTGTTCCCACTGTGATGGCAAACATTGCAATGGAAACTGTAGTTGGTCATGAAAGGCAGACATGATCTGGAAAAGAGCACGCTGATTTGTAAGTTCTGGCGTACACCTTACTTACTACATCAGGGTAAGAAAGTAATTATTCCAGGTTAACAAGTTAATTGCTCTCTCTCTCTCCAAAACCAGAAACATCTAACAGGTTCAATGATATTTTCATCAAATTAGGTTTATTAGGTTTATCACGGGCATCAAGAAAAGCCACAAAGCTCTTGAGAAAAACATAAACAAGCCAAGTGTCATCTTCTTGGTTTAGACGAGTCCTGAAATTCATTCACCAAAATAAAAAGAGACAACAATCCAGAAGCTCTGGACAAGAAGCTCCATCCAAGTCAATTAATTAATTTTAATCGGAAGTCTAGAGTACTTTTTAGGGACAAAACACAACCAAAAAAGTTGAGTTTTTGATAAGTCTAAGGTCAGTCCCACATTCATTCTAGAAAGAAAGTGGAATTCACTTCTCACTTACAGGAAGATTTTATTTTTTGTTCACCCCAATTGAAAATGTCTGTTGAAGCCCCCTCTGCTTTTCAAATAACATTTACAGGCCTCTAAGGCACCAAGTCCAGTCCTGAGGTCTGGACAAAGAGTGTTTAAAGTTGAAATGTACGAACATAAATACTTCCTGCTGTGTTGGGTACAGCTTTTGTTATTCACATAACACACTCGTTTCCAAGTGTCCAAAGACCTGGACGGGGTCCTGGTCCTTGGGAACTCACACTTGAAATACTTCCATTTTTGCTAACCAAAGTTTCATGCCCAGCATTAAGCAGAGCTTACATACGTGGTATCAATGCCAAACGTGTCTGCTGTGAACCACTTTGTACAAATTCCACACTGCAGCTCTATCTCTCCAAGCTGCCGTCCATTCTCTTCATCCACTGAGCCTGCCTGAGTGTCCAAGACTTCGGAGTTGTCCCCGGCAGCTTCCTACAACCAGAGCAGATCAGCAAACTTGGACTGGCTTAAAGACTGACTGAATCAGACAGGAAAGAAGTTTTGTGCAGTAACCTGTCAAGACAGGAGAATTTAGAGGGAATGAATTTTTTTTCCCCTAATACACAGCCA
Source organism: Haliaeetus albicilla (assembly GCF_947461875.1). Classification (NCBI taxonomy): domain Eukaryota; kingdom Metazoa; phylum Chordata; class Aves; order Accipitriformes; family Accipitridae; genus Haliaeetus; species Haliaeetus albicilla. Next base: position 37,783,694 of record NC_091495.1, read on the forward strand.
TGCTGTGAGCGAGCTGAAACTATTTTGTACATTCAGCTAGCTAGAACTGGTCAGATGGGTGAGGATTTAATTTCCAAAATAATTCTTTAAAGAACTAAAACTGCAGCTAGCAGGATGGAAAGTCCTTCTCATCTGAACCACAGGAACATGTTCAGATTGGGTCTGAATAACTACCTTCTCATGTTCTATGTCTCTGTCTTACCCCGACTTAGTAATCTTGAAAAACTGAGGATGCTTATTAGTCCTAACACACCAACCATTGCCAAACAGCTATTTGTCAAACAAAAACATTTTATCTTCTGAAAAAAAAAATTCTACACTTGCCCTTTTTCTACACTACATACAACCCGTGACTATCTTACGCCTTTGCATCTCCCGTCATCTATGCAAAGACAGCAGGTCACTACCAAAAAAAAAACCCACCCAAAACAAAAACAAATGGGAGAAGGGAGAGGGCTAGCAGTCTGATGAACAGGTATCCCAGGAATAAGCCTCAACCTCAGCCTGCAAAGACACACAAGAGGGAAGGGCAATGCCCAAGCCCAGGATCCCTAGCTCTCTCAGACCCACACACACTCCACCACAAGCACAGCTCAGCTGCAGGGACGACCAAATTGCGGCGTCCAGCAGCAAGGGCAGACATGCAGCACCCTCACCAAGAGGCTGCACCTTCAGATTTGGGTGCTCTCACGTTCTCTACCCCTCCCAGCTCCCCAAAACTGTCCCCCGGGGGCCGGGTCTCTCCCAGCCAGCTCCGGCTGCCCGCAGCCACCTACCAGGGGGTCTTTTCCGTTGGCGGACTCTGTCTCCAGAGCTGTGGTGACATCGACCAGGGCGGCATCTCCCCTGAGAGAGCAGAAATAGGAGTTCTTTGGGGGGGGGGGGGGAGGACGGACCCCACCTCGGCCCCGCTGTGACCGCAGCCTGGCCCCGGGGCAGCCCCGCTGTCGCTGCGGCAAAAGGACCACCCGGAACCCCACGGTTTCCCTGGGGAAGGGATGGGGACCCCCCTCCCACCCCCGGTACCCCCACGGTTTCCAGGGTAACGGGAGAGGGGGGAGCGGCCCACCATCACCCTCACGGTTTCCAGAGCTGGGGGGGGGGGGGGACGACTTGGGCCTGCGCCGGCGGACCGGGCCCGCGGCTAGGGAAGAGCATACCCGCTCTCGGCGTCGGTTGCTCCCGGTTCGGGCGGTGCCGGAGGCTCCGCGGCGGGAGGGTCCGGGGCGGGCTCCGCGCTCTCGGGCGCAGGAGCAACGATCCCGGCCGCGGGCGCCGCCGCCGCCGCCATTTTCCCCCCGCCGCCCCCCGCTCTCGCGAGACAATCGCCGCCGCGGCGAGCTCTCGCGAGACTCCCCGCTTTAAAGGGCGATGCCCGCCGGTGGGGCCCACCCCGGGGCGGAGCGGCGCCACCTGCCGGCGGCCGCCGGGAAGGACGGAGCCGTGGCGTCACGCTTGCTCGGCCGTGACGTCACCCAGCCGAAGCGCGGGTGCTAAGTGCGGGGTTCACTTGCGGGGTAACAAACCCCACGTCAGCACACAGGTCCCAGGTCCCCACGCGGGGTGGCGGGGGGGTGCCGCCAGCAGCGCCCGGGGGGCTCCTCTCTGACACGGACCCCACGCCGCGGGGGGGGGGGGGGTCCCACGTCAAGATTTAGCACATTTCGTTCCCCACCCCCGAAAAGGAGAAGCGTCACCTGGCCAGTCACTACCCTGCGAAACCCTCTCGCTGGGAGGGCCGGCGGAGGCGTGGGACCCCCCCCCCTCGGCTCCCCGCACGGCCGGGGGCCGGGCACAGCTGTGCGGGGGGGGGGGTGGGGCAAACGCGCAGCCATGTGTCCCCACGGCCGCTCGCCCTCGCTCTGTAGCATGAAAGGCTCGTGGCAGAAGGGGTCACCCATCGCACCCCACTGAGCACCTCTGCATCGGGTACCCCCGAGGCTGGACCTTGGGCAAAGCCCCCCCCCCAAAGAGGGTGCCGTTCCCCCTGCGCTGCCCGGCTGGCATCCCCCCCCCCCCCAGCGGTACGAGTCCCGCTGTCCTTCAGCGGGGAGGGACGGTGGGTGCTCAGCACCCTCTGCCCTGGTCCTGCTCCGGATTGCGCTGGGAGAAGGGGAAGCCAAAGGGGGGGGGGGGGGGGCACAGCCCCTGCCTGGACGGGGCTGGGGGGGGGGGGGGGGGGGGTGACAGGGACGATGTCCATGGGTACCCCAGGTCCTGGTCCCTTCTCCAAGGAGCAGGACAGGATTGCTGGGGGAGGGGTGCTGGAGCCACCCGTCCCCAGGAATCCCAGGTGCCGGGCAGTGCAGGGTGCTGGGGACAGCGGTGTCCCCGAACAGGGAGGGGGTGGCCGCCCCCCTCCCCCGGCAGGGCCGGAGGGAGCTGGTGGTGGGGACGATCCCAGGAGGGATGGATGGAGAGAGGGACGGGGAGGAGGAGAAGAGATGGGGAGATGGAGGGAGGCTGAAAGGGAGGAACGGGGGAGCTGGAAATGGGGAGGGCTGGCGGGGGGCAGATAGGGGGGTGGAGGGGAGGGAGGACAGAGATAGGGACGGGGAGGGATGAAGCCGGGGATGGAGGGATGGGAAGAGGGACGGGGAGAAGAGGGGAGGGCGGGCGGGAGGGGGGGGGGGGGGGACTGCCGTGGCCACCCGGGGCGGTGCTCGGGGCCGCTGTACAAATAGGGCGGCTGCGGGCGGCCCCTGCAGCCATGCGGGTCCCGCTGCCCTCCGCGCCCGCCTGGATGCTCTGCGCCCTCGCCCTGCTCCGCCTGGGCTGCGCCCCCACCCGCGCCCCGCCGCGCTGCCCCCCGCTGATGCTGCAGCTGCTCCGCGCCCCTCCCGCACCGCTCCGCGCCGCCGCCGCCGCTGCCCTCAGCCTCTCCCCGCACGGTGAGTGGGGTCGCGGCCCCGGGCATCCCTGTCCTGGGACCCGCAAGGGCCCCGGGCATCCCTGACCCCGGGACCGGCACTGTCCCCAAGCATCCCTCTCCCTGGGACCGGCGCTGTCCCCGGGACCCGCACCATCCCCCGGACCCGCATCATCCACGAGCATCCCCGTCCTGGGACCCGCACAGTCTCTGGGAGCGGCACTGTCCCCAGGTATCCCTGTCCCCGGGACCCGCACCATCCCGGAGCATCCCTGTCCTGGGATCCGCACAATCCCCAGGATCAGCACTGTCCCCAAGCATCCCTCTCCCCGGGACTGGCACTCTCCAGTGGTGTCCCTGGCTCTCGGGGCTCGGAGTGGACCTAGCTACTTTCCCCCGACCCTCGGGGTCCCACGGCAGGGACCGTGCCCCAGCAGCACGCGAGGGCACCATCCCCTCCGGCACTGGCACTTGCTGGCAAAGCCAGCGGTCCCCTCACCATGCCCCTTGGGTTTCAGGCTCCCTGCAGAACGGCTCCCGTTGGGCGATCTCCTTCGACATGTCCTCCCTCTCCAGCAGCCAGGAGGTCAGCCTGGCCGAGCTCCGTGTCCACCTGCCCAGCTTCTCCCCAGCCCGCAACATCTCCCTGGACATCTACCACAGCCAGCGGCGGAGGTGCCGGGGCGACGGGACCTGCGCCCACCAGCTTTTCCTGGGCACCGTGGCTGGCAGCCCTTTTTCCACCCAAGCCTCCTGGAAAATCTTTGAGGTCACCAGCCTGCTCCGGTCCTGGCTCCACCAAGCTGTGGACCCTGGGCACCGTGGTCCCACGGGAAGGGAGCAGTGGGAGGCGAGTGGGTTGGCTGCCCCGGCCACCACCACCATCCACTCGCCCACCTCAAGCGACACTGGCCACGGGGAGCCAGCCCTGCCCCAGGACGTGACGGACGGAGTCCTGCTGCTTGTCTTCTCCAAGGACAAGTCTCCAGGAGACCACAGCCTCATCAGGACAGCAGAGACCTCCAAGCATGTCATGCGTGACAGCGGCTCCCAGGGCGTTGGGACCCGCCGGCACCGCAGGAACAGGAAGGAGAAGCAAAGGATCAAAGTGAGCGACGCTGCCGCTGTCATCCCAGGGGAGGAGGGCAGGTCCTTGTGCAGGAGGGTGGACATGATGGTGGATTTCGAGCAGACCGGCTGGGGCAGCTGGATTGTCTACCCCAAAAAGTACAATGCCTACCGGTGCGAAGGGCAGTGTCCGTCACCCGTGGACGAGACCTTCAAGCCCACCAACCACGCTTACATACAGGTAAGAGGGGTTTGCTGCCTCCGCTCCCCCGCGCACCCCAGCCCTGCCGGCCTGCGGCAGGGGGGGATGCTTTGCTCTTCCCTTGTCTCCCCACAGAGTTTGCTGCAGCTCTACAAGCCCAACCAGGTGCCCTGCCCTGCGTGCTCCCCGGTCAGGATGAGTCCCCTCTCCATGCTCTACTATGAGAAGGGCGAAATCGTCGTCCGCCACCACGAGGACATGATCATCGAGGAGTGCGGCTGCAACTGAGGCCAGCTTGTCCCCTGCTGGGAAGTGCGACGTGTCTGCCCAGAAAGCATCCCCGAGGACTGGCCACCCAACCCACGACCAACGCGCAGACTGGCGTGTCTCTGAAGCCTGCGTGCCCGTGGGTCAGCGAAGCTCTGGCTGTGCCAGGGCAGGAGTGGGGTGCCCGGGCATTAGCAGTTCTGCAGCACTGCATGGCCACGGTGCATGGATGGATCCAGGCTCCGCACAGGAAAGGCCATCAGACACCTCCCTGCGGTGCTGGTGGCAGCACCGGGGTGGTGGGTGCCCGATGGCTGCGTTTATCTGGGAGCCATGGCGCTGGCAGCCGGTGTGTGCCAGGGTAGCCAAGGCCTGGTGCTGCTCCACAGAGGCAGGAGCCGGGGCGCAGGGCTGGAGCCACAGCAGCATCGCTCCCTGCCACGACACACTGCCCACAGCGACGCTCCTTTTGCCCACCATGGGAATTGCTGGCCGCTACAGGCTATTGGCAGGACGCTGCAGGACCAGTGTCTGGCCATGCTGAGCATTTGCACCACTGGGATTTTTAATCTCCCCTGGGGTTTAGGCATTTCTCTTAAGACTTCTATTATATTTCTGTTAAAACTCTACCAGATTTCTATCACAATTAAGCCAAGTTAATGGGTTACCCCAATGTCTAGAGCCCCCCACCAGCATGGGCAGCAGCAGACAGGGGTTTGTCACAGCCCACTCCTGCCCTGAGCCGCAGGGCTGAGCGTGGCCCTGGGAGGGACGGACCCAGGAGGAACTGGCCAGCAGCAGGCAGGGAGGCAACGACCTCCATCTTATACGCTCCTCACCCAGGACCACACAGAGAGTGATGCAAAAGGCGGACCTGAGGCTCCCACATCCCTCTCCAAAGCATCATCCCTTCACCAGGAACCAGAGAGAGTTTGCACAGGCAAACGAGGTGCCCCTGGCAATTAGGCAGCCCTGTGGTCGGTCTCAGTGGGTCTAAGCCCCCCCCCCCCAGCCCTCCTACCTGCCCTGAACATCTTGGCTCACACACTGCTTTCCTCTGTAAAACCATGGCTTTGCTCAAACCTTTTCCACCACTCGCTGGATGGGGCGGTAGTGAAAGGGTCATGGTTGTATAATTCATTAATAAATTTTATATATTAACAATGCCTGGTAGATTCTGCTTGTTTCCACTGCCCATTTTTTCTGTTGAATGGTCTGTCAGGGCACGATTCCCCCCGTTTCTCTGTGCATCTGCTGCACCCAGAGGTTCTCCCTGCTCCAGGATTGTTTCTGGCTGCAGCCATATGGCTTGCTGGCAAAACCAGCAATGCTGGCTGGTAGCAGCCAGAGCAGGTGGGCTGCTACCATAACTTGCTAGAGCAAGTGGGTCCCCTCAAATGGTCAAAACATACTCAACAGCTCTGTGAACAGGAAAATTCATGTGAGATAATGAAGAAGCTGTTCCCACCCTGATAGGCGGTTGCTCAAGAGCAAGCAGGGAAGCACCTGCAGGCGTTGAAAAGGAGGGCTGAGGGGATTTTCCACCTTTATTTACCCCTTGGAGATAAGGGGAAGGGCCATGTTCTCTAGTAGCAATGAATTTTAAGCCGTGCGCAGCAGCCTGTGCAGGCAGCTCTCCTTTGGGTCACCCACCCGAATGGGTGACGGGGTTGGGATCCCGAGCAGGACACCTCCAGCCGCAGGTGATGCCTGGGGTCTCGAGTGCCCCTGGGGATGGCCATGCCCCACTGTGTGCCACGCTCCTCCTGGGGCAGCGAGGGCCAGTCCCCGGGTTTGGCCAAGCTCACCCCATTGCAGCCCTGGCCGTGGGTCTGGGCTCCCCCAAGGCTCCCAGTTGCCCCCTCCCACGGCCACGGCACACGCGTGGGGACCCACTGCCGGTCCCCAGCTACACACGATGGAGGGGACAAGCAGGACCACGGGCATTAGGGCTGGCAGCGGGTGGCCATCCCCATCCCTCCCCTCCTGGGACCAGCAGCCCCGACTCCACATCCCCAGTCCAGCCTGATTATCCCCAATCCACATCCCAACCGGCTGATAAACAAAGCGTGTCTGGGTGTCCCCTGTCCCCCCCCCCTCCCCACAGACCCTCCCCTGGGCCGCTTACATATTCCAACAGCGTTTCACACTGGGACCATCCCGTCATTAGAGGGTCATTTGCAGGAGCTGTCAAGGGTGGGCAGGGAGGTGTGGGGCTAACTCCTGGCAGGAGGCAGACACACACAGAAATCTGGAGATCTGGGCTCTTGATGAAATAAAATAAATTTTTTTTTTTTTGCCTTTTCCTCTGCAGGTTTGCTGCTCCCTCTTAAAAATTGTTGTCACACCAGCAGTGAAGCCAGGAGGTTTCACTCTCCCAAACTCACCAGTTCCTCGCCCCCCCCCCCGATCCCCCCCTTGCTCTCCCCAGCCCCCTGCGTCCATCAGCCTTGCTGGAAGCTGTATCTTTGCGATCTCTGCCCCTCCATCAAGCCTGTTTGAAATCGAACAGCGGGTTCAAAAGTTGTCATGGGGCAGGGGAAGGCAGGCAGCCGTTCCCTGGGAAGAGCCGGGTGGAAAAATAAAGGCTGAGATTCTAGGGCTGTAAGGCAAACATCAAAGTGTGGACAGTGACAATAAAGCTGCACCGCCGTGCTTAGGCAAGGTATCTGCTAGCAAGCCTGGCTTTGCAAGGCTTGACCTGTGAGCGGACACCTAATCTCTGAGCAGAGCAAGCTCTGCTGCCTGGCTCTTCTCCTGCCCCAATACACACCAGCTGCGTGACAGAGGGAGCCCAGACACGCAGGACAATAAAGCAGGGGGACAGCTCCAGCCTTGCCATGGGGGTCCTGCCCCACGCTCAGCACCTTTCCAGCAACTGGCAGGACTCTTCAGCATCCCAGGGCCAGAGACGCTGCACAGGCGGTGGGACAGCAGGAATGGGACATGGAGGCTTTCACCCAACTCCCGCTGCACAGCCAGGGAACAGTCTGGCTCACACGCGCGGCCGGACCCTGCTCTTGCACTCAGAGATGCTCCTGTGAGCCTCGCCTGGGCAGAAGCTATCGATTTTTGCACCAGTTTCTCAGTGGGAGTTTTGCTACAGAGCAGAAACCCTGCTGCGAGTGCTTGGGCAGCGGAGCATCTCCTTGCCCTCCCAGAGGTGCCGGGGAGCTGGCAGGGTCTCTGCTTTTGAAAGGGCTTTAGCATCCTTACACACTGGCATAGGAAAGATGGAGCCTTCCCCATGCAGGGAAGGTTTTCCAGCAGGGAAAGTGCCCGGGGTTTGCTGCTTACCAATGCTGCAAGACTTGGATGCAAGGCAGCGACTAACTGCTTGGGGAAGCACTAGAGCATGGGGCAGCTGCAGCCTGGCTGGGATCAGGATGGGGACCTGAGACCCTGCCTGCCTCCCAGCTTCCCTTACCATGCACAGGGCCAGACCCTTGCAGCCTGCACACTCTTCTCAGAACACAAGCAAGAGCAGCGTCTGCTGCCAGCGACGGCAGCGAGTCACAGCCACAACCTGCCCGTGCCTTGGGAGGAACGGCACATGGTCAGGGAGGGAAGATAGGCACGGTTTACTTTGGACGCACGAGGGAAGAGTGAATGAGAACAAACAGACCGAAGGGCTTATCAACAGGCCCAGGGTAATATTTGTACAAATGGTGGATTAAGGCACTAGCTGGGTCAGGCGAGTATTGTTCGTCCCGTGACCGGGATGCGGAGCGGGACGCAGGCATGCTGGGCGCGCTGCTCTGCCCTGCTCGAGACAAAAAGGGGCAGGGATGGAAAATGCAATGACAAAGCCAACACTTGTCCCTCAGACCTCCCTGGAGCATCCCAGCTGTGCAAGGCAGCCACCCACAGCTGCTTCCCCTCCTGCCGTGTGTGCAAGGGCAGCCAGGCAGCAGCCTGTGCTCGCCTGGGGGCTCAGCCCATGGCAAAAGCAGTTCCTCAGCCTTTTAGTACAAATGCTGGGTGAGGAACAAAGCCCACTCAAGCAGGGATCTGCCGTGGAAACGCTGAGCGGCTCCTTACATGGCTTAGGTGAGCTTGGAGCGCTAGCAACATGAATGGGTGCAGGAGATGGATCCGAAAAGGACCAGCAGAAGGACACGGCACCGGCTGGAGGTGTAAGGGAAGGTGATGAACTGCAAAGTACTGGAGCAGGGGATGCTGAGACCGCACGGTCCCATGCCACCGTCAGTGGAGAAGTTCCAGGCATGAGCTTGGGACAAATTGCACCAGAGCAGATGCACACAAGTGCCACATCACTGCATTACGGGTTCACAGCTTTGGTAGCGACTCGCTCTGCCCCCAGTGACTGCACTGATGTGCCCATGGCCCCAGGGCCCTGTGCTGAGAAGCCAGCAGGAGCCCTGACCCTCCTGGACCCCCTCTCGCACCTGGCCGGGTGCTTTGCAGGGTGCTCTCCATCCCTCTGAATTATCGGCTATGAATTGCTTTTGGAGGCACCTGGCGCTTTGATGCTCCCCCCAGATCTACATAAGCACGCAGATACTGATGCAAAGCTGTTGAGGGCATGGACTAAATACTTAACACTCACAGCACTTGTTACCCTCTAGTACAGGGGTGGGAGGGAACAGGATTTAAAAGCATTACTTGGAATAGCCGACACTCACACCCAAAAAGCCAGGCAGCCGCTTTTGTACCAACATAAAACCCTGACACCATGAGGTTCCCGTTCACATCTGGGCCACTGTGGGTCAGAAACTCACGGCAAAAAAAGCAGCGAGGCTGAAATCAGCCTGTTTCTCCCCAGAACACTGCCTGGGCATGCAGCCCTTAGCTCAGGATGGCACCACCACAGGGGCACCCAGACAGCTCTGCCACCCAGGTCAGCCAGGGTCACTGGCACCGCGTCCCCCATCAAAACCTCAACCCCAGTAACGCAGCAGGACACTGCCCAGTAAAGGGAGCAGGCGCAGAGCAAGCACCGGATCTCACAGCTGCTTTGCAAACAGCAGCCCTTGGCCCCTGCCCGCCATCCTGCACCAGCCCAGCCACGCAGGCAGGCTGCCAGAAGGACGAGCACATCGCAGGGTCAGTCCATTGCACAGACACCTCTATCATTTTCAGTATTTTAAAGGTAGATAAAGTGGGCATTATAGTTGTGGAAGGGTGTTTCAGGAGATTAAGAGGGGTAAAACCCTATCCTGTTTATAGACGTCCTTTGCCAGCAAAACCTATTTGCCAAGGGTTACATCAATACAACTCCTCCAGTTGTAAAGCCACACTGAAGCAATAATTACAAACATTTCGGTTAGGACAGAGCAGGAAAACAAGCCTCAGCACTGAGTGCATAGACTTAGTTATTGCAAACACCCCACAAGTCTGTCACAGTTTTTTCAGTCTTCCCTAAAGTAACTGGCTTTGGACAAATTAACATCAATATGGTTAAGTTTTCTTAAAACCACATTTTCTGCTGCCTTCCCCAGAAAATCAAAGCTGGAGGTTGCTGCGATGTGTGGTGACCAGAGCAGGAGGGCTCTGAGGACCTGAACTGCTGCGCAATGCTGTCAGCAACACAACAGCCTTGTAGTGCCATTTCTATCTGAAAATATTAATTTAGCAAGGAAGTCAGTCTCAGCTGCAGGCCACAGCACATATTCCAGCAGCCACAGCAGCTCCTTTCTAAATGCACATCGTAACAAAACCCAGCAACTGGTACAGTGTTGCAAGACTGATAAAGTGACACCTGAGGGCAATAAATTTGAATCTGTTCCCATTAAGGTTTCAGAGAAACACTTAATCTTATCTTAAAGAAATGCAAGTTTATCTGCAGCAATTGCTTTGTCTCCCTTTGTTCTGTTACTCATTATTAAAGGCTTGCATATCATAATGTCACAATTGAGCTTAATCAGCAGATATTTAAACGCTATCTACCAAGACTGATTTGAACAGTCATTGTCTTTTAGGAAGTCTGAGGTTTAGGCTATGTCCCAATATGCATTCTCCTTCTTTGAGATGCCTCAACTACCACCACCACCAGATGCCACCATCCACACCACCTCCAAAGCAGTTACACAGCAGTGTTAGAGACTGCTCCATAACACATTTATTAAACTGCACTGAGACTAAAAATGTAGATACTTGCCCTGGCAGCCCATGTTGAATGCTCCCACAGTAAAGTTACTTTGACATATGAAAATTCCCCTCTCAAAACCAAACAGGCTTATTTCTAACCTCCCAGTTAAACCCTCTCTTTTCCAAAGGTCTTAATCCCTGTCCAGCAAATTACAAAAAGGAGAAACAAGTGTAAAGCAGCATGAAAGTTCCAGCACAGATCAAAAACTTAGCAGAACACATAGTTAAGCACTCACCTGCATGCTGGAAGAGATCTGGTATTCTGGGAAGTGGGAATTGCAGCACAGGAGCTGGAGGCTCTGTTTTTTCCCTGGCAGGACAGGAGAAGGCAGCTCAGACTCAGGGACCCACTCTGCAGTGCTCAGCTACAGGTGGCTCCTATTGAACCAATTTCAATCACTTCCACCTGTAGCCTGGCTGAGCCCTGCCCCTCATCAGGGTTGGTAATAAAAGGAGCTCAAACACCTGCACCATGACCTTGCAAAAGAACTATCTGGAAACACACAGTGGACAGTTTTTGCTAGCTATTTCTGGAAGCAGACTCAGAGCACATTGAAACTTCCTGCAGTGACCAGGTGTTGCACATGGGACATACACAGATGTTTTGCCAACAGGGCTTAAGGCATCTCAGCCTTTGTCTTTCAGGGGAAACCCAAAAGCACAGTGTTTATCTGAAAGCTATACACAGGACCACCCAATCATTTTTTTCTGCAACAGGTTGGTAGTTTCTTGCTGGAATTAATAAAGGACAGAAGCCATATTTATTGCATTAATCTCCATACCAGGAGACTCAAAATTATTTTTATTTCTCCCTTATATTGCGTTTCTGTAACTTTTACAGTATTAAAATGATTAACAAAAGCATAAAACTGGAAACAAAAACAATCATTGAGAGTGTCTCCTCCGGCACTCCAAGGCCCATCATCAGTAGGGGCTGCGCTTGTGTATTCGCACCCACACAGAGAGGCTGAGACTCAGTCCTTCTAACAGGACACACTCTGTTCTCAGAAGGGAATAAACTGCCTTTCCCAGGAAGCAGGAAGGCACTCAAGGCATGGGCTACTTTTAAGCCTGGCTGGTGGGAATCCTCAAGACAAGGTCCTGGTTCTTCACTGGATAAGCACTCTCAGGGCACGTGCTTTAGATATCCATGTCAAACTGCTCTTCCTCACCTGTTGAAGGAGACAAAACCAACAAATGAGTCCTCACATTTAGTGAGGTGAAACAAAGTTTCACATTATACACCAAATATTTTAATCGAAGAAACAACCGTCAGCTGTGCTTCAGAAACATGACAGTTTGGACTTCACATTGATGACAATCACTGGTACAAACTTCTGTTACCAAAGACACAAAAGCACATTTCACAACTTATTATCTGTACAGCTGTTACCACAGCTCACACAATTTGCCAGAATGCCAACATGAGCAGCGATGATCTATTCCTGAGACAGGGCTTCTTTGGAAGAGTCACAACCAAGCTGGCATCCAGCATGCAGCCTGCATTTCAGTTTGCCAGAGAATCCAGTGAGCCACTAAAGGTCACAACCGTGTGTAGAAAAACATTAAGCAATACTGACTCTGGAAAGATTTTGCTTAGACTGAGCATGGAAGCCAACTAATGAGCACTCAGATCTTTATTTTTAGACAGAAGATAATCGTACTCAGTAGTTTCAGGTTGCTTCAAGAAGTGATCTCACATAACTTTAAAAAAAACATTCAAGAGCAATACTTTCTCATGTTGCTACTACAGTGCCTTTAGTTAAGTGTTTGTGTGCACAAAGTGGCCAACAACCTCTGTTCTCCTGTGGACTAATCTCTACCTCGATATCTTACACACTTCTGCAAGCTTCTACTGAACCCACTAAAGACAACAACAAATACTGGATAATTGATATATACAAAGAAGGTATTATATCCTAGCTACATAATTGAGCTCACTTGTATACCAGAAGCCTCAGTGTCAAAAAAAGAGCAGAAGGAATTTACAAGTCAGGCTGATATTAAAAACCCCAAGCAAATCCTACTCTGAATTGTAAGCTGATCTTTTTGAAAAATGCAAAGCAGCTGTGAAACAGTCCAGTACAGAGGCAGGCAGCAACAGCTGCACCCATTCTCTCACCACAGAATTATTAATCCAGTAGCAGTTTCCAAAATGCTAAATTAATGAGAATTAAGTGATTATGGTAAATTATACTTAACTAACTGAAAAAAGTCACATTACTGGGAACCACAGCAGAACCTAATAGCCATGAGAACCTAATTACCTAGTAACATCAAGCACACTTTAATTTTGCAAGAAGTTATCAGAGTATTGACCACAGCTCATAGGGATTTCCTGGCTCCATTCCATGTGTAAACTTTGGTATTTCTAGGAACCAGCAGTGCACTTCACCAGTTTTTTGCCTGTGCTCACCTGTGCTCACTTTCTCATCACAGTTTTGGACATGGTTGTTCTCAATTTTCAATTCCTCCACATTTGGGCTTGTAACTCCTGGAATGTCCGGAAGGTGAGAAGGTGGTGTTTTGGCAACTGGAGAATTGCGGCACTCCATCAAAAACTTACGATCATAAATAATCCTGGTACCTGGGGGGAGACAAAAACACTGTCAGATTTTAGCATTTTGACACACGAATACAGCTGGGCCACCTTCACAGCTAGATGTGTAGAGCAACAGCAGGAGTCATATTTAAAGTGATACCTATTATTTAGTACTTTGTTAATTTTGTGCTACCTTACAAGAAAGCCAGATACCATTAACACTATTTCCCAAAAAAAGGTATGAAGCATCAGGTAGCCAAGTAAGAGCTAATGCTACCAGTCTGCTGCACAGAAAGAACAAGACTCCAAAACTCAGACTGGTGCCACATGCAGCAGATCCAGCCCTTTCTACCTAACCCAAGGTCACAACACCACCCACAGAAACCAGAGTAGATTGAATTGAATTCCTGCTCATAAACATAACAGGCTTTTGTAAGTTGTCAGGAGCTGAAAACTGTAGCTAGACACAAGCTTCAGGTATACATCAGGTAAAAGGACACGGCAGTGCCTCCTTATGTCACTCTGACCATTGCCCAGCAGAAATTCCTGTACAGGCATTTGCTTTTGCATATGAAGTGCTGGCTGTCCAGCACAGTTACATGCAGCTTTCAAAAGGCTTGAATACAGAGTTGTTAATGCCCATCTGTTTTAATGGTTAACCAGACTGCAGCCTACCCTCCCTGCCCTACGTGGAACAAGCCAGCTCCAGCACATTACAGCAAGCGTCTGCAGGAGCAGAGCTCAGCTCCGGGCATGGATTTCTAGGAATACCACTGGACTGAACAGCCTGTTCCTTATAAAGGAATTGCATTGGAAGAAGCACAGAAACCACACACAGAAAAGGGATACCTCCAAACAGACTGCAGCCTTAACCCATAAAGTACTGGAAAACAATTGTTTCTTTCCCCAAGAGGAGGCCTGCAAACCCCCCTCTCTGGATCAGGCCCTTACTGCTCTGCTCCTGTTCTAGCAAGAGGGAAAGGCAACTTCTTGTGCACTCCCTGAAAAGCATTAACTAAAAGTACATAGGTGCAAGCAAACAAGCTCCCGTTAACATCTGTCCTGGAACATTAAACTCACTTTATTTTGAAGCATGGCTATAAAATAATGTAACTGGGTATCATGTTTCAAGAAAGTTCTGCTAGTGAGTTCCCAGAACACTGAAAACCTTTTCACTAAAAGATTTTGAATTTGAGTTGCTTCACTATATCCAAGAGAAGATCTAACCCAACACAGAACTATGCTCTAGCAGTTCACTGGATTTGAGAAGGCAGGCAGCTCATCTGTGAGTTCCTGTTAAATTCCTGGGAGGTTCACAGAGGCGAGGATGGGGCTTCCTAGAACTGCAGCTCACGTACCCAGTATTAGGAGCACAGTTCAGGCGGACAAGAGCTTCCACGCCTGGTTCACGTTCCTCTGACAGTCACATGTCCAGAGCTTATGAAAGCAAACACCCTGCAGACAGCCGAGAAGGACACCCAGCCTGGGCTGTCAACAGGCACAGCCCAAGGCCATAAATGGGCTCCTTCCAACACGTAAAGCTGAGTTAATAGCAGCTCTCCTCCTGTTCTAAGGGAGGTTAGTATGTATTTAGTAGGAAAGACTACACCCCATGGGGACTGCTCTGCTCCCTGAAAGCCCTGGTTATACTATGGTTTCAACACCCAAGTGCCTCGCTGTGCAGCTTGGGAAGTCTGGATGAGAATTTGGTTCACTTTGAGTATTTTCATCAGGATGAAACACTAGGTTTGAAGAAGCATGCAGTACAACATCTTCTTCCTTTCCTACCAAATACACCCCTGTTGCTCCGGCCCTGACAGAGCACAGGCACTGTGAACTGCACTGCTCTAAGGGCCACCCCATCCCCATTGAAAGAGCCAACACCTCTGTGGCCAAGCCAGCAGCACTGGAGGCAGCTCCTTCTGCGACAGGCACTGCGAGCACCAGCAGATCACCACCCGCTCTGCCTTGCTCACGGCAAGCACCACAAGCACTGCAGCTCACCGTGCATCTCGGCTCTGACAGTCTGAGCTGGCAGGACTCCCCAGATACTACTGCACGTGGGCTTTCCTTCAAGATGATGTGTGCGCGTGCCCTCGGCAAGTGGGCGAGAAGCCAGGACAGGCACAAAGGGAATACTGAGAACAGACTATGCTTAAAGGTCACACATCACCTTTACATGCTCTTCTGTGCTCCTTCACACTGGGGTTTTTTTTACCTTTGCTGACCACTGTAAGAAAAACAGCTACTGCATGTGCTGGCAGAGGACAGGGAATTTCTTCCCTTCCAGAGGGGTTCACAGAACCCAGAGAGATCTGTGAAGGTAGCTGAAAAAGGAAAATCACGTCCTTTTCTCCAATTGCTGGCATCACACCAAGGCCCAGAAACCACAGGGAAACACTGCTCACTCACATCAGTCCCACGGTGGGCTGTGCTGCTCCCCTGCTACTGGGATTAGAGGTAGGACGCTTCAGAGCATCACATGTGACTTGTCTGCCCTCCTCAGAAGGGCCCCTTTTATCCAAACTGCATTTTAGGATGTCACTTCAACACTTCTGGAGACTCAAAAGCAGCCAACCCCAAGAACTTCATCTCAGCATTGTGCAGAGGAGGAAAATCTTGTGGTTTTGACCACAAGCAGCAAAGCCAGACCAGAGTAAAGGTGGTAATGAAAAAGCTGATCTACAAGTGTCTGACAACTGGAAAAAGGAAGTGTTCCCCTGCTCTTCCCAAGTCAATACACTTGGCTGTTAGATGCACGTAACTCAACATACTGTAGCTGTGCAGTACCATCTTTTCAAAAGCCTTCAGTTACCCGGCACTGCTGCTGTGGGTTTCTGGCTCGGGCACCAAGCCCTTTTTCCATCACTCACATGCCCAGCACTGCCTGCAGCCAAAGGGATGACTTCAGAGATTACAGTCCTCAATTCTTCTCCGAAATTAGTCAGAGGTTTCACACAACAAACTTGATTTGCTTTTCTTCTGATTCTTCAGATTTAACCTACAGCTTTGCAGGAAATCTCAGACTTTTTTCAGTGGGCTACATATGTTGAACATTTTCAACAAAAGGACCCAAACTGAGTGCCTCTGAAACACAAGATTATTTATTTTTACAGCAGTCAGGGCTTACATGCAAAGGAGTAATGCAAAGTTTTCTGCCCAAATCAGTGGCTACATGGGTTAGCAGTAAACAGATGAAGAGAGCACAGCCCAGGAAGCACAGAGGCTCTCCAAGTCCAAGGTGGCCTGGCCCCAGCACTCTAAAAAAGTGATACTTCAGTGCATTCATCTGGGGAGTTCAGTGTGAAATGTATTGATAAAGTTTTCATGAGAGCTCTTCCAGACTGTACGGGACAAGGAATTCTTTTCAATAGTGACCACAAAGGCAGACCAACAACCCAAGGCTAACAGCTCCCCACCCTGCCCCAGTCCTTCAGGAGTTTTAAGTCATTCCTCCTTTCAGCACCCAAATCCAACACCTGAAGGCAAACAGCCAGCACCCACAGCCAGGCCTCAGCAGCACAAGCTGGGGACAGACTAAAGCACCACACAGTCACAATAGCACTGTGGATTTTGCCAGGTGCACACACCCTAACAATAAACACAATTTGTGTTTCTCCTCCACACTCCAGACATTCATTAACTCTCCAGAGACAGAGATGATAATCCTGGAAGGCTCATTACACTGTACATCACTGTTAATTGTTCATTTCTATTCTGTTACTCAGAGCACATGAATATAGCTGAGAAAGTCATTCTCATTCTCCTATCTTCCATGGCATAATTACTCTAAGTGCTATTTAAGTACTTCAGTTATTTGCTGCTTTCAGAAGAGAGAGAACATATGGCAAAAATAACACAAGAACTTCAGTTCCCCAACCAAGCTTTTCTGCACAAACACAAAAAAACCAAGTGAGTCAGCAATGATGACTTCCCCCTTCTCTCTGAATTTTAACCCCTGAAATATTGTGCTGTAAAGAGACCAGTAGGTCTGAGGAACAAACAAAACATCATCCACTGCCTCCCATTTAGTTTGTTCTTTTGGCTGGACTTCAAGTACAGTTTCATCATTCCTGCTGCTCACATTGATCTTTTATGTAGCAGTATGGGGGAAAAAATTCTCAAAGGTATGGAGAAAATTATCTCAAACCACTGATCAGCAGGCACACAGGCAGCTGCCGTAGCTGGAAATACACACAACTGATCTGGTGCCCGGTGTCATCATCTGGAACAGCAGCCACTTGTCTCAAAAGCCAAATTACTCAAAATAAACAGACGCTCACTCAAGCAAGCGATGCGGACGCAAAACCTTTCAGATGGACAAGCCCTTTAGGGAGTTTTGCACATTACGTCCCTGCCGTAGTATGTGGAGACAGAAGATACATGAGGCATAGCTAAGATAAATGCTAAGCTTACAGGTTGTGTACTTGGAGCCCCCCTTAGCTGCCTCCACTCCGAGCAGGCAGCAAGCATAGTTAAATCCCACACTCAGTTTATTTTTCTTATTTGAAGATCAAATCCCTGAAAGATACCACTCTTGGCAGTCACACACAGTATGGCTATTGGGGCTGCACAACAAGACTTGCAGCAAAGAAAGAGGGAACCAACCCACTGTCTTTCTGCAGTAGTGGAACACGGCACTGTCAGAAGTTAGAGTAACTTGGGACAAGAAAAAAAAAAAGGCCCCAGGATTTACTTACTGCCAGAGGAAACAACAAATATTAGAGATTAGAATTAATAAGTAACCCAAATCAGAGGATGGGTTTGCTCCCTGCAAGGCTACCCAGGAGCACAGACTGCAGCCTTGTTTTTCAGCACAGACACCCAGGCAGATGCTGTTTCGCTACACCAGCTCCGGCACGCTCTTGGGAAGGTGGAAGCCCCCCAGTTCCTTTATTTTCCCTCATAGTGCAGCAGTGGCCAAGCTCCCAGAGAAAAGCCTGGTCCTGGGAGAGGAAACCCACCCCCAGCCAACACATGGGGCTCCCAGGTCACCCCCACAAGATGAGAGCCCCCAGCTCCAAGTCAGCCCTGGAGTGAGACCACCCATGCAACTGCTGCTGCCCAAATGGGGGTCCCTCCCCACACATTACCTGCAGGAGAGCCCCCCCCCCCCCATATACTCCCCAATCAGAGCAAAAGCCTACCCCCCCCCCAAACCCTTAGTCAAAGTGGAAGCCACCCCTCCATATCCCCATCTAAGAGCCCCCCCAAGCCTCTGGGCAAAGCAAGGCCTCCCCAGCACCGCTCCCAGCAGACCCCCGGACAAAATGAGAGCCCCCCCGCTTCCCTGCACGATCCCTTGGTCAAACCGAGAGCCCCCCCCCCGCACCGGAACAGGACCCCCCCCGCTCCCCACACGCCGCCGTGCCAACACAAGGGCCTCCCCCCCGTAACCCCGCACCGGGGTAAGAGCCCCCCTCCCTCCCCCGAACAAGCGCCCGTCCGGTTCCCACCACAAAATCAGGGCCACACCCGAAGGGCTCCCACTCGAGCATCCCCCCCCCCCCCTCCACCGTGGGGAGAGACCTGGCCCCGGCCCGCCGCTCACCGCCCGGCGTGGTCCCGAAGACGGTGCCCCCCGGCGTGGTGCTGTAGTCACCGGGCGGCAGCGGGGCACCGTCGGGCAGGGCGAGGCACTTGCCGGGGCCCGGGATATCGCGACTCGGCGTCTGCCCCTGACAGCAGCGGCCCGACATGGCGCCGGGACCGGGGCGCTGCTCCTGCTGCTGCTGCTGCCGCCGCCGCCCTGCCCGCCCTGCCCGCCGCTTCCGCCCCCGGACACGCCCCTTCCGCCGTGGGGCGCGACGGGAAATAGAGTGAAGGGCGGGGCAGGGGGGCGGGGACGAGGGCGGGGGTTAGGCTGAGCGTGGGCGGGGCTTTGGCGGGGCGGAGCTTGGGGGGCGGAGCGGGGAGGGGGGCGGGGTTTAGGCTGAGCGTGGGCGGGGATTGAGGGGGCGGGTCAGGGGGCGGGGCGCGCCGGGGCGCAACGGCGGGTCCCTGTGCCCCCCCGATCCTTCCCCCCCAGCGCCTCTGCCCCCCCCCGCCATCCCGTGTCCCCCATCGCCATGCAGGGACCCCACGGGGTCCGCAGGGGGATGCTGACAGCGCTACCCCCTGCCTGCTCCTGATGGGGGTCCCAGCCCCCCTTGTCCCCGGCCGCCCGGGAGTGCCCCCCCCCCGGGCTTAGTGACCCCCGCCTGCCCCACGGGGGGCGTGCAGCTGGGGTGGCCGCTGTGGGAGATCCCGGGTGGTCCCCGTGTGAACCTTGCGGGGACAGATGTCTGCCCGCCTGGGTGGCGGCCCCCCATCCCAAATGGCTCTGCCGCCTCCGGGGCGGGGGGCAGGGAGCAAAGGCGGGAGGGGCCCGGGGGGGGGGCACCCAGCGCCTGCACATGTGGCCGGCACCCCCCACGCCGTGCCCCCGAGGGGTGCTGGGACCCACCCTGAGCAAGACTGCTCCGGCTGGGCTGCCCAGGCCTCCGGGCATTGAAAAAAAAAAAAGGTTTTTTTTTCTTAAAACTTTGTTAAATAAAACATTTAAAGAGAAGCAGAAGTGCAGAAGGAGGAGAGCAGGGTGGGTTGGACTCGCTGTGTGGGACCCCCCAGGCTGGGCAGGGGGGCAGAGCTGGGGTGCCCAGGGATGAAGCCCTGGCACAAAGCCTCTCTGAGCATCCCTGGGCAGGGCAGAGCCCGGCCCCCCCCCCGAGCAGGACCACCCTGCTCACAAGTGTGATGAGTGCTGCCATCTCAGCCCTGCCTGCCAGACAGAGGGAGAGGGGCTCCCTGAGCTTGTCAGAAGGGTGGCATGGCTGGGAAGGAGGCAGACCCTCACCAGTGCCCCCGCTATCTCAGCCCGGGGCTTTGCACCCAAGGCAGCCAATGCCAACCCCTCACCGTTTATAAGCCAAGGGCCTGATCCTGCCTCTGCTCCTTGTTCTCCCATCGCAAGCTGTGTCACCTGCTGGAAAAAAAGCCCTTCAGTTCTTCTTTGCTCCCCCAGCAGTGACCGCAGAGCTCCGCTGACCCATACAGGGACACTGCTCCAGTGCTGACATCTGCTGATGGCAGGGAAGCAGGGAGCCAGCATGGATGCCAGCAGCGTTTCACCAGCGTTTCGCCTGAATTAGAGAGCCATGGTGGTGGCTGGGACTGTGGCAATAAGCAATCATCCCTGGAAAGGGGCCTGGGGCTGCTCTCTAGGCCCAGGCGGTGGTGGGACACAGCCAGCCCCTCTCCTACCCAAACCCCTCCAGCACCCCGGCTCCAACAGATGGAGCTCAGCTGCCACACGCCGCACCGGACCCTGGCCCAGGGCCTGCAGCCGGCCACAGCCAAACCGGCAGCACCTCGCTGCCCTCCATCCTTCCCTGCCCGCTTCGGTCCATGCCTGGCTGGGGCAGCCCCCGGCCAGCCAGGGCTGAGCCAGCTCCCGCAGCTCCCCGACCACAGCCCCATCCCTGTGGGATAAAACCTCATCCCTGCGGAGCCACGGTCCGGCCCTGGGGTGCTGTGGGGTCCCCAGGGGGGCTCTGAGCCCTTTCTCCCGGGCAGCATTTGGGTGGCCAGGGCAGTGGTCTCCTGCCAGGTTGGGGTATGGAGAGGGGTGCTTCAAGGGCTCTGCCCCCCAAGGACCCCCAGGACCCCAGACAGGCTGTGGTGCCCCCCAAGGACCCCCAGGACCCCAGACAGGCTGCGGTGCCCCCCAAGGACCCCCAGGACCCCAGACAGGCAGCCCTCACCCCATGCCAGCTGCTGAATCGATCACCGGGTGCTGGGGCAGGAAAATAACATATCCGGCCGTGCCGAATGACATCAGCAGTGACCCCCAACCCAGCAAGGCATCCCGCCACCAAATAACAAGGTCCACTGCTATTTCCTCCTCGTCCTCCCAGAGAATGGACCATTACGGGGTCAAGGAGCCGGGGGGAGGTCAGGGTTTAAGGGCACATCCTGGCTGGGACGGAGCAGGGGGCCACGAGCCCCCGCTTCATCGGGGCATCTGCCCTGGGTGTCTGCGGGCATCCCCAGGTCAGGGAGTGGGCAAGGACTAGCTGCAACAGTAAGTGGGGGGGGAACCCTCCAGGGGGGCCAAAATCCCCACAAAATGCCCTTTCTGGAGATGCCCCTTCAGGGGACCAGACCCTTTCTGTCCTGCAGAGACGGCTTCTCCATGCCCTGAGACCTGCAGGCACGTCCCCATGGAGGGGTGGGGGGCTCCCACACGGCATTTGGGGTGCCCAGGAGACCCAAAAAAGCTGCAACAGGGCCAGGCAGCACAAGACGTCCAGTCCCCATCCTGGACAGAGGATGCAGATGCACAGCTTTTGCTGCCTTTGCTGAACTCTGCAGAGCTCCAGCCCATCATGGAGAACACGCTGCTCTCCCGGGCTGGCAGCGATGTCCTTCCTGGACTCTGCTGATACCATCTTCCCCGCTGGAGAGACCTCCCCAGAAAATAGCTGGCACCAAGCAAGCCGGTCCGGGATGCACAGCCCAGAGCCCTAACAATAGCCTTTCCTCCTCATCTGTCTGTGTCTCCCATTTCCCACGCAGGCTGGAGATGAAAAAAAAAAAGCAAGAAGAAAGAAAGGGGAAACCACCTGGACCCAGGGCCAGGGAACAACCAGCCCCAGGCAATAAATCAGTGATGTCTCCCCCGGGGGAGGCAGGACCCCTGTGCTGCCTGTCGCTGGGATGTCCGGCATTTCTCTGTGGTTCTGTGCATGCAGACGGCACCGACAACCACCAAGAAAAGAGACGAAGGGGGACATGGGGACCCCAGCCCTGCCACAGCATCGCTGTTCCAGTGCCTGTCAGAGCTTGGTGCTCCCAGCAGCACGCTGGGGATGAGGGATGCTCCTGGCCGGGGGGGTTCGTGAGATGCTCCCAGACACCAGCTCCTGCTGCCCTGGTGCTGCCCGCTCTGTGCTGGCAAGCAGGGAAGAGGCATCGGGCTCTGGTGTTTGCCTGCCCATGCTACCAGCACTTGCTGGTTACAGTATATTCATCTCTAGGGCATTTTATCTGCTCTTTCCCTGGGCAGCTTCGTCATCCTCATGTGATACAAGGTTATCGCCTTATTGCCTTCTAAATCAGAAGCAGAAGTGCTTCTCATAGGTGTCTGTCTTTTCCCCCGCCCACCAGCAATTGCAGTGTCTTTGCTACTGACCTGGTTTAAATCACTTTTAGCCGAGCAAGGGTGGCTTTTTGTAAAACACTTGCTCCCCTAGCAGCTCCCGGGAAGGGAAATCTGTCTTATAAGTCATGAAATACTGAAGTTCGCATTGCACGCACGATGACTGGGGGCTGCCGAGGGGAGCAGCCCCCTTCTCCGCTGCCCTGGCGTGAGAGCAGCCTCCCGGGACGGGCAGCGAGGGGCAGTTCCTGCCCGTCCCTGGGCTATCACCGGTGGCACTTCCACCAATACTAACCAGGCTGCTGATTACAGGAGGGTTTGCTGCAGACAGGAAGAAAATAAACTGAGGGGAGGATAAACTTCTGCATGGTGGGCAGCGGGGACTGGCGGCTTTCATCTCTCCCCATCCATCATCTCCCCGTCTGCGTGACTGCCACGCAGGAGGGCTCATCTCCAGCCCAACGCTGCACCCTGTCTCTCCTGTGGCTGGGAAACCCAGCTCCAGCCCCACGCAGGATAGGGTGATGGTGGGTCCCTGGGTGCTGCTGCCCATGGCAGCGACCCCAGGGCGAGGATGTCCCTGTGCCTCGGCATTTCCACCCCATCCGTGTTTACATTCCCCTCCGATTGCCAGCGGAGATAACGACAAACCCATATCCACTTTGCCCGCCCAAGGGCTGTTTGTGCAGATAAAAGTTGCCCCTGGTAAACAAATCCATCCTGCCCTCCGCCCTGACCGCAGCGCTCGGGCAGGAAAACTCTCGCCAGAGCTCGGCAGGACTGTGGCCCCCAGTGTCCCTGTCCCCTGGGCACGGGTCAGGACTGGCACTTGCTGGGGGTGTTCAGCACCCCAAAACGCACCCGTGGGACATGTCACAGCAGCCCGGTTCATGCTTTTGCAGAGGAAATTTGGCAGAGGTGGGGACGTCCCTGCGGGCTGGCACAGCATGGGCACGCTTGCCACCAGTTTCTTGCACAAGGCACCAGTTCTGCTCACACCCACAGCAAGCTCTGCCCCAGACCAAGGGGCTGCAGGGACTCTCCTGCACTGGGAACTGGGGCTTTCCAGCTGCTTGCGGGGGGGAAAGACTGGCAGAAATGACTGCAGGGGAAAAACAGAGCAGGGAGAGCAGATGGCACTGAGTCAGACTCCTGGGATGCATCTCTGGGTTGGGAGGGAAGCCTTTGCCCATCGGCCGGGAGCTGACATCTGTGCCCTTTGCACGGCACCCGGCATCCCTCTGCCATGTGCCGTTTGGCTCCAGCCTGCTCCGTAGATGGGGCTGGAAGCTGGCCCGGAGACGGAAAGTATTCCTGAGCAATCTGCCTGCCCTTCGGTACGGATCCTGTGCTCTTCCCTGGGGCAGAAGCAGGCAAGAGGCAGTGCGGTTGGGCAGGCTATGGAGAGGACACAGGTCCCTGCGCAGCCACCCCGGCCCTGGGGTCCCAGAACCCGGAGTCCTCTCGCTGCCCTTGCTCACGCTTCAAGTCACTTCTGGGAGCCAAAAGGCCCATGTGCCAGTTGGGAAAAAAATATTCACTGGACCTTTCCTGACCTCGGAGGGGCTTGGTCCCTCTGCCAGCCCAGCAGCTCTTCCTGGCAAGCTCCCTGCTCTTACAACACCCTGCCCTGCCCGGCAAGCCGCTGCTGCCCTTCACATCCACAGAAATGCCTGGACAGGGCAAGGTTTTCATTCCCTGCCTGCACTGGGAGTAATGTGCCCTCAGCAGCCCGGCCGCCCCGCGGCTGTGCCGAATCCCGTGTGAACCGGGATGCTCAGGCAGGTCTGCTGCAGGAGGTGAGGCTGAGCTGCCCAGTGTGGGTTCTGTCTTCAGGGTTTGGAAACTGGCTTAGCTTCTGTCTCCTCCTCCTCCTCCTGGCTCCCACCGCATCCCCCAGTGCTTTCACAGCAGCCGCAGGACCTCCTCATTCATCTTCTCGTCTCTCCTCATCTAAGGCATGCCGGAGTGACCGAACAACAAGCTGTTCGCAGTTTCTTGCTTAAGCGTAAAAGCTGGGCTCTGAGTGTGATGTGAACTATGTGGCGATGGAAACACCCACCTGCGCGACATGCCAAGAGAAACGGCTGGGCTGAAGGTGCTGTGGGTGCTGGAGCCAGGCTGGGAGAGAGACAGGCTGTGAAAGGCGGCTCTGGGCAGCAATGAGGGCACCTGGTGCTGTGAAATCTTGCTCAGCTCCCAGTCCAAGGGAGGGAGTTTCACGTGCCTGGGGGGCAGAGAAACCCAGACCCCCTCGCTGCCCCGGGGTTCTCCATCCCGTTGGGCTGGGTGCGGGGACAAGGTGCGGGGACAAGTTGCGGGGACAGCCGCTTCTCCCAGCACCTGGACTTGAGCTTCAGGATGCAGTCTGAGGGGAGGAACCTTTTCCCCATTTGCTTCCCTCAAGAAGGAGGTTTCTGAGAAATGCCATGGAGGCAGGAGGAATGCATGGGTTAAAAATAACCACCATGGCATGGGAGTCACCGCAGTGGCCACGGCCAGAACTGGAGGGGAAGCGCCTGACCTCCTTCTCCTTGTTGTTGTTGTTGTTGTTGTTTTTCCACCCTGCAAACATCACGGGCTGGAAGCAAACACAGCCCAGGGGCTGCGCAAGCAGGGGCCAGCCCTTGCATGGGCACGATGGGTGCAGGGTCAGGCCCAGGAGGGGACTGGGGTGCTGGGAAGCAGGGATTGCTGTTAGGCGGTGGGGGTACAGCTGGGAGCCTCAGCGGATGGTGCCGGGGCAGGGAAGGGGACAAAGGAGGGGCAGGGGAATGCTCTGCGGGAGTCAACCATGGGGGTCTGACACCGAGGTGGCACATGTCGGTTTGGCCAGTGTCCTGTGGCCATGGCCGGTGTCCAGCAGCTCCGTTTGGGGCTGCTGACACTCACTCCCTCCCCGCAGGAGGCCTCCATCCCTGCCCGGCTTTGCCCAAAACACGCTTCTCTTCCCAAAGTGGGGCCGGACCCTCACCCTCCTGCCCTGCGGCCAGGGGCAGAGCTGGGGAAAACCGCTGTCGGGATGCTCCTCTCTTCCTCGGAAATCTCTGCCTGAAATTACAGCTACTCTCAGATACTGTTTTTGTTGCTGACGTTTTTTCACGACAGTTTCCACACTTTTTGTGAAATCGGTACCGATGTTATTGCAAACTTCTCCCTCCTTCCCTCCCACCCCATTTTTCTTTAGCAATAGCTGCAGGAAAACCAGAAACGATGGAGTATGTGTTGTGAAAACATCTGTAAAACCTTTGCAGATCCCGGCAGCAGCACAAGGACTCTCACTTCTCCGGGTACCTGTGGATGGAGGGAGATAGGAAATGTCGGAAACGAAGTCCTGCTGCAAGGTGTGTTAAAAATGTCAGAAATTGGGAATAACTGCCTGCAGCCATTGCTCTTGCTGCAGGCTTTCCTCACAGCAACATGGGAAAGAAAACAACTTTATTATGATTTTTTTTTTTTAAATCTAAAAACATAATTGCACAGGGATTTGGGGGGCAGGAGAAGGACCTGAGATTGCTTTAGTGTAGCCTTTGACACTGGCTGGGTTTCAGGATCTTGATGCCCCTTTCCCTAATTCTCACAACGCTGCCGTAGCCTCGGGAAGAGCCGCAGCCCCAGGATGGCGAGCGGCCGTGCCCGGCCTTGGGGCTGCCCGCTCTGGGCAGGACACGATCAGCCTCAGCAGCGAGATCCGTGCCTCCATCTCCTCTCCGGTGGGAAACGATGCTGCTCACCACTGCAGGGGGTAACAAGCTGCGTTCACCGCGTGAGGTTTCCCACCCCTCCAGCCCTGTCTGTCCCCCCAGAAGCCACCCTGGGGTGCCCCAGGCGAGGAGAAGGGATCCCACCAGCCCTGCCCGGCCCCATCCTTCGCCCCGGAGGGCACCACGGCTCCCTCCACCAAAATCGTATGTCCGTAGGGCAAAACACTGTGGGAACGGGCTAATAAACAGCAAATCGAGTGACCTCAGCCCTGCCTGCGCAGGCAGCCAGCTGCGGGATTTGACCTTCTCGGTACCCAGGGTACACTCTGCCTCTTTCATCATTATTGATGCATTTGCTCCCAGGAGCTTCGCTTGGAAAACAGGATGTGAGCGTGTGAGATGGCTGCTCGCCCTCCCAAATACGGAGGAGCTCGGAGCCTGCCGGGATGCTCCCGTGCCCACTGCTGCGGGAAGCAGGGCTTGCCCTGAGCCGGGCTGGCAGTGCCGGGGCGCGTGTGGCGGCCGGGGGACCAGGATTATCCCCGTGCTCTGCCGTGGGCTGCCGGGGAGACTGTGCTAGGGTGGCAGCCAGGTCAAATGAGTTACGAGACGTGTGATGGGTTATAAGCTGCCCCAGATGCAAAGCACAAACTTTGCTTAAACCCCCATAAAGGTGATATATATGCTGCCCTGCACATATTTTTTCTTTTATTGTTCTGACACAGAGAATTTTTGCCTTCCTGCCACTGCCTGTGCCTGAGCCCCAGCTGACACGATGCTAGGGCTCTCAGAGCTGCGGTTGCATTTACCAGGGGAGGAGAGTTTATATAGAGCTGAGAGTTTATGTAGAGCTTCCTCCAGCCTTCCTGGGACAGGCAGTACCCAGCGGGTTAAAGCTTCATCACAGCGTGTTTATGTGCTGACAAGGAAACATGATGACAGATAATCCCAAACAACTTCAAAGCAAGATTTGTGAATCTGATATGGAAACTATTCCTAAAGTCTCAGTGTGGAGAACCCCAGACTAATTACCGCCGTGGACATTAAAGGCAGAGCAGGACCCATTGCCAAAAGCCCAGTGCCTGGCCTGGCCCTGTGCCCACCCCGCTGAATCCCGGGCTCCCGCCCCGTGCCGCACCGGGCGGCCAAGGGGATTTGGGGTAAAATGATGCTCCTTGAGCAGCTCTTGCTTAAGCAGAGGGTAGAGCATCACATGGTCCTCACCGATCTCCTGTGCTGTCCCCAGGTGTCTCCCGTGGCCCTGGGTGGGTGGGCAGGGTCTTCCCTGCAGCCAGGACAGCCCCATGTCACCCCTTGGCTGTGCCAGCCCGCCCAGCAAGAGGGGGTTAATGCTGAACTGGAATGCAGCCCCCTCCACTTGGGAGGCATTTAGGAATTAGGGAGGGAGGAAAAAAAGAGGTTGGGGAGGTGGTGGGACCTTGGTGGCAGCCGGCAGTATGGTGGGTACTGGTGCAGGTACTGGTATGGTGTGTGGCTTTGTGTTGTGGATGGTTCTGAGCCCGGGTGGGTTTGCTGCAGAGGGGATGTCTCATCAGCCTCACGTAGCATTGCAGGGTGATGTGGGTCTGTGGGGTCTCTGGGCAGGGCTTGCTCAGAGCCCTTGTGCAGATGGGGATGTGGGGAAGCTGCGGGGTCCTGGGCTGGTGGGACTTCTATGCTGTGCAGGGAAAGTTCGCAGCGGTGTTAGTCCTGCCTGCAGGGCCTGAGCCTGCTGCCCTGTACCTGCCTGGGTGCTTCCCCAGAGAGTTTGCATAAGTAAATCATATCTCAAAGTTCTTGAAGGCTTTAGTGGTCACTCAGGCTGCTCTGGCTAGGCTGGGGCACGTGAGCCAGGAGGAAGGGTGCTGTCATGTTCCTAGAGTGTGTGTGGTTTCTTGGGAAAACGCTTTTTGGAAACCTGGTGGGGGAACGAGTGCTGATGAGGCTGTAGGGGTGCGGTGCCCATCCCAGAGGTGCTGGGGCTTGCGGATCTCCCAGGCTGTGGTGGTGAACCTCTCCAGCTGCCCTCGCCCTTTGCTCTGGGCTGGGGACTTGCGCCAGCAGAGCTTTGGCTCTGAATTTCATGCACAGGCAATGCTTTGCAACACAAGCCTGGCTCAAGAGGGGCTCTGGCACAGTCTCTTACTGATGCAAAGCTGAGCTGCATCTCGCTGGCTGCAGTAGTGCCTCTCCCCTGCTCTGTTCCCTGCACCCACGTTCCAGGGAAGGGCTGGGGATGGACAGGTAAAACCCCTCAAATGCAGCCAAATTGCCTGGCTGCACTGGGTTTGCTTTCTGACCTGCTGCAATGGGGAAGCTGAGGAAGGCTGAACCAAAGGGGAGAGCAGTGAGGGTCCGGGGAGAGGGGAATGCCCACGTCCCTGCCGTCGGTGTGCCTGCAGCAGTGATGGCAGTGAGCAGCAATGTTGCTGTGACTCCTGCCGTGTGCTGGTTTTTATCACTTGTTCTGTAATGGCAAGTATGCAAACAGCATGCCAGGGGAGAGAGCAAGAGTTCCCAGCTATAAAAAGCTTTTGTTTTATCCTAGTGTGGCATCAGCCTGGCTCAGCATTGGCAGAGTCTGAATGTGCTGCATTTAATGATGCTGGGAGGCAAAGCTGGCACTTGCCCGTCACTGCCTGGTCTCTCCTCTCCTCCCATCGAGCCTCAGCCCCTCCTCGGTGCCTGCCTGCCCTCTTGGGGCCCAGCCAGCTTTGGTGAGCTCACAGATGCAATTATGAATTGAACATGAGGGATAGAGGATTAAAACTGTGCTTAATATCTGAGGTGGCAGGTCATGGGAGCTTGGGCAGGGATCTGATAGCTGGTGCCCTCCTCCCTGCCAGCTGCCCGTACACAGGTTCGTGCACCACTTGCCCAGGCTGGGTTTGTCTCTTGGGCAGACAGAACTAATCCGTCCTCCTTTGAACAGTGTTGTCCCAGTGCACATCTGCACAGGCACGCTGGGGTGCCTTGGGTTTGGTCAAGGTCTGGCTCTCAGGTTTGCAGGTGAGAGGGTCAGCACCGCAGCTCTGGCTCACTCTGCAGTTCCGAGGCAGGCTGCACCCGGACAGTGTGACCGACACCAGCACGTCACCCTTCGAGGTGCATTGCCCTTCCCCTAAGCGGGCTGGACCCAGACCTTGCATGTGCCAAGCTCCTGCAGCCATCACAAGCTCCCCTCTATCTGCTAAATGCCAGGCGCTGATTTATCTGCTTTACATGTCTCGGATCATGCCTCACCCACACCTGTGGTGAAAGCGATTAATAGAACTGGAACTGTATGTGTGAACCTGAAACACTTAATTAGGGTGGTTTTGTGCATGCAGCCTGGTTGGGGTGGATAAGGCTGTGGGACAGGGATTAAACAGTGCAGGGACTTTACATCTACTTAAGCTGGAGTGCCAGCATGCAAAAACTTTAAGATTGGGGAGGGTGATTTACACCTTACATAGGCTCAGGATGCCAGTGCCAGCCAAAGCAGATTGTCCTGGCCCTGCATGGGGGGCTACGCTCGTGCACCAGCTGGAGAAAGGTGGGCTTGTGTCCAGCTGTCTCTAAATGACCCCAAGTTATTTCCCCAGGAATCTACAAAAGGGTGTTTGAGCTCCTTGCAGGAGAAACACTGGCACAGAGGAAGCCCCTGCTCCATCCTCCCTGGTCTAAGGGATGGCTCCTACTCGCTGCCACGGCAGTGCTGGGCATCGGTGGGCACGGGGAGCCTGTTGCTGCAGGATGGTATGCAGCCCCTCGCCCTCAGCATTGCCCTGGGAGGAATCCAGGACCTTGCAGGCATCTTGCTCTGGTGCTAGGTTCTGTTTGCAGGGGAAAATGCCCCATGATGAGGCATCCTCCAGGAACTGCTAAACACCCGCTGCAAAGGGCTCCATAGCTGCTACTTGAGCTGCCTCACACCTCTACCTCCATGGCCAGGCAGACCCTGTGCTCCCTCAGATGTGTCTGGGACCAGCTCTGGCATGTCTTTCCTCTCTCCGAACACATCTGTGGGCACCAGGAACTCCATGTGCCATCCAGCAAGGAGACCTGCACTGCTTGTTCCCTGCATCCCATCTCTCCCCAAGTAGGGATCTTCCCTAATCCATCCTGACTTTCTCTCTATGTATAAAGAAGTATTTTAAAATATCCATTGTTTATTCTGTAGCAACAGCCAAAGGAGCTGCTCTGATTCATGGCATAAACATATTTTCCCAGAGTTTTCTAAACAGCCAGTTGACCCGCTGGCCAGCACTTCCCCGCAGGGTCTCTCCGGGACTGGCTCTGCCTCCCCCTGCCTGTGGCAGCAGCAGCTGTGCAGGTAGAGAGCCGGGCCGGTGGTTCTGGCCCATGGCAGGGATGGGCAAGGGGAGAGGATGCTTTCCCTGGTGACAGCCCTGGGCTGGAAGGTGCAGTCGGGGTCTCCAGCACCGTGGGGGCTCAGGTCGAGGCTCTAGAGCAGCAGGGATGGGGGTCAGGGCTGTGCGAGACCCAGCATCTCTGTGCTTCAGCTTTTCCAGCTGTAAAACTGGGACAAAGATACTGGGCCATGTTACTTCCCCTGCCTTGATGAAACGCCTGGGACTCTCCCTTCCTTTCCCCAGTCGGGTCGGCTCCCTGGGAAGGGAGGAGGGCACTGAGCTCTCCTGTCTGGGAGTGGGAGGAAAAGTCTCATTTAAGTGCCAGAGAGAAGACATCAGAAGTGGTGTTTTGGAAGCCTGCTTTGGCACCTCAAGAAAGCCTGGCTGTTTGTCCCGCCATGGGCAGTGTCTGTCTGTTACTCACTTTGAATGCGGTGGGAGGTCCTCTCCAGGGCACAGAGATGGTCTGAAGGTGCCATGAAGGACTGGCTGCAGGAGAATACCCTGTAAACCCCCCCGGGCTGAGTCCTGCAGCCCTTTCGGTGCCCAGGAGCCGCACACAGCCCAGCTCTGCCGGGTGGGCACACACTGGGCAACTGGGGAGGCAGAGATGAGGATGGAAAGCGGAGGCGAGGATGGAAAGCCACCAGCCCCTGGTCACCCAGCAGGGTGGTGGCAGAGCTGGGAACAGTCGGGCATCCTGCCCCTGTGCCGGGCCTCTGCCAGATCCATGGAGCCAAGCCCAACACCCTCGTTACCCATGGACATCCCCACAGATGCTCTTGCTTTACTTTTCCGGCACAAAATCCAGTGGCGGCTCCGTGTGCTGATGCACACTGGAGTTACATGAGCAGCGACATTGAAAAGACGACAAGTTCCCTGTACGCATCTTGTTTGTGCTGTGCACCGTTCCAGTGGAGGGACAAATCGCGCTGTAAATAGCAAGTCCAGGGCTTGGTCCAAGCCAGCAATTAATGCCAGCGCTGGGAGCTAAAAGGGGTTGCATCAAGCCCTCATCTGACTGCTTTGAAAAACCAAAACAATCTTGTAAAGATCAAGCTTGTAAAAATGGGGCTCTGTTTTGCTAGCTCATGAATGGGAAGAAATGCCAACTGGATAATTTTTTACACATATTTTTTTCCTCTTTGTCAACATTCCCCCATTTGGCTGAAACTTCAAAATGCCATATTTGGAGAGCGCCTGTCTTAGAAGTTCCAGTATTCGTATAAATAGCTGATAGTGAAAAAATTACCCGCTCTGGAGTCTGTCCAGGGGCCCTCAGGAGGAGTGAAGCTGGGGGCAGTGATGGGGCTGAGGCTGCTGGGGCTCTGGAGCAGCCCACTGCCTTCCAGTCTAAGGTGGCTCCCTGCCACCATGTGTGAGTGGAGAAGGAAGTGTGGGTGGGGGTCTCCAGAACACCAGCACCCACCCAAATTCAGGAGGGGGAGCAACAAAGGTCAGCCCGTTCTCCTCCATCAGCTGGGAAGGAGTTTTGGGCAATAAATGTGGAAGTGAAATGGTGACTGTGAGATGCCCTGGGTGCCGTCTTTTGGAGCGGGGCTGTCATCTTGTCATCCCTCTGCTGATGTTGGGGGGACAGGGCTGTTGTCCCCACCAGGGACAGCCTGTCCTGCGCAAGGAGAGCCTGAGCACAGCGAGGGGTGTACGGAGAGAGACACGTAGCAAAGACCTGGGATGCACGGTGAGGGGTTTAAAGCAAGGGATGCAGGGCAAGACGCTGAGGTGCATGGAGAAGGACCAGAGCACATGGTGAGGGGTGCGCAAAGGGAATGGAGGGATGCAGGGTGAGGGGTGCACAGAGAAGGACCCGGGCGCATGGTGAGGGGCTGGTATGAGCATGGCGTGGTGCAGGGTGTGTGGAGAACAAGGACAGATGGTGTGGGACCGGGGCGAGGGGCTGAAGCGCAGGGTGAGGGGTGCAGGGAGAGGGATGGGAGTGCAGGGTGAGGGGCTGGAGTGCAGGGTGAGGGGCACAGGGCGAGGGACAGGAGCGCAGGGTGAGGAGCTGGAGCGCAGGGTGAAGAGTGCAGGGAGAGGGGCTGGAGCGCACAGTGAGGGGTGCAGTGAGAGGGGCTGGAGTGCACAGTGAGGGGTGCAGGGAGAGGGATGGGAGTGCAGGGTGAGGGGTGCAGGGCAAGGGACGGGAACGCAGGGTGAGGGGCTGGAGAGCACAGTGAAGGGCTGGAGCGCAGGGTGAAGCGCGCAGGGCGAGGGGCTGGAGCGCACAGTGAGGGGCGCAGGGAGAGGGATGGGAGCGCACGGTGAGGAGCACAGGGAGAGGGATGGGAGTGCAGGGTGAGGGGCTGGAGTGCACCCTGAGGGGCTGCAGTGCAGGGTGAGGGCCGCAGAGCAAGGGGCTGGAGCACAGGGTGAGGGGCACAGGGCGAGGGACAGGG
This sequence comes from Haliaeetus albicilla, assembly GCF_947461875.1. Lineage (NCBI taxonomy): Eukaryota > Metazoa > Chordata > Aves > Accipitriformes > Accipitridae > Haliaeetus > Haliaeetus albicilla. The sequence continues at coordinate 37,816,368 of NC_091495.1, forward strand.
GCGCACAGTGAGGGGCTGGAGTGCAGGGTGAAGGGCACAGGGAGAGAGACAGGAGTGCAGGGTGAGGGGCTGGAGCGCACAGTGAGGGGCACAGGGAGAGGAATGGGAATGCAGGGTGAGGGGCTGGAGCGCACAGTGAGGGGCTGGAGCGCAGGGTGAGGGGCACAGGGAGAGGGGCTGGAGCACAGGGTGAGGGGCGCAGGGAGAGGGATGGGAGTGCAGGGTGAGGGGCGCAGGGAGAGGGATGGGAGTGCAGGGTGAGGGGCACAGGGCGAGGGACAGGGGCGCACAGTGAGGGGCTGGAGCACAGGGTGAGGGGCGCACGGAGAGGGGCTGGAGCGCAGGGTGAGGGGCGCAGAGAGAGGGACGGGAACGCAGGGCAAGGGACAGGAGCGCACGGTGAGGGGCTGGAGCGCAGGGTGAGGGGCGCAGGGAGAGGGACGGGAACGCAGGGCGAGGGACAGGGGCGCACAGTGAGGGGCTGGAGCGCAGGGTGAAGGGTGCAGGGCGAGGGGCTGGAGCGCAGGGTGAGGGGCGCAAGGAGGTGGACGGGAGCGCAGGGTGAGGGGCGCAGGGAGAGGGACGGGAGCGCAGGGCGAGGGGCCGGGAGGCGGGGGAAGGGTGCGCTTCGAGGGGCCGGGGCGCACCGTGGGGATTACCGGAGGGAGCGGGGCGGTCCGGGGGGGGCGCCCGGCCGGAGGTGGGGTGGTGGGGGGAGGCGGTGCCGCAGCCCTCTCCTCTTTCATTGATGTCCGGAGCGGGGCAGCCCGGGGCCGCCCCCGCTCCTTTAAAGGCTCCTCCTCCCAGCAGCGGTCCGGGGAGCGCCGCCGAGGGGAGCCCGGCCCCGCCGCAGCCCCGCCGGTCCGGCCCGAGGGCTGCTCCGGGCTCCGGCGGCCGCGGGGAGGGAGCGGGGCCGCGCACGTCGGGGGTGCCGGAGCCGTGTCTCCCGCCCTCCCTCCCACCGAGGCCGGCGGAGATGAGTCCCCCGCCCGCGGGCAACGGCAGCGCCTGGGGGGCCGCAGCGCTGGGCGGTGGCGGCAACTGCAGCGGGGCCGCCAGCCTGAGCCGGCAGTGGGTGGTGGGGGCCGCCCTGAGCCTCACCGTGCTGGTCATCGTGGCCGGCAACTTGTTGGTGATCGTGGCCATCGCCAAGACGCCGCGGCTGCAGACCATGACCAACGTTTTCGTCACCTCGCTGGCTTGCGCCGACCTCATCATGGGCTTGCTGGTGGTGCCGCCGGGGGCCACCGTCCTGCTGAGCGGCCACTGGCCCTACGGCACGATGGCGTGCGAGCTGTGGACCTCCCTGGACGTGCTGTGCGTCACGGCCAGCATCGAGACGCTGTGCGCCATCGCTGTGGATCGCTACCTCGCCATCACATCGCCGCTGCAGTACGAGGCGCTGGTGACCAAAGGCAGGGCGCGGGCCGTGGTGTGCCTGGTGTGGGCTATCTCCGCCTTCATCTCCTTCTTGCCCATCATGAACCACTGGTGGCGGGACGGGGCGGACGAGCAGGCGGTGCGCTGCTACGACGACCCGCGCTGCTGCGACTTTGTCACCAACGTGACCTACGCCATCATCTCCTCCACCATCTCCTTCTACGTGCCCCTGCTCGTCATGATCTTCGTCTACGTCCGCGTCTTCGCCGTGGCCACGCGGCACGTCCAGATCATCGGCAAGGACAAGGTGAGGTTCCTGCAGGAGCCCCCCAGGCCCAGCTCCAGGAGCAGCCGGCGGAGACGGCCCTCCCGTCTGCTGGCTATCAAGGAGCACAAGGCGCTCAAGACCCTGGGCATCATCATGGGCACCTTCACGCTCTGCTGGCTGCCCTTCTTCGTGGCCAACATCATCAAGGTCTTCTGCCGGCCGCTGGTGTCGGATCAGCTCTTCCTTTTCCTCAACTGGCTGGGCTACGTCAACTCAGCCTTCAACCCCATCATCTACTGCCGCAGCCCCGACTTCAGAAGCGCCTTCCGCAAGCTGCTGTGCTGCCCGCGCCGCGCAGACCGCCGGCTCCACGCCGTCTCGCAGGACCTGCAGCGCTGCCCCTGTGCCTTCAGCCCCCGGGAGGGACCCTCGGAGGACAGCAAGGCGGCAGTCCCCGGACACCCCGGGGAGGATGCCGAGGCTCGGGGCAGCAGCAGCCGCTGCAGCAGCTGGATGGAGGAGACCAGCCTGTCCCAGGGCAGCGGCCACCGGCAGCGGCCCCTGGGCGAGTCCCGGCCTCAGGGCACCCAGACCACGCTGTGCTCGCACCTTGACGAGTAAGTACCCACAAGGCACTCGCTCGGGGGGCTCCGGGGGACCAGCCCTTTGGGGTGCGACCAGGGGCGCTGTCAATGGTGGGGCCGTGGTCTGATGGCACAGCACGGAGCCAGAGGGCAGGCAGGCCCCGGAGCTGGAGGGCAGGCAGGCCCTGGTGTGTGTGGGAGAGGTGCTGGGGTGCAGGGCTGGGAATCACTGCCCTCTGCCTTTAGGTTCCCCTAAAACCTTGGCTCCTCCACTGGGCTGCAAAACTGGGGTCCCAGCCCAGTTCTGCCTTGTCCCTTCCCGGGGAACACCCCAGCCTGCCAGGATGGGGTCTGCTGTTCCTAGGTAAAGAAAACTTTGCTGGTGAATAGGGAAGCAAGCCAGCCAAGCAGGAATGCATCCCAAAGCCTGGGATTCCCCTCCTTCTCCCCCACTCCCGCTCTCTGCTGTTAAAGAAGGAAAACACGGGACACCCCCCTCCCCGCATTGAGGCAGCTGGGGGCCACTGTCACCAGCCTGAGTTCAGTGGGTCACTTTGCCCTCCAACAGAGTGTAAATCCAGGAAGGAAATTTATTTCTTCACCCTCTGTCCCTCACTGCTGTCAGCCCTGTGGATGGGAGATGGGCTTCCTTTAGCTGGAAGCTCCATGCCAGGGCAGAGGGCTGGCAGGGACGCCTGTCCTGTGGCTCTGCCCTGCCAGCCTGCTGCCTGCACCCTTACGTGGGTTTATACCTCCTTCTGCAAACTACAGGGTGGGTTTTCTCCCCCCTGAGGTTTTTATTAGTATGACAAAATTTGAATTATTCTGGTTACTGTGGATTTTAACTGGCTTTCTCTGGTCTGAAACCCCTCCTGATGCCCAAAGGCAGGAAAGGTTCCTGCCAGCACACACAGGCAGAGCTGCTGTCAGCAGAGATGTGCAGAAAGAGGTGCCAGAAAGTGTTTTCTGAACTTGCATGTTATGAGGAAGTATTTATCCATGCTAGGAACACGGGATGGTAAATAGTGGAAAAGGTCTGGGCTTTTCATGCAGTGTGCTGTCCTGTTTAAGGTTTTCCGGCAGAGAGATGCCAGCTGGTCCTTCCATCTGACTGGGAGCAGCCGAGAGCCGGGAAGAGAGTGAGTCTGCTTCCCCTCGGCCGTCACTGCAGCGGTGTTGGGGCGATCATCCCTCGCAGCGTCTCCTCTGCCCGCTTTGGCCGCTGCCTTCCCTGGGGGAGCGCAGCCTTTGGCCAGCCCGCAGGCAGCTGCCTGCTTTCGGGCACATGAGCCTGGCATCAGCCCGGCCATCTGCTGACACCTCCCTGCCTGCCCCAGGATGCTTAACCCCCATCGGGGTGGCTGCTTCTGCCGCATTGGCTTACGTGCTCCTGGAGCTCCAGACCTCATGCATGGTGCTTTTTGCCCGGCTCCAGTCCCGGATCCCCTTCCGTGCCTACCGCTGCCCTTTCTCCTGGGCTGTGGCTTTGGGTCCCCATCCCCGGCGCTATGCAGGCTGCGAGGCTTGAGCCCAGTGGGTGATGCTGCGTCACCTCCCACCCTCTTCTTGCAGGGCCGGGTGTCGCGAAGTGGACGGAGGAGCGGCGCTGGGGGCGATGGCACTGGAAGGACCCTCCGGTGCACGCACTGATCCGGAGAGGAGAGGGGCTATCCCTTGGGAACGCTCGCAATCACAGCAGGGTCCGAGGAGCCAGCTCCTCCATGCTGTTGGTGCTGGAGAGCTGGAACCAGCTAGGAAAAAGCTCCCACGCTGCTGGCCAAGAGGCAGCGCAGCCTCGGGGATGTGCCGGCGCTCGCCGTGTAGACAGGGGACCAGCTCCCACCCGGGGGTGCTTTCTGGCACGGCTTGTGGCAGGATGTGGTGGCTGGTGGCTCTGCTCTCTCGAAGAACCTTGTCGTCCCAGGCTTGGCCAGGTTTTGGACAGCCCCTTGGGAAGGGGAGAAGAGCCTCCTGCAGGCACAAGCCCTTTCCAGGATCTCCGCTCCATCCCTGTCCCAGCCGCTGCATTCCCAGGGCTGGGTGCAATCCTGGGAACTCCAGCGATACCTTTAGCAAAGGAAAAGCACAAGGGAGCAAGGGGAGCTCCAAGCATGGGGGACTGGGCACAAAAAAGTGAATTATGCTCTTGTCAAATTTTCTTCTGTTTCTCCTTCTCTGTTTGGGGCAGATGTCCATGTTTCTGTGCCGTTCAGGGGTGGGAGGGTGGATGGATGAAGTGGAGGAGCAGCAGCAGCGGGGTCAGGTGGGGAGAGCATTGTAGAAGGCTGATTCTCATCCTGAGGCCCCTGCATGCTGGTGTGGGTACGTGGGGCAGTGGGGTGAGGGCAGGGAGGTTAAGCTCTTGCTTTAAACCCTTTTGCACTGCCAGCGTGTTGGGAGGTGGCAGCAGGGCTGGTCCAGCCCCGAGATGCTGCAGTGGCTCCTCCATGCACGCTGCGGTGCCAGCAGAGCTCGGGGTGCGTGTACAGATGGACGCTCACATTCGCGGTCGTGCCCACGCCACACTGCCACGCAGTGACTTTGGGGATAATGTTGGTTGTAAATAAGTCACGGTGACTGTGAAGTTTTTGTACTGTTTTGTCTCCCCCCACCCTCTGTGCGAAATAAACCTTCGAAACTCTGCGATGTCTTCGAATCTGTGCCGAGCAGAGGGATGCTTCTTCCATGTGCTCTTCCCGAGGGGCTGCCGGAGGCTCGGGGGCGCATCCCCCTCCTGGGCTCCTGGGGCTGTGGCTGGCAGGGACCCGCTGAGCGGGCAGGCAGGGAAAAGCCGGGCTCTGGGCATGCCATGGTGCCAGCCCCCAGCCCTGCCACGTCTCCCTGCACCCCAAAAGGGCAGGCAGAACCTGGTGCTGCTGGGGCTCCCTGGCTGGCAGGGCCATCCCTCCTCAGGGTCTGGCACAGCATCTGCCAGCCCTGTGCCCCAGGAGGGAGCTTTGTGCCCCCCAGGGGTTTGCCAGCCTGGGGATGCACCAGAAAGTAGGCACCGCCATCCCACCGTAATTCAGGAGTTTTTTACCAGTGAACTTGGGAGTTTACAAGCAGTGAACATTTGCTTGGGAGAGGCAGAGAGCCCTGTGTCAGGATGATGCCCAAAGCACTGGGGCACCCCACACACCCGCAGCCCCCCATGCTGCCCCGACTGGCCACCGTGTCCCTGCCAGGGAGCCCGTGCAGAAGCGCCCAGTGCCACCTCCTGGTGCTGGGGAAGTCCCAGCTCCCACATAGAGTCTGCGGGGTCTGGCTGCAGCCCCAGGGACCAGGGTGCTGGGGGTTTCCACTGCTGGGATCCTCCCTTGGCGCGTTTTGCTTTTAATACCCAGCAAGGGTGAAATCGCTAAATAAAGAGAAAAATTAAGCTCTTGCCAACTGTTTCCATTTTAGAGTTTCAGATGTCGGTTTGGTGGCTCTTGCCAGACCGGTGTCTGATCCTTGCAGCTGACTCTGAGCATAAGCAGGTCCTGTGTGCCCCCAAAACCCCCCATGGCCTCATCCTCCTCAGGGTACCCTCAGTGACCCCCTGAGGGGACACAGTCCAACACCAGCCCAGGAGTTGTTTGTTAGCCCCACAAGAGCCACGGTGTTAACGAGTAACTTCCCAAACTACAGGCAAGCCCCAGGCAGGGGTGAAGGGGGATCCTGGGTCTCTGCATGTCCCGCTCCCAGGGCTGGCATTCTCGTCTCCAGTCAAGCTGCTGGGCCGTCTTGTCTAGACTGTGCTTTTGCCAAGAAAGTTTGGACCAGATGATCCTTGAAGTCCCTTCCAACCTGGTATTCTATGAATCTATGATAAAGTTTGCTCAAGTGGAGCTGCTTCTGCCTTCAGGCTTAATTCTTTGCTGTAGGTCCTCCTGGGGGTGTGCAGTGATGAGGGGGTGGTGGGTGCATTGGTGCCACCTGCCCCCCCCCAAGCACCTGCACTGCATTCCCAAACCGCACCTCCCTCGGTGTCCCCCTTTTCTTTATTAGCACCTGATGCCAGGTGCTGGTGCTTGTTGCTCTCTTGGCGCTGCTCTCCTTTGCTGGGTGCGGGCTGCTGGGCAGTGTGTGGGGAGGGATGTGTGCTGCAGTCCCCCGGGGCTGCTGCTGTGTGTGGGGCAGGGGGCAGCTCCCTCTGACACCCCTGTGCTGGGTTGTGCTGCTGGATTAAACACTGATGCTGAGCAAGTCCTTGGTGCTAGCGTGGCGTTTGGAGGCCTCCAAGTGTTCTTTTCATACTAAATGCTTCTCGGAGGCTTTAGCTGCTCTGGCTTGCCGAAACTGCCCTATGTGGGAGGGTGAACCAACTGCCCTGAGCTGCTTACGGTGCTCCCTTGCTGCAGGGAGGCTGCTCGTCCTGTTAGAGCTGGTTTTGTATGTAAAGGCATTTAACTGTCTTTTGCTTTCCCTAGGGATGCACAAGTAGCTAGGTGTTTTTATCCTTCACCTAGCAATGCTATCCTTGCCGAAGGGATGCTGGTCCAGCTGCTGTCCTGGTGTGAGCTGCCGGCATGCTGCTGTCCCGGCTCTGGGCTTTTGGGAGCAGAGAGTTTGCTCTCAGTGCTCCAAAGTCACATTTCTTCCATGTATTTCTGCTCCAGAGCAGGCAAATGCTGTTTTCTCTGGTGTTTGTCTCACAGGAGCTGGTTCTTGCTGCCACTGTTGGATCTGCCGTGGAGGATGAGCACCTCTTCTTCCTTCTCCGGGTCACTGTCGGAGGAGAGGCCGGTTGCTGTCCTGTGGGGTACGGAGCTGCACGCCCTGGGCTGCTTTGGTGGGACCCGCAGGCAGGAGCGGTTGTGGGGGGGACAGTGGCTGTGCCCTGCAGCACCTGGGGTGGGTGTGCATGAAGGGTGTTTCCCCCTTTCCCATGGAGTGTGCTCCCAGGAAAGGCTCCCCTTTGCCTTCACGGCTTGCACAGCTTGGGCAGCTCACGTGTCCACGGACGATGCTGTGTTCCCGCAGGCTGCCAGCTGAACACGGGCACCCGGACCTGTGTGGTGAAGGAGGACGATGACTTATTGGAGCATCTGATCCTGCTGAAAACAGTGAGATCCGAGGCTTGCCAAAGAGCCCGTCAGAGCGAGCCTATGCCCCAGCAGCTGGGCTCCCTGCCACGGGGTCTCTGCTTGGCTCTGCAGATCTGCCTGGGGGCTGAGGCCAGGGATGAGCTGCACGTGGTGGCCGTTGATTCAAAAAACACCTATGGAGACCACAAGCCGGTGCCCATCGCGGCACTGCGGACCTCAGTGCTCCCCATGGTAAGGGCAGCTGAACACGCAGCATGCAGCCCCCGGCTGTGGGGTGATAATTTCAGCCCGGACTGGGGTCAGGGGTCTTTGACTTCCAACTCTTTGCAGATCAGCCTCAAAGGTCTGGAGCTGGTCCCTCCCATCACCTTCGTGCTCAAGTGTGGAGCTGGACCTGTCTACCTTAGTGGGCAGCACATCACCCGTGAGTGCTGCGGGGCCAGGGCGAGTGTGTGGGCTAGGGGCTGCACTGGGGACGGTCCCATGGGTCCCATGGTGGCTTTAGTGGCACCTGGTGCCCTCAACAGGGCTGCTTCGCCCCAGGGATGGAGGGAACACTGGTCTGTGGGGCAGACTAGTGCTTGTTTGCATTCGTGGGCTCAACACGATGTTTCAAGCCAGCTCTCTGCTCTGCCTTTGCTGCTGTGGGGTGGGATGGTGTCCGTGCTCCTGCTCCCAGCGTGGGGTGGGATTGCTGGCTGTGTCTGCAGCTGGGGGGGTTTTGCGTCCCCTCGGTGGGTCAGGGCCACCCCCTCCTGCTGCAGCCCTGCATCCTCTCTCCCCAGTGGAAGATGATGCCAAGTACGAAGCCCACAAGGAAGAGTTCTCAAGGGAAGACACAGGTGATGAGGATGATGCTAGAGCATCATAGAATAGCTGCAGCTTGGAGAAGACTTTGCAGCTCTGGGAGTGGAGCTGGCATGACGGTGATGGTGGGGATGCCCTGTGCCAGGATGATCCTTGAATGGGACAGATCTTTGGAGGGGGACAAAGCTGTCTGGGCTTTGGATGTCATCCCTTGCCTCCTCTCCCTGCCCTCTCCATTCCTACTACGGTCCTAGAAATGGTCTTTTTTCCTTTTATTGCAATAACAATGGGAAAGTGCAAATACCCTGGAGTTAGTCTGGACTGTGCTCTGGTACTCCTGCTGTTGCCTGCTGTCGCCTGCTGTCCTGTCCCTGCCTGCCTGCTGCCTCCGGCGGTTCCCTGCCTCCTCTTGGGTGCAATCACCGCAATGTTGTGGGTCACACCACAAACCTATGGGTCTGGAGGGCCGGGGGTGCCAGCAAGCAGCCCCTGGGGAGCTGCAGGTTGCTGCCTGCTGCTGCCTGCTCCCCTGCCTACTGCCAGGACAGGAGGCTCAGGGCATCTCCCAGCCTCAGTGTGCCTGGAGGAGGAAGGCTGCACCATGCTCTGGCTCGAGGCTGGTATGTCCGCATAAGCTCAGCTGCCTCTTCAGGGGGAGGACACGATGCTCTGAGGCCAAGGCGCTTGTGCCTGGCACCAGTTATCCTGTGTGCTCCCTTCTAATGGTCCTTTTGTTCCGGTAGGAACCGTTCTGATCATCGTCTGTTTGGATCAACAGGACTAAGTTGTGTTGCCATCTTCATGGCAGCCCAGGGAAATGGAGCCAAAAAGCTGCCCAGAACAAGCAGCCGCTGAAATAATATAATCAAAACTCCTAATTGAGAAAATTGCCCAAATCCATTACATGCATGATATTAGCTGGCAGCGAGGTTGACTTTAAAGGGGAGCCCTGAATCTGCAGGCGGGGTGGGCTGGGAAGGGAGCACACGGGTCTCTCTTTATTTTCCCCACTTATAATAGAAAAGGCCACAGAGATGAGCTGATCGGTGCGCAGAGGGAAGATTGCTGTCGTCAAGCTCTAATGGCTTGGGAGAGGCCGGAGATGGGCCTGGGTGAAACCAGCTGCCAGCCCTGATGGGCTGCAGCCTGGCAGCACGTCAGCCGCTGGCGTGGGCTGTGCCTGGCCCTGGGCTCGGGGACACAAGGGGACAGGATCGCAGGGCGATCGCATGCAGCCTTCACCCTGGCAAGGGGTTTCTCAGGCATCACCTCCTGCAAGGCAAGTGTGCGTCTCGAGCCCCTTCCCTGCCTCGCGGGTTTGAGATGCGTCCTGGGATGGGGAGCAGAAAGCTGCTGCGGTGCAGAACCCCAAGCTCTGGGGGTGGAAGAGTGGGGACAGCAAAACTATAATGAGGAATTAACTCATCCAGCTTTTCCCTGCCCTCACCTCACTCCCAGCACACAAGACTGAGTGTGCTACTTCTGGAGAGAGGATCAGAGCCACAACCATTGCATTTCTCATCGAAACAGGTGATTCTGGCTTATTTTCCCCACTGGGATCAGCTCCAGGACCTGTCTCTGTGACAATGCATTGCCTGGGGGGTGAGGGCTCTCGCTTGCACCCTGCTTCCAGGGCTGATCGGGTTGAAGGTGCCTCGTGGGGGCCAGAGCGTCCTGCGTGAGCCTGGGGGTAATGCAGCCCCCCACTGCCCATCCCGGAGGTGTTCTCCAGGCCCTGGGCACAGGCAGGGGTGCCAGCCGGGGAGGAGCAGGAATAAAGGCTGATGAATGCATTGCTCCTAATTCCTCAGGCGGGAATGAAACACGCTGTTAGTTGGAAAGCTCGCTGAATGCCGGCAGCTCAGTGTGATCCAGCAGCCGCCTTAAGACATCTCGCTGGGTGCAGATTAAGCCCTGTAAAGAAATACAGGAAGAAAAGAAACGCAAAGCAGATTAAGGTCAGTGCCAGTGAATTTGCACAGTGGCCTCTTCAACTCCCAGTGAGTGTCAGGGAAGCGTCCAGCAGCAAAGTGCACAAACAGCCGCCGTGGTGCTGGCTGACTTGCTGGTGCCTGCCGGTGGGTGCGTGGGGACAGAACTGTCACCCCACACAAGCCACAAGCCCCTTGCTGGAGCCTGATTTGCAGGACAGCGAGCCCAGCCACAAATGCAGCGTGGGACCCTGGAGAGCCCCAGCCCGTGGCTGGAGCCGGTGTAGACCCAACGGTGGGAAGGGTGGGTGCCTTGGGGGAGATACCCTCATCTCCCTTCCCGCAGCCCCTGGCAGCGGTATGCTCGTGTCCTGCATCCTGTGTGGCAGCATCTCCTGGAGGGCTTTGGCATAACCATGGTAACTGACAGGTAATTAATAGAGGAGTCTTAATGTCATGGAGACAAAACAGGCACAAATAGAGCGTGCCAGGTGTGGGGCTGCACGCCTGCCCAGCCGGGCACAGAGGGCACCGGTGCAGGATGTGGCCCCTGGGCATGCTGCGTGTGGCTGGTGCTGTGTCCACCCAGCTGGCATCAAAATGGGCTCTGTTCCCCCGTGGCAGGGATGTCCCCTTGTCACACTTCTGTGAGGGTGGCACATGGCAGCCAGCATCCCATGGGCAGGACAGGGCTCTGCACGCTTCGGGAAGGAAGAGGCAGCCCCGAGCTCCTCATAGAATTCATATGCAGGATGGATGCCAGCCTGTGACACAAAAGCAGGACTGTCAGTTCAGAGTGCCTCGTGTCTTAAAGACTCTTTTGGGAATAACTGAGATGAGTTTTGGCAGAGAATGGGGATGTGAGAATGACATTTTAATACAGAAGATGCTCCTGTTAGGCTAAAAGCTGCTTCAGAGATTTCTTTCAGGCTAACTTATTCCCCAGGAGTTTGCGGGCTTTGCACAGGGCGATGGGTACGACGGTCCTGGGCTCAGTGGGGAGTCAGTCACAGCCCCGAGCACTTGCAGCATCACAGTCTGGTAGGGCTGGGAGCTGTTTTGGGGTGGCTTTGCTGGGTACCTGGTACCATATAGCTCCAGCTGGGTGCATGCCCTCCCGATGTTCACAGTCACACCCCAAAGCCCAGGGGAGCTGTATGAGACCCCCCCAGAGAGCTGGGGCTCACCCCAGGCTTTGCCTGTGCAGAAATGTTTGTGCCTTCCCCTGCTCAGGGCTGGTCCCTGCACTTCCAGCGGGTGCAAGTCGCAGCCTCTCCTGCCTTTTTGCGCAAGCAAATTCCAATTAATAAATGCAGGAATGCCCTTTTATTTTGTGCGTAAGTGGGCAATTGTTCGATGCATGAGCACCTCATCAGTTCACTCATGAGCACCCAACTAATTGCATGAGGGGTTAAATAGTGCAAACCTGAGCACCCAGTGAGTGTGAGCAACCCATCAATGTCCTTGGGTGCCCAGCTGGTGTGGGTGCATACCTGGCTAGTGCTGGTATGAACCCCACTATCTCAGGAGTCCGGAGCGGGGCAGAAAGGGCAGGAGGAGGCATTTCCCCAAATACCTTTTAATTATTTACATTTTCGCTTGTCTCAATACCCATGCCAAGGATGGGAAGCTTGCACTAATTGCAATAAACTAAATTAAGTAAAACTTCCCCCCGTTGAAAATATTTTGCCCCGGTCCCCCTCCTCGCCAGAAGGGCTGGATCCAGCCCCACTCCCAGAGCAGGGACCAAAACCACTATGGTCTCACCGCACCCTGGCAGCAGGTGAGAGGGGCACTGGGATGGGGGGGGTCCGCTCCCCTCTGCATCCCCAGGGCAGCCCCTGAGCAGGAGCCTGCCCAGCCCGTGGGAAGGTGGCTGCCGCTAATCGCTGCTGGGTGGCACAACTTAATTCTTTGCTGCCAGCGCTTCACGTGGAAAAGCGGCCCTTGGCTTAGGGAGGCGTGTGGGGCTGAGGATGTGTGTCAGGAGGAGGCTTCTGCGCACAGTAACGTATTTTCAGGGGGATTTTTACCTGCTGATGCTCAGCTGGCAAAATCCCTCCCTGAGCAGAACAAAGAGCAGGGCTGGCTGTGGGGGGAGGTGGTTGCACGGCTTCGGATTCAGCAGCAAATGTTTGGTAAGAGGGACTTTATTCCGAAACACCTCTTCTGTCTCCAAATGCATCCCTTGAAGCAGGGTGCCTTGCAAACTTGTGAGGTGAAGCAGGCAGGGTGCATGGCAGCTGATCTAAAAACCCAATTAATGCAAATTTGGACTGTGGAGCTTTTGGGGGGCTGCTGAGATACATTACAAAACGGTGGCTGGGTGCAGCTCTCCATTGGTTCCCCTGGGGACTTCCAAAACCTGCCGGGTGGGCTTTGGTCTTACTAGCTCTGGTGTGTGAGGGCTTAAGGGTGAAATAATGTCTGGTACAGAGAGAAATAAACAGGGTGGCAAGTCCTGTGCTGGGAAAGAGTGGGAGATAATATATGGAAATAGCCCAGGAAATTGGATTGCAGAGGGTGGTGAGATGATTTGGTGGGCAGGAGGGAGGCAGGGGATGTGGGAGCAGCCCAGGAGAAAGGACTGCACTGGGCAGGGGGTCCTGGGGGTCTGGCAGCGAGCACTGTGTGCCGGGAATGGGAAAGGTGCTGCCTGCACTCCCCCGAGGCCGGCTGCCAACGAGGGGCTCCTGGCAGGACCTGGCTGCTAGTGGGAAGCAGCCCAGGCAGGCAGGGACCTGTCTTCCAGGACTGATGTAATTTTTCCCCTGAATTTCCTCCTTGCCCCCCCATCCCATTCCCTTCATGGCTGATGACATGAAAACCTTGTGTTGCTTTTGGCAGGACTGTGCTGGGGGTCCATGAAAACATCTCATCTGAGCCCTCTGAATTGCAGCGGCTGCTGCCAGACTTAGTGTTTGAGGAGAACCTGGTTAATCTCCTTAGAGGGATAGATGAGCGGGGTGCAGGCTGAGGCAGTGCAAAAGTAGCAGAGCATCTTTATTCATTTACCCATTAATGTCCTTTGTTATTTCCAGAAACATTAGGAGCTATTTTCTGGCTCAGCTGCCGCTTCCCTTTTCCTTCTGCCAGCAGCTGCCCCTCCACGCCGGCTGGGCTGGGGCAGAGGCAAAATTGCTGCAAATGCTTCGTTTAAAGGGGTGTTGATGAGAGCGGGTTTCGGTAAGTGCTTTCCCCGAGCTCATGGTCAGCCCCGCTGCTTTTCTCCTTCTCCTCTTCCCCCCCGGAGCTGTAACCGCTGTTGAGCCCAGGGCTGTCTCTCCCTCCCGATGCAGGGCTGCTTGCCAGCATCACCCCTTTTCTGAGCCTGATTTTCCGTTTCCCTCCCCAGGAGCCCACAGGACGAAGCTGCCATCCCAAGAAGCCTCCCCAGCTGTGGAGCAGGGTCCTGTGCAGCTGTGGGGGGGACGGGACACAGCCACAGCAAAGCCGTGACGAGGAGAAGGATGCACCCCGTGGACACCTGAAACCCACGACCACCGGATTTTGGGGTGTCGAAGTTGATCGAGACAGGGTTTTTCTCACCTGCCTGCGGGCAGCGGGGCTTAGCCACAGCCATGGAGGGGGACGGGGCCAACGCCACCGTCTACGAGCTCGCCCTGCGGAACCGCTCCAACACCAGCATGCAGTTCACCGGGGTGCAGCTCATCCAGTCCTTCAAACCCCTCATCATCCCCTGCTACACCCTCGTTGTCCTCATCGGCATCTTCGGCAACTACCTGCTCCTCTATGTCATCTGCAAGACGAAGAAGATGCACAACGTCACCAACTTCTTCATCGGGAACCTGGCTTTCTCCGACATGCTGATGTGTGCCACGTGTGTGCCCTTCACCCTGGCCTACGCCTTCAACCCCCAGGGCTGGGTTTTCGGGAAGTTTTTGTGCTACTTCGTCTTCCTGATGCAGCCCATGACTGTCTACGTCTCTGTCTTCACGCTCACGGCCATTGCGGTTGACAGGTAAGTGCCAGCGGGGTGGATGGTTTGGGGGTCCGTGTCTGTTCTCCCCCCCCAGTCCCTTCAAGCTGCTGCTTGCTCAGCTCAGGGTGTTAAGTCCCAAAGACTCACAACTGGAAAAGGAAAAATCCAAGGGATCTTTGCAGTCTCTCTACAGCCTTTTCTTTAGCATCAGGACTCGGTCTCGAGTGGAGAAAGCGCAGTGGGGGTGTTCAGCCGGCTGTTGGTTTGCATTGGGAAATGATGTTGTGCAGTTTCATGCCTGCCTGTATGAAGTCATCTCTATCGAAATCTAGTCTGCCCGCGGCCAGGTCTGTGCTCCTGGCAGGCACTGCTCTCGCACAAGGGCTTGTTAGAGTTTGCACCCAGTTCTTCCTACTTTGCTGGATAATTTGCACCCGAATCACCCTGTGTTCTGGCCCCTGGGTGGAGAGCACTTGTGCCTCCCTGAGTGCGCCCGGGCAGGATCTGATGGGGGGTGGTTTTAAAACCCCGTGTTTCCATAGAGACCTCATCTCATGAAAAATGCTCCAAACCCTGCAGGGACGGGTGTGATGCTGGCAGCGCCGAAGAGTACCTCTCATGCCTCTCGTGCTCGTTTGCCTCTGGCTCTGGGGGAGAGTGGGGCAGGACCATGATGCGAAGGGAAAAAAAAAAAAAAAAGGATTATTTGAGTATAATAGCTGAGAAGGCCTGGACTGCTGGCAGAGCCTTGCTGCCTTCACCAGGGGCTTGAAATGTCCCTAGGAGTGCTGGCATTCTTCTTTTGCTCTTCAACAAAGCCCTTTTTTGGGGGGCTAAAAACCATTTGCTTGTTTCTCCTGCTAAAGAGGCAGCCACCAAGTTATACTGTCCTCAGCACTTTCATAAAACGTCTTTGGGATTTATCGCAAAGAGATGATTTTACCCCAAATCCTCCAGCTCCAATGAGGGGGGAGCATGCGGCCGCACCAGGGCTCTGCTGGTCGAGGACTTCAGCACAAGCCTGCGAGCAAAGCACACCAAGAGCTGTCGGTGCCCAAACATTGCAATATTAAACATTGCAATAGCAAACGCTGCGATACCAAGCAGCAGGTGGTGCGGGCTGTGGTGGGGGGCAGAGCATTTAGTATGTGAAAAAGCTGCAAAAAATCAAATTACAGTCGCTGGAGATACCTCACTGGGAGCTTATTTAGGGCCAGTCCCTGGTCATAAGGTAAGGCAGTGTGGAGAGGAGTGGAAGATGCTCAGGGGAGGAGGAAGTAAAAGAGGAATTGCCGGCTTTTATTGTCATTCACTCAGTGCTGTCTGCGGTCCCCGAGGCAGGTTCAGAGACAGGCTGTGGGAGGGATGCTCCGTGCCCGGCCCTGCCAGGCACCCCACTTCCCAAATGAGCAGAATTGGCCTGCTGCTTCCATGGGCCCCATGGCAGAGCGAGGGGATGCCGTTGTCCCCCATGTCCCCAGCCAGCCCTTTCCCAGCAGCCGTTCAGGGCTATGCCCCTGCTCCTGGAGCTTGGCCAGGGCTCTGCTCCCATGGCCCCAGCCCTACCACCAGCCACCCCTCACCTTGGGCTGCTGGGGAGATGCTCTGGGGCTCGGGCTCCCCCATTTCTCTCCCTGCAGGTACTACGCCACCGTGCACCCCCTGAAGAAGCGCATCTCGGTCACCAGCTGCATCTCTGTGGTGGGGGGCATCTGGCTGCTCTCCTGCGGGCTGGTGGCCCCCGCCATCGCCCACACGTACCACGTGGAGTTTCGGCAGGAGGGTTTCGCCATCTGCGAGGAGTTCTGGATGGAGAAGGAGACGCAGCGCCTGGCCTATGCCTACGGCACCCTGATCGTCACCTACATCCTGCCCCTCTCCGCCGTCTCCCTCTCCTACATCTGCATCTCAGTGAAGCTGAGGAACCGAGTGGTGCCTGGCCACCCCACGCAGAGCCAAGCCGAGTTCGACCGCCTGAGGAAGAGGAAGATCTTCCGCCTCATCGTGCTGGTGGTGGCAGCCTTTGGGGTCTGCTGGCTCCCCATCCATGTCTTCAACATCATCCGTGACATCGACATCAATCTCATCAACAAGCACTATTTCCTCCTCATCCAGCTGCTCTGCCACTGGTTCGCCATGAGCTCCTCCTGCTGCAACCCCTTCCTCTATGCCTGGCTCCACGACCGCTTCCGCGGGGAGCTCCGGAAGATGTTCACCTGCAAGAGGAAGACTATCCCCGCCAAGAACTGTGGGGCTGCTGGCGGCGTGCTCTGAGGCCGGGGTCCCGCTCCCCGGACCCTCCACGGCCGTGCGCTTCATCCCGTGCACGGCAGAGCTCTCCTCGCTGCCGAGGGGTTGGGGAATGCCGGTCCTGCCCGTGGGACCGGAGGCAAACGGGGTCCTCCTGCCTGCCCAGGGCTTTGCAGCACTCGCTGCAGCATCCTTCCCTACGCCTGCCCTGCATTGGGGTGCTCAGCTCCCTGCCGGCATGCCCTGAGCTCCCTTCGCCTCCAGAACGGCAGCTGTCGAGCAAAAATGCCTTTGCTGCACCTTTTCCCTGCTAAGTCGCCCTAGCTGCCCCCGACTGCGCACCCGCGACCCCGCTAGCCCTGGCAAAACCCATCACTCCCACGAGGGTCCCATAGGTGAACCTGCACCTCCCTGGGGGGCACAGGCTGTGCCCACGCAGGGCTGCCTTCTCCCCTCCTGGCTGCAGGCAGCCCCCCAGGGCAGCATGCATGGCTCAAGGGCTGTCCCCGTCCCTGTCCCCATCCCCAGGGCTGGCTGCTCCCCGGCAGGTCCTGCTCGGTGGGTCACCCCGAGATGCTGTGGTCCAAAGGGCTGCTGTAGCCTCACGCTGAGGCTGTCAGGCTTCGGAGGAGGCAAGGAGGGGGACCAGAGCATCGCCAGCATTGCTGGGTGCAGGGTGGATGCTCCCGGGGAGCAGGGGAGGGGATGGGTTGGGTTGGGATGGGGGAGAAAAGGTTCCAGAGGGCACAGCGCCCAGCCCCGTGGGAGGGCTGCATGCTTCGCTTCAAGACCTCGCGGTGTCATTATTCTAAATTAATGAAGGAAATGGGCCTGTGGGAGTGCAAGGAAGGGGTGAAAAGCATTTCACTGGAGTGACAGCTGGAAGTAGTTGTCCCTTTCATTAAATGACTCATACAGCTCTCATTAAATTGATTCTCCGGTTTTGGAAATGGTGTTTCTCCTGTGAGATTGTTGCTGCTCAGCCTTACACACCCCTGCTCACTCTGCATGCCCCCCCCCCCCCAACCTGTATCCCTGGACACACACACACCTGTAGGCACAGGCACCCGTGTACCCTCCGCAACACCCACCCACACTGCCCTGTGCAGACATGCACAGGCCTATATGTGCACGAAAACACACTCACCTGTCCACACGCACGCCCATTCACACACCCCTGTACACATACATACATCCCTGTACACACACAGAGCTGTATATACACATATGTACCCATGCATGCACCCCTATACACACACTGCACGTACACCCAGACACCTGTACACACCCCTGTATGCATGCAGCTCTGCACACACGCTCATTCACATACCCCTGTACATATATGTACACCCCTATACACACCTGAACACACCTGTACATACACCTGTACACCCCTGCACACACACCTGTACACCCCTGCACGCACCTGCACGCACCTGTACACACACCTGTACACACCCATATGTGCCACACACACCTGCACACATCTGTACACACCCATACGTGCCACACATACCTGTACAACCTGCACGCAACTGTACATACACCTGTACACACCTGCACATGCCACACACACCTGCACACACCCCTATGTGCCCCCCCACCTGTACACCCTGCACACACCTGTACATAAACCTGTACACGCCCCTACATGCCACACACACACCTGTGCACACCTGCACACACCTGTACACACACCTGTACACATACCTGTACACACCCATACGTGCCACACACCCCTGTACACCCTGCACACACCTGTACATAAACCTGTACACACCCCTACATGCCACACACCTGTACACCCTGCACACACCTGTACACACACCTGTACACACCCCACGTGCCACACACACACCTGTACACACCTGCACACACCTGTACACACCCCTACATGCCACACACCTGTACACCCTGCACACACCTGTACATTCACCTGTACACACCCATACATGCCACATACACACCTGTACACGTACCTGTACACACCCCTACATGCCCCCCCACACCTGTACACCCTGCACATACCTGTACGACCCAGGCCCCGCCCCATCCCCAGGCCCCGCCCCTATCCCCCAGGCCCCGCCCACCCTGCCCAGGCCCCGCCCCGTGCTCTCGCGAGAGGGGAGGGGCGGGGCGGGAGCGCACCGGGCAGCGCACCGGGCCGCGCCGCTCCCGCTCCCGTTCCCGCTCCCGCTCCCGTTCCCGCCGCCATGTCGGGCCCGGGCCTGGCGCCGGCCTGGGTGCCCACCCACGTGCAGGTGACGGTGCTGCGGGCGCGGGGTCTGCGGGCCAAGGCGGCGGCGGGCGGCGGCGGCAGCGACGCCTACACCGTGATGGCGGTGGGCCGCGACAAGTTCTCCACCTCGGTGGCGGAGCGGTGCCAGGGGGAGCCGCTCTGGCGGGAGGAGGCCACCTTCGAGCTGCCGCCGCCGCCGCGGCCCGCCGCCCTCCGCCTCACCGTCCTGCACCGCGCCCTCGTCGGCCTCGACAAGTTCCTGGGACGCGCCGAGGTGGACCTGGCGGCGCTGCGGGCCGACGGCGGGCGGCGGCACACCAGGTGGGGCCGGGGGGGGCCGGGAGGCCTCGGGGGACGCGGGCTGGGGGGGGGCTGTGCCCCACGGGGGCCCGGGAGAGGGGGGGGGGTGTCTGTGCCCCACGGGGGCCCGAGAGAGGGGTGGGGGGACCCTCCGTGCCCCACGGGGGCCGGAGAGAGGGCTGGGGGGGTATCAGTGCTCCACGGGGGCCAGGGAGAGGGATTGGGGGGAAGGTCTGTGCCCCACGGGGGCTGGGTAGAGGGTTGGGGGGGGTATCCGTGCTCCACGGGGGCCCGAGAGAGCGTTGGGGGGACCCTCCGTGCCCCACGGGGGCTGGGGAGAGGGTTGGAGGGGGTATCGGTGCTCCACGGGGGCCAGGGAGAAGGATGGGGGGGGGTATCACTGCTCCACGGGGGCTAGGGAGAGCGTTGGGGGGGCCCTCTGGGTCCTACAGGGGTATGGGAGAGGGATGGGGGGGCCCTCTGGGCCCCACGGGGGCCTGAGGCTCTGGTGGGGGACCTCAGTTCCCCGTGGGATATCCCTGTTCTCCATGGAGATCTCTCTGCCCCACAGGTGTGTGTGGATCTGTGGGGGACCCCTGTGCCCCATAGGGGTGGGGGGAATCTGGTGGGGGACCCCTGTGGCCCGTGCGATGTCTCTCTGCCCCATGGAGAACCCAGTGCCCCACAGAGGTGTAAGGATCTGCCGGGGAAGCCCTGTGCCCCACGGGGACCCCTCGAGCCCCCTGAGGGCCCATGGGGTGACCCCTCGGGGCAGGGTCCCTCCTGGTGTGGGTCAGCCCCCCCATAACTTCAGGGTGCCTGCCCCCTGGAAGAGTCCGGGGGGTTCTGGCACCTGTGGCTGCCGGGCCGGCGCGGGGTAACTCAGCCGGTGCTGCCTCGTGCTTGGCTTTGATTTTTAAATATTTACATGCGAGCGCTAACAGCGTACACTGGGAACAGCCAGATTGACCCAAGGAACTTAATGTACTTGAAATACCTCCGCCTTCTGACAGAGAATGAACACAGGCTACAGCCAGCTGTTTATGTATTTTTCTTAATAAATACTTAGCAGAGCCTAAGCATGCGTAAGAGTAGATAATTCAGTGTTATACGGGCTGGCTTCGCTGTTGTCAGCAGGACACTGCGCTGGAAGACTTTTCCTTTAATAGCAACTGCCAGCTCTGTGTCATACTTGCTCCTTTGAACATAAACACTGAGACGGTGCGCTGAATTCCTGGGGGTGGTTACTGGGAGGGTTTTACTGGGAGTCAGCAGCCTTGTAATGTGGCTTGAGGTGGCCCGTGAGTCACCTTCCTCTTCTCACTCACCTGAGCAGATCCAGGTATTAACACCAGCTTGGCCAAAGCCAAGATCTGCGTCGTGTTTCTTGACAAAGCCATCAGTGAAGCCTTAATTATAACGTGGCTGTCATTAAGGTCATGTCGCTGTGTTTACATGGCAGAGCATAATGTGCCTTCAGTCAGCAGAGTTCAGGGAGTCAGCCTGGGTCCTCCCCGGCTGGTTTCTTTGTGTCTGGGCCAAAGGAAAATAGGGGGGGGGGGGGCAGGGGGAACCAACTTTGATGCTCCTGGGAAAACTTCTGATATTTCCAATTGTTAGTGTCGTCCTCCCAGCCTTTTGTCATCACTTAGCTGCTGTGGTGAAGTATAGCCATAAAGGGCTGGGGGTTTTTGGAAAATAAATGCATGTTGATTGACAGGGGCACGCTAACATAATAAATGAAAATAAGATTTTGTAGTTTTGAGGGGGAGGTTGTCAGTACATTATTTACTTTCAGCTGCTCAAAGTGAGGCGGATGTAGCGCTGTGCTTCTCAAAGCACTGGCCGTGTTTCGGGCAGTACTAAGCTGCCTTTCGCTGAACACGTAGTTTGTGTTTTGGATGCTGTTCGAACAGGGCCTGCTCTTTCCCCAGGGCAGAGAGCGCGCGGAATGAATTGTTGTGGCACTGTACAAATGCAGGATGCTCCTAGAAATCACGCGGTTTAGAACAAAAGTGCCCGGTGCTGGCTTGCATTAAAGGCAAAGAATTCGTGCTTCCTTTGCTGCTGCCACTGCGGGACTGCAGCTTTAGGGACCTGATGAAGCCTAACATCTCCCTATAGGGTCCCTTCCCTGGTGCTGGTGTCTGGTAACTTCAGGTCTGAACATCTAACTGTAGCGTGGTGCTTGAGCATTCATTTCCCTCTGTGTTTCTCTGTAGCAGATTTCTGAATTCTTCTCCTTCAGTTAATGCTCATTATCTTTGAATTTTCTCTGAAGCAAATTGCCTTTTCCCATTCTCTTTCATTGCTTCCAGTGCACCTTCAAAGGAATGAAGTGCAAATTTGATGGAGAGGCAGATTTGCATGCTCTGTTCGCTTCCTTTATTTTCATTTACCAGCTGGTGAGGAGGAAGAAGCTGGTGTTTTCCAGGCGGCCTTTCCTATCGGTTCTGTGGAGTCGGGAAGTCTGCAGCTCCAGCAATAGACAAAGTATTGGTGTGCAGTGCTAATAATTTTCTTTGCTGGCCCTGATGTGGTTTGAATGTTATTGAGTGGTAATTGAGCACATGTGGTACCGGTGCGCAGATGGTGGTTTTGCAGTTTAGGATACCCTGAGCACTGACTTAACACGCAGTGCTTAATATTCTGGAGCTGCATTTCAGAAAAGGGATAAGGTTCAGTCTGTAACGAATGTCCTTCCTGGTGCACTTCAGTCACGAGCTCGTGGAGGTGAGTGGAAATCCCCAGACGGTCTGTAAGGCTTGGTTTGGCTCTCGTGTTGATTAGGGGTTCCTTAGCTTAAGAGGCATTAAGATAGCAACTGAAAAGCTGGAATGCAAGGTATGAGGGTGTGGGATGTGTGTGCAAGCTCTCCGGTACCAGTGTCAGCTCTCTGAGGCTGCTTCTTTCTCATCTACTTCAAAGTCCTAGCCTCTGCAGATTTCGGGAGGCCAGATAAAAGCACAGAAGAGAGTGGCTGAGCTGAAATGCAGGAATTCCATGTTGTATGTCTTTTTTTTTTTTTTTTAACTCTTCCTGGTCTGGGTTTTAAAACAAATTTTACTAATAACTTTCTATTTACAATAAGAAATGTTTTCCTTGGCACCTGGAGGCATATGACCGTGATGTTGTTGTGAGATTAAAGGCTTTTCTTTTTTTTTTCCTACACTGTAGGGTTATTTGATTTTTTTAAAACAAAACCACCTTCTGTTCTAAATTACCTGTGCCTCTCAAGAACTGGTTTGTAAAAGAAATCTCTTTGTTTCTGCAGGTGGTACAAGCTTCGCTCCAAACCAGGGAAAAAGGAAAAGGAGAGAGGTGAGATTGAAGTGGATATCCAGTTTATGAGGAGCAACATGACAGCCAGTATGTTTGATCTGTCCATGAAAGACAAGTCTCGCTCTCCCTTTGGCAAGCTCAAAGACAAGCTCAAGGGGAAGAGGAGCAGCGGCCTTTCTGACACGGCATCGGCAATCATTCCCAGCACGACTCACTCCCCCGTTGACAGTGAAGATGAGTCCGTTGAGAAGGAAAAGAAGAAATCAAAGTTCAAAACCCTGTTTTCCAAACCTGGCCTGCAGAAGACCTCCCTCTCCCAGTCCATGTCAGTCCTTCCGACACAGCAGCCCGTCACCGAGAGGGTTCGGCTTCGGCCCAGCGACTTCCAGTCGCAATGGGACGATGAGGAGTCTGAGACCTCTCCAACCTCAGAAAGTGAGTATTGCCACTCACTGCACTGATGAAGCACAAAGCCTTTCTCAAAGGTTTGCTTGCACTTTTCACGCTTTTTAGAGTACTAGTTAAATTCTTCTTACTGAATGAATCCAGAGAAAGTCACTTGTGTCCACGGTGGCGGGTATGCGTGTAGGATGTTAGACACTCACAGCTAAGCTTACCTTGGGATAGCATAGAAACTGTGCACAAGCAATGTCTGCGCGCGTTGGCGGTGCAGCTTCACAGTAGGTGATCTGTGGTGGTTTTAGGTCATTGAATGGCGCGTGCGATCCGGTCTGCTGAGGGCTGGCAGTGGTAGGGGACCCAGAAGCTTTAGATGTGACTGGTATAGTCATGCTTGCAGTGTATCTGTTGCTGCAATCCATTAATGACCGTGAAGCACTGAGGTTGTCAGTAGGGAGTGTCAGAGGAAAGGATGTTCTTGCATCTGGAATTTCTCCCTGTTTGTTTTTTCCAGAAGCCTTTGGAAATGCCGTGGAAGAGAAGTCCTCTCCTTCTCCTGTATTTAAATCTCGTAAAACAGCAACTTTGGACAGCAGGCAACTAAACCAAGTAACCACTAACCACACCAAGAAAGAAGGGCTCTCTTTATTCAGTGGCCTTAAATCCAAAACCGATCCCATTTCCAAGTCTAGTCTGTGTATCAATGGCAGTCATGTTTATATGGAAGAGAGCGTAAAGAAGGACAACACTCCAGCCTCTTCCCCCTCTCCTCACAACTTCAGGAGAAAGCAGCTCTTTGCTTCAGAAGAGAACCTGTCTTCTGGATCTACTAAAGGACCTGAAGAGATGGGAAGAACATCTCCTAGTCATGCTTTCTCTGGGTCTGCATCTCTGGAGACCTTTAAATCTATGACTTTGCCATCATACAAATTGCTTAGCAGTGAAGAATACCTGGAAACCAGTGTTCCTCCGAGTGTCGAGGTTATTAAAGAGACCAAAAAACCAGACCACAAAAAGTCTGCCTTGCTGTCTCTGGTCACTGGGAAGAAGGAAGCAGTGAAGACCAGTGATGCTGAGAATGTTCCTGACAGGACCCCGCAGGATGAAGAAAACAAAGTTCCAGAAGAGAAGAGTGAACAAGAGGCTAAACGTCTTGAACTTCCAACAAATTTAAGCAGAGGGAATCCTTCAGAAGACAGTCACCGCGCAGAAGGCGTCTTTGCAAATAAGCAGCCGCTCAACCCTTTTGAGGAAGAACGGAAACCTGAAAAAGCTACTGCACCGGCGAAGACCAAAGCTGTCAAGCCCAGGTCAGTCACGTTTGCTTCAGAGGCTGACATAAATAGCGATGTGCAGCGGTGGTGGCCGGCTTTAACTAGGCTGCTTCCTGCCCCAGAGCAGCGCTTCTCAACTTGGCATCCTGTGTGAGGCAGAAGTGCGTTGCTGTGCAGGGTACCTGGTGGTTTTAAGCTGGCCATTGGGTGCTTTGATAACAAATAATAACTCCGAGTTCTTTCTCGGTATGAAAAAGAGATTGATATAGGGATGTTCCTTATAATTGATGCCGAAATAGTGGTTCTCTGAGTGCAGGCATCTTTGCAGGTACTGTAGGGGTGACTTTTCTTGCTGGATCTCTTGCAAAAACTAACTTCTTATCTGAGCTGTGCGACTTGAATGTACCCAGGGTCTGAAATACCAGTTCTAACATCTCTACTTTTCTCTTCTGTATTTGGCTGTGGTCTTCAAAAGTGGGAATCTTGGAGCCCTTCTGCTTTTGGCGTTGTTCACAGCAACATGAAGGACATTTGTGTGAATTTGTACACAAGGCTTTTTTGGAAATTCTGCTCCTTTATCCTTCGTATATATATATAAAATGTGTCTGGTTTTATATATATATATATGGGTATGTCCTACTAATAAGGCTACGTTTTGCATCTCTAACTCCTTGTTTTCAGTGCTTCTCATGTTTAAACGTCTTGCATATGAAGTGTCTTACCTACTAATAAAATTGCTTGGGGTGCAAAAGATGAGATAGTGCTTAAGCAGCTACTGCAGTAACGTCTGCAAACTCTACAGCAGAAGTGTTCTGACATAAATTGAGTGCTTTGTAAAGACGCCTTTAAGTACATAAAGCCTGTCAAATAGGCTCTGAGGTCTCTTGGAAGTATAATTCAACTCCATTGTTAGGAGTTGATGGAGTCTGGTGCTAAAGCTTGTCTGTTCCTGCCTCGTATTGCATCCGCAAGTGACATGCGAGTTTTCTGTCCCTTTTTGCAGACTGGGCGTGTCTTCAGAGGAGGAAACCAAAGCCACGCTTCCTACTCTTGCACCTGATTCCCTTCCTGCTTTTCTTTCTGTACACCGTATCAGTAGTGACAATAATCCTTTTATTTCTAAAATGGGACAAAATGTCCAAGTGCCAGACTCTGAAAACATTACTAGTTCTCCTGCATCTCTTATTTCTCCTCCTCCTTTTGCTGCAGAGCTTTTGAATGGCAAGAACCCCTTTACTCCCGAGCGGGGCAGGGCATCCACAGCCCTGGATCCCAAAGGCACTGCCCGTTTCCCTTCGTCCCATCATCTTGCAGCCTCTGTTCCCAAAATGCCTCTTCCTGGGCAGGTCTCTGGTAGCGGTAATAATCCTTTTGCTTCTGAATGGGGGCAGAGCTCATGGGGCCACGGTCCTGAAAGCTCTGATACGCGGGCTTCCTGGGGTCTCTCTCACCCACCTGCATCTTCTCTCCCCTCTGATTGTCATTTTAATGACAATAATCCCTTTGCATCCAAGCTTGGGTGGGAAGCAGATGCACCAGGTTTCAAAGCTGTTGCTAGTTCTTCCCCTTTCTGCCTTCCATGTGATGAAGACTGTTCCTCAGCAGAACACCCTGCTGAGCTGAAACACTCTGGTTGCGATGCTTCAGGGAGCTCTTCAGATGTGGCTTTAACTAGTAATGTTAAAGCTATATCAAACCCCCTCGGCACTCTTTCTGACAACCCTGGTGTGGCTCCAAAGAAGCAGTGTGATTCTCCCCAGCTTCAGGTTGAGACTTCTTTGAAAAGAAGTAGGCTAGACCACAGGAAATCGGTGTCCTTTCTCCTTGATGGATCGGAGGGTCTTACTTCAGGTGATGAGGATTTGGGTGGGCAGGAATATGAAAAGCAGCACTCTGATTTTGGTGAAATGTTACTTATGGGTTCAGATGCAACAGGAGAGCATGCAGGGTTTACTCGTGAACTGGAAGCAGGGTGCTGCCCATCGTCAAAACTCTCTAGTGACAGCATAGGTCCCATCCGAAAGAGCGAGTCTGCTGTTCCGGGTGGTGCGGAACTAGGCGGTGTAAATACTGAACCCTGCGCAAAGGATGACAAAGGCTTTGCATCTCTCTCAAAACATAGTACTAGCCTCTTGCCAGGGATCGGTGCTGAACAGCCACCTTCCCCTGAGAGTGAGCTGGAAGAGAAGCAAGAGGTCTTTGGTGAAAAGAGATGGGAAGAATGTGTACCCACATTAGAGCCCCAAGCAACTCCACTTGATAAAAATGACTCATTTTCTCAAGTAGGACCTGCCAAACCAACCTTGGGAGCTTGCACGCAGTCCCCTCAGGAAGCCAATGTAGGGAGGGCTGGCAGTGAGGGGTTAGTCACTCCAAAGCCAGCACCACGGCCGTCTTTAACACTGAAAAAGTGCCCACTGGTTTCTCAGGCTGATGAGTTAAGTGGTGATGTGCCTTCTTCAGGCAATAGTGTAAAATCTGCACCTGGGCTCCCATTACCTAATGAGAAAGCCTCAGATGCTTGTGGGTGCCTCCCCCAAAGTGGCTCATTAGAGACTATCACTCTACCAGTGATGCTCAGAGATGACAGCAATAATAGGCATTTAAAAAATGAAGGTGATGACGATTTATTTGACTGTCTTACAAATCTAAAGTCTGCCATTCCTGTCACCGGAGACCGTGGTTTGAAACTGGCCGCTCTTCCAGTTATTCCGGAGGGAGGTTCCGATGATGAGCTGCTGGGTGACTGTCAGGAGAACCGTGGTGTCACTGCAGGTGATAAAAATGTTTCACAGACTGGAAAGCAGTCCCTAGATTCGATGCCTTTGCATGAAGAACTGAAAGAGCACTCCGATAGCTCTGCTGCAGCCCAAGTAACCCCGGCTGCTCTGGGAGGAGGAGGAGGAAGTGCTCCTGGTACTTGTAAGCCAAGCAAATCGCCCATGCTGCCTGCCAGAGTAGATGTTCACAGTGTCAATAACCAGGTAGCTGACTCAGGCTTAGGTACGATGTCTCATTCCAGGGAGTGTAATAGTAATTTTGAGAAACAAGAGCTGAAAATAAGTGCAGGTGTTGAGGAGCGTGCAGAGTGTGACTTCTTTGAGCCTTCTGTTTCCTCTTCCTCCCTGTCAAGTCCTTCCCAGCCCTACTCTTCCTCTCATTCCCTTCTCTCTGATGCCCCAAGTCGTAGAGCAGAGTCTCCGAAAAAGCCAACAGCCGAGGGCTTCGCAGATAAAGCAGGAAATTCTGGCAAGAAGAAGCTTCTTCAGGCATGGGTTTCACCCTCTGAAACATATCCTAACCAAACTCAGCAGAGTGGTGAAACCGTGTCTCCTAAGCACAGGTGAGAGAATATGGGAAATACACAGAAAGTACCTCAGTGCTGATGTGAGCCTTGCTTTTTTCTTCCTGTGAGCGCAGATCTGTCTCTCCAGCTGCAGAAATGTACTGCACTTTGCAGTGATGTGGCATCGTACAGCCTTAATCCGGCCCGTGGATTTGTTGGGGCCTGAGTCCTGTCACGCCAGCGTAGGATCATTGCTGGCACCAGATAAATCTGTATGGCTACTAAGGATGCCCAGAGCACTCGAGGGGACCTGATATTCATAACAATGCTACCTCTTGGGAAAACTGTTAGGGAAACGGTAGCAGTTTAGGAAATAGGGTCGTTTCATCAGATTGGGGAAATGGACTACAATTCATCCATTTTTCAGAAATGGGAGTGTCATGGTTTAACCCCAGCCAGCAACTAAGCACCACACAGCTGCTCGCTCACTCCCTCCCCTCCCCCCCCCCCCCCAGTGGGATGGGGGAGAAAATGGGGAAAAGAAGTAAAACTCGTGGGTTGAGATAAGAACGGTTTAATAGAACAGAAAAGAAGAAACTAATAATGATAACACTAATAAAATGACAACAGTAATAGTAAAAGGATTGGAACGTACAAATGATGCACAGTGCAATTGCTCACCACCCGCCGATCAACGCCCAGTTAGTCCCCAAGTGGTGATCCGCCTGGCCCCACTCCCCCCAGTTTATACACTAGATATGACGTCCCATGGTATGGAATACCCCGTTGGCCAGTTTGGGTCAGGTGCCCTGGCTCTGTCCTGTGCCAACTTCTTGTGCCCCTCCAGCTTTCTCTCTGGCTGGGCATGAGAAGCTGAAAAATCCTTGACTTTAGACTAAACATTATTTAGCAACAACTGAAAACATCAGTGTTATCAACATTCTTCTCATACTGAACTCAAAACATAGCACTGTCCCAGCTACTAGGAAGGCAGTTAACTCTATCCCAGCTGAAACCAGGACAGGGAGAATGGTCACAGGAAGCCTGATAAACTGGGATGCTTCCTTTCCTGGCCAAACTGGGCTCCTGAGCCTTGAAGTGAATTGCAGCAAGCGATGCAGCTAAAGCCTCTCTCTCCCAAGAATGTGTGGCTGCTTTCCAGAGCTGTCTGCAGCTCCTCCTGCCTGCTGGGCTACTGTTGTCCGTGGAACAGTGCCACTGACCTGTCAGCCCTCAGTACTTTATCTGCAGAACTCCATCTAGGGTCTAGGACGCTTCTGGGCTGGCATTTGCTGAGATACAAGTAAAATTTTCTTCCTGTATTAAAATTGGCAATATAAATCCTGCTCGAGCAGATAAAGATAGCACTTTTTGGCAGGTTATGGCAAAAGTTCAGATTGGAAAAAGTGTAATACATGTTTGTCCCAGGATAGAAGTAGTGTTTGATGTGTTGCAAGAACCACAAATGTGTTCTCATTAGGAAAGTCAGGCTCAAATACTAGTGTGTGAGAGATCAGAGTAACTGCTGCTGTGTACTGCCTTCTCTGCTTTTCTTTTGTGACATACCGTTCAGGTTGTATTTCCCTTGTTACTGCTTTACTTTCAATGCCTTAAGTCAATAAAGATAGTAGAAAGGGAGCTGGAGTATACTTACAAAAAGCCTATAGCTTGGACAGAAATGCCTTGTCTTCCTAAAGCTGAACCTCTTATCTCTCTGGAGGTAGAGAAGGGTAGGAATTTTCCCCAATTTCTTGCTATATTTGCTTTTAGTCTGAAGATCTGTGTAGTGCTGGTGTTGTATGTACTGCCTAAGTAACGAGCCTGTTTTAATGTTACAGACTCCATCCTGTGAAGCCAATGAATGCCACAGCAAACAAGTCTCAAAGTAAAAACCTGAATGTCATCAGCACTATGAATGAAAAGCTGCTCGAGATGAATGTGAAGGTATGGACGAAAGTGGCACTTTAAACCAAAGCTTAAGCAGTAAATTGAACAGAGTTTGTGTATTCGGGGATAGTTTGCCTAGGCTTATATCTCACATATCCTGAGCAGAAAAAGAACAGTGGTTATTAGACAGCGGGAGATATGAACTTTCCTTTTCCTTTTGTCAGTCCCCAAAGGTGGGGACAGTCTTTAAATATTCTTTTTCTTGCACACTCATCTGTAGTAGAATTGGTGCCTCTTGTTTGTGGAGGGGTTCTCAGTGGAAAGGAGTGCGGGCTGCTGTCTGACTCCCCAGTGGTGAGCGGGATGTGTGTGAGCCATGACGTGGCTGTGACAGGAGCGACGGGTGACTCATGGATGGTGCTACCCCTGGAAGATAGTCCTGTCGGTGATGTGTGGGAGCTGCGTAACTTGGGTCTGCACAGAAGACTGGACAAATTAGTCACTGTTTATTGTCAGATGGGATTAGTCCCCAAAACTCATTTTCACCCTGAAATAAGCATGTGGTTCTTAAAGCTGAGAAGGTGGGAGAAGGAACCTCGGGGTGGCTGTTGCCTTGTAATACATTGCATTAATACCCTGTGCAGATTGAGAGACTAGGTGCCTGCCATTAAAGCACGGATGCTTCCTAAGAGTGTAGCTGTGCAGCTTTCATAATCACTCAGATTTAAAGGAGCTTTTTGCATAATCTTGGCCTCAAAAGAGACCTCTAGGCTTGAGGCATAACTTAAAAGTCATGCTGATTGGAATAGCTAGAAGCGTCTCTGGGTCAGCAGAGAAAAATCCTGGGTACTGTTATTGTCTCTAAGGGTTTTTTGGGGAAAATGAAAAGTTAGTACCAAAATAACTGTAGTGCCTCCTTCTGGTGTAAGTGGAAAAGAAGAAAATGTGAGTTAAATGATTCAAACTGACATGTTGCTATTTTGAATGAGTTGAAAACTTGTAATTAGTATTCTGGTGTGGTGCTCTGATTCCACATAAGAAATTATGCTTGATGTAGTCACGTGAGCTTGTTGTATGCATACTGCCTTCGAAAGAAAATCCTGGGCTGGCATTCTAGTTTAGGGTCTGAGAAGGTAGCTGGAGGAATTGGCAGAAGCTGCTAAGTACCTGTCAAGTTTGCTTAAGGGTAAAAAGCAGACTTTTCAGAGGAGCTGTGTTGTGATGTGTTTTCACAGTGATAAGGACAATAAGAGGGAAATGCCAAAGGTGGGTGGGTGTTTCTTGCTGTTTAACCTGAATTTGGCTTTCGTAGTCTTTGGTATGTTTTAAACAATAGCTATACCAGTGCTCATCTATAAATGATGGTAGTTGATGGTGTGTGGCTGTAATTTCTACACATCTTTGCTAAGCTGGGTGGGCTGCTGCCTGGAGTCAACATGACATTCTTTCAGCATAAATTGGAGAAGAGTTGAATTACAGAACTGAGATTATGGAAAGATTTTTATGCTAAAACCAATGGCCTGGTTACCATCCGTAATGTCTGTCTTGCTCTGAGCCTGCCTTCTGTTTGGGAGAAGACTGCTTAAGCTCTGTAAAGTGTGTCACTGTGCCATAAGTAGCATGCACTTACTCCAGGACAGTTAATCTTTTTTTCTCCAAATACTTCCAAAAAGCTATTCTGCATTCTGGAAGTGCATGGATAGATAGTGTTTTGTATGAATCTTTCCAGGCTAGATTTGTTAATAGCCCAAAAGGTGCTTTGTAGCAGAAGGCTTGCCTGGCCTGCCAGCCTCTCCCTGTCATCGTTAATGCCTTGGCCATTGCGCAGCTTGGCTCTGAGCAGCCTGCTCTTCTTGATCCTAAAGTGCTAATGACTGACATTCCAAACTGTCGTTTGGATGGAACTTATTTTTAAAAAGATAAGAAGCACAGTAATACTTTTGAAGAGCAGCTGTGGTTTTGCAGATGCTGTGTGTAAAGTTGTTCATTGGTATTTTAAATCCCCCCAGCCAGCTACCAGATAGCGTTCTGTTGCTATTTTGAAATGCCTGTGTGTCTGTACTGACCCTGCCTTTCTTCTCTCTTGAAGAAATATGATCCTTCAGATCCTGCGTATGCTTATGCTCAGCTAACACATGATGAGCTGATCCAGCTGGTCTTGAAACAGAAGGATACAATTACCAAGAAAGATGTCCAGGTGCGTGAGCTTGAAGACTACATCGATAACTTGCTTGTCAGAGTCATGGAAGAAACCCCAAACATTCTTCGTGTTTCAGCGTCTGGAAACAAAAAAGCTGGAAAGATGTAAAAGCTCTCGGGACATTGGTTGAACAAAGGACTGAATTCCTGCCAGTGGAGTTTGATTAATAAGGAGATGATGTGAAGTAGGTGGTACCAGTTGTGCTGCCCACAGAAAATGACCTCTTTCCTGTTTCTGCCTTGAGCAACTCTCAGTTTGATTAGTAGTTACATCAGGTCTTGTATATGGAGTCCAGAAGTGGAGTCAACTTATCATATTTATTTTTTGGTTTCTTTCCATTATTTGGGAAGATTTGTTCAGGCATCTAATCCAAAGGCTGATTGCGATAGGAGGGATGAAGGGTTTTTGATGTGTTTTGCTTGCCAGCAAGGCACTGATAATCCTTTATGAAGATTTTTTTTTTTAATGGTTTTGTTTCATAGCACCTTTGATAGATCAATTACTCTTCTTTCCATATCTTAAGTTTTAGTGCAATATAAAATCTTGTACAGTAGAGCTTGAGGATTTGATTGTTTTAAAAAAAAAAAAAATACACTGGAAAAGTCCAAAGATGTGAGCTTCAGTCCAGGGCTGTGTGGGCTGTATTTTAAAAGTAATGAATGCCCTAAAAGTTGAATGCAAGTTAAACCTTAGATTGGAAAGGAAGAAGCAAAGCTTAGTTAATCTCATAAAGTACATAT
Organism: Haliaeetus albicilla; assembly: GCF_947461875.1. Lineage (NCBI taxonomy): Eukaryota > Metazoa > Chordata > Aves > Accipitriformes > Accipitridae > Haliaeetus > Haliaeetus albicilla. Next base: position 37,848,168 of record NC_091495.1, read on the forward strand.
TGTTTCAAAGCAGTTCTCCAAGGGGAAGATTTACATGGTTTTTTTGGTATAGGGAACACTGAGATGTCATGGTACGTTTGTCTACCATAGGAATGGTAGTAATGAATTTGGGCCGAAGGTGCATTTTAAATCAGAAGCTGTTCTCTTGCAGATTTCAAATTCCTGATTTGAAGGTCATTCAAACGAGGGAGGCAAAGGTACACCTGGTTTCTGTTCTGTAGTCTTAAATAGGTGTGGATTTCACGGCACATGTGCGTGGCCCCTGTCTCTTGCTGTATGGGAGTTCTGTGACAATTTTTCTTTTAGACCATTGTAGTTTATTAAATGTAAATACATTGGATTTTGGAGCCGGGGCTTACCTTGGAACAATCTTAAAAGGTGATCAGTCTTACGCTTTCTTTTATGCATTCCTTATACAGCCAAGAGAGGAACCAAATCGCCCTCTCCTGGGGATGGGAGCAGTCACAACGCTAGTGCTCAAATCTGATTTGGTTTTCTTTGTGACTTGCTGCTCAGAATGGAATGAAAGTTTTATGTAGCTGAGAAGGAGTGCTGCTTTTGCTAGACAATCAATACCTCTCGGTCTGCTTCCTTAATGTGTGGCTGCTTTGCAGCTTGATAGAGACAGGTATGTTCTCCTCCCCATCTCATGGGACAGCAAATAATAGCATAGTGCTATCAAGCAGCCACCATAACAGGCTTCCTCCACTGAAAAACTAAATGTGGCTTTTTTTTTGCGGAGCTCTTGTCGAAGATCAAAACAATCAGATGCCTCTTTGCATCTCTGGGATTTATCAGGGTTGCAAGTATCCATAAAAGGCTTAGAAGAAAGTTGAAATACCGAAAGAGTTGGCAGCAGAGGACCAAAGCAAGCACTCCTGCCTTCGGAGGTTGAAGGAGTCTGTTGGGTCACTCCTGGCTTAGCTTGAAAGGGGTGAGTTTCTAACTCAATTTTTCTACAGCAAAGCACTTTACTGAGGGACTAGACCAGCTAGATTGACTATCAACCTGTTAGTAGTCTGCTTACTATTTTCATAAAAACACTGAAAACTACTGGAGACTTCTCAAATACTGTATTTTTGTAGTGAAGAGTAGTTTAATATATTTGCCTAGAGATGTATACATTTATTGGAAAATTTTAAAAATGCTGTTAATTACATTTTTATTACTGTAAACTGACTACCAAAGTCTGGAGCTTTTCTGACAGAGCTATCCTTCATGGGAACCTTGAGTTGAAACAAGCCTTAAGCATTAAGAGTCTTCTAAGACTTCAGGTACTTTTTTCTAATTTTATTTTTATTTGAGCAGATGTCTTCAGTGAAGGGGTTATTTCTTTCCTACTGTACCCTCTTCTGTGAATGAAGGGTCTGAAACACAGAAGGTTCTAGCGGCATCTTCAGCTCTTGGCTGGTGGTTTTAATTTTGAGTGGTACTGTTTGGCCTTACTGAAAACTGCTGCTGCTTCTCCTGCCTTGAAATAGTGAGGAAGATGAAGGATTTATTTGTTTGTTTCTTGTGCCTCAGTGGATCTCTGGAAGGAAGCGATTGCCTATACCTCACTAGTGAACTTGTCTTCTAGACTTTATTCCACAGCTTTCTGATGTTCTAGGTCAGAGAGTCAGAAAAACCGGTTGTGCCTTTGAACAGTGACTTAATGGTTCAAAAAATCAAAAATGGTATTATCGGTAGTCATAACTGGACAGATGGGAAGTAAGACTGGACTCTTGCTTTTTGCTGGCCTCATTGTAAAACAATATAGGTACTACTGAGTGGCTGGCTGCTGAAGGTGCCACGGTGCTGTGTGCGATGCTTTTGGAGTATGGATTTTAAGAAATTTGGATCACGTGCGTTCCTGTTGGCAAGAAAGTGCCTCTTGACGTTACATGCACAGAAACAAAGCAGTGATATGTGCTCTTAATGGTCTCCTTAGACATGAAGCCTTAAAACTTGTAATGTCCTCTCCTGGCAGCCTTTTTTGCCAGTTACAGCCGTGTCCGTTGAGGTGGACCCCGAGTTGTGTCTGCTTTTGCTGCTGGGCTTGTTTTCTCTGGTGGTTGCAGGTGTCGAGCCTCCTGCCAGAGCAAGACGGGCGCTGCTGCAGGGTCACAGTCCGGCACCAGCCACGCTTCAACTTCTGTGGCTGTGAAAGCATCACACAAACCTCGTACCTCAGTCTTTTATTGGCAATACTAGTTAAAGCCTTTCTTTGGTGTAAGGGGACTGGCATTTTATGTCCAGCAAGGTGCTTCACCCTGAGTTTAAGGGCCTTAAGAATCAAATGTATTGTTTTATTATTGAAGGATCTGAATGTGTTTTTCCCTGTTTATACTGTCTGCTTTTAGCCTGGGTACCTATTTGTTTTTAAATGCCTTTTGGTTTCATGGAACACTAAAATAAAAATACCTTAAATCCAGTGTTCTGATCACTTTGTCTTTTTTTCTGAAAGAGCAGTTGCAAAAGGGCCTCTTCCCTCCTCGTGACCACCTCTGCTGCCCGAAACTCCTCATCCTCAAGGTATTTTTGGGCTAGTTCCATCCCTGCGAGCTACCCGTGCAGGAAGTTCATGGTAAACACCTCCCAGGGTGGGGAAACCTGATGGACGAGCTCATCCGCATCACAAGAATCGAGAGTTTCTGTGAAGCAAAAAAGAAAAATACTTGCGAAAGGTTCTTGGGCTGGGAGCCAGTTCAGCCACCCCAGTCACAGCACCGGTGTCCCGCCTCCCCCGCCCCCTAATTGTAATGGCCCCCTAATTGTAATGGCCCTCCAGTTGTGGGCGGCAGATGAGAAGAGAGGAAATCAGCCTCCCGCTGTCTCGGGGCCATTTAACCCGAAACCCATCTGCGCCACGGGAGCCCCGAGTGCTGTTATCGCCCTCATCCTCCTCTGGTGATGAAAGGCGGGCGGGTGGGGGGCACCCAGACCCCCCCCAGCCCATCGGGGGAGGTCAGCTGCGGCTGATGAGCCTCCCGAGGGGAAGTTTTTTACGATTTCACGCTTCCCCGCTGAGCGACGGAGCGCGTTGTCCCCTCGCTCCCCCTCCGCGGCTGACTGGGGGCCGGTGGGTCTGCCCGGGGCGGAACTCACGGCACCCGGAACGCGGTGTACGGGGGGTGGAGGGGAGCGGCGCCTCGACCGGGCGGGCTGGGACGGACCGCAGGCTGCGTCGCTATTGGTGGGCGGCGGTGCGCCCGCCTCAGCGCTCCCCCCCGCCTCAGCGCTCCCCCTCAGCGGCGGTAATGGCGGCCCGGGGATGTTGCCCCAGCTGCGGTTCGGCGGCGTTGGTGGAGGACGCGCACTACGCGCAGCAGCAGCTGGTTTGCGCCGCCTGCGGCTGCGTCCTCGTCGAGGGGCTCCTCACCACCACCTACACGGAGGAGGAGCACCTGCGAGGTGCGACCGGGCCCGGTGGGGTTCAGCCCCCCTGGGGGGGGGGTGGTCACCGACAGGCAGGGCGGGTCGCGGGGCGAGCGTCCCGGCAGCGTTTGTATTCGGTCTGGTGCAAAACCGTGGGTGAAAAGCTTGTTTTGAGCGTACTGAGTCGGTTTGAGCAACGAAGCAGTCCCCCAAGCAGCCATTTTAGTCAGCCCCGGGGCCGTTGTCCTTCCACACCCTGCACGGCTTGTGGGTGTCTCGGTGTCAGAAAGGCCTCAGGGTGGGGGGCGAGGCTGGGTGCTGCCAGGATTAGACCAGCTGCTTTCCCCCCTCTCTCTCTAAGCAAAAGACCACCATGTTTTTTCCATTATAGGGTCAGACCGACAGCACTTCTCTGCCAGGTTTTAGGCTTGGAACCGGTGGTGTGCTGCTCTTTGGCCTTTAAATCTCTTACAAGTGTAGTGGAGTAGCCCCGAGGCCGTTTGTTGGTTCTGTTTGTGGAGAAGCAACGGCTTGAAGGGATCCTGCTCCTCGCTATTACTTAACCTGTGCTGCCAGCCCTTGTTTAGTGGCCTCAAAGATCTGTCAATTCTGATAATTGAAATCCAGTACCATGGGCATCTGGTTGCCCAAAATCTAAATGACACAGTCCCCCAGAGTCGCTGCAAGACTATCTGACCTAACACTGACTGTTTTTCAGAGGTGACGTATTCCCAGAGCACTGGCCAGAAAGAGCAGCTGAGCCGCTGCCTGCAGCGAGGTAAGAGCATGCCGTTCTGTTTCCTTCACACACCGATTCCCTCTTGCTGATACTCAAGTTTGTTTAACATGTTTCTAATGCTCTCTAAAATGGTAAAAGCTTTCAGAACTGGAAGTAAAGCATGAAGGAGGCAGTTAGTTCTGCATCCAGCCGGTGCTTGCCTTCAGCAAACTGCCTCACCTGCACTAAGGGACTTGGGAGATATTTTCACATTGTCTGCAGGGCTGCAGAAACTGGGCTGCTCTTGTGCCTCTGCCCGGGACTGGATGAATGCTGGCTGCACTGGAATATTGAGGAGAGGTGTGTATCAGAAGCTGCTTGAGCTGATTCTTAAGGGTGGTGTCTTCTCACAGGGATCAGGCGGGTCCGGGATCTCTGTAAAGTCCTCCAGCTCCCGACAGTGTTTGAGGAGACGGCGGTGTCGTACTTCCAGAGAGCTCTCCAGCACACCTCCTTCCACCTGGTCAGTCTGGAGAAGAAGGAGCTGCTGGGGGGCTGCTGCGTCTTCGTGACTTGCCGACAGCACAACTGGCCCCTGACAATGGGGACGATCTGCTCCCTCCTTTACGCAAAGCAGGAGCTCTTTGCCAGCGTCTACCTGAGCCTTCAGAAAGAGCTCGGGCTCTCTGTGCCAGCCCTGAGCCTGGCGGATCTGGTGAAGACGCACCTGAACAGGTAACGGGGCCCCTTTCAGCCATTGCAGAGTCCTGTGTTTGATGCTGGTGGGTGGAAAACCTTCTGAAACTCAGCCGTGGCCAGGGCAGAAGTCCACAAGCACAGACAGTGTGACCTGTGCTTTTTACACAGCCATGTTGTTGCTGAGTGCTCTAAGGCAAAACCAGATCATCTGGAAAAGTATTCCCTTGGATAGTTCGCAGCCCTGTGTGCTAAGGGGGGGCATACCTACCAGGAGCCTGTTAGGCTGGGTGGCAGTAATGGTGCAGCAGCATCTAAAACTCGTGATCTGGGAGTGCGCTCTGTTGTCCCTTGAATGACAAACTTCATCGGGTTCTTGCTCCAGCCAGCGATCGTAGTACACAACAGAGTAGCCTGGAGGCGGATGTCAGCAGAACTGGTGTTTGCTGATGCGCTGGGGGAACGGCCCACGTGTGTGCTGGGGATTTTACAGAATTGCGATGGCTTTTTTGCCTCCCTCGTCACAATCTGGGCTATGATTCTTCTCTTCCTGCCCCTTTCTCCTCAGTTTGGAGACGGCAGTGAGGCACTTAGCTAGGTAACATAAGCAGAAGCCCAGCGCAGGAGCAGGGTGTGTTTGTCCTAAAGGACCTTACTGCAGCCAGCTGCCACATCAAGCTGGATTACTGAGGCGTCGTGTGGTGAGGCTTCCCTGTGCCCTGGTGCTAACGATGGGCTCTTTGCTCTTTCAGTTTTCGGCTGTTCCAGCATGCGGCCGACATCCCTGCCCCATTTGTGGAGGACAAGGAGAAGATGGTCGCCCGAACGATGCAGATCGTGGAGCTAGCCAGTGAGACTTGGCTAGTCACCGGCCGTCACCCTGTTCCCATCGTCACAGCTGCAGCCTTCCTGTCGTGGCAGTCGCTGCAGCCTGCTGCCCGCCTCACCTGCACTTTTGCACGTTTCTGCAAGCTGGCGGGTGTTGATCTGCCACCGCCGGCGCACCTGAGGCTGAAGGAGCTTCTCGAGATCCTCCTGAGAATGGCCTCCAAGCTTGCTTGGCTCAAGGTGTTTAACATGGACAAGAAAACAGTGGTCAAGCACATCGGGGACCTGCTGCAACACAGAATTTTCCTGCTGAAAAATGCCTTCTGTCTGGAGGATGAGGAGGAGCAGTGTGCTGCGGCCCTGAGCAAGGGCTCCCCCGGCTCTCCTCCGGCAGCAGGAGGGGCAGCGCAGGAGAAGGGCTGTCCCTTGGAAGGGAAACGCCAGCGTGAGGGCAGCCCGAGGCCCTTGCTGCCGCCCTGCCTTATCAATCCGAGGAAGAGACTGCGGACGGCAGCCCTGAGTGCTTCGGACTCTGCCATCACTGGCGATGAGCCCATCTCTGACAGTGAAATTGAGCAGTACCTGCGAGGCCCGGAGGAGATCCGAGCCTTCAGGAAGGCCAAGGCCTGGCAGTGAAGATGGTCATCTCCAGTGGGGTCCAGAGGATGGTGCTGCCAGACACCGGGGCAGCAGGGACTGTGGGACCAAAAGCATGAAACCCATCAGTGACAGAGCCATCACAAGGTGCAGGGACAGTCGCCCAAGGGAGCAGGGCTGTAGGGAGGGAGTGGGCTGTGTCATCTTTCATGTTCTGGGCCAAAACGGGGCTTTTAATGGACTGATTGCTTTGGGTTGTGTTACGTTTCTGTTAGAAATGAGTAGAAGCGCAGGTGCCAGGACGAGTTTCTGGATTCTCTCTCATTGCAGCCTCTGGTAAAAGGTGTTTTGGTGCAGCCCAGTCCTGCAGGGCAGTGTCATGAGCAAGTCTAGTGAGCCCAGGGACTTACACTGGGAGTGATGCCCAGGGAAAGGTCTCCAGCACCTTCCTTGGCGCTGGTTTTCCATAGCTTTGCTCCGGCTTTTCCGGGCCAGTCTCACCTTGTGCTTCACCTTCTTCGGCAGAATGGGTTTGTGAGAGCCAAGGAGACACCTTAAGTTGCTGAGAGAAAACTACTCCATCCTTGGTTAAATAAGGGATGTGAAGCTGCTGGAAACTGCCAAAGGTGCAGCTTTGGATTGTGTGCATACAGTGCTGCTGGCTGTTCATGGCAGCATGCTGCTCACTCAATAAAACAGTGCCCTCTCCGTGCCTGGTGACCTGTTGTATTTGAACACAAAGTCTGTGAGAAATAACAGTAGATCTTGGCAGATTGGCAAATCTTTAATATATTAAACAAAACATATCTGCTAGAAACATTCTATTTATATAAAAATGCAAAAAGACCCCTTTAAAGACATTTCTTTGGCATACTTTCCCCTCCCTCCCCCACATATATTGCAAGAAGCTCTCTGTTGATATGTCATTTGCTTGTAATGTAAACAGACAAAAAAAAAGTAATTAATAATACAAAGCTTTTTATATAATACTGTCACAGTGCAGCAAGCATATATAACAACTCGGCATCAGCAAGACCGTGTAGGCTGCAGTATCGACAATAAGGATTTAAATTGTATTAAATAACCAGGTGCAGTGAAATGTGGTTTAAGCTGTTGGTTGGGCAGAGAAGTCAAGGCAGGTGGGGAGCGGCAGAACTGCATTAAGCCCAGGCTGCCCCTGCCCTGCGGGGTGAGGGTTCCCCCAGGGTTTCTGCAGGTGAGACAAATCCACCACTAAGTGCCTTTTCCTCCACTGCCTGTGGCTTCCCCTCCCCGCCGGCCTCTGCCTGGTCCTGGAGACCCCTCGGGAGGTAGCTAAATAATTAAACTCATTTGCACACAGGAGGAAACTGAGGCAAGGGGAAGCTGGAAAGGGCAGAAGAGGCACCAGGCTCCCATCCCACCTCCTCTGCATCACTTTTAATGTTGGGTTTGGCGTCAGCCGGGCTCAGTGCCGGACGAGGGGTGAAATACAGCCCGGGTCCAGTGTGGGCAGGGGCAGGCAGCAGGTAGAGCTGTACCGTACCAGCACAGTGATGGGGTGCTCCTTGCCCGGCTGCAGGGTAAGCAACCTTCTCTTCTTTTAAGAAACCTTCAAGACCTGGCAGGGAACGGCTCCCAGAGCCTGCTGCTGTCTGCAGTGTGGCTTTTTTATATGCATGCTAGAAAAAAGAGGGGACTTGTTTTTAAATGGGGAAAAATAAGTGCTTATCCAAGTTCCAGCCCTTTGAACATATCCTGTTAACTGTCCAAGGAAGGTCCCTAATTAATTGGCATTGTTCTCCCACTCTCCCAGGAACGGCCCCTGCTCCCCGGCAGTTTCATCTTACACAAGTGCGAGGCCAGGAGCTGGGGGATTTCTCTGCCTTCCTAAGAGCAAACCCAAGTATTTTCTGAGCGTGCATCCCTGGGTTAAGGATGAGGGCCTGCTTTGGGTCTCTGCCCACAGCTGGGCTCTTTGGTGCTTTAGTGGAGAGGGTCAGTCTCGGCTCCGGCAGCAGCACGGCTCCGCCAGCCCACCCCATTGCATAGCTTATGCCTCTGAGGGCTTGGGAGCCTTTTCTGGCCGTGATTTTAGTGTCTGGCATTAGAACAGTGCAGACAATCGCCTCGCCTTGGAGCTGAGGCTCCTCTTACCTTGTGCTTGCTTTGCAATATAGCTTTTACTTTGGCAGCCGCGTAACCCACAGGGCTGAACGCTGGCATCTAACACATGTGGATAAAAACTTTTGCATGTAAAAACATTTCAGACGGAGAAGCTGCTCTCTGACTTGCTCAGAAGCAGCTTGCTCAGGCTGGGGTCACACAGGCATCGGTGCTATAGTGCCTGTACGTAAAGGGCACTTGGTGTGGTCCCCTCGGCGGGAATATTGCAGTCGTGGCACGAGCAGGCTATTGCCAAAGCGCCCGGGGGCATGCCCGCTCCCGGAGAACACTGGTTGGTAACGAGGCACTCACATCACTTACTTACTGATCTGTCTATACATATATACATTCAATAATATAGCTTTGAAAAATAGACATTTGTTTCCTCTGTATATTATAAAATAGCATTTAGGATCAGTCTTAAGTGACATGCAGGAGTGATTAAAGTACAGCTGCAATTCAGGCTGCTGAAGAGCAAGGATTGCCTTTCACATCGAGATCCCGGCGTTGCCGTGGGAAGCTTTGAGCCTCCACAGGGGACGGGTCGGGCTCGGCATCGCCTTCCACCCGGGGAGAGCCGGAGCCCCTGGCCATGCCGCCCGTCCCCACTAGTGCACATGGCGATTCCCGCAGCATCACCTCTTCGCAGATGCCCTGAGCGGCTCTGGCCGCGGCTCCCAGAGGAAAATGCTGCGGTGCTGCGGCCATCCGGTCCTTCCCCACCTTTACACGGTGGTTTCGCTCTTCCAGAGGCCGGTCTTCATCCCGGCCACGCTGTCGGTGCTGGCCAGGTTGATGTCGTATTTGCTGCCCTTGAAGCCGCCGTTATGGCTGGCCACGTTGAGTGGGTAGGACCGGCGCTTTGCCTCCTTCTCGGCGGCGCTGGCCTGCCGCAGGTTGTCCCTGCTGGCGCTCCTCCGGCGAGCCTCGGCAAAGTCTGGCGCCCGCCGACTGCCATCGCTGCCTTCCGAGTGGCTGGGCACCGTCTCCCCATCCTGGGGGGGCCGTGGCCCCACACGGCCACTGCTGACGGGGCTATTCCTGCCGCTGTGGTAGCTCTCGGAGTGGCTGTTGTGGATGCTCCCGCTCTCGCTGGAGGGATGCTCTGAGGAGGGGCCCCGCAGCATTTTCAAGCGGTGGTGCTTCCCGTCCCGGCAGGGTTTAGTTCTGCCCCGGTGATTCCTGCGGCCGTGGAGGTTGCTGGTGTGCCTGCTGGCACCGGTGATCTTGCCATCAGTGGGGTCCGGCTCCGGGCAGGCGGCCGGGCGGGTGTCCGCCTGGCTCTGGGCTACTTGCAGGTTGGTGAGCTTGCAGCGGCCCCCGGCTGAGCTGGCGCTGCTGGGCGAGGAGGAGGAGGAGGCAGCGGAGTGAGCTGCCTCTGGGTCGCAGCCGATGAAGACCTGCGAGCCATCCTCTGGCACCAGCCCAGGGTGGATATACGCCTGCATGGGCAGCGCATTCCTGTAGGAGGGGCAGCAGGAGAACCAGGAGTTGAGGACGTCCCGGCGCCGGACACAGTGGTGGATGAAGATGAAGAATCCCAGCACCACGGCGGTGACGCCGTAGAGGCAGCTGAAGACGATGTTCAGGTACCAGCGCTGGGACACGGCCATGGCGCCGAACGTCCACAGGGCGATGTACAAGGCGTGGGTGATCACCAGTGCCCAGAATTGCACCTGCAGAGAGTAGACGCCATCCGCCTCGGGGCAGGGTGGCCCTGAGTTCAGCGTGACCGAGATGGACCCGGAGTCTGTCAGGAGGTCACCGGTACCCCCCAGCCGTGGTGGTGGCTCCAGCGGCTCGGGGATGTCTTTTCGGCGTGACGGTTGGCACTGGAGGCTGAGCCCGGCGCAGAGAAAATAAATCCAGGTAACGAGCAAAATGAAAGCCACGGGGACGTAGAAAGCCCCTAAGCTGGGCCGCCACACCAGCCAGCAGCTGTACAGGAGGAAAGGGGCTTTGATGAGCAGACCTGGGTGCCTGTGCAGCCGGCAGCCATGCATCGTAGTACCGTGATGCTCAGCCTCCCTGGCCCGATGGCACGGGCTCTGCGGAGGCATGCTGGCTGCCTGGCTGTTGTTTTCCCAATATAGGGATAGCTCTTGGGAAAGATCTCACCAGCCTTTCCCAAGCTTGCCTGGATTCCTGGCACTGCTGATTCCCCTTGCCCAGGTGGAAGGAGGCCACCTGTTTTGGGGAGGAAGGCATGGTTGAGCAGGGACACTTACTAGGGGTTGTTGTCATGGTAGTTGTGGATGTTGACAGCTGCTGTGATCCCGCAGATGATGAGGGGGATCCCGCCGGCGATCAGGTAGAACCTGCACGGGGGGGACGGTGTCACCGCACACCCGAAGCGAGCCCTCAGGAGAGCGTAGCACGGCTGCGGGTGGAATGGGCTTATACGGCAGAGCAAGTCCTGCCCAGCCTCTGGACGTTGGGCAGGGGAAGCTCCCCCGGCTCCCTGCTCCCCCGTGGGGCCGGGGCGAGGGGAAGGGGCATTCGTACCGTAGCATGGGTCTGGGGGCCGGCTGGGATGCTTCCCCGTCCGGCTGCTGCGGTGCCTTCCAGGTCACTTCCTTGTAAAGCACTCGGGCTTTCACGGCCATCCACAGCAGGGTGGAGAGGGAGGAGTAGTGCAAGATGATGCCGACCTGTGGGGCAGAGGCAACAGTCGGGAAGGGAGATGCTGCAGACACAGCTGCATCCCCACCGGTCACCATCCTGCAGGTCTTGGCAGGGTGAAACCTCGCCATGCTGGGCTCTGCGAATTGCAAAGCAGCCCCGGGCAGCGTGTGGTGGCTGTACCAACCGCTTGGCAGACGATCAGGTAGCCAGTGAGGGTGATGCCTCCCGCGAAGATGGCAGCTGTCATGGCGATGTGGAAGCAGAGGTTAAGCAGCATGTGCCAGCCTTTCCGCGGGATGAGGATGGTGCTGGAAGAGAAGCACAAAGTGTGCCCGTGAGCTCCTGCCCGGCCCCGAGAGGGACAGTTATTTGCGGCATGTGAGAGAGCCACAGCACAAATCCTGCCTCCGCTGCTCTGGAGGGATGCTCCGACACAGCCTGTCCCCAGCCAGGCAATGGAGTATGGCTGATAAAGAAGCCGTGCACATAAGTGCATGCATGTGGGTGAAGGACTGCTCGTAGCTGCTGGCAACGTGTTTGTCACGGGGCTCTCGGCAGGGAGCCACCGGTGCTGGGATGCAGGGAAGGGGACGGCAGGAGCTGGGCTGGAGGAAAGGGATGCTCTTCTAGTGCCCCTGGCTCTGGGTTGTTCCTGCCTTTGGCTGGGCAGCATCGCGTTTTCATCGCGAGATGTGGGCTGATAGCACTGCCCGGCTTTGCTGGTGTTCGGTTCACTTATAGCAATGGGAATGGCTTGGCCTTACAGTTATCTAAATAAGTACTTGTTCAGTGTTAGATACTATAATTATTATCGGGTTCTTCCAACCGGGTAGTAGTTAGATGTGGACTGATGATAGTGTTGCTTGGCTTTAACTGTTAATAGTGGTTTCACTTATCATAAATTGAATGGCTTGGCCTTATATGTATCTCATTAAGTACTGTTAAGTATTTGATATAATAATTACTGTTGGGTTCTTCCAAATAGGTGATAGCTAGATGTGGACTGATAGTGTTGCTTGACTTTTTGTTAGTGTTTGCTTCACCTGCAGTAAGGGGAACGGTTTGGCCTTCTGTGCATCTCATTAAGTGCTTGTTAAGTGTTAAATATAATACTTATTATTGGTTTTTTTTTTCTGAGAAAATGGTAATAGATGTGGGCTAATAATGCTGCTTGAATTTGTTAGTGTTTGTTTCACTTATAATAAGAGGAATGGTTTGGCCTTATATTTATCTCATTAAGTACTTGTTAGATATAATACCTATTATTGGGTTCTTCCTGAGAAATAGATAATAGATTTAGCTAACAATGTTGATTGACTTTATTAGTGTTTGTTTCACTTATAGTAAGAGGAATGTTTTGGCCTTATATGTATCTCATTAAGTGCTTGTTAAGTGTTAGATATAATCGTTCCTGTTGGGTACAGAGTAACAGATGTGGACCGAGAGCAATGTTGGCTTTGTTAGTGTTCGTTTCACTTAGAGCGGAAGGCTCTTCCTTTGGCCTTATGTGCGTCTCATCAAGTACTCGTTAAGTGTTAGATATAACTATTGCTGTGTTCTTATCGCTTTAAAGAATCGCTTGTTGGTAAGTGGCCTGCTGAGATGGTCTCACCCTGGCTCATGCAGCGACTGTCGCCCTGGACCCCTCTGCATCCTGGTCGGGGGGCGGAGGGTGGGCTCGGTGTTAACTGGGGCAGTGAGGGGCTGCTGCTGCACCTGGGGCTCCGCACAGGACCCGCTGCTGAGCTCTGCTCGCTGCTGCCTTGCAGAGGTGATGGAGGAGCGGTGGAGAGCCTTTGCCCCTGGAGGGAGCCCAGCACCGGCCTGGGATGAGGCTCTGGCAGCACGGCTGGCCCTGCTCCTGCCCTTTGCTAAGAGGTGCCCTGTTCACTCCACCCCGCTTGCTCATGGGGCACTGCTTTTGTAGAGGGAAGGCCCTCCTGCACCTGTCCAGCCCACCGCTCTGCTGCCCAGCGCCCCATTGTCCCCTTGCCTGGGGGCTCACTGGCCCCAGGTATGGGGCGATCCCATCCCTGAGCCCCAGCTGTTCACCATTTCTGACCCAACGAGGTCTCAGGGGGTCTTCACTCCCACCCTCAAAGTCCCACTCACCTCCTCCATGCTTCACGTTGCAGGACAAGACAGCCAACCAGCCCAAGGCCCCCATTGCCATAAAGGCAGGACGCATCCAGCCATCGCCCCGAACCGGCTCCTGTGGCAGTGCCACTTGCCAGGCAACACGTTCCTGGAGGGCTACCTCCTGAAAACCCATGTCCTAAAGGGCCACGTCCTAGAGGGCCATCTCCTGAAGGGCCATCCCCTGGATGGTCATCTCCTGGACAGCCATCCCCGCACACCTTCCTCCCAGCCATTGGCAGCAACTGGGGAGCTCCTCCAGCTGCCCACAGAGACACCCCCCCAAGCACAGCCAACCATCACCACGGCCAAGGCTGGCACCAAGACGCTCACTCACCCGTGGTTGACGATGTAGGTGATGATGGTGGTGAAGAGGCAGAGCAGCAGCACAGCCGTGCAGGTGTACATGGCCGGGTGCAGCACCTCCACCGCGCCTCGCGCCTCGCTGGGGAAACCGCTCAGCTCCTGCATAGCACAGCACAGCCTGTCAGACCCCGTGCCACCCATCCCCGTCCTCCCATCCCACCCCACCACCCCCCTGCAACCCTCAGGCTCCACACCCCTGCCCCGGGCAAGGCTCCCAACGCCGTTGCTCACCCCCCGCCTACCATGAGCACAGCCACGTTGCTGAGGTGCCGGCAGTGTAGGGAGGTGACGTTGGGCTCCCGGGCGGCCAGCTGGCACCCCTCGGCGCTCCAGCCCCCCATGCCCCCCAGCACCTCGAAGTTCCAGTATGCAGCCACCGGGTCCGCACCCTCCCCAGGGTGCCGCAGCGACACGGCCACTGGCTCTGACAGGTTTCCCACTCCGCAGCCATCTGCAGCAACAGAGAAATCTGGTCAGCAGGACAAGAGACACCCCTCTGCCTGCACCCTCAAAAGGGGCTGGGCATAGGGGACCCCCCCCCATGGCATCCCATAAGCACACTGCCACCTCCCCATGAAGACCCCCAGGGATGGCTTTGCTCTGCAGGAGCACCAGGGCACAGCCCAAGGACCCCTATGGAGCTCCATCCCCCAAGAAAAGCCCCACATGGGGCACCCCAGCCCCCCTGATAACAGGCAGCCCTTACAGGTCCCAGCGTAGATGACCGGCGTAGCCACGCTGCGGCGCTTGCCATCGTCGGCCAAGCGGGAGGAGTTGCCCGTGCTGCAGAAGAGCTTGCCATTGCGGAAGACCAGCAGCTGGAGCTTGCAGTCAGCCAGTGGCGTGGATGGGACAGGGCTGGCGAAGAGGCTGGGCGGCAGCTGGATGGAGGCCAGGGCGATGCTGTTCTGCGGGTGCATGGTCACTGGTGAGCAAGGGCCAAGTCCCCCCCGCCCAGGACCCCCCCCTTGGTCCTCCGGCTTACCCATACCTTGATGTGGAAGCTGGTCAGGGAGACATTGGGGCGCCCCGTGGTGCAGCGCAGCCTCAGCTGCTGGTCGGGCACGGGCTCGGCCCCCCGCTCAGCTGGGGGGGAACGCCCAGCTGGACCCCCATCTCGCCGCTGGAAAGCCACGCAGCTCAGCCCCACGTAGCTCTCGGGCTTCACCACGTATGCCTCGAAGGCGATGTTGCGTGAGTTCTGCCAGGCACAGCGCCGCGGGGTGGCCATCAGCCCTGGCACAGCCAAAGACCCCCCCCCGGCACGGCCAGAGACCCCCCAGCTCGGCCAGAAACCCCCAGCATGACCAGAGAGACCCCCAGCACAGGCAGAGACCCCCAGCACAGGCAGACCCTGCACCAGTAGCCCAACCACCTCCTCCTCCTTCCCCCGGCTCAGCCCCCCATCTCCAGGCAGCCCCCCTTGCCCCCCCACTCACCACCGCCATGTGCTGGGAGTTGCTGCTGAGTGTGTGGGCAGCGATCTTCTCCAGGGAGCGGACGATGCTGGTGCAAGCCTTCTCCTCCTTCTGCGACATCCACAGGATGTGGTCGTCCACCAGCATGATGTTGCTGGCCATCTCCACGATCACGTCCGTCAGCTGCGAGGACAGCAAGCGGCTCCGCAAAGAGCTACTGCCATCCCCAGCAGCAAACACCCCAATTCATGTTTTTCAACCCCAAAACCACTCGGTAGCACTGGGGCAAGCAGGGGACAGGAGCAGCACTCGTTACCTGCTTGATCTGGTCCACGTAGCCAATAAACTTCTCTATCATCTGGGCCACGTAGAGGACATCAACCATGTCCGAGAAGTTGGCCGCCTCGGCTGTGTAGACACGGAGCTGGTGAGCCAGGGTCAGGGCGTTGGAGGCATTGATGGGCATCTGCAGAGCGGCATGACCACAGTGGGGGGACGGTCACCGGCTGCGCCAGCCCCCCCGGCACGGGCAAGCCCCCTCCCGGTCCCCGGCTCACCAGCACGAAGGTGTAGAGGACGCGGGTGATGTCGTTGGTGTAGAGGCAGTGGGAGTAGTCGCCCTCTTCCCAGCGCCCGGCGCGGTCGCAGCGCCGCCATGCCTGCTTCTCCGCCGCCGAGCCCCCGCCAGCCGGCCCCGCGGCGAAGGGGTACTGCAGGCAGGGCTGGTAGGCGGTGATGCCTGCCAGGGTGCGGGGCCACCTGCGGATGCCGATTAGACGGTGACCGTGGGGCACTTGACACCAGCAGCCCCCATCCTGCTGCAGACGGGCACCCACACCCCACCACAGCCTGCTCCCCCTGCACGGACCCTGCCCAGCACCATGCCACGGCCCATGGGCACCACAGCCCCCAAATCCCTCCCAAAAGCCCCTGAATCCCCTTGGCTCCAGGGGGGCTGAGGGCGATGCTCCCTAGAAAGCTGCCGCCCCCTCCCCAATCCCGTAGCCCGCTCGGCTCAGCGCAGCACAGAGGGAAGCAGCGGGCGGCAGGGGGGGCACCGCTAATTTAAGCCACATTGACTGTACCAGTAATTTATATTCCGTAACAGCCCCGCTGGGGTTACAGCGGGCGCCCGGAGCCTTTCGTCTCATGCCAGAGAAATTCCAACACCTCTGCTGCTGGAGCCGGGCTGCGCCGTCGGCACGGGAAACCCTTCAAAAGCGCTTGCACTCCCTGCAGCCACTAATCGCTACCAGACGCCCGGTCACCTGCGGTGAGCCCCCCGCCCCGGCACGCACCGCTCACGCTGTATGTGGCACGCACCACGCAGACCCTCACCCCACTGCGGCACCCACCCTGTGGCCAGGCCACCGCCGGTCCCTACCTGAAGTCGCCACGGTTGTTGGTGACCCGCTCGGCAGGGCAGTAGGACGCGGATGTCTCCAGCACCACGATCTCCACCTTCTTGCTGACATTGCCCTGGGAGGTGGAGACGGAACACTCCCACTCGCCGTTGGCAGAGACGTGGATGTTGGAGAGGATGAGCTCGCTGCAGGCAGAGGGGACAGGCTGGCACAGTGGGTCTGGCCCACAGCAAACCCACAGCAGTGGTCCCCCAAGCTTGGACACGTGGGGACACACACCACGAAGCACAGGAGGGGCCCACACTTGGCATCCCACCCATGGCACTTGGTACCCGCAAACCAGCAAGCCATGCAGCCACGAGTGTCCGTCCCCATCCCCATCTCGTCTCCCTTGCTGTCCCTATCCTATCTCCATCCCTGTCCCCATCCCATCTCCATCACTGTCCCCATCTCATCTCCATGCCCACCTCATCTCCATCCCATCTCCATCACTGTCCTCATCTCATCTCCATCCCCATCCCATCTCTATCACTGTTTTTATCTCTCTCAGTGTCCTCATCTCATCTCCTTCTCCATCTCCAGCTCCATCACTGTCCTCATCTCATCTCCATCACCACCTCCAGCTCCATCACTGTCCCCATCTCCATCTCTACCCCCATCTCCATCACCATTTCTATCCCAGTCCCCATCCTATCTCCATCCCTGACCTGGTGATGAAGGTGCAGTCGTGGATGAGGCTCTCCTCCACGATGACGCCCGTCCGCTCGTCCTCCTCCACCAGCTCGCGGTTGTGATACCATCGGATCTGGGTGCTGTTGTCCAAGTAAGTGGCGGTGCACTGGAAGGGCAGCCGGTCGCCCTGGAAAACCACCTGGCGCAGCGACGGGATGAGGTGGTGGGTGTGCAGCTCCGGGGCGCCCGCTGCGGGGGACAGCCGGCTGGGTGAGCCCGCGCCCCCACCTGCCCCCGCCGCCCCTGCCCCGGCCCCGGCTCACCGCAACGGAGCTGGTTCTCCCGCGCACTGCGCAGGGGGAAGGCGTGGAGGTGCCGGGGGTAAACGCACGCCGTCCGCTCCGAGATCTGCGCCGAGCGGTTGCGAGCCCAGGGCAGCACCCACCGCAGGTTGCAGTCGCACGTCAGGTACTCGGTGGCAAAGTCCCTGCAAGGGCCGGCGTCACGGGGCGCCCGCGGGGCCGGGGCATGCCACCAGCCCGGAGACCCTCCGGCAGGGATGCCCCTGGGTGCCAAAATCCTGGGGCACAAACTCACACGACTTTCAGGGAGGGGAGCTCATCGAAGACACCAGGCGGGAGGCTGGAGAAAATGTTCCCGGACATGTTCCTGCGGGACAGAAGAGAAAGGCGGCGTGGAGGGGACCGGGGACCTGCTGGGAGACGGAACACCTCCCAGGCCCCTTGCTGTGCCTGCACACCCCACCATGGCACCTGACGAAGGTGGGCACGGGGCAGCCGCAGCTTAACGAGCCCCTTAACGTGCCGGCCGGAGGCAAAGGGTAGGAGCTGGCCTCGGGATGCAGCATGGGGTGCAAAACTGCCAGCGATGCCCCGGGGCAGCCCCGGGAGCTCCTCTGGAGAGCCAGGGGATGGGGCTGGCCAGGGGCTCCCCAGGGAGCTACTTACAGCCTGAGGAGGTTGGGGAGCCCCTGGAAGACGCTGGCGCTCAGGCAGCCGATGCGGTTGTTGGAGAGGTCCCTGCAAGGCAAGCGGAGGAGCCGTCAGGGCTGGGGACGCCCCGTTGCGCCCGCTCCCTCCGGGCCAGCCCCGGGTGCTCCCTCGGGGGCTGCGCCGGCACTTACAGACGTTTCAGCTCGGGGAGGCCGAGGAAGGCGCCCGGCTGGACCGTGCTGATCAGGTTGTTCTTCAGGTCCCTGCGGGGAGACAGACACAGACCTCAGGGTGTGCAGCGGGGAGCCCCATCCACAGGAGACACAACGCCGTGGGGCCGAGGGCACGAGAGCAGCCCAATGCCCTCCCAGCCTCCATCTCCCACGCACAGGTTCCTCAGCAACCCCGGGTGCTGCAAAACCCCGTGCAAGAGCCTCATTAGCAGCTTTCCGTCCCATTTCCCTCTCGTTATCTCTCCAAAGGGCGCAGGGAAGGCGCAAGGCTCCCCGCCGCTCGCGGCGGGGGGGATGCCAGCCCCTCTGCACACTCTGAGCGCGCACCGCAGAGCATCGCATGCCCGCGCACGCTGGCGGTGGCTGCCATCCCTCCTGCGCATTGTTTCCGGAGCAGCCGTATCCCGGTGGGTTATCTCCTGCATGCAGGATAAGACCCTGCTGCAATTGCCAGCGTGGCCCCAAAAGGGCTTTGCAGCCCACAGGAAGCTTGTTTGGGTTATCAGCCTGATTGAAGGCACGTATCTAATCAGAGGCGAGCCAGGCGTGCGCCGGTGCGGGGTGGCTGCCATCACCGGTGGGGAGCACCGGTGGCATCGGCCACACCGTCCAGCCCAGGGGACCGGTAAGGCAGCTCCTGTCGAGCACCAGTGCTGGCCGGGAGAGGAAATGGGATCCATATGGCAATGCCATGTTTATTTATAGCGGTCTCCACGGTGCTCCTTGCTGGGTCGCCCACTGCTCTGCGTGCGGCACTGGGGACACCTCGTGAGCCACAGCCCTTGTTTCAAGGCTACAAGCTGACAGCCGGGATGGGGGAGCGGTGCAAACCCTCCTGCAAAAGTCCTGGGGTGCAGGCGGGTGCGGGGGTCCCACTGGTGAGACACGAGGGGGAACGCAGGGAGAGGAAACCCAGGCGATGCTGCCTGCACACCGTAAACACGCAGACATGCTTTGCTTCCAGACTAAAACTTACACACGTGGCTCCTGCGGGTCCCCAGCTGACCCCAAACTAGCAGGGCTCGGTGCGGAGCTGCACAGCCCCGCGGTGCAAACCAGGGGAAGGGAAGAGAAATGCGATGTGACACCTTCCCGGCCGGCATCATCCTGGCCCCGTTCGGCCAACACAACAACTCTGCCCACGCCTGCCTTTCCCAACCCCCTGCAATGGGCAAAAGCATGTCCTGCCAGCTCCGATGGCCAGGTGCCCGGCCGGGTATGCAGGCAGGTGTGCAGGCAGGTGTGCAGGCAGGAGTGCAGGCAGGTGTGCACAGGGGCCAGGTGAGCACCGGTGCTGAAGGAACAGCTCCGCTCACCTGCACCGCCAACGCCGCCAACACCAACACTCGCTGCACGAACACCCGTCCTGCAGACACCCGTCCTGAAAACACTCATCCTGGAGACACCCGTCCATACACATCCAGGGAGACCATCCCTGCCAGGCCCCAGCCGGAGGTCCCCAGGGACCCCCCGCATCCCGGACACCCACCCAGCACACACCACCAGCATGGCCCGTGGCGGTCGGGGATGCAGCGGCCAAAACACGTCCGCTGGTAAAACTCAGCGCCCCTGGCTCTGGTCCGCCTGCAGCCAGGGGCTGGGGGCTGCAGGGGACCACCGGCCAGGGATGGGACCCACTGGGGACTGTGCTGGGACTGGGGGCTCACGGCCAGCCCGGCGCACGGCCCCGCGGGGAGCCTTCCTCGCTCAGTCACTTCCTCCCCGCTGGCCGGGGGCCCGGGGCTGCTGCTGCTGCTGATTTACGATAAGGCTCTTCTCTCGGCACTGCAGTTGTTTGCCTTCACGTTTCCGCCAGTCCTGGACCCCCTCCTCCCACTGCCCCGGTGGGATGACGTGCTGCAGGCACGAGAGAGCCGGCAGCGGCACAGTGCCACGTGTGCACAGGGACCCCCCCCCCACCGTGCATGCATGGGGACCCTGCAAAGCAACCGCCTCCTGCCCCGAGGAGCGAGCCTCGATGCGCACAGCAAATCCTGCCACAGAGGGCCTGATCCAGCCCAGTGCAGCTGCAAGGAGCCCGGCACGCCAGGGCTGAGCCCGCAGACACACACGCAGCTCCCTGTGCACAGCAGCACCCGCCGCAGCCCGGTGTAGACGGACAGATGGACGGACTCCATCCCTGTCACCCATGCTGTCACCCAGCCGAGCCCCCCTCGCAGCCCGAAGCCCCAAGGGGGGAAGCGCTGGCCCGGGCGGAGGGCAGGACGTTCCCAAGCGGGGCTGCGCTAATGAGCGCGGCCGCCTTGGCTGCATACCGGCCCCGCTCAGACTCATTAATCTCATTACGCCGCTACAAATCACTGGAGATGCCAAGCTGCAAGCTCGGAGGGGCGGTGGTCTGTGGGGGCACCCTGCACACTGCTGAGACCCCGGGAACGGGTTTCTCCCCATCACATTGGGATGCCGAAGCACCCACGGTGGGCAGCCAGGGTGGGCAGGGGCCCCACGAGCCCCAGGACGAGAAGCGAGGGGCCCCGGAGCCCCCACTGCGTCCCCGCCACACCAGCGCGGCTCCTCCACGGGGCATGTCTGCGCCGCAGCCCCAAACCGACCCGATGAAAACAATTACGGCTCCTGTCGAGAGCAATCAGGCGCGGTGCAGCGTGATGCTGGCCGGCCCAGGATGGGGGAGCGCTGCCTACAGCCCCCCCCCCAGACACGCTGGCGCTCCCCCTCTGACCCGCGTGGGGTTTTGGCACGGCAGAGGTGAGCGGGAGGTGACATGGGGTGGCTGCTCTCCCAGAGCACGGAGACTTTTAAGGGGATCCCGGGCACCCTGGGGGCTGCAAAACCACGGTCCCCCTGGTGTGCCAGCCCCCCGGCTCCACCGCAGCCCTTCCCAGTGAGCGCAGCGCCCAGGGCAGCCCCAGCTGCTCCCTGCCTGCGTGCATGTTAATCCCTCCTGTTAATGAAGGCTCGGTGCCAGGAGCAGGAAGAGGTGACCCCACGCTTGGAACCGCGCTGGGGAGGACTCAGCCATGGGAGACTACAGGGACACAGGGTCCCCAAGGACGCGCTTCCCACTCCCCCCCTAAAACAGGCCCACGGGGATTTCCACCGCTTTTAAATCCCAAACCAGCCCCAACACCATGCATCAGGCTCCGCATGCTCTGTCATGCCTGCTCCCCATCCCAGCGCCGTGCACCCCAACCGCAGTGCCACGCACCAGGCGCCGTGCACCCCGGGGTGCCTGCACCCCCACCCGACACCGTGCACCCCACGCACAGCGCTGTGCACCGAATGCTGCCCAGGGGCTGGCACCCACCAGAGGCTGCGCACCCCAGAGCAATGCCACGAGTGGGCACTGTGCACCCCAGGGCCCACGGTGCGGCCCCGCAGCCCCCATGCCCGCTGGAGCAGCTGGGCTCTGCTGCAGGTCGGGGCAGGTGCATGCCCTGCAACTCGAACAAGATCCGCGTTAATAAACGCTTCCTTGTTCGTGCTAATGAAATGCAGGTGGTTGGGGGTCCCGCTGCCCCTGGGGAGCCCCTGTGAGCCCCACAAGCCCCTCAGCTGACAGAGCCGGCGTCCTGGGGCTGTCCCAAATCCTCAGCCAGGCTGTAACCCTCCCCAGACCCGCCGCCGGCCGAACGCGCCGGTGCGGTCGCAGAGTGGCTCAGGCAGTGCCTGCCCAGGGGGGTCGCCACAACCCCGGGCACACTGCCTGCCCCTGCCTGCCGCTGCCTTCACCTCCCCACTGCCTTGCCCATCTGCACCCAAAATGATGCCATGCGGGAAAATGCGAGGCCAGGCGCTGCGGGGCAGGGACCTGCCACCCAACAGAAGGGGAACCCACAACCGTGTGCCACAGAGGATGCCAGGGAAGAAGCCGGCTGCGGAGCACAGTGCCCATGGACGCCGGCAGCTGGGCCACCATCACACCGGGTGAGCATCCCACGGCGGGAGCCCACCCGGCCCTGCTCGGCGCAGGAATGCACGAGACCCTCGCAGGGCCACGGTGGGGAACAAAACGCCCTCAGTGCGCTGGTCCCCGCTCCTGCATACCTACAGATCAAACCCATATGGGGGCCATAAATCTCCCCTTATTACAGCTCCCTCCATAGAGATGCCTTTCATGGAGAGATAAGAAAGTTGACTTTGTTCAGGGGGACAATGTCGCTTTTCATACCGGCCCCCACAGAGCACGGCCCCCCCTGTTGCCTCCTGCCCCGGCATAGCTCCCGGGGTCCCTGGGATGCCCGCGGGTGCCAGCAGCAAACCCCGCTGCAGCACCCAGGAGCGATGTCGGGAGCAGGACCCAGACGGTGCTGCCGGCGCTCGTCCTGCTCGCACCCCATGGAAGCTCTGCCTGCACCCTGCTGCCCACCTCTCCTTCCATGACCCCCCCAGCCGCCCACCGGGCACTCACAGCTTCTCCAGAGCCCGCAGCCCGAAGAAGGAGCCGTTCTCCAGCACCGTGATCTTGTTGTTACTCAGCAGCCTGTGGGAAGAGCAGAAGAAGAGGGGAAGCCCCGTTACTCGACCTGCCAGGCAGCCCCCGTCCGTGCCCCGGTGACCTGCGGGGCTGGAGGGCGAGTGGGGACGGCCAGACCTGCCATGAGAAGTGGCAGCCCCGGCTGTGCCCGCCGGGACAGTGGCGATGGTGAAGTCTCAGGGACAGACTTGCACGGCTGAGTGGGGACATAGGATGCAACGGCCGTGTCAGGAACCCATGCCGTGGTCCACACGCATGGTGGCACCAGGCTGGAGGTGCCCGGGGCTGTGCCAGCTCTTGGGGCATCGCTCCTGTACCTGGGCCTGGGTGCAAGGAGCTGCACACGCGGGCGATGAGATCCCCACCCCAGCACCCATACTGAGAGGGCACCCCGAGGACCTGCAGCCAGGAGGGGACCCCATGGCACCCCCAGGTCTTGCCCTCCACCAGCCTGACCCCCTGCGGTCATGGCATTGTGGCCATCCCAGGAGCCTCCCAGCACTGAGATTTCATCCCAAAATAAAGAGCTTTGCTGGCCAAAGGGGCCCTTGTGGGGTAACAGGAGAGGGAGGGAGGGCACAAGCACCCGACAATTCAGCCAGAAGCTCATTAAAGCGCATCAGTGGCAATTAGCAGAGCCAGAACCCAGCCTGGGGACAGGAGCTGGCTCTCGGGGACCAGAGGTTCTTCCCGGGAGCTCCCAGGCGGCCGCGTGGGCACCGGCGATGCTCCCACCGGCAAACGTGATCCAAAAGCGGAGCGGGGGCAGCCGCCAGCCGGGGCCGGGAGGGCACCCTGGAGCCCCGGCCAGAGGAGAGGCGCGGGGGAAAAAAGGGCTCATTGAGGGCCGGAGCCGGGGCTGTTTACACACGGGCAGGCTCTGCAGCGGGGCTGAATGGCGGCTGTGTGCTGCAGAGCTCCGTCTCCTCCAAACACCCAGCCTGTGGCAGCCGTCACCAGCCACGCTCGGTTCTCCCTGGCTGGGCTCCCGCATTGGGGCTGCCGGGGGAGCGGACAAGACCGGGACCGGGACCTGGCTCAGGGTGGGGGGCTGCATTGCAGCGGGGGGCAGCTGCCAAACCCCCAAAAGGTGGTGGGGATGGAAGGGTTGGGGGGCAGCCCCCCTCCCCACCTTGTGCTGCATCCTGTGCTAATGAGGAGCCGCCACCGGGCACTGCCGTGTCCGTGGGGCCCTGCGACCTGGCCGGCGGCAGGGAGCGGAAGCGTCCGGCAGCCCCGCCAGCCTGCAAATTGCTTCCACACGCTGGCGGCCGGAGCCGTCGTGGCCAGGGCCATGTCTCGCCCTTTCCTCCCTGCGGGGACCCTGCTTTCGCAGGGTTTGGCTCACCCCAGCACTGCAGCAGCGAGCACCAGTGCCGATCGACGGCGCTCGTAGCCCCGGGATCCCACCCGGAGCGAGGGGCAGCAGGGATGCTCCCAGAGCAGCATCGTTCCTGGAGCAGCCCCGGCTCCCGGGCACGGCAGCCCCATGGCGTGCCTTGATTCCCCGTCACGTCGTCGGTGGGGGCTGTTGCTCAAGGCCGTGCCGGCCCCAACGGCTCCAGAAGGTTTTAATTCCAGCAGCAGCAGATTTCACAACCCGGCAAAGCCTCCGCAGGCTGCGCGCGCATGGGGGGACCTCGGGGGCTCCCTGCTAAAGCTTAGGGCAAGCAGAAACCCCCTGGCTTGGGGGCCAAGTTGAGATGCAGGACGGACCCTGCTGAAACGGTCCGTGGGGCTGCATGACCTGCAAACGCAGAAACTAGATGAGCGCAGGAGACTCCGGTCTCAGACCTCCTGTGATTGCTCCTGCACCCTGGCCCGGGGTGGCAGGGGGGTCCCCGGCATGGCCAAGGACACGCGGAGCCTTTGGGCAGGGGGGAGGCCGGGCACCTCCGGCATGCTGGACCCAGCTACGCCAAAGCCTCCTCCCAGGGCATGGGCTTTGCAGGGGTTTACAACCACGGACATGCCTCCAGCACAGCAGGCAGAGAGCAGGCAGCCGGCCGCCTGCATCGGGGAGCCAGCACACCGGAGAGCTGCGCCCAGCCGAGAACGCAGTCCCCGGTTCCCCCCCGCCAAGGGCTGAGCCCCGATGCCGTGGATGCTCGCTTTGTTCGCGGACCCCTGGGACCATCTGCGCCTCTGCCATAAAAACAGAACTCCCCGCCTTAAAAGGCAACGCTCCCGCAGCCCCCATGCCATCGGCCTCCCCTGTGATCTGCAGCCAGGCGGCCGGGCCAGCAACCCGCCCGCCGACGGTCAGGAAAACAGCCGTGGGACACCCTCCCCGTGGGGTACTTTGGCCAAGGGCGAAGCCACCCCCGGACCCACCGGCCCCTTGGGGAGCACGGGAATGTCCGGGAACCCGGTACGGTGTGGGGGGACCCCGAGCTGTGGGCACTGCCCACCCCTGCGACACCCCGCTGCTTGGTGCCTGGTCTGCCCTTCCTTAAGGAAAAGAGGTCCTCGACCAAAATGAGCGGTCGGCGCACGAAAATTGCACTGACAGTAACGATCTGACTGAAAGGTTTTTTTCCTGGTAAAACTTTTTCTGGGTAGCCACCCTGGCTCTTCTTCTCCCCATCCTGTAGAAGCCAGCCAGGTCACGCACCCCCGTTACAACTCACATCCTCAAACATGGTTTTATTTTGTTTTCTCTAG
Organism: Haliaeetus albicilla; assembly: GCF_947461875.1. Lineage (NCBI taxonomy): Eukaryota > Metazoa > Chordata > Aves > Accipitriformes > Accipitridae > Haliaeetus > Haliaeetus albicilla. The sequence continues at coordinate 37,873,396 of NC_091495.1, forward strand.
TTTTATGGATATTATGTTCCAAAATGCTTTCTGTTTTTTTTTTTTTTTCCAGGAAGTTCTCATCACGCTCCACAGGATTTTCCGTTCCCGCGTGTCTGCAGGCGGCAGAGCCATGTGCGGGTCCCCGGCATTATCCCCTTACAGGACATTAACTCAGAAACCCCAAAATACAATGGAATAAGTGTGCCCGCAAGACCGCCCCGACGCAGCACACGGGGGTCACGGGCGAGCAGCCCCCGAGCCCCACTGGGGCAGCACGGCCCCACGCTGGGACCCAGCCCTCGGCACGCAGGACCGGAGCTGGACCCAAACCCCTCAGCTGGATTTCAAACTCCAAGAGCTGCCCCTGCTCCTGGCCAGGAGGAGGGATCAGCTGGGGGGGGAAAGGGGATGGGGGGCTGGAAGCAAACCCTGCTACCCCCCAATCCCCCCGGCTCGCCATGGCCAAGGTGGCTGTTGCCACCGGTGGGCTGGAAAGCGTGCCGGGCAGGGGTTGCAGCGGCTCCCCAGATGCTCGCCGGGGTCTGCATGGGGCCGGGGGTCCAAAGGGGATGCGATGCCCCCATGTCCCAGCCGTCCGGAGGCTTGGCAGGCCATGAAAGCACAGCTGTGCTCCTCCAGAGCCGCCGCTCAGCCGTGCCTTGGCTCCAGCCCAGGCTGGGACTCCTCACCTTGGCAGCGCCGGCAAACGCCCCACCAAGAGGTACCCCCCAAGCTGGGTTCGGAGCGATGCGCCCGGCGCGCACCCCCAGCCCTCGACGCCCGATCGCCCTCGTGCCACTCCAGCATCCTCCCGTCCGAAACGACGCCTTCAGCCCACCCGGCCACCCCGAGACCCTCCGGCATAGCGGTGGGTGGGTGGGTGGGCTCCCGTCGCCTGCCGGGGACAGCCCCGCCACTGGGACAATAATCGGCTAATTGAGCGATGGCTGGAAAAGTCTCTCTGGACAATGCGGGGATTAAGGACCGGAGCATCGAGTCAAACGGAAACGATGGGGGGATGCGTGGTGGGGATGGGGGCGGACGGGCGGCGGGAGGGAGCATCCTCCCATCCTGGGGGGATTCAGCCTTGGAAGGGGTTCAGCATCCCTGCTCCAACCCGCCTGCGCCGGGGCTCTCAGGGCTTGGACCTCAGGAGGCTGCAGGCAGAGAGATAGAGAGATCCCTTCTTCTTCTTTTTTTCACCTCAAAAAGAGGAGCCAAAAAACCCGAAAAAAACAAGATTGTTTTTTCAAGCATGCTGGAATCCACTTGGATAAATAACGGCTCCAGAAACTGGGCTGCTGAAACAATAAACTTCCTCTGGACCCAACCAAAAAAGGACGCGGGGAGATGGTGGCTCCCCAGCCCGTGCAGGCAGGGGAAAGGCACAGGCAGCGTCACGGAGGTTAATAAGGGGGGGCCGCGGTGGGGGCGGGGAGGCCGGCTATGCTTTTTGCTCTCCAAGTGCATTAATTCAAAGCATATGCTCGCAGCAGATACGGCGCAGGCTGCGCCCCGAGCAGAGCTCGCCGGTTTGCAGAGGGATTTTAGGAAGAGAAAAGAGGGGCCCCAGGGCTGGCAAGAGGTGCTGAGGGCTCCGGCACTGGGAAGGGCTCTGGTGGCGGCAGCATCCCAGAGGGACCCTGCAGCTCCCACCCCAATGGGGCTGAAGACCCCCCAACATCACCGGGGCCACCCCCTCCCCACTTCGTTTGGGTGCTCGGGGGCTCTTCCCCTCCCCACGACGTGCGCGGGGCGTTGCCTCCAGCCTCGCGTCACGCCGGGCTATTTCGGACGGTGAAAATTATTGTTCCAACCCTCGGCTTTTGTTAGCACAGGAAAAATAAGCCCCGGAGAGAGGGCGAAACCTCCAGAGCTGGCGCAGGGCAGCAGGGCCGGGGTGCTCCGATGCACCGGGCAGCACCACGACTCACCGCCCCTGGAAAAACCAAATCTGCCGGACCTGCAGCCCAATAAATAACAAATATAAAAGCTGAAAAAAGGTTTGGGAAAGAAACCATCTGCAGGGCCCAGGATAAACCAGCCTCGGAGAGGGGAGTTCAAGTAGAACTGGAAATTGGTCATAAGTCAAAGCCCTCTATTCCCTGCAGACAATCTGTAATTTCAGTGCAATCAAGCTGTGCACATAAATGAGGCCTGTGCTGGGATTCCACATCTGGAAGAGGTTTGGGCTCCCGCCCGTGTGACAGCAGGGCTGGCCGCGGCCGGCGCAGCTATCTGCGTCTCGTTAGGGATACAGTGCTTTTTCCATTAGGTGATTAGCACAGGGGTCAGCTGGAGGGGGAGGGAATTAAAGCCTTGTTAATACATGTCTGCAGAGCCCCAGCACCTCGCAGTCACGTCGGAGGGATGTCCCCGAGAGGTGCCAAACCCCCCAGCCCCAAACCACGGGAAGACCACGGTCCTGGGAGGCTGGACCACGATGGAGGGGCTGGGGGAAGCGCTGTGCCCCAAGCTGCATCGGTGCAAACTCTGCTGAGACAGCTGCAGCCGGGTGAGTTCTGCAGCGCTACGAGTCAAAAAGGGGTGACAAGCCAGTCTGTTAGGGTTGGTATCCCTCCTTCCTCCCTGCGACGAGCTGGGGGCAAGAATTAACCTCTAGGTATAAAATGGGGCAGGTGTCAGAGAACACACGCCTTGTAATGTCTGCTGGGGTTGTACGGGGATATCGCACCCCTGTGAGCATCATCCTGCTAGCCGGACCCCACACATGTCCCCATGCCGACTCCCTGCTCCGTGATGAAGGCAGCACTTCTGCCTGCACGGGTCCCGGCAGGCCACTCCATACCCACTGGCTGCAGGTCTCCCCAGGGCACGAGTTTCTCAGGTAGGACCAAAGACCGGCAGGAGATGGCCGGCACGGCTGTGGATATTTAGGCAAGAACCGAAACGCCCGGTCTCCCTGTCCTGCCACTATCCCGCAGCTCCAGGGGCTCCAGGGCCATGGCCCCGGCCATCGCACCCATCACCAGGATGGAGCAGGGCCGCCGGTTCCCAGCACCCCTGGCCGTACCGGGTCTGTTCCCTGCCACCACGGTTTCCCCACATGGAGTTAATTTCTGCAGCTCCACATCTGCGGGCACTGGTTTGCTCTCTCCCAAAGCAGCGATCCCTGCGAGGGGCCGAGGGAAGAGAAAAGGAGCTGCGGCTCCACTCAGCAGACGGCTCGCCGTGAGAAACTGCCACGTCCCCCGGGATGCCGGGACGCCACGGCCGAGCCCGGCGCTGGCTGAAGGGCAGGTCCCCGGTGCCACGGGCATCCCTCGTCCCTCATCCCCTGCTCTGCCCATCCGCAGGCTGCGATGCCAGCGAGTGTTTCTCAGGCGTGGGGGGTAAATAAGCAGCAGCTGCCACAGAGGCAGCCTTGGATTCCTCAGCGCAGGCCTAATAATTAAAGATAAATAAAGAAGTAAACCGAGAGTGTGGGAAAAAGCCAAATGAGAGCCGGGGTGAGGGACCCGCAGGGCAGCAGACCTCCTCCGGCCGCCCGTGTGTCCCCAGCCATCGCCCAGGCGGCCGGAGCTGCGGCCGGGACAGCAGCTGGCAGCTGCTGGGAAGAGCCTCCCCCCATGCGCAGCATCAGCGCTGCTCGTTAGCGCTAACGCACGCCTGCTTCCAGGCCGGACCGGACGAAGACTGGAACAGGGCTCCGCTTTTAAGCGTTGCTCTGCACAAAACACATTACGTGTTTCCTGCGACTGGGACAAGAGTGATGCTGAGCATCCCTGGGGCACGCAAAGGAGCCCTGCTCAGACCTGGCTCACCCGTGGGGCTCCAAATTTGGCTGTCCCCGGCGGGGTGTCCCCCAAGGCATGTGCAGCTCTTGCCACGTGCCCAGGCCCTGCTGCCTCCTCCGCTCCCTGCCTGCACCCCAGCGGCTCCAGGAGACTCTCCTGAAGCCGGAGTCTCTGGTTTTGATTGTTCCATCTGGAAAGGGTTTAGAATAAATCATGTTTACTGCACGAGAGCAGAGCCCAGGGTCACCGCATATTTGTAGGTTTCTGCCTACGCCTGTAGGTTTCATGTCACGTTTTAGTGGGATCGTGTAATGCCCTAATGCTTCTGCACAGTCATCCCAGCCCCTCCGAGGGAACCGGCCCTGGCACGGACGGCTCCAAACCGCCCTGTCCCACCGGACACAGCCCTCCTCGGCGGCTCTGCCGGCTCGGGGCCGCAGTGGGGCTCGACTCGTGCTCAACATTGCGGTCACACTCGCTCACACTGGAGAAAGTACCAGAGCAGGCAACTAATCGGATGCTTTTCCCAAATACAGATTGACAAAGGACTCATCCCCATGGGTATTTGTGAGGGGCTGACGTAAAAGAAAGGGCCGTAGGAGGAAAGAAATGAAGAGCAAAGCCTGTCCAAGGGAGAGTGTGACTGCAGAGCCCAGCCTCCACCTGCCCTGCAGCCCCCCACCGTCCCCCCACCAAGGGAAACCCAAGACACACATCGGAGCTGCTGCTCCAGGATGATTTACGCTTTTATTACGACCGTCGCACTTCAGACCCTGCTCGTGGCATCCACGCAGCACAGGCGTGTTTCACGGCCACACTCCACGTGTGGGACGGTGGCGTCAGCTGGGTGCCCTTCACAGCCACCCCATTTTCACAAAGCAGACATCGTCACCCCAAAACGAAGCCCCTTTGCAGCGAGCGGCACAGCACATGGAGAACCAAGAGATGCTTAGAAATAGCAGCGACTCCGGTGCGTGAGCGGCAACGCGACCGAGCGGGTTCAAGCACGTGAGAGTGGACGGGACCAGGAGCACGGCAGCCCCCAGCCCAGCCCTGCGCAGCCCCAATCCTCCGCAGCGTCCGACAAAACCCACCCGAGAAGCAGAAGGTGGAGAGCCGAGGCCGTGGGCATGCTCGCGTGGGCGGGCGGGCAAGCAGGCACGGCCGCCCTCACGGGACAACACTCCGGGCAAAAGTGACGTTCCCTCCAGCAACGGCACTGCCGGCCCTGCCTTCCAAACCAGATTTTAATTCAAACATCTCCTCCGGAGCTATAAATAAACCCTGCAATCCGCTGCTGCAGCGAGCAGGCGTGCCGGCTGCCAGCGTCGGCCGAAACCCCAACCCTCCCCGGCACCGAGGGTGCGAGGAAGTTTTTAGGAAGCCAGCGGCAGCTGTAGAGCCTTTGCGCAAACCCGAAACCCGCTCCCTGCTCCCGATCTCTTTTCAGCAAATATTTCCACTTTCAAACAAAAACATCCTTCCCAGCACTCAGGCAGCAAACCCTGCGGAGGGAAGCGTGGAGAAGGAGCCCGTTTCCTGGATTTCCAGCTCACGTCCACACTTTAAGCCCACACTGCTGCCGCGCCGTAGGGAGAGTGGGGTCCTTTCCGTTATTCTAGAGCCGCAACACCCCGCTTTCACGCAATTTAAACAAAGTTATGCAGAACCGAGCAACGCGTCTGTTGGGACGGATTCCCTTCCGAAGTGACAAAATACGTGAAAAAAGTCACCGTTTGCGCTGCGCTCCCCGACACCGCAGGGCTTTGCCTCCCCCCACCCCATCTCCCTTAGCCCCACCAGCACCTGCCCGCCCGTGGGAGCGCGGCTCCGGGGAGCGGTACCCGCCGCCGTGGGTGGGGGATACGGGGGTCTCCCCGCTGTTCCAGCCCCCCCCCCCCCAGCTCCCCTCCTCCCCGGGGGGGGGGTCCGCCGAGCGGTACGGGGCGGGCTGGCCGCGACCCACGCGTGGGTTCCCATCCTTTTCGCAAGGCGGGGGGGGCGATACCCGGGGGCCGGGGGAGGCGATGCCCGGGGGCCGGGGGTGGGGGCGATGCCCGGGGGCCGCGGTACTCACAGCGTGGCGGTGCCGTCGGGCAGCAGGCGCGGCTCGGGGGGCACCGGGAGCCCCCCGCCGCTGCAGACCACCCGTCGCCGGGGTGCGGCGGGACCGCTGGGTGCTTTGGGCCGTTCGGCCCCGCACTTACAGCCCAGGCTCTGAACGGGGCAGCTCCGCGCCGCCGCCCCCCCCCCGCCGCTCAGCGCCGCCGCCAGCAGCACCAGCGCCGCCGCCGCCGCCGCCCGCCGCATGGCCCCGGCCCCGGGCCACGGGCTTCGGGCTTTCGGGCTCCGGCTCCGCGCCCGCCGCCGCCCCGCTCCCCGGGGCGGCTCCGGCGGCGCCGCCTTCCCCCCGCTCGCCGCGCTCCGCCGCCGGGCCTGGCGCCTCCCCCGGCCCGCCCCGCCCCGCCCCGGCCCCGCCGAGGGCATCGGCTCGCCTCCACACCCCCCCCCCCCTTTTCCCCACCCGGAGCGGGAGCCTGCGTGGAAGAGAGATGGAGTCCCGTCCCCCGTCCCCCCCCCTCCGTGGGCAGGGGCTGCAGCTCGGAGCGGTCCTGGAAAGCTGGAGCCTGCGTGGGAGAGAGCTGGAGTTCCCCCCGTGGGCAGGGGCTGGAGCGCCGCGGGGTCCCCCAGGGACCCCGGGCTACGGCCCCCGTGGGTCAGAGCATCCTCCCCGAGGGCGAGAAACTCCGGCCCTGCCTTGAAGCCCTGGGCATCAGCAGGGAGGGCTGGAGCTCGTGGTCCGTACGGTGCGACGCCTCGCTGTAGCATCCCAGCTGCGACAAGTACAAGGTGCTGCATCCAGGGTGGGCGCACACACGTGGCCCCACCAGCCCTCCCACCGCCTCCTGGGACCCCGGAGGAACCCCCTGCACAAACTCACACAGTTGCCTTCGTGGTCACACCGCTCCATCCCCTCCCGTCCTCCGCTCTGCAGTTAACACTCTTCCCTTTTTGCCTTCCCCGTTTGCTTCACTGGTTTTCACACCAAGTTCAATATTTTCCTTCCCGCTCCCCCCCTCCCACGTCCCCGCTGCCTCTTGCGCTGCCCCCGGCCCTGTCTCCCCCCGGGGCTCGACGTCTCTGAGGCCACGGCTTACACAGCTTCAAACCAGAAGGGATCAAAAGCAGGCAATGAAGTCTCCAGGACCTCGTGCCAGGGAGCGGAGGAAGAGGGTCATGGAAGGACGACAAGAGATGACTCTGGGAATGTGGTTTCTCCCCAGGACCAATAGTTCCTGGAGGGGAAAAGAAATTTACTCCTTTCTCCAAATAAATACAACTTGCTGTGGCAGTGGGCGTCGGAAAGAGGAGATACTCATCAGCACACACTCCCAAGCTGTTTCCACATGCGCTTTTGTTTGGGAGTGTAAGCAGCCCAGTTCCCACACAGCTCGTTAGCCGCTTAACCAGTGGTTGCCTCAATTCCATCTCTTCCCTGCCCGGGCGCTTGCTGCCTCCAGCCAGGCAGGGACAAGAAGCACAGCCCCAAGGGCTCTTCTGTGGCCTGTCGCACCCCTGTAGGGGTCGTAGGACCCCAGAGCCCTGGAGACCAGCATCATCGTGTTAGTAAAAAAACCAACAATCAGCAGCAGCGTACCCACATCTTCCCTCTTTCTTTTTTCCTTTTTTTTTTTCCTTTTTTCCACTGAGCAAAATTTCCACTGCAGAAATTACCCTCCCGTGCTCAGCACTGCAGGATGCTGGTCCCAGACCCTGCAGCTGAAGCTGGAAGAGCAACAGGAAACCGCTTGTGTCCAGTATCCGCTCAGAGATCCTGTGAGCATCTGCACAGCATGAAACCCCTCCCAAAACCCAGAATGGTGAGCTGTGCCTCCCACTTTAAACATTGCCAAAATCAAGAGTGGTTTTCCCTCCTTCTTCTGGAGAAGATGAGTCTGCAGGCTGGAGCCCGCTGCTCTCCCCAGGTGTCCCCACCAACGTGGAGAAGAGACTGCTTGTCTGACATCCGATTTAGACCGCAGGCACTCACAGCACACCAAACCTAGCACCAAAGAGGGACGTGATCCCGAATGCCGCAGTGCACAGGGCTCAGCCACCTTCTTTTGCTGGATCAAGCCCTAAATTAAGAAATCCTCGTCTCCAAGAACTCCAGCACTTGCAAGGACCCTAGCAGCCACCGTGCAGCACTGCTTGCCTCTGTGCCCATCAGCGCAAGAGTTGGAAGCAAGACACAAGATTTCAGCAGCTCGTCCCTGAGGGAATGACCCAATGCTGCCGCACCAAGTGGCTGGAGGGACCTCGAGCAGAGCCCAGGCTCGCACCTCGCCATGGGTGGCCCTGCTGCTCCAGACCACTCTCACCCTCGGGTTATTTGGTGTTGCCTTAATGGCCCATTTCATTTCTTCTCTGCAGGGAGAGCCAGGGAGCTGCTCGCACTCCTGTTCCTACCGAGTGCAGCTCTGGCTCTGATCCAAACCACAGCCGCTGCCCCTCTTCATCCCCTTCCTCAGGGCAGCGGCTCTACAGCCGAGCTAGAAGGGGCCCTGGGAAACCCCAGCATTAAGCCAAGAGCTCCCCATGCGTGGACAGGAACGGGACTTGGCATGGATCTCAGGCCCTGGAGGATGTTGGCCAGTGCTGGCAGCATCCAAGGGCAGTCAGAGCTCTGGAGTTGTCTCCACGACACATTGAAGCAATCAAGCCACTGTACGTGGTCTTCAGAATTTCAATCTCCTATAAAATTACCTCCAAGAACAGTCAAAACCTTGTCCAAACTAGTAACAAATGTGAAAAACCCGGCCCCAGCCCCGCTACAAGGAGAGGAGCTCAAGCAACACTTCCCACATGCTCCGGGCCCAACGGAGTTCAGATTCTTTCAACTAGTTCCAAGCCCCTCTCCGTGCTTTCCCAGCCCTGACCCCTCCTGATGCCTCCTGCCTGGGAGACAACAAGGCAACCTGTTTGAAACTCCATCACCATGGACCTGCCGGTGCCGGATGCCAAATCCCAGTGCCCCTCACTCCCATTCAAAGGTAAGAACGCTCCTTAACCACTGCAGGCACAGGGAAAGACAACAAGCACGGGACTCTCTAAATTCCTTTCACTGGGATCCAATAAAAACCTTGGCAGTTGCCGGCCTTCCTGCCGGAAACCCGATATCCCAGAAATAAACACGCTTTCCACTTTGAAAGGCTGCAGCGGGCTCTGCCTCCCAGTCAAGCTGCTCCCGGCCATCCCCGGGCTCTCACCTGCCCGCAGCATCCCTGGCCGCAGCAGGAGCCTGAGGCAGAGCAGAGAACTGACCCAAATCTCTTGGTTTTCTCATGCAAGCTAAGCACCCTGCGCCTGCCCGCAGACGGCGGGGTGCTGAGCACCGGGACCAGGACTGGCTACAGCCCTGAGTGCCCCACATCGGGGAGCAGAGGCTTTCGTGTCCCTCCAAGTCCTCCCCGCTCGCAGAGCTGGCCTTGGCACCCACCGCCTCCCTGCACATCTGCTGTGTGCATCGTGCACCCAGCTTGCGCTGCGATTTGGCAGGGAGGCCAAGCTCGGCTCCAGATACTTTGCAACACAAAGGATATTATCTGATAAAAAAAATAAATCAAGCCTGGCTTTGTGGAAGAAGGGAAGCGAAAGATGCCTGGACTCTCACCTAACAGGTAACCAGACCCTGCGGACCTCAGCAACTTCAGAGAGTGCCTCTAACAGGAGAGGCTGCTGCTTTGGCACCGGCGCTTCCCTGAGGATGAGGATGGCCTCAGGCAGCTAGCCCATCTCCTCAGGAGCCAGGAAAGGAGAAGCAGCAGCACATCAGCCCGTCCAGCATCATCGACGGTTTTATTCCTTTTAGGGGCAGCCAAGTCTGCCCACAGATGCTCCCCAAGCCCTCGGGAAGAGTTTTGCTCCATAGCGCATGCAAAGTCCTGCTCCGTGTGCCGGCATGGCTCTGGGGGGGTCAGCCTGGCCAGCCCCCACCCAAGGGACAGTGTGGAAACAAGGGTCACCTCCAGGGACTGCTGGGAAACCCAGGGCCATGTCTTTGCTCCGGGAGGTGACGGCGCCTGCGCCATCAGCCAGCAGCAAGGGCTGCAAGTCACGAGGGAGGAGTCGTCCCTCTCTGGCTGCAAAACAAGCCTTCATCTGCTGGATGCATTCCTCCAAGGCAAATATTGACAGTGACATTGCCCCGAGGAGTGGGGAGTGAGAGCACTGCTGCTTCAATAAACCGGCCAAGTGCTTTTAATAGATGTAAATAAAGCTTGTGTTGCAGGGGGCCAAGGTGCCTGCGCGGGGAGTGGTTCATTAAGAGGCCAGGGAGCCTTTCATCTCCAACTCGTTGGCTCCACTCCAGTGACCAACAGTTACCATCTGCTGGGTGACCTCTGCGGAAGGAGTGGGTGGTCTGCGCTCTGCTCCCCTCGGACAGGTGTCTGGCGTCACCGACACGGCAGCTCTGCACCCTCCCGGCTTGGGCTCAAAGTGGGCGCCTCAAGGAGGAACAGAAGGTGCCATCGGGCACTGCCCGCTGCACCGGCTTCTGGGAGGCTCAGCCACAGGAGGAGCAGGATAAAGCTCTCGGGGACGAGGCAGTCAGAAGAAAAGAGCCAGTTGGAAGCAGGATGGGTGAGAGAAACAGCTGCAGAGGAAGGGAGCAGAAGCTTATGCTGCTCTCCTCTCCAGCGCCTTGTCACAGCCCAACACCGGCCACCGCAGCTGCAGCCGGTGCTGCCGTTCAGGCACAGCACCCAAGCTGCTCCCCGCAGGCCAGCTGCGCAGCCCAGACACAGCCCGGCTGGAGGGGAGATGTGTCCCACAGCCGAGAACATCCCCAGCACCACGTGGTACGGCTCTCCAGAACCACCAAGATGCACGCAGCTCAGCCACGGTCTCACACAGGAGGCCACCACCAAAGCTGATGGAACCTTAAATGTTTTAGCAGACGGTATGCAGGGAGATCAGAAAAACAGAAGACCACACGCTTTTGTGAGACAGTCTGCTCCTAAAATACTGCTGTGCTGAGCCAGAGCTCCAGGGCACGGAAGCCAGGACAAGCCTTGCCCTGCCCCACATCCACCGGTGTGCACTCGCCTCCCAGTTTACACCATTTACTACTTCATTAAGCTTGGCTAGCATCCAGGTTCAACTCAGGAAATAAACACAAAATGCCTGAGAGAGGAAAAGCAAGAGGGGAGGTGAGCCACAGCGCAAGATAATTCTCAATGTAAACCTGCTCTGCTGTTCCGTGCTCGAACAGAAAGTGCGGCAGCACAGCTGGTTTTGGAACCGCAGGCTGGTGAGAAAGCGCCGTCAGCAAGGGGTGAGCAGAGAAGAGGTCCCCCATCACCCCCTCAGGCTCAGAACCACCTGCTCCAGGGCTGGGCTAGCTCTGTAAGCTCAGGTAGCAGATCACTTTTGTTCCTCATTTGCTATGGAGAGCTCTAGCCAATATTTTACAAGTAGCAAACAAACACTGCAGGGACACCAGCAGTCTTTGCACGTCAGAATCAAATTCAAACAGAATGGGTGTCCTGACTTTGTTCTGTAAAATAAACAAAAGGCTTTTAAAGTTGTGAAATTTGTGAACACGAGGATCTGTGGTCAGTGCGTGGTGCTGAAGTTCGGGGAAGAGAGAGGTGGAAGGGATTCACTTCAGCCATCAGATAGGAAATAAGAGTTCTTTTTGAGACTCATTATTGAGCCGTACCGAGGAGCTGTTGTTCCTCCTTCGGTGGACCAGGAACCCTGCCCCGGACCTGGGGAGCAGTGCCACCCAGAGGGCTTCTCCAGAAATAGCTCACACCATCTGACATCTCGCCCAACGCGGCAGCTATTTTTTTCCTCTTCTGATCAAAGAAAAGCTTCACTTTCTCTGCCAGCTCTGCCTCAGCTGTCTTTCAAACCACCCTCCTCCCTCCATCCCAAGACAAGCAAGTCTTGCTCAACAGCAGCTCCAGGTTAGGGAAATAGCTTCAACGACAACTCATGGCGTTTATTCACAACGCTGGAACATAAAAATAACATCTTTAATAGCTTTATAGTTGGCACAGATGGTATTAAAATTCACCACTTTTTATTAATAGACTATGAAACAACACATGGTGCAGTGCCGAGGAGGGCAGCTCAGACTGCATGTTGCTTCTAAACCGTGTAGCTATGACAGGTTGGTGTTAGAGTTGACTCTTTTCATTTACATTCAGCATTAATAGTCAGAGAATAAAACCAACAGCTAGATTTAACCACACGCACACAGAGAAAAGCCTGGGAAGGATGTTTCTGCTGGCAACCGATGTCTCCTCCTCTTAGCAGCACACAAAAGCCCCAAAATGTAGTTGTAACACAGGTTACAAGAGAGACTTGCCATAGCTACCGTTGGCCAAATAGCACGTGACAATGCAGGAACTTCTGCTCACATCTGAATGAAACAGTTACTGCAGTGAGAGAGTCTCGTTTCCCTCTTTCAGGAGAAGCGACAGCTAGACCAGCGCTTAAGATATTAAGACATAGCCTAGAAGCTCTGTCAGTGGCAACAGGACTTTTTTCAGGAACCTAGAACACATGGAACGATAACACTAACTTTCTGAAGTGCTTTTCCTGAAGGGCCTCTAGCAAACCTCACTGCTGCCCTGTGAGACAAGCAAGTACTATTATCCTCATACAGATGCAGACAGGATGGTGGAAGCATCAAATGGTTAAGTGTCTTGCCTTGGAAAGCAACAGCAAGCTGACAGACCAAGGACCTTGCTGAAAAGCCCCATTCTGACCAAAAAGAACTTGCAGTGTCAAAAACTACTACGCAGGATGAAAATAACTCGCAACAACACGTCACAAGAGGGGAAGGTTGAAAGCATCCCAGAAGACCTGAGCAGACACGGAACCAATGGGAAAAGTTAGCACTGCCAGCCTGAAAAGAACAAATACAAAATTCAGCTGAAAAGACACTCCCACACTTACGATCTGCATCCAAAACATTACGCCATGAATTCACGCAGGCAACTGTGTTCCTTATCCATCCTTGTGTGCTTGCTATTTGTCCTCTGTTTAAATGGATATAGTCTCTCCAGCGTCACAGTGTGTCTCTATCACAGTTTCTATGTAAGCATCCCTCAGTAGTGACCACGTGCAAAACTTTTATTTGGGGATACATTTATAGGTCTCTGGCAAGATTATAACTTGTTTAATGAAGAATTTAGTCCTCAGTGAAAACACAGTCACCGACACTGCTGCGGATACATCTTGCTCATTAGCAACTCCATCCTGACAAGTATTTAGTTTGTTCAACCTAGTTATCCAAAAGTCACTGCTCTTAATGACCCTGAAGGAGCCAAGATACCACAGTCACTTTCAACCATAAATTTTCTTATAATTTGTTGGTTATTAAAATTTCCAGTTTCTATGGGTACTCTATAATCACAATAAATTATGAGGCATTTCTGGCCTCTGTTCTGTTACGAGGAATTCACTCTCACCATCATGATCGGGTACCGACGCAGAGGGAGGTAAGAATGCATAGTGAGGTCTCCCATCATCTGTCCTCTGTTGAGGCCACTTTTTTTCCCCTCTAATGACCTTGCGCTGTCAAGGTCTCCATTTTGCCTTTAGTTTCAGCAGGGGCCTTGCCATCAACTGCTTTGTTGGAATAATCTCGCTCTCCAAAAATAGTGCTTCCAATCCTGACGTTTGTGGATCCAACCTCTATCTACAAAGAGACAGAAAGGAGGAGTTCAGGGCAGGGTTGCCACCCACACCTGCCAACACAGTCCACTCGCCATGTCACAGAAGGATGGTTCCCCACATACTTGCCATCTGCAGCTACAGCTAGGGTCTGTTTTGAACCCCAGAACTCTATCCCAGGTCCAGGAGAGATGTTTTTCATGGAACAGCACCATCAGTACCTCCAGCCAAGGGGAGGCCTAAGAGGCCTGTTTGAATGACACCTGGGCTGGACTTTGGGTTGCCTACTGCTGGTGCTGGTACGTTTGTTTCCTGAGAGAAAGGGTGGCAGAAGGAAACCAGACTTACTGCATGCTGGAAGTCTGTGGACATGCCCATGCTCAGCTCCACCTTCTCAAGGGGGAGATTGAGCTTTTCACACACTTCCTGCCGCAAACACAGCAGCATCTAGAAGGGAGGAGGAAAGAGGAGAGGATCACATACTTGACAGCCATGCCAGCTCTGTTACAGGGTTTCACAGATCACGATTTCTGCCTTTCTTTGAAGTCTCCTTCACACAGAATGTGAAATTCCCACACTTCCCACTGAAGCTTGCTCTGCAGCACCGTAACAGCACCTGGAGATTTCCCATTACAGTCTACGTTACTGACAACACAGGTACTTACAAGTCTACACATCTTCTGAAGATATCCAATTATCACACCAGCATGACAGACAAGGAACGCAGACCCAGTTCCTCTGCCTGATGCAGCCCTGTGCACACAGCGTGTGAAGGAAGGCTGACTGAAACCTCATCTGAAAGCAGGACCAGAGGATCCAGGACAGTAATTGCTGCACAAGGTGCCCCTCCCAATACCCTGGCTACAGCTTCAGAGAACCACATACATATGGGCACCTGACCTCTGCAGAAATGAGCCTCACAGCTGCATTAACACCGATACTTCACAGAGCTCTGAACAAGGGGTTTCTACTGACAATGTACAGTCAGACTTGCCGCTTGACAGCATACTGGTGCGGCTGGGACAGACAGACTGTAACAGGAGGCCAGCCAACAGTTGACATTTTCTTCTAGAAAATCTTACCTGGAAGTCAGGATTTGGGCCCTTACTAAGGTCATGCCCAATGCTGCCGATTGTCATCAGCCCCACAAATTCCAGGCTTGGACACTTGTTGATGACATGCTCCACAGCAGCTGTGGTGTCTCCGGGAGGAAGGCCATGCTTACCTGGCAAAAAGCAGAGAGATTTGTGCCAAGCTCTGCCAGAGACCTCCTCTCCCTGCAGCCAGGCAGAAGCTAACAGAGGAGCAAGTTTCATCCTAGCTTAGATAAACACTTTAGGAGCTCAAACCAACCCATCCCATTCAGGTTGTTTCTGTCAAGTCAGCAGGACAAACCTGCATATCATCAGAAAAAGCCACTTACTGTCTTCTCCACTCGTGTTAACTTGCACCATGACCTTCAGCTTCTGAGACGACCCTTTTTTCTGCCACGAGCTGTTGACTCTGTCTGCCAGTTTCACAGAATCCACTGTTTCCAACATGAACAGGTTAGGGACAGCTGGGGAGGAAACACAAGCTGAAGGCAATTCTGCTGGCACAGAAATTTTTGTACCTACAACTCAGCTCGCTCACAGAGACAGGCACTGGTGAGTTAATGTACATGGAGGTTGTTATTATTTGAACATTGGAAGACTATTGCCCACAGGGCCACTGCACATAAAATTAAATAGAGTTTACCGATCAACTTGTTGACGTTATTTTTCTGCAGATGGCCAATAAAATGCCACTTAATCTCTGGACAAGAGGACAGAATCTAAAAGCAGAGAGGAACAGTTAGGTCTGAAAGACAATTCCCTCGCCCTCACATAGTACTTAAGCCTTAGTTTGCCCACAAACAAAATACCAGGTACCCAATCTTCTTTTGTTTACCCTGAAAGACACAGCTCAAGCAGTGCTTGTGATGTGTAGTGAGATTGCTTCACAGTCTGGAGAGGAACAGGGCTGCGGCTGCAGAACATTACAAGGTGAGCAGGGAAGGCAAAGGTCTTTTGTAACTGAACAGTCATAAAATAATATTTTCCCCAAACTGAGTGTTACCATTTTTTTGAAATTAAGGCTGTGTATCTCCTACAACAGAAAGCACAAAAGGTAAAGCACTGTTCAGACAAGTACTTTACAACTAAGGCGCACGTATTCACAGAACCCTCTGGAGCCAGCAAGGCAAGGAGGGGGAATGGAGCAGAGGCAAAGAGCTAAGAATAACCCCACCATTTATCTGAAAAGACAAGGATCAAACAGCCTCCATTACCAAATCCCTAACAAAAACCAGGACTGCTGCTGAACAGCTCTCAGGACACAGCTATACAGGGAGAAAGAACATATAAGGAACTGTGTACTTACTCTGGAGTCTGATGCCTTTTCTAGCAACTCTTGAACCTAGGAGAATTCAAGACAGTCTCTCGTTAAAACCACACCAGACGTGCCTGCACCATAAGAACGGTCTCTCCGGAATGCATGTTCCTGGGACCACTGTGTGCCTCAAACACAGGGACAGGAGCCTGATGCTATAACCAAGGCTAGCTCCCCACACACGCTGGGCTGGCTGGTGCCTGCCTTTGGCGTGGGGGCCCACTCGCAGACCCGTGGGGCCCAACCAACTCACATAGTTCTCCCCGAAGCTGCGCTGCCCGTGGCTGTAGGCGTCGATCACCATCTCTGCTGGCTTCGTCTTGCTGACAGCCACCAGCCGTGGCTGCACAGCCGGGAGACCCTGC
This sequence comes from Haliaeetus albicilla, assembly GCF_947461875.1. Lineage (NCBI taxonomy): Eukaryota > Metazoa > Chordata > Aves > Accipitriformes > Accipitridae > Haliaeetus > Haliaeetus albicilla. Next base: position 37,889,603 of record NC_091495.1, read on the forward strand.
AGAAGCACCAGAGGGTGAGGGGGACGTCCGGGGGAGGCTCCAACCTGCCCCAAGCTCTCCCCAGTGTCCTGCAGCATCCAGCCAGGCCCCCCAGCCCCAGCTCAGGTCACCCCACAGCCTGAGGCTGCCATGGAGGGGGGGTCAGGGCGGCCTCCGCGGTAATGGGGGGCCGGTCCCTATGTGGGGGGGAGGCCTATCTCCAAGGACGATGATGGAGTCCCATCTCCTTCGCTGGGGGGAACACTTAGCCGCCTCCACGGTGGGCCCGTCTCTGTGGCGATGGGGGGCTGTCTCCATGGTGACGGAGGACCTGCCCTCACGATGCGGGCACCGTCTCTATGGTGACGGAGGACCTGCCGCCATGGCGAACGGGCCTACCCCCGGCGGGGTAAGGGCACCCTCCCGCGACCCCGGCCCTCCTCCGCGCCCCGGCGGGCGGCCCCGCCGCCCCTCACCTGCGGCCTCCGCGCTGCCGCCTGCTGCACCTGCTCGGTGACGGCCCGCAGCGCCGGGCCCAAACCATCCCCGGCGGCCATGCCCGCTCTCCACATCCCCGGTCGGCCCCGCCGCCTTCCGCCACACACACACGCCCGCGCGCCGCTCCTCCCCGCCCCGCGGCCAATAGGATCGCTCCGCCGCGCACCGCCGACCAATGGCAGCGGAGGGGCGGCTCCCGGCCGTGGAGCCGCCATGTTGAGAAGGTCGGCGGGCGCCATGGCGGTCAGCGCGGAGGGCAACGTGAAGGCCCGGCCGCGGGGCTCGGGGCCGGCCGCCAGCCTCCACGGGCTCCTGAGGGGAAAAGCTGGGCCGCAGGGCCTAGCTGGGGCTGCCTGCAGTGCACACACCTCCCTTCCCTCCCTCCCCTAGCGCCTTTGGTGGGTTTTGGCCAAAATCGCCGACAAATCCAGGCACCCACCCACGCCACGGGTAACGGGACTGAGTGGCTGGCCCTGCTGCCACCCGGAGCTGCCCAAACTCACCTACCTGCCCCCGTGCGATGGCTGGGATGGAGGCCCAATGCCGCTCCGAGGGGCGGCGAGGAGAGCTGGGGGTCCCGGCTGCAACGAACAAGAGCAGCATCAGCACAGCGTAACGCTGCCCTGGCACCCCACCGGCACCCCAACGTCCCCTCTGCGGGTGAGCGGGGAAAGGAAGAGGTTTCCACCAGCTGCAGCTTTTGAGAGGTCTGGGCAAGAGCCTTCGCTCAGCTCTGAGGAAGGCAGGCATCCACAGAAACCCTTGGCCCACAGGACTGGAAAGAAAATCTGGCAGCCAGCAGCCTGTTTATTCAGCGGGCAAGTACTACCCATCACGACGATACTCCCGAACTAATTTTGATCCGCATACCTCACATACTCCAAGAAAAAACACCCCCAAAACAAAAAAGCCTGCAACTCACCCCCCCAAAATTGTGTTCTTCCCACCTGCACAAAGAGCAGTCTCCCTAGGGTGCAAATTTCAACTATTTCAGAAAAAAAACTTCATAAAACCAGGGCAGGAGACACCACTTGTTCTGCACGCCCTGTTTGAGCTGCGAAGGCTGGGACGGGTGGTGGGGAACCCTTGGAGCGCAGCCACAAAGCGTCGCAGCCACCCGTGGCAGCCACACAGCCGGAGACACCACAGGGCACGGGAGGCCCCAGCGCCGCGGGGCCACGGACAATGCCAGCCTTTATCGCGGCAAGTCAGATGGAAAGAATGGGAAACTGCCAGCTGGAAGCCATTAACTAAAATATTTGCCTTAATGTGCAGAACTTACACTCCCTGGCCATATTCTGAGCAATGACAGTATTTACACAGCTGTTTAAAAATACCCAGAAGGTTCCTGCCCTTTGTCTGGTAAAACACGACAATGATTTTCTGCAAACTTTACCAAATCCTAGCTATTTGCCACTGAAGTCTTGTTACCGTATTTTTCACCAATCTGGTTAGCAAAGCAGGGCCAAAAGACACTTGCGGCATTCCTCAGCTGGCTGCTGAGCCGACACAGACGCTTCTGCCCCTCTTCTGCTGGAGCTCCACTTTCCTCTCTCCTCCTCACTGGAAATGGAGAACTGGCACCGTGCAGCAGCAGAGGCGTGTCTGCCAGCACAGCACTGATCCGCAGCACCACACAGCTCCACACTCTCCCACCGGACCAGCAGCAGCCTTGATGTCACCCCTGGTAAATCTTCCCCTGCAAATATATCTACACATTATGTTAAAGGTTATCCATAATAAAAAAAAAAAAAAAAGACTGATATTAAAATTGAAGGCCATTTTATTGTCAATAGCAAATACCAAAATAAAAAGGCTTTTAATTCAATACATAAGATGATCAAAGACTGTACTGGTAAAGCATTACCATGCTCCTGCCAGCAATTCTCAGGTATCAGCAGTGCCACAAACTTATATTTTCTTTTGTTATACAGAGCGGTTTGAAAATTCAGATTTTCATTTCAAGATTTCAGATTGTAGAAATAAGACAAAATGTCAGTTAAAGAGATAGATGGAATAAAGATTTACATGTAGCGACAGATCTACTCTGGAAAATTAAGGAAATTATACATATGATGAAGAAACCTGAATGAAAACGCAACAATAGATTTTGGCTTGTGAAGACTAGTATGATTTCAACTTTGTTTTTGCTTTTTTACTCTTATTACAATTTATCTAAATTACAAGAATACTTTAGCAGTAATGTTTTCAATTAAAAACATCATTAAGACCTATTTATTCCAAACTATCATCTTACCATGAAGTCATACAAAAACATAGTTTATAATACCACTTTGGCTTATTTGGGTCTTTTCATTAGTCAAAAATACTTGTGTTAAAAGCAGGGTTTAGTTACTAATGGAAATCTCTAACATGAATGTAGAACAATCCCAAATGAGATCATCCTCAAAGGTTTAGGTACTATTACCTCATTGCTAAATTTCTGCTATTTCCTGTTCATAATCTTCCTGCAGAGACCTATTTATAAAAAGTCAGTAATATTACAGCCTACCTATTGATGCAATTTTTTGACTGCTTGGCTGTCTAATGTAGTACATAGGTCTGGAGAGAGAACTTTCCTTAGCTCGTATTTCCTAATGAATACAAAGAAGACACATAGGAGTTGGGACTCTTCTCCAGCAGAAACTGATGCTTATCTTTTATTTTGCATTTTCAAGTATCAACAGTCACTCTCCTAACAGGGAAAAGAAAACTGAAGTAAAAATACTGGTACCAGCAGCTGAAATTAATCAGATTTCTATCTTAGTGTGATCACCTTATTAAAAAGACTAATGCATATTTAAAACACCGAAAAGTGAAACCAAGTGTAGTAGGTAGCAAGTGTTGGGGCACAAGATTGCAAATGCAATAGGCTGGTCTCTGACAACTAAGTTAGCACTTACACTTGCATCATCTCATATTAGTACGTTGGCCTCAAATTATAACAGCAATTAATAAACAGGCTCTCCTGCCAAGTGGCAGATGGATTAGGGAGAGGAAAAAAAGTGTTCTCTCTAGGCCTGAACTTTTGTCTTTAACACCCCCTCAAGTTTTGCATGGGTGTAAAACAAAACCCTATTACCTCTTTGCATCTGGTACGTGAAGAATTCATCAGTTTTCTGAAGCAAAAGGTATGTTATATAGCATTGTTCTGAGCAAAAAAGGAACATTTATCTTTGGACAGTTCAGAGACAAGAGGTTCTTCTCTTTGCCCTGTGACTTTTCGGTATGACATTCTGTGTCCTTTGCTACTAGTAAATCTTCCTTTCACAAGGTCTATTCAGAAAAAAAACCCCAAACCAACAGTAACTCGGTTCCATTCATTTCAGTTTACCTGAATGTCCTCTTTCTACTAAGACACTGTAAACACTGAAATCCAGTTGGTCTTACAGAGGCAGGTAACGTACTGTAATGACCGTGGGACTAGTCATTCAAGCAGTTACTTACCAGCAAGGCTTTTTGCAAAGTCAGGGTCCCTGAGACAAAAATTCTTTTCTCCCTAGTTTTTCTAACTATGACAGCTGTGACAAGTACCATGCTTGCAGTCTGGTTTCACTGAAAGTCAAGTCCAATTATCCACTGGCATGACACCGCCTTCATCAGCATGCCTACATCCCTCACCTAGCAGCTAAACTGCTGGAAAAAGCCTCAAAATACAGACTTCCATTTGTTCTCCCCAAATATGACAAATGGAAAACAAACCAGTGTTAAGATGCAGAAAATGAACAGTTTGGGCCACTACCTGCGTGACACATGGTCTAAGGCTTAGATCCCCCCATGGTAACCACGTAACCTGCAGGATTTCAGCTGAACTTCTGTAACTCACTGTGCACGTGGTCTCAGCTGCCCTACCAAGGCAAAACACATCAACTCAGACCTCAGTAAAAGGTGGTTTTGTGCATTAGCTACACCCTGCACTCAGGACGGACCTGGAGCATAGACATAGGCTGTTAGATCGCCCCAGCACCCCACAAAATGGGCAGTAACCTGCCACTTGGGACAAGGTCCGGACCTTCAAGCAGACACGCTTAGTGTACAAAAGTCTAGCACCTTTTTTTAAAAGGAGTTTGAAATAAAGTACTTGAAATTTCCAACAAGAAAAAAAAACCAAAACAAGTTGTAGCAGCAACTCCCCTCCCTCCAAAACCTCAACATTTCTTTACTTCCAACTGCTACAAACCACTTCAATCCAAAATTAAGTACCCATCTAAGCTGGCTGCAGAACAGATAGTCTAGCTAGCCTCTCCAAAATAATTTGGTCTATATGTCCAAGGGCAGGGAGAGGTGCATCTAGAGGACATACCTGGAGCTGGCTGCTTAGAAGTTACTAGAAAAAAACACCCCATAAATACCAAAGTCTTTGTGTCTAATTGTCATACAAAAGATTGAAAGGATTAAGTCTGATTCATCTCGTTCAGTACAGGAAAGGGGGAAAACAAAAAGGAACTTCCCAGTTCATGTTTCTTTTGATAGAAAACTAATAGAAATCTTTCTTTTCACTTGACATTATGAAGTAGTTTTGTATCCTCACTGGTTCCTGCTCCATCCTCTTCTTGGATTCCTTCTGCCAGTCCCTCTGCAAATTTGGTCTGGCTTCCCGCATAGTCCATGAACATGTTGGGAATATCTTTGCCAAAATATATCTTGCTGTTTGCTGCGATAGCCTTGTATTTCATCAGCTGCAAGTACTCAGGAGTTAACTTCAGCTGCACAAAAAGAAAACGGATCACCAACAGCTTGGATTCAGTCAAAAGCAAATTTCTGTCACGAGCGTACGAGGCATCTACTTTTCCACAACGCTAGCAGGCATGCTCATCCTCTCTTCAGCTGAAAAGACGGAGCGCCCAAAAGAAGGCTCTCTTTCAGTATGTCTAAGTGAAGCTCTAAATCCCAGTGACTAAATGGCAAAATGAGAAAGTGGCAGAAGCAGCTGGGGAAATGTTCAAGCCAAATGTACCAGAGATGGAGATGCTCGAAAGCACATAACTCACTGAAAGCCCTTGCAATGCAAGCTACTGGAAAGAAAAATACAAGTGGCTTTTTTCCAGAGAGTAGATTGACGAGTCTGTTTCAGAGGGCAGAGCTCATTCGTTCAGGATAATGACATTATAAGAGAGAGGATAGAATAACTGGGACAAAACTTGTGCACAAACATCCCAGACCTCTGTCCATTCTCACTGACCCTTACAAAACAGAAAGTCTTCCTGCTAGGATGTCCTGGGAACTTGCTGTAGGCAGTAACAAGCCTGGCGGTTCTATCCATATAATTTTTCTGTTTCCAGTTCTCTTTTTTTTTTTTTTTTTTTCTTTTTCTTTTGCAGTACCAAGGCTTTGCCAGGCTAGTCAGTTTGGTGTATAAGATCAGCTCCATTTGTTCTTTACCTGAATACTTGTTTACTCTAAGCCTGCCTGTCACTCTAGAGATGTCCCTGCTTTGATTGCTTGCCAGCTTACAGATTGGAATGAATCAATGTTTCTGATTACAACAGTGTAAAAGGGCAACACTGAAACTGATATTCTATCTACAGAGGGAGCCATTAGCATCTAGCAGAGCTGTCTCCAGAGATGACCAGGTATTTCATGTATCCTGACACAAATTCATCTGTCCAGAGAAGAAAATGAATTTGCAAATAAGGATCTAATTGTTTCAGTCTCGATGAAAACTCTTCTGAGAGGAGATGGCTTTGTTTTGCTTTTTGACATAAACAATGAGACACAACAAGCAAACAATAAACACAGACTGCTCTTTGGCTGAGTTATTTCTATACAGCCTAATGTAAGGAGCCCTGCTTCAAGGCATAGTGTAATGAAATAACAATACCTTGTTAGCCTCGGCTACTTTCATAGCAGTGTAGCATTCAGCATCAGCTCTCGCCTTCTCTCTTGCAAGAAATGCAGCATCTGGAAGAAAACATATGCTCTCATATTCAGATTTTTATTTCCAGCCATGTTAGCACCATTTGCAGCTGGAAAATGTTTAAAGTGGCCAGTACCACGTCTAAACTGTACGGGATACAAGGGGAAGAGGGAACAAAATGGGAGACCCAGAAATGGGATCTCAGTTTACATCTAAAATGCTGCAGGATGATAGCATTAAATACATAAATTGCATCTGCAACTGAAGACCTCAAAGCATTTTATAAACATAAGGTTTTTATTACTACCCCTGTCACGCAGGCTGAGAACACTCTTTCTTCTCTAGCCAGCCACTAACTCTCGTGCTGAAAACGCAGCAACTGTTCCACTGCAAAAGTGGTATTTACCCACGACATTTGCACAGGACTCCAAGAACAGCACAGCAGACTGCTCTACAGATGAAGTCTGTGACTGTGAATGCAATTCCCCAGATGGGATTTTGTCTGGGATATTGAGCTTAAGATTCTGGCATGTAGAGGCAGGCGATTTTAACCTTTACAGGCTCTGCCCCTTGGACAGATGTTGGAGAGCTGTCTCTCTGCAGTATCAACAATTGTGTAAAGGGTCTGATCCTGCAGGATACTGAAATTCCCTGACTCCCAGCAGAGACGTTTAAGGAAATTAACACTTCCCCTTTCTGTAGTGCACTCCTTTTTTTCCTTCTGACTTTTTAATCTATCCAATGATAATGATGTGATACCAGGCCACCATGTTAAGGCTAAGACAAGTGTAATCTGGCTGTGATCTCTTGACATTCCTTCTATGACAAAGAGCCACACGATTGTAATACATGCCAGTCTGGATTTGAGAGTTGCACAGCCGGATAAACCATTTGTTTACCTGTACTAGCAGGGAGTCCTGTGAGCTGCTACACTTAAAAATCATGTAAGCAATTGGGTGGTTTGGCCCATGATTTCCTCTCTTTTGGCTAAAAAGAGTGGTCCCAGTCAGAGACACTAGAAAGAATGAGGGAGACAGGAATCCTCTACCAGCACAGAGTTGAACTGAAGGCCTGACATCCGGTGACACACATTTATAAGAAATAAAACCCATTGTATTTCTGTGAAGAACTTCTTAATGAGAAGCTGCTGATCTGTAAAACTCTGAACTGGCTCCTCAGTGGCCTTCTGCAAAGCTTGACAGGGTCTATAATGAATGTAATGGAAAATAAGGCCTTGCCACTCTGAGCTGGAAATGCAGACCCCTTTTCATGTCCTGGAATTTCCTTGACAAAGCATTGTATCAGATGGGTGGAGGGACATCTTAACGGTACAACCTCCTAGAAGGATCACCTTGAGAAAGAGAGTTTCAAGAAGCACAGTCTGCAAAGAAACACTCCTATTCCTGCCTCTGGTCAATCCTAGTTTCTAAAAATAGTTCGCTGCAAAACTAAAGGAGGACAAAAAAGCAAAAATGCAAACTAACCAGAAATATTACAGATTTATTGGTTAAAGCAAAATACTGCATTTTTCAATAGAAGAAGCTTCCCCTCCCCTTCTCTCAACTTTTAGGAGTTGGAAGCTACATAACAGACCCCTGCTGTTGCAGAGTAATAGCCAGACATTGTTTTCTAGATATTTCACACTACACAAAAAAATTAAAGCCAAATTTGTGCACCTCTTCTCCCCTCCAAGAAAGAGACAGGTTCTAGAAGAATCCTAAGCAAGAAAAGGATAGAAAGCTTCTACAATTCTACCCTACTGCAGATAATCAAGAGATGTGGCTGCCCCCACAAGATTGCAGAGTAATATTTTAGGATGCTTCCAGTTCTCTGTGAGAGTCCACAGCCATTATCCAAAACCTGGCACGACTTCCAGGAAGCCACCAGCCTGCCATTCCCTTCCTCTGTACTTGTGACAGCTTTACTTCCTGCACTTAGGTTATATGAAGAATCACCTAAGAAACTGGAATCAAGCTTCACTAACTTTGTCATTGCCCAAGTATCCTGAATGCCTTCTACTATCCTGACTGATCTGCTCCCCTGAAAATCTACTGCAAAACAGGCTGTGAAAATGTTGGGAGAATCTGAGTATTCAGACACATCCATTCAGAACTGCAGTGTATTACATAAGGTACCACATACGTGGGCTAAAATGAAAGACTTCAGACCAGTAACTTCACCCCTGTGAATGTCAGCTTGAATTGAAGAACACAGTGAATACACACACTTCAAGAACTACTTAACTCCATGGTGAACTGCTTCAAGATCTTTAGATAAAATTCACCACAGAACATTTACATATTGGAAAGCTCACCACTCACCTTCAATCTCTGAAATTCGCTTCTCTGTTTCCTTTTCCATCACTTTCTGTCCATAAGTTATTTCAGCAACTTGTGCAATTTTTTCTGCCTCTGAAATGAAAAAGAACACATCCACATTGTCGTCACACAGTCTTCCTAATGCCAGAAGCAGCTTCACCCATGGAAGTCCTCACCACCCCCTTCTGGTGGAAATAAATTCTGGGAAGAATTTTCAGCCCTCAGAAGGCGTCAGTCTACATTTGTGGGCAAAGCTGGAACCCCCTGAAAAACTCTTGAGTTTCTCCGGAAGAGTTTCAGATCAGCAGCAAACAGATGCAGCAGAGAGATCACTCAAGTGAACCAGGTGCACCCCTCCCCACTGTCCGAGTTCTTTTTGCTGCCTACCCCACACACCCCTACACTTACTGCCTTCAAGCAAAGATATACAGACCAATGAGGGCTTTCTTCCTTTCTGTCTCCGCTTCCTTCTCCACCACCTTCTGCTTCTGTGCTGCAATCAGCAGCTTTGTCTTCTCACTCTCCCTAATGAGCCAGAAGAAGCCAGTTACAAAACGTGAGCTTACTGAAGTGGCGTGGCCTGCCACATCTCCAGGATGAGCTGTTAGCTCAGTCCACCTTCAAGCACGTGTTTAAGGCAGGCAGCAATCAGGAAAGTGAGTGCATGTACCTGCACACACAGAGGGTTTTTTTGTCTAAACCAAAGTGTCTTTTCCTCCCCTCCACAGCAGGAAGACTTTTCAGTCAAGTCAATGTGAAACTCTCCCTGCTACTCTCCACAGGCTACCATAATACCTTCTACAAGAGACAGGTCACAGACTGTACACATCTGTAAGTTTTTTGGGCTACCGTTAATGAGGAAATTATTTAAACAAAGTAAGAAATGAAAATCCTGTAAAAGCCTTGCCCTCGCAGATGGCTATTCTTCATTTGGAAGTATACAGCTTTGAAATCACCCTTCATCCAATCACATGGCATTTTACATGCTAAAGCCTTTTCTATCTTACTGTTTTGTACATAAGTTAAGAAGTTTTAAAAGTGTGTATATAAAATACTCTGCCTCTGCTCCCAGTCAGGGAAGAGAGATTGGAGTCAAGAACAAGACTCTCTCAACACATATCCTCCCGTATTTATGGCAACAGATAACAGGCTGATTTAGGATTCTGCCTATCATGACTGTACTACCCATGACTTACCATGATACCAAAAAGTCATATGAAATGCTAGGGAAGCAAAATGGATGAGAGGGATCTTATTCTGGCCTACACATGCTCTGTTGGCAGAGGGTTGAGAGAATATAAGCATTTCTGAATGATCAAGTGCAAGAGAAGGCAGCTGGCTCAGAGCACTGAAAAGGGATCAGTATGTCAAGTGCTATTAAAGAAAGTTATTTCAAAGCTTTGCAAGTCTTCAGCCTGTTGAATCAACAGTTTCTCCATCCTAGTCAAACAACAGGATTAGTGGTGGAATCTATCCACCTGCCACTCACTCACACGCTTTGGGAGGCCTCTTTAAAATAGGGCCAGTGTCAAGAGAAAGGAGCCCCCGGGCAAATAATTTCTGTGTTCAAAATGGAGAAACACCTTCTAACTCAGCAGTGACCTGCCAGCCACTTACAGCGACAGACACGTGCTCATCTGGTGCAGCCTCACCAGACCCTTTCTGAATGGCAGCACGAGGCTGAGAGCAGGCCTGGCAGTGGGCACTCCGATCACTGCATGGTGTGAAAACACATTAATCTGGATGACCGATTCTTTTTGGTAACACAAAGGTGCAAGTCTCAGGCACTTACATGAGCTCATAATTCCTCCGGATTGTTTCAGGGATGTTTGGCTTTGTAACTCGAACTGCCTGGAAAGAGAGACCGAAGAAAACATAGGCAAGCAGCCAACAATCAAAAGCCAAATGGTGCCCGAGGCTGCAGAGGGAGGGGGAACTAACACTTAGGGCATGCTCTGCCACACAAAGCTTTCACATGCTGCAGGAATTGCGACCAGGTCCAAACTCCACAGAGCAAACGTAGGACTGAATGATGTCCAGACATGACAGGCGATTATAACCTGGGTAAACTAATACTCAGAATAACACCAAAAGAAACCCAAAACATCAAAGCTAAGAGGGGATGGAAAGGATACTGTTCTCATTCCTCAAGTTAAGCAAAGTCTGTACTATAAAGCAATTTTCTAAAAAAGTTTCACAGCTTCCTATTTCCTTTTAGCCCTTACCGCTCCCTATGGTCTGTGCCTCAGACAACAAAAAGTGGAAGCCTGATTACCTGTATAATTAATCCAGGGGCCATCGTCGTTAGGTCTTGCTGCAAGGCCAGTTTAAGGTTTTCATCAATCTGATCTGATTGGGGGGAAAAAAAAAAAAAGTAACTAAAAACTCCACAAGGCAGCTTGCTGTCAACACATACAGAATTAGATGGAATGGCTCAGATTTCTTATTCCTGGAAAGTAAGTACAAATGTAAGTTTGATGTAGAAGTGCTAGGCTGAGAAAAACCATCCCTGACCCCAAGGCACACTGCCATCTCTCTCAGCACATCAAGCAGGACTGACCAGCACCAAACACTTGGGACAGGCTACAGGAACGTGGCAGGCATGAAATGAAACTCTTTCTGATTTCCCATAACCTGCAGTTTGGAATCTTTCTGAGCCAGAAGTAACATCTTTATGATAAAGAATCTGTGCTCTAACCCATTTCCCCATTGATATCTTCCCAACTAGGTCCTGAAGTAACATGGTCCAGCTAAATCATGGCCGATTAGGAACTGCATCTGTGCCAGCAGGAGACAAAGAAAATGGAAAGGCAGACATGTATAATGGCTGCATTAGTTATTTTAATAGGCTGCAAAAAAATCATCGTTAACGTCTGTTTGGCTCAATGGATAACAGTTAACTCAGCATAGCTAAGAAATTTCAAAAGGAAATACAAACCAAAACCCTGCTTCAATGAAAAGCTCTAAGGAGATCAATGTTTCCAGTTGGGGCCTGCTGAGAAGTGCAAAGGGAAAATAAAAATGTAATGGCCTTGAAAGTGATCACATCGCACTCCTTGATTATTTGCTTTGGTCTCAGTTTAGCTATCTGGAACTCACACTCATAATGAAGTTCAGCCAGGAGTTTAGGAAACAGCTGTTATCAGTTTCCTGCACCTGCTTGCAGATGTGGGGGCAGAGAATGACATAAGTCTGCTTGAAATGGGCTGTGCCCCATTTCAGAACTCCTGAGCCAGAAAACATTCAGTTCAAACAAAGAGTTACATGGGAGTTTATACAAGTTCCTTCTGTGCAAATCAGTGGCTTTGAGTCCATTTCAAGCAGTTGTCGTCAGCAGCTGCCGACATCTGGAGACTCCATCAGCAAAGAACCTGTATAGCCGCCAGCAGTCCCATAAAGGAACTGGAGGGGAACCGAGCCCCAGTTCTGCATCTTCTACAGAGGCATGTCAGAAGGTGGAAAGCCAGGCTTCTTGGAAACTCCAGTTTGAACAGAGAACAGGAGTTTGCAAACACCCCGTGTTTTCAGGGAGAGATTCTGCCCATTTGGGGTCCAAAACCATTCACAACAACACTTTGCCTGCAGTCAGCACTGTAGTACTGCCCAAACGCTGGAAGGGATTTCTCGTCACTCCAAAGCCATAAATAAAACACTCAGCACTGGCAGCAGTTGGTCTATTTCTACCAAGAAACCACCACTTTTCTTCAGACTCTTTTGCAATGTGTTCTCCCAGCGTCTATGCTGCCCGATTTTCAAGTGGCCTGAAGCAAGGGAGGGAAGGTCAGCAGGCCCTTGCCAAGCAGTCCTGTTTTCCAGCGCTCACACGCAGTGCCCGGGCACTGCAGCAATGTGCATGACACAAAGCTAATCAAACTCACAGGCCAAGGAGTGCTTGCTCATACTTTTTGTAACAGCAAAGAGCAGAAGACTGGCTTTTCCATCTGGACTAGCAAATGCTGTGACCGATTCAACAAGTCACATTTGCTAAACACACATATAACACTGCAGAATTACTGCTCCCTTCCCTAAAGCCCTCTGCTACTACTGGCAGGTTTGGATTTTTTTTTTTTTTTTGTTACAACATACTGAAGCACTCAGCACCAAAAGATTACGAGGAGTAAATGATGGTAGGTGGTTAACAATCCTGATTCCAAACAGAGCAGACACTGGATTAATACGTAAAAAGCCCATCAGTTGGAGGAAGTGACTTCCGCACCAACAGACCATGCAAATATCCATCAGAAACATCACTCAAGGAGCCATCAATCCGACAGCAAAAGGTCAGAGGAGCAGCTCACCAAACAGCTCAATGTAGACCTCCTGCAGTGTGTGGACACTGCAGAACTGGTTCAGCTCATGGTGAATCTTGTTGAATATGAGAGCTTTGTCATAGTCAGCAGTGTAGTTCTTCACTATGTCATACACTACAAAAGAAGAAACCAGTGTTAACAACTGCAATGGAGGATTGGGAGGTTGGGCTGAGCACTTGCAGTGAAAACCTTATGGCTCAGTCACAGCAGCAAGAGTCACAGTGCCAAACTGAAATGACGAATCCACCCACAAGGGAAGCCTGCACCACAAACAAATGCTTTGTTCAGGGGGGGTTTATTTATTGCTAATATTTCATAATACCTTAACCAATATTCTGCTTTGTAAATAGAAGGACATCTAACTAACAACAGCCCTTTATTTGTAAATACGCACGGGTTGCGTCTGAGCTGCAGAATACAGAGACTGTGTGGTCTATGCACAACAAGGGAAGGGCATCCTGCAGCTGGCATAAAACAGAGGTCTTCAAGCAGGCCACTAATGAGCCAGGCAGCTATACCACACTTGCAACCAACAGGACATTAAAAAACAAAGAATTTGGAAAAAAGGCTGCACAGGTCATTCTCCTTGGACTACAGAAGCAGCCTTCTGCTCAGATACCCTGTCTCCCCTACCTCTTGCACACCTCATTATTCAAATCAGTTCTTCACTGAAGCATAAAGCCCAGTGGGGCTGTAATAATACAAATAACAAATGCAATGGATGGTATTCAGGTATTAGTGAAGCAACTAGCAGCATAGAACAAGTATGTGCAAGAAATAATTGACACACAAAATATCTGGGAGGGCTGCTTTAAAGTTTACACCCAGGAAGTACAGGACTTTAGAAGGCACACAGGGGAATACCCGTGGTATGCCCCAGCTCCAAATCAAAGCACAACCACGCATAACCTCTTCACCTCATCTCACACTAGCAGGAGTACAAACAGCTCTGGATGGCAGGATTTGCAAGGTCACAGGGGAAGAACTCACCTGCACTCTGGATGAGGAAATTCACCACCTCAATTCTGTCAAAATAAATCATCACTCCTCCACTGCAAAAGGAAGAAAAAAAAAAATGAAGTCTGCTGGAGGCCAAGTGCTCTGCCTGTGCAGCTGGACACCTCTGAGCGGAGGACACTCCCCTCTAGTGGGCTGAGCACGGCAACCAAACCCGGCCATGCACCACCGCAACCAAACCCAAGCCGTGCAGCACCACTGCGGTACTCTGGCAACCCCCCCAATGCCCCGCTCCTTGCGCCAGGTTCCTGATTTCAATTACACGTGTCTCCAGAAGTTGGATCATGAAACGTGAGCCCAGACTTGGAAAACTCAGTGCAGACCCTGAGGATGGTTGCACATAAACCATCCCAGCAGGGCTCATCAGCCTGGGCGATGCATTACAGAGCCTTTCACCGATTTCACTTGGGACAGCAATGGGAAATCCAGACCGTGAAGGCAAATCTACATGTTTTAAAGCACGGTGGAGCAAGTGGTGGGGAAAAAAAGGGAAAGGATCCAAAGGTTTCTAGCAAAAATGAAAGACTGTGGGCAGTAACAGCTGAACATCTCACCTGGTACCACAAGGAACATTTTTCACCTCATCTGTCTGCAGCGTGGTCTGAAGAGAGATTTAAGAAAAGAGGCTTAAGAGACAGGATCTTCCCTGCACAAATCCCACTTGCTTATAAGCATATGAAATAGCCGCAGGTTTTTTCCGCACATGTCTCCCTTACCCCCCCACGGGGAAACCACCGAAAGCAAGAGCTGAACCTGCCTCACTGGTCCCTCGGGCGAAGCTCAGCGGGACAGTCCCGTGAGCCGCTTCTTCCCCGGTACCGGGCACAAGCACACACCACCACGACCCAGCCCCGGCGTTTACCACAACGGCTCTCAACCCGCCACCCCGCGTCTCCGCCGAGCCCGGGGCGGCGGGAGACCCCCGGAGCCCGAGCCAACCCGGCGGCAGGGCCCCGTTCCCGGCGGGCGGGCAGGCGGGCAGCGGCCCAGCAGCACCTGCACTGACTTGTAGGACGTGATGAAGGGCAGCATGAGGTGGAAGCCAGGCCCGCTGGTGGAGGTCAGCAACGCCCCGCCGCTGCGGAAGGAAGGAAGGAAGGAAACAGAGGGCCGTGAGAGGCGGCCCGCTCCGGGCCCGGCCGGGCGGGGAGTGGGAGGCCATGGGGCCCGCCTCACCGGTAGTAGACGCCGATGTGGCCCTCCTCGATCTTGTGGATGGCCGAGAGGAAGGCGGCGGCGAGGAAGCTGAGGGAAAGCGCCGCGATGGCGCCCAGCTGGGCCATGCCCGGCGCTCGGTAGCGGCGGCGGCGGCTCTCCCGGGCGGCGCGGCCCGCTCAGCCGCCCCGGCCCGGCGCCGTCCTGACGTCATCACAGCGCGACCGCCCCTTCCGCCTCGGCGGCGCCCCGCCAGGGGGCGGTGGAGGAGCGGGAGCCGCGGGTCCGCGGGTTCGAGACCCGCTCTCGCCTGCCAGGGCCGGGGAAGGCGGGTGGGCTGCGCACCCCCGCGCGCCCGTGTCCCCTCAGAACGGGAGGGCGGCGTGGCGGGGCGTTCCGCCCGGCCCCGCGGGGTCCTGGCACCCGGGGAGGCACCCACGGAAGGTTCTCCCCTGCGCTGACCTCTGGCTCGCGCGTGGGAGCCATCCCAGGCCGCCCGTGGGCCCGGGCACGGCCCCGCTCCCCCGGATCCCGCTCCCCGCCAAGATGGAGCCTCCCTCCCGCTCCCCCCTTTGGACCTTGTTTGGGGAGACGGAGGGGCAATAAAGGGAAAAGTGACAGGCCAGGCGAAAACATATTAAATCTTCCACCTCTATAATTGTTGAAGGGGACTTAAAAAACATGGGAGAGACGTATAAAATGTCAATAAAGGAGAATAATTTGATCTTTACACTTGATAGATCTCCGAGGGTTATATATAACAAACCTGTCAGGAGGATTCAGCGCCGTTTAGAAATAAGGAATGAAATATCTGCGATATTTGTCAATCCAAATTTTACAGCTCTTAAATAAGCGCAAAAGGGCGCCAGAGATGAAATACACTCTGTATTAGGTTTTTTTTAAAACGCTTGCCCAGATTTAAGGCCTTGATAAAATGTATTAAATCTTTAAAGGTTTTAATGAATCTAGTATGTGTTTCATAAATCAAGAACCTCTGCTCAGCCCCCTCTCAGTTTAATAAGGGTAAACTAGGAAATTGCTCTGAGCTGAAGCAAAATACATTCATATAATATTGAAAAGTAATAGATTTTTAAATGTGGGGTGTTCTGGCTTGCAGGCGAGGTTTTGCTTCATAACATCGGCGCTATATCATTACCCTGAATGGGAAACCAGCTGCGGCCACGTGTTTAACAGCATCAAGATGTGAACTAGCACAAAGGTAAATATTATTTGTAATAATCCTGAAAAAAAAAAAAAAAAAAAAAGCCAAGAAAATCATTACTTCTGGACCCGGGGCCAGGAATATTCGGTGGTGTCTGTGCCGCAGCTCTCTGGTTTTTAACAGCACGGGCTTTTTTATATGAACAAATGGTTTATTACACCCACTTCTCTCCGGCACTTGAAAACTTTTTCATCCCTGCCCCGTTCCTCCCTGCCCCACTGCAGTGGAACCCATATAAAAATATCTCGCAGGTTTTACTGCAAAGTTAATTGAGACAAGTTGGAAGGTCTCTGAGCGCTCTCGTTAGCACCACAGTCCCAGCCTGCCTGCTGCCTCTCCCCAGCCCCGTGGGGGACTGACCCAGGGCTGGCAGGCGGGCAGCCCCCCCGGGACGTGCCCAGGCTTGGTCACTGCTGGGGAGCGGGGAGGGTCCCCCCACCCGGGGCACCGACCCCCCCGGGGCTGCTCTGCCGGGACCGGCGTAAAGCGCTGTGTAAAAGTCTGTCTAACCTCATTAGCTGTCACAAGTAACAATGCCGGGCTGGCAATAAAGGCAATTTCGAGCCTGTTGGCCATTAATCACCGCCTGACAGTTGTGAATAGGGGTGGAAAAACTCTGTCCCCACGGTTCCCGCTTCGGCGTTTAAGGTTACCTCCGTGCGCAACTGGAGCGGTGGGGTGGAAAGCTCTTGCTCACCAGTCCCGCCCCATCCCCATTCCCATCTCCATCCCCATTTCCATCCCATCCCCATCCCCGTCCCTGTCCCCAACCCCATCCAACAGTGCTCCCAGCACCCTCCAGCATGGCCCGGCTCTCCTCCCCAGGCTTGGCCGCTCTGGCGCTCCTGGGGGAAGCTGCTCTAAAAGGCAAACCCAGCACTTCGCTAACCGTGATGCCTAATAACTATTTAATACGATGTTTGTAAAGTGCCTCGAGGATGAATCGTGCTCCATGAGGGCTTGGTGCTGCTGTAACTCACTGTGGCTGTGCTGGGGCTTTTACCTGGAAGGTGGGAGCTGCTCTGGGTGCAAGGGGACCCTCACCCAGGTGCCAGCTGGGGTGGTAACCTGTTTCTTGGCATGGGGAGCCCCAAAGTCATCTGGTGGAACCCCAAAATTGCCAGCAACTATTGCAGCTCCCACTGGAGCACAGCGGCAGCAGGGGACTGAGTTTGCGCAGGGTTGGATGTGCATAAAAAGTCGATTTTTTTGTTTGACTGGGGAGAAGAGAGAAAGCTGCTCCCTAGCTGAAACCTAAAGGAGCAGTCGACCCAGTGAGGGAAAACTCTGGCAAGAGCCAGGGCTGCCAGTGCTGCAGTGGGGCTGGGGGGCTGCAGGGCACTTGGCCAGGCCCCCGGCCACTCTGACATGGCTTTGAAAGGGAAAGGAGGTGGGGAGAGGGACTGTGTGGGGGGAAATACTTAACAAATTAAGTCTATCGAACGTTATTTGCAGATTACGGTGCAGAATTGTGTTAAAGTATGTCCGGGCTCGTTACATGTCAGTGCTAACAATACAGCACTTGGCAATCAAGGCAGTTCCGCGGCGTTGGCCATTAATCATCCTCTGACAGTCCTGAGCTGGAAAGGAGGAAACCGTTCACATGTGCTCACTGTACCTCTTTACCCTGGCTGCAATTGGGGCAGGAGAAGTTTCCTTTGACTCCCTGCCCACCCGTGTCTCGCTGACGGGCGATAAGCAGAGGGTCCTGATTTCATGTCCCAGGCATTTCGAGGAGCACTTGGGGCAGGCAGAGAACAGGGTTGGCATTTCTGCCGTCGCCACGACACATCTCATGGTGCTAACAATCTCCCAGAGGAACAATGCCTCTGGGAAGAGGCTCTTGGGAAAGGGTTAAAACACGTAGCATTTTGGCAGAATTTTCCTCTCCATCCTCCATCCTCTTGCTCCACAGGCTCTTGCTCACCCCTAACCTTGGGGCTGGGCATTCGTCCTTGGAGAGGACGATCCCGGTGGAAGCCAATGCCACTGTCCCAGCACAGCAGAGGGGAGCTCACCCCAAGGCTTTGCTCCATGCTCCACATCGTCCCACAGACGCCAGCCCCATGGCCGGGCGCCAGCGTGCCAGGTCATCCTCCCAGTAAATAAAGGAGCAATGTTTCCAGCCCCCCGATGCTGTTTTCTAAAGGGAAATGATTAATGGCACTTGGAAACCACAATTCATCCCGGGAAAGAAAGTAGATTTACTCAAAACATGCGTGAGAATTAGCACTCGGATCAGCTCCTAGGGCAGAGGAGGGGAAGCTAATGGCAAACAGAGCCCGTCTGTGCACGGGGAGAAAATACCCTGCAAAAAAACACAGGCTGGAGAAGCTGAGATGGAGCTGGGGGTGGGAGGAGGAGAGTGGCCGCCAGAGCTGGGACCCCCTGGGCTGGAAACCTCAGTCGCTCCTTCCCTTTCTTCGTCTGCCCTGCAGCTGAGATGATCACGGCGGAGAAGAAGGGAAATCTCCTCCCGTGGGCCTCCCAACGCAGCATGGGGAAGGATGAATGTTGCTGGCGGAACCCAAACCGGTCATTCCCAAATGTCCCAGAGGTACCCGGGACCAGG
This sequence comes from Haliaeetus albicilla, assembly GCF_947461875.1. Classification (NCBI taxonomy): domain Eukaryota; kingdom Metazoa; phylum Chordata; class Aves; order Accipitriformes; family Accipitridae; genus Haliaeetus; species Haliaeetus albicilla. The sequence goes on from NC_091495.1 coordinate 37,908,531, forward strand.
GAGAAGCAGGAGGGGTTTTGCACCAAAACCAGAGAGTTCCTGCCTGCAAATTCCAAATGCTTTAGAAAAAGCCCATTTTCAGGCTGGGTGGAACAGTCTCACCCTGTTCTTGCCGATAGGAACCACTGGGATGACTGGGATGGTGCTGGGGTGCACCGCAGCAGCACTGAGTGTCAAGCCATCATGCTGATACTCCAGTTGTCCCCACAACAGCCATCGAGGTGCTTCATCCCTGGGGTGCAGGAAACCTCAGAGATGGGCAAAAGACAGTTTTCCTCCATGAGGGTGGGAGGGAAGCGGCCACGGCAGCCCCGGACCAGAGCATGGTTCCCCTCGGATGCAGGAGCAGCAGCAGCATCCCCCCATCAGCGGGTCCAGCTGAGCTGCAGGAACAAGGCAGGGGCTGGCGGGTTAAGAAATGCATGAAGGCGGCTTTCAGGCACGAATCCTGACCTGGATCCAAGCCACTGTGCTCTCCTCTGCCCCAGGGTCCGTGCAAACGCTGGGAGAACAGTGAGGGAGGGGAAAGGGCTCCCTTGAAAGGAAGCAGGGACCGGTGGCACGGATTTACCACCCGATTCTGGAGATAAAAACAAGATCTCTGCCTTGATCTCTGCTCTGGATCAAGGCAGCAGCCGGCCCCATGCAGGTCCCCTCCCGTGAACGGCGTGAAGGAGCTTGGAAAGGGCTCCAGGAGGGTGATTTATTTGTGGGATTCCGGGAAGGGCTGGGGAAGCCTCGGCGAGGTGCTGAAGCCCAGGTCAGGAGTCAGCCCTGTCTCGGTGATATATTTAGAGCGGAATAATGTAAGCGACAGGAGGAGAAAAAAAAAGTCTGTGGAGGAGGTGCAGATCCATCCCCTTGGCCAGGGAGTTACTGGATGATCTGAGCCAGGGAACAGATAGTTGGATTTCCCTAGTTTCTCCCTTCAAATAAATCACAACTCCAGAGCCCTTTAAACTCTGCAATATGATCTGTTCCAATAAGGAAGGGAATGAAAGGCTGTGTCTCTCTGGAAGCCTCCAGAGCCATAAATCTACTATGTACAAACACATACCAGATTTCCAAGTGCATTTATTTTATTGTATTGTTTTAACAGAAAAATCAAACTGCAATAAACTCAGTCCCTCATTAGCTGTCTCTGTGTCCAGGCCAAACGCTGCTAACGAATAAAATCAGGACAAAGGAATGTGGCTGTCGGTCAAAAGCCCGACCGGGCGCTGACCCCCCAAAAGGCGCTTCCCCATGAGCCCCACGGAGGCAGCAGGATGGGGGGAGCCGAGGAGCCAGCTCCTGCGCTGCCCATCGCTGCAGGTTCACTGGGGTTTGTCACCCCAAATCCTGCATCCCTCTCTGGGACCCAGCACCCCTCCTATGGACCCGGTATCTCTCCCATGGACCTGGCATCGCTGCCATGGATCCAGCATCCCTGCCTGGTCCACGCCGCAGCAGCTGGAGTTTGGTTTAGGGGTTTCTCGCATTAGTTTGTTGTGGTCCCTGACGTTGTGTGTCCCAAGCGAGATGCTCAAGAGCAGCGTGGAGCACAGGGCAGTTTGGGTGGGGGACACGTGTGTGCTCCCACCCCACCGGGCTCCATGAGACTGCCCAGCTGCCCACGTGAAGTGGCTTGCAGAAGTACGTCTGAACTCATTAAGCACCGGGTCAAACTACACCCAAACTGGCAATCGGGGCAGTTTCGGAGTTGTTGGTCATTAATCATCCGCTGACAGTCCTGAAGGGTCCGGCTGCTCGGCCGAGTGTGCCTCTCTGGGGGGACGGGAGAGCCTGGGGACAGGGACGTGCCTGGCACCGGTGATGGTGTGGACAGCACAGTCCCCGCTGAAGCCGCCCCGAGGGACGCAGGCAGAGGGTCCAGGCACGGAGCAGAGCTGTCACGTCCAAAGTGCAGGAGATGCAATGACTTGGTCCGATCCGGGAAAAAAACGAAAATAAACCCTGAGCTGCCCGGGAAGGAAAAAGAAGCCTGTCTGTAGGATTTATGGTGCTGGCGCGGCCAAGCCAGAGAGCCCAGAGCAGCACCCGCGCCGCGCGGGTCCCGCCTCAGCCCACGGAGAAATTCCTTACTTATTGAATCACATTTGTCATCCCTAAATACATATGCAGGCCCGTGTTTCTGAATCCATAAACATCTTTAACTAACTCCGCTCGGCGAGGCCTCTTTCAGCAGTAATTTATATTTAACTTTTTCCATATGCGGGGCCTGTCGCGTTGGTGTCATTTCCGGGAAAACCAGGGGGGCTCGGGGGGAGCCGGGGGGCGCGGGGGGAGCCGGGGGGAGTGCAGCGTGTCTTGGCCCGCTGGAGCAGCCCGGCTGCTGGCACGGTGCGAGAAATCCACCCGGCAGAGCCAGTGCTCATTAATCATTTGAACTACTAAACTGCCAGCTCCTTTCAAGATCTTTCAAGAAGTGTTTTCACCCAAAATAGAGTTGAAAACGCGCCGGGCCCTACTTTCAGAGTCTCATCCATCTGGCCATTATGGGGAGTGTCAGGCAGCTCTGACAGACAAGGCTGCTCTGTTCGAGGGGCCCCGGCTCCCGCAACCTGTCATATCGCAGGGCTGATTGCATCTGACAGCTCCATTTGTACCTACCCAAGAGATAAAAGGGCTGTTCAAGGCGGTGGAGAGAAGGGCACGGGGGAGAGGGATGAGCAGGAGCACCCCGGGGTGGTGGTGGGATGCGGGATGCTGGCAGCATCCCTGGTACCCCGCTCCACCCCACGCTCACACCGTGGAGAAAATTGGCCCCTCTCCCCAAAAGCCCATTGCTGCACCACGCTGGGGTGCAAGCGGAGGGGTGTCAGCATGCAACATGGGGTGCAACCTGAAGCAACGAAAGGCCGGGAGCCAAAGGGGCTCCTGTGCCCATTGCCCACCCTCAAGCTGTGCTGTGGCTCGGTGCCGAGCTCTCCCCGTGCCCTGGCCCACACGGAGCATCCTCTGCCAAGCCCCTGGAGCCACCGGCCCTGTGCTGGCTCTGCCCTGGCCTCCATCTCCCCCCAAACTCATCTGCAAGCATGCCGGGTGCTGTATGCAAACCCCCAGTGCTCAAGCAGCGTGAGCCAGACCCCAAAAAAGACAGGATAGACCCCAACGCTGCAAGAGCTTCCTCCGTGGCTGCGAGGACTGCGGACTCTGCCTCGCACTAGGATGCACCAGCAAGTGACCCAACTGCTGGGGCTGGGACTCCTGGAAACCGTCTTCGACAGTCTGGTGCTCCCCTTACGCTGCTCCCTGGGGAGAAACCCGGCCGAGCCCTGCCCCAGGCCTTCTCCTGGCTTTTTGTGCCCGGAGAAGCCGGGCAGGTTCATCTGCCAGCAGTGGATGGGAGCTGCCGTAGGAGCTGTGGGTGCGGGGGGCTGGGTGCGGGGGGCTGACGGTGCATGCCGCAGGATTCCCCGGTTGGTGCCATGCCGGTGCACGCAAGTCATGAAAGTTTGGGAATTACCAAACTGGCAATCGGGGCAGAGCACTTCTCTGCAGCTGGAGGAGCAGGCGAGGCGTGCACCCAGCGAGCCCTTTCTGAGCAGTTGTTCCTAATACAAAATTCAACCAGAGCCTAAGAGACGTGCAGAAACCCCAGAAGGAACAAAGGGCTTTTCGGCTCCATTTCCCAGCAGCCAGGGCGGCAAATTCCCCTTCCCAGCCCTGCCACGCAAGGGGTTGTTATCTGGGGCAGGTTAAGCAATAATTTTCTTGCAAACCTCGGGTTGCTCCATGCCTGTGACAAATCAGCAGCTCCCTGTGAGCCTGGCTCACGCTTTGCTTCATGTCAGAGACATTTTCCACAGAACATGGCTCTTCCCACCTCGGAGGGAGGACCTGGCCACCGTCCCGCTCCAGCCCCGCGGACGTCACTGAGCCTGTGCAGGGATGTGGAACGAAACCCCACAAAGGTAACCATTGCTCCAGCAGAAACAATTAGTCACTTCTACAGGAGCTCTGCCCAGCGGAGCAGGGCTCCCGGTCTCGCCACTGGCTTTGCCACTGAGGAGGTAATGAGCAGCCCCATCCTTACGTGGGCACTGGCCCTGAGCTGGGATGGTGAAAGGGCTGATTTCTCCCCAAATGCTGCTGGTGGAAAAGGGCTCCTGGCACCGTGTGGACCTCGGGGGCTGCAGGACCCAGCTTGGCTAGGGGGGAAAGTGGGAGAGGAGCATGGCATCGGCCGGGTCTGGGTGGTAGCGAGAAAATGAGCCAGGAGAGAAAAATGCAGCAAATCTTCTGGGTGCTTCAGTCTCCCCTCTCCTCTCTCCCCAGCAGGAGAGGAGCGCAGAGATGGCAGTGAGGGCTCAGCAAGGAAGATCCAGCACATCTTCAAATGCTTCAGTCCCCCTCTCTCAGAGCATCTCCAACCACCCCTCCTGCAGGAGCTGCTCATGGAGAGGCGGCACCGGTACCCCCAGGCTCCCACCGGTCCCTTTTTCTTCGGAGCAGCAGCATCTCCCTCTCCCTTTGAGGCACTGGTGGCTGGTGGAGATGCATGAGCTGCCGCAGTGGGCACCGGCACCGGTGTGGCCCCGCGTGCTGCTGGGGAGCTGCCCTCTTGCAGATAGGAGGGGCAAAAAAAAAGGCCATTTCAGTTCTCTGCTCCAGTGGGGTGTCTGCAGGCTGGGTTTACAGGCAGTTACAAAGCCCCCCTAAAGCCACCAGATGCCCGGGATGCTGCACGTCCTTCACCTGCCTCTGGGTTTTGCCAGGCTGGGAGGGCTCTGACTCTCGGTGCCAGGAGGGATTGGGACCACAGGGTATTGGCGGAGGTCACGTTGCATCCTGCACAGCACTACGGGTGCCACCCAGCTCTGCTCAACCCGTCGAGGTCAGCTCTGCTGGCGTGGCAGCGGCATCTCACTGTCTCTTCTTGCAAAGGTGCCTCCTGCGTGGGTCCGTCCTTGCAGAGGTCACATTCCTCCCGTCCCACCTCGTGCACCATGCTGGAAGGTAGGATGAAGTCACGGTAAAGCTGCTCCGGGACGTTTCCCTAAACGCCATGTTAGAAAACATTACGGTCGGTGGAAATCTGTTTGTTATTGTGAATTGAGCTAAAGGAATATATTCTGTAAACTGAGCTGTCAGCCGAGCGTCTCCCCCAGCGTTCTCCAGCGAGCATTTAGCTGAAACATTTGTGTATACAGAATTACGACTCTTCAGTTATTCATCATGATAATAAACAGAGAGATAACTATTAACCATGCATCACAGTAATGAACAGTATCACTTACATGAGTGCCAGTGTAAATCTGCGCGAGCAGGGCTGCGCTCTGCAGGGAGCGGCTGCAGCCCAGCGCTGGTTTGGGCTCAGCCCGAGGACCGGGGTGTTTTGCAGCCGGCCAGTGGCCCCGCACCTGTGCCGGATTGCCACGCTGAGCCAGTGTGGGTCGGCCGGCTCCGGCACCCGGGATCAGACATTGCAGAAGAAGAGGGGAGCCACGGCCATGGGTCACACTGGGCACTTCCCATGGGGTAACTGGTGACCAGCCAAAACCGGGTGTCCTGGCACGGTGGGGAAGATGTCGGTGCATCGCTGTTGCAAACTGATGTCGGTGCCGCTGGGAGGATTCGCACCGCACACCGATTTATGGCCAAGGAAGCGACAGCAGCGGCTCTTCAGCTGTCATTCAAAGCCACATGAAAGCCTTCTCCCACTCGCAGCGTTCCTGGTCACCGCTGCGCCCAGGGTGCTTGCCCACGCTTTTCTGGCCTGGGGGGCTCCCTGAGCACCTCGAGGTCTTTGTTCTTCTCCACTCGCCTCCTCCAAGGCCTCTCGTCATTTGTGCTGTCCCGCTGCTCAAACTGGCTGGAGGCAAACCACAGGCCAGGGCAGCGCCGGGCTCCGGCACGGGGCCACGCTCACGGCTGCAAACCAGGAGTGCAGCTTGGCACCCCGGTGCCCCCAGGCTGCCCCATCCACTCCACGACACCGCCGCCGGCTGCTCCCTTCCCGGCACTGGCACGTAGCCCCGGGCAGCAGGAGCTCTGCCGGCGGCGGTGGTGTTGGCTGCCGGGGCTGTCACTGAGCGTGGGTCTGTCCCTCCGGGTCTGCTCTCGGCACACGCAGCACGAAGCATCCCCGAAAGCAAACCCCTGACCTCCGGGATGAGCGCGGGGATAGGAGATGTCCACACCACTCCGGCTGGGAGAACGAACACAGAGCCCGTATTCTCCAGGGCTTCCACCAGGGCTCACACGGAAAGAAAAGCTGCTTTATGCAGCCGAGAAACTTCTCATCCACCCACCATCGCTTCTGCTCCGGCCCTTGCCTCTGCATCCTGACCTGACCTCCTCTTGGCGGGCGCGCACCAGCCCTCGAAGACTTTGTGCTCCGGTCTGGTCTCTGAAACGCCTTGTACGTCTGCGGGCAGACACCTCTGCATCACCTAAAAGACATTGGGGATTTGCGTGCAGGAGAGGAAGGAAAACAACAACAAAAATACGGCCTTGCTCTTTCATTCACATATTTATTAGGTGGACAGATCATTTGTGGTCAGATGGGCTTCGGGCTTTACAAACGGGGATATTTATAAGGCACGCAGCACGGCGGAGCTGTTCTGCGTGTGCGTCCAAGTCATTCCTTCCCCAGCACAAGGTATAATGTTGCCTTTGTTCGGCTGCCTCCGACGGCCCGGCACAGCAAAGCGTGCCGTGCCCCTCCACCGCACACCACGCAGCCCTGCATGCTCGCCATTTAAATAGTGCACAGTCCCGGCGCGTCCCGGCTCTTTCCACACACACCGTGGCCCCGGCAACTGCCGCAATAAATCAATAGGAAAATAGAGGCTGCCAGTTAGACTAAACAAGTGCATTTGCAAGGATTGCTAACCCTCATTAATCACTCTGACAGTCCTAAAAACACATTTCCCCTTTAATGACTGTATTTGGATAATCAGAGCTTTTTCCTCGCGGCAGCGGGGTGACTGACGGCGGGCGCGATTGCGGCGAGCGCCGGCACCGGGGTCACCGGTGAGTCAAGCGCTGGAGGTCCCCGGCAGCTCGGGGTGAGCTGGAAAAGTTGCTGTTGTGCAACAGGGAGGGGAGCCGCCGGTACAGCCTCAACGCTCCCTGTGCCCGTGTCCAACACCCACCTGTGTTATCCCAGCCCCTGCCCTCCCACCCCAAACCCACCCCCCACCACCTGGGTTTGAAAGGGCCTTTTTTTTGTCGCTCCGCGTTGCCTTTAGGTGACTTTTGCCTCCCGGAGAGGTTTGAAACCTCGCACATTTTTCTGTATAAATGATGCAACACATTAATGCACAGCACATTATGAAAATGGTAATTCAAACCCATACAACTCTAAATTAAGCCATACATTATCCGACCCACTCAGCCATATATTTTGTAGAAAGACGGGATTGAATCAAATCAAACTGAAACTGTGGAGTGCAGGTTGTTAGACAGAATGATTAATAAAGTGCATCCCAGTGCTCTTATTATAAAATGAATTCTGCAATAACCTGGGCATACATTACATAGGCAGTTATTTAATATATTGGCAACACAATCATTCCCTAGCAGATAAAGCCCCCGAGTGTCAACTGCTGTCAGGTGATACTTTGCAGTGTTTACACAGTCCGGCCCCGGTGCTGCAGTCTTTAGGGAGGGGAAAAAATATTCCTCGGGGAACCTTCCGCACAGCAGGACATATCCGAGCAGCATCCAGCTCCCACCATCGGTGGAGGGAAGGTGCACGGGCTCAGTTTTGGAGCTGAGAGCATCCTGGCGCAGGAGGGCTTTGGGGGGAGAGGGGAGATGGACCTTTGCCGTTAAGGGGAGGATGCACCCAGCAGCTTGCCCTGCTCTGGGCAAAGGACTCCAGCAGGACGGTGGGCTGTGCAAGCCCTTCGCCTCCTGCCCGGGCTGCTCTGCAGCAGCTACTCAGTGGCTGGCACACGGCACGGCCCCGGCAGCCCCGAGACCCAGCGTCGGCCGCATCGAGCTATCGCGCCTCATGCATGTCCACGGGCATCGCGGCATCGCCCTCTCGCCCCGTGGCACGAGGCTCTCCAGTGGCACTGGCAGTGGCTTCGGCCGGGGAGAAGCACGGGGGAACAAAATGCCGCGGCAGGGACCCGCGACAGGCATGGCATTTTGGCGCTGCAGCTGAGGAGCCGTGATTTACGCCGGTGCGGCGCCTGAGCGAGTCCGACACCGAGCAGCATCACCGGTGGGAATGGGGACCACATCCATGGAGCAGCGATGCTCCTGAAGGGAAGTGGGACCCAGCATGCCTTCAAATGCCACCGCGTAGCTCCACGGCAGAGGGGACGGTAGCACAGGAGCTGCCCCACTGGTGCTCTGCCCGACGCCCCGCAATGCCCTGCTCCGCGGCGAACGTCGGCTCCAACGCCCAGAGCCAAAGGGTTCAGCATCCCACGGGAACACGGGGACAGGAGACACCGGCGCGGTTGCAATAGCCCAGGCCTGGCACCCCTTTCTTGCCGCTGCCCACCGGGCACAGCAAACGGCTGCAGCAAAGCCCCCTCTGCTCCAAACCCAGTCCTGCAAATCCCAGGCCCTCACCCTGCAAATATCCTGCCCCGAAGGAGTGGGACCACCACAGGCAGAGCCGGACCCGAGCCACGTCCACCGTGGAGCGAGGGGTAGCCACGGACCCGCAAAAGCTGCCTCCCCTGAGCCTCCGGGAGCTCGGGGATGGTGCTGCCCACCCCTCCGCTGGCTGAGGGGAGTCTGGCCCCCGGCACCACCAGCCTCTCCCATTTCCAGCAGGAGACCCCGGCCAGGGCCCTCCCTGCTGGCCGCACGCCTACGGCCACGCTTGCAGGAGCGGGCAGAAAAATAAAAAAAACCCCTTGGCAAAACAAGTCCCTGTTCTAAACGCATTATTTTTCAGCTCAAAGGACACAAAGGAATTTAAACACAGGGCATAAGGCAATATAGAGAAGGCAATTAACTGGGATTAATTGCATGACTCACCCAAAATGCAACAGGAGTAAAGCGCTCAACAGCAGCAAAAAGTGATGTGGGGCAATAGGCGCACGTGGGATTTCAAGGGGGAGCCGGGGCACGGCTGGGGGGGTCCCGCTACAAAGGTTGGGCTGCTGCTAGAATAAAAGCCCCTTCCTCAGGGTGTGGGGTGGGCAGCAGCACGGCCCCCCCCCCCCCACCTGCTGCTGCCCAGTGGGGCTGGGCAGGCAGCAGCCCCCTGCCCAGCCGCAGGCTCGGTGCTCGGCGGTGGCAGACACAACCGGGCAGCTGGCGATCCGCGCCGGAGGGATGGGAGCCATGCCCGTGGCAGAGCCATTTATCACCCCCCCCCATACGCACCCCTCGCACAGACAGCAGAAGAATTAAATGGGGGGGGGGGGGGGGGGGGGAGAGAAGCCTCCGCGCCAGCTCGCAGCTGCCCACACAGGTCCGACGGGGAGCAGGTCCGGGCCCCTGTTTATATTGCGATTTCCATCCCTAAAACTTCATTCTCTGCTACGAGAGGGCCCGCCATCCGCTCCCCGCAGTGTCTGGGGGGTGGGACATGGGGGGACACACACACAGAGTACTGGGGCTGTTTCCACCGATTTCAGCTCAAACGCCTTCTCGAACCTTCCCTCTGCCGCCACACGCGAGAAAACCCGCCGTTCGCTTTCCTCCCCGGCCAACACACACGCGAGGGGAAAGGAACCGAGGGGGGGGGGCCGGGGTCCCCCTTTTCTCCTACCCGACTCCCCCCCACCCCACCCTCAACCGGGACGGGCCCCGATGCCCGGGGGGGCTGCGGCAGGGCCCCTCTCGGTGCCGGGCTGGGTCCCGCCAGCCCCCGGGGGGGGGCTCGGGACCGCCGCCGCTGCCGCTAGATGGTGCTGGGAGCCCGCAGCCCCGGCACGGAGCCCCCACCACCACCACACACACACACACACCCCGGTGCCGGCTCGGAGCACCCCGAACCCCCGGTACGGTCCCCCCCCCAGGTCCCGGTACGAAGCCACCCGAACCCCCCCCCAGCCCGCGGCGGCGGGTCCGGGTAGTTTAGGGGGTGGGGAGGGACGAGAGAAGACACCACAGGGTGAATATAACCAAGAGTCATTTATTAACAAAATAAAGACTTACCAAGCCGCAGCTCATCCACCCGCCACGCTCTCGCCGCCCTCCCGCTGCTCCGGCCGAGGGGGCCCCGCGGCCCCCGCTGCGCACCGGTGGGTCCTGCCCGGTGGGGCCGCTGCTCTTCGGCCCCCCCCGCCCCTGCCCCGGGGAGAGGGGGGGACGGGACACACGGACGGACACACGGACACACACACACGGACACACACGCCCGGTCCTGCGGCCCACGGTGGGGCCCGGCCGCGGGTGGGGAGCGGCGCTGGCCGAGGAAGAGCCGCGGCGTGGGGATGGGGGGGGTCGGGGGCCAGGCCTTCCACCGCTGCCGCCCCCAAACACATTGCAAAAAAAAAAAAAAAAAAAAAAAAAAAAAAAAAAGGAGGGGGGAAAAAAAGATTTAAAAAAAAAAAATTACATCTGTTAACTTTACAAACGAAGAAGAACAGAATCCCAGAATGATAAGCACGGAGGGGGAGGAGGAAAATGCCTTTTTCTCTTTTTTCCGCCTTGTGTGTCAGGAGTCATGCAAGAATTTCTCAGGGGGGAAATTAAGAAGGGGGAGGGGAAAAAAAATTTTTTCAAAAGAAACAGAAGGGGAAAAATAAAAGCCCCACACCTGCAAAGTAAAGAATTTTTTTTTCTTTTTTTCTTTTTTTTTTTTTTTTGGACACAGACTTTTTGCATACCATTGATTCATTGGTGTATTAATGCACTTATATTCCCAGCTTTAAGCTAACATACAGTAAATAAATACACAGTCCAAGGAGGGAGCGGGGGGGGGGGCCGGGGCAAGGAGGAGGCTGGAGCACGGGAAGGGGCCGCCGTAGTTACTGATATCCCAGTGCAGAAGCTGAAGTTAGTCTTTGGCCGTAGAGCGCGTATGGAGAGTAGTAAGGTCCGGCGGCCGGCAAGGAGGGCACCGGCAGGGCACCGGCTGTGGGCAAATGGCTCTTGCCGTAGGGGTGGTACCTGTTTAGTCCCAAAGTGTGTGGGCTCCTCAAGGAGAGGGAGGCGGGTAACGTGTTGGGGCTCCCGGGGGCGGCGGGCGGGAGGTGGAGGTGGCAGGAGGCTGCGGAGCCCAGCCCGGAGGTAGGGTAACCCGCCAAGAGTTTTTCCGCCCCCGGCAGGGCCGTGTGGGTCCGTAGGTGGGTGAGCAGCTCCTCCGAGGTGGCAAACCTCTTGTCGCAGGGTCCGCTGGCAGACACCCAGTTGCATATGTGGGGCAGGGGGTCGTTCTGCAGCATGAAGCCGTAGGTGTAGAGGGGGTGGCCGGGCAGGCTGGGGGTGCCGCTGGAGGAGAGCGTGGTATGCACCGAGTGCAGCGGGTGCGTGGGGTACACCAAGGGGTATCCGCTCTTCAGGCTGCCGGGGTCGTGCACGCAGCTGGAGCAGTTGCCGGAGCCCAGGTGCGAGGCGCTGTGGTAGCTCAGGCAATACGGGTCCCGGCATAATCCCTGCATGAAGGAGGGCGGCGAGGCCCCGGTGAGCGGGCTGGAGCTGGGCGGCTTGCCCGGCAGCCCCAGCGCCCCCGGCAGCTGGCTGCCCACCAGGCCCGGCTTGGTGGGGTCCAGCCCGGGCACGAACTGGGAGGGGTAGCCGGCGTAGGCGCCGACGATGGAGCCGTGGTAGCCGATGCTGGAGGGCGGCAGGGGGAAGACGGAGTGGCCCGGCTTGTAGGGCGAGACGGGGGCCACATGGCCGGAGGGCGGCAGGGCGGGGGGCTCCGACTTGCGACCCGAAGGGGGCTCGCCGTGCGCCCCGGGCTCCGCCGCCCCGCGCCCCAGCCCCCCGCCCGTCCCCTCGGGGCTGGGCTTGCCCGCTTCGGGCTCCTTCTTCTCCTCGACACCCTTGGGGTCGGCGTGCTGCGGCGAAGCGCCGCGGGAGCCGCCGGGCGAGGCGGCGGCGGCGGTGGCGGCGTGCGGGGGAAACGGCGGGCAAGCGGCGCTGGGCACCCGAAAACCGGCCTTGTCCGCTCCTCCCTCCTTGCGTGGCTCCCCGCCGCCCTTCGAGTAGGGCTTGAAGCTGGACTTGTCCTCCGGCGGCGAGTCCCCGCTGCCCGGCGGTTTCAGGGCGGCGGGGCGGGCGGTGGGCTCCTTCTCGGCGGTGGGCAGCCCGGCGGCGGCCACGGCGTTCAGCTTGGAGGAGGGCGGCGGGTCCGGTTTGCCGATCTGCGAGCAGGTCTGGGCCAGCAGCGCCAGCGGGCTCTTCTTGGCGTCCAGCTGCGGGCGGAGCGGAGCCGGTAAGCTGGGGCGGGGGCGAGGGGGGGGGGAAACGGGACCCCGACGGCGTCCCCAGCCCGGCCTTCCACCCCCCCCCCCGCCTTATTCAACCCCCATCCCACCTCCAAAATTCCGGGTCTAGCGGGGCCGGGCCCGGCGCCGAGCCAGGGCGCGGGGGATGGGGGGGACGCGCCCGGCCGGGGAGGAGAGGGACCGGGGTGGGGGGGAGCCGGGCTGCAGCGGGTGTGTGTGGGGGGGGAGAAGGCAGGGAAGCAGCGGATGGAGGGGGGGGGAGCCGGGAGCGGCGGGCAGGGAAGAGCCCGGCCGGGAGCGGCGGGCAGGGAGCCCCGGGCGGACCCCGGGGAAGGGGGGGGGGGGGGAAGCGGCGGGCACTGACCTCGATGGGGCTGACGGGCGTGGAGGAGAGCGGCTGGAGGTACTCGGGGTGCAGGAGGTGGCCGCCGTGGGCGCTGAGCATCTTCAGGACGCGGATGGGCAGCCGGCTGGCCTGGCGCAGCGGGTCGGCGGGGGGCGGCCGGGGCGACGGGGCGCCCGCGGCTCCGCGGCTCGGCGGGGTCCTCGGCCGGGGCCCGCCGGGGGCACCGCTCATTTGGGGCGGGCGGCGGCGAGGGGAAAAAGGGGGGGGGGGGGGCAGGGAAGCGGGGAAGGGGGGGGGGCGGGGGCGCACGCCGGGCTCCGCGGGGCCGGGCCGGGCCGGGCCGGGCGGGCGGCGGAGCGGCGGCGGCGGCGGCCCCGGCGAGACGAAACCCTTCCCCGGCCCCACCGACACGTCAAATAGCCCCGATGGCGGCCGCGCTCCGAGGGGGCCGGCGCCGCGCACCAATCCGCGCCCGGCCGGGCCCCCGGGGCGGGGAGAGCCGCCGGTGGGGGGGGCGAACCGCCGCCGCCGCCGCCGCCGCCGCCCCGCGCCGCGCCGCCGCGTGGGGGAGAGCCGCCCACGGCACGGATCGGATCGGATGGGATGGGATCGGCACGGCGCGGCACGGCTCGGCTGGCAGAGCATGGCGCGGCTGGCTTGGCACGGCACGGCTCGGATGGCACGGCATGGCACGGCATGGCATGGTTTGGCATGGCATGGCTCAGCTGGCGCACCGTGGCACGGCACGGCTCGGCTGCCGTGGCACGGCTTAGGGAAGATCAGCCTGGCACGGCTTTGCACGGCACAGCTCGGCGCTCCTCCACCCAGTCTGCGTGCCCTACGCCCAAACCCGCACCCAGCACCTGTGCCCTGCCACCAGGCTGACCCCTGCACCCAGGCCAGACCCTGCACCCTGCACCCAGCATGCATGCCCTGCGCTCCATGCCACCCCAGTGCCACACAAGGCGAGGGCTGCCAGCACCCTGCCCGGGGCCGTACACCCAGGTGGGGCAGAGCGAGGCCCCCGTGTCCCTGCAGAGGCAGCTCGAGGTCTCTGCTGGCCCCAGAGACAACCCGTCTGCAAACTGGGGCAGCGCTGGCGTTGCTGGTGGGACAGTCGTATCACCCAAACCTGAAGGGCCAACGCGGGTTGCATACATACTTTTTTATTTTGCATGCATTGCAGTCACCAGCATTTAAATTACTTTTAACAGCAGCAGTGCTTGGCTATCACACAGCATTTTCTGTTCTTGGGGTAGTGACCAAACAGTTCACTGATCATTTCACACCATCAATAAATACACAGCCATCAGGGATGCGCCCAGGGCACCTGCAATGCAACAAATGGGGCTGATCTTAACCCGGGTCCCACAAAAAGTAGCAGTTCCTTTATGTACCTACAATACTCTTTTCTTTCAGGGCTCTTCTACTTTCTTCGGTTTGCAGAGTCTTAAAAATTTGCCAGTGATGGTGCAGACTGCTGTATAACTAATTAAGCTTCCCAACAATTAACTTCCTATTTCTAGTTACCTTTTCCAGACATCTTTGAATTAAATTCACAAACCCCTGGGGCTCCACAGTCAGAGGGGGGGAGCTGAAAACCACCGTCCCACCGAGATCAGCCAGGCTCTTTCCATGAGGAGCCAAGGCACACGGATAAATCTTGGAGCTTTACCGCGTCTCGCCGAGCCTGGCACGATGTCCAGTGTGCGGTGGCTGTGGGGTCCTGGTGGGGTGGGGAGCTGCTCCCCTGGCTCTCCTGGGCTTCAACTGGGAACTGGTGGGAGAACGGGGCCTCGGGGAGAGATGCGCAAAGGGATGGGGATGTGGGGTCGTGGGAGAAAGTTGTGGGGGACGGGCTGGGGCGAGTACTGAAAACCTTTGGCCTGGAGAAACGCAGTGTGGTGTCTTTAGGAAAGGAAGGTGGGGAGCTGGAGGGATGGTCCACCTGCAGTGCAAGGCAGCCGCGTGTCACACTGCACACGCTGAACCCGTCTGCCGGGTCAGGTACTGAAAAGCGAAGGAATGAATGTTTAGTGCACGGGGGTGATGTCATCGTTGCGCTGCTAAAATCAAGGCTTATCTGGAACAAATTCCCTACTGAGAGTGCGGTAACCCCGTCCCTCTGACTGGCACGGTGTGCCACCAGCATGTTTATGACTCTGGATGTTTGACATTTTTGTGTTTTCCTTCATGTACCTCTGGCTGAAGGCATATCATTTGCCAATAGCGGGTTGCACGGTGATTGCTGGCGGCGGAGCCGGGTCTGGTGGGGAGAAACCAGCTTTCCTGGGGCTGGGTGCCGGCTCCAGGCAGTGCCGCGGCACGGACCCACCTCTGCCCTCCCTGGGTTTGGGTTTCAGTGCCTCCCACCTACCCAGGGAGGGAGAGGGGAAAGAGGGAGAGAGACAGACACCTCTAATTAATCATATTAACTCCTGAGAGATGCTTTATGTTCCAACAATGTCACTATTATTAAGTTCACGTGGTCATCCCTCATCAAGCCCCTCTGCACCGGGTTCTGGGAAAAAAGGCTTTGCTGGATTTCCCCGGCGAGTGCCGGCATCGCCCTGGCGCAGCCCGACGTAGAGTCCGACTTCTGCAACCGCTATCAATCACGCCGACGGTTGGACCTGTCAATTTTCCCTCTTTGTGAGGCTTTTTTCTTCTTTTTTTCCCCCTCCCGAAGCTGACCGCAAGATTGATTCAGTCCGGACAGCGGGGTTGTAAACGGAGAGGCGCTGCCTTTCAAAGGAGCCATTCAAGTAAGGAGGAAAGAGAAAAAAAAATCTTTCCTCAAAGTCACTCGAGTTGTATGCCAACAACAACACGGCCTTAACAAAATAACATAAAATAAGGTGGGACGAGTGCGTAAGAGCAGCGGCGATGCAGCAGCGCTCCCGAGGCCGGTTCCCCTGGCGGATGCTGAAACGGAGGGAGAGCACGAAGCGGCAATACCTCCGGGGCTGCATTTATCGCTTCCCCCAAAGCTCGGGTCATTTCAAAGGCCTGATCCTGCCCTGCTGCTGGCACACCAGAGAACATTTCTGGATTCAGCTTGTGTTTGCTGGATTAAAACTTCCATCCAAGAGTCGTCATGGATAATGATGAATCCTGCTTAGTGTTGGTGCCCTTACCGTCTCTGGTTATAGTCTTCATTCTAAAATCCAGGTGGGTCCTGTTTTCATTAAGGAGAATGGTTAACCGGGGGGGGGAGAAAGTGAAACTTCCCTATTTCATGTTCGGTTCTGCTCCAGGACAAGTCACTCTCTGCTTAGAGACTGCCCATCACAAAGGGTTTTCAAATAAAATAAGCGAGACCACTTGCCAAAGAAAAATTACACAGGCACCAAATGAAAAGCAAAATATTTTGAATAAAAGTAAAGCCAAAGAAGACAAAAAGCCTCCACGAGCGCTTTCAGAAATGACTAATGATATTTTTGCTCCCTAATCAGGGCTTGCCCCACCTGGGCTGCTATTAAGGAGGTTTTATTTTTCCAAGGATGAATCCCCAGCGCAGAGCCTTAACAGTGCTGATGGACTCTGACGCTTTTGCAACCTGCAAAGCATGGCCGTGGAAGAGGGAATTGTGTTTTTCTTTCAGTTTAAGATCTTTCAGTAACTTGGGATGACTCCCGGGCAGGGCTTTCAGGTGACACACACCACAGAGGTGCCCCTCACTCCCCCAGCCCCTTTCTGGCCTTGTCCCACCGCTTCTGGGTGGTGCAGAAAGGTGCTTTCCAGAGGAAGGCACACACGATGCACCAGGTATTTTTAAAGAGTGAGAAAAAAGCCAATTAGGAAATGAGTGATGTGCAGGGCCTGCGGGAAACCCCCTCGGTCCCAGCCCTGCCTGCAGAGCTGCCTGCGCAGGATGCGTGCCCGTCGTGATGGGTAGGACAGCAGTCCTGACTTCGAGGAAATTGCTTTCTGAGGCAGTCATTATACAAACCATGGCATTAAATACGTAAATATTAACTGCGTCAAAAGAAAGTGTATTTCCTGGGGAGTCAAGTGTCTTTCTTTACCTGCCTGCTTCGGCAGCCAGTAACAGTGCAGAAACGTACCTATGGACAACACATTCTCTAGCCCTCGGCGCTTTTATTCTCTGTTTTTGCCCTCCCCTTTAGCAGAAAAATCCTCTCCAGTTTTGCAACATGTTCTTGCGTTGCTGATACGCAGAAGGTGGCCCTTAGCCTTGTGAGTTTTCCGTACCGCGGCGTGGACAGACGCCAGCTCCAGGCACAGGCACCCCGAGTCCCGGCGGAGCTGGGGGTGCAGAGCGGCGGGTGGAGAAGGAGAGAGGCATCTGAGCGCTGCAGCCTGCACGGAAAATCGTGGTGGGGTAAGATAAGACGTGGATTTAAACCACTGTAACTCTTCCAGCATCTCTCTCTGCGCTGCGCTCTTACTCTGGAATAAATAAACACCTTTCCCATTTCATTGCTGCTGGACGCGGTTTAAGGGAAACTGGGAAAATGCTCCTCGTCTGGCAAAAGGGGGGTCTGTCCAGGAGCTGCTGGGGTGTGCGGGGAGCAGCTTCGCCGGCCCCGTCAAGCCGATGGGCACCATCTCCCACCTCAACAGGGCAATAAGGGGACGTTTGCTAAGAGAGACAGGGCAGAGGGGTGTCCCATGGCGGTCCCAGCCCAGGAGAGCTGGCGGGGGGAGTCAGGGGCCGGCACCGGCCGTCGCTGCAGGATGGGCATCCAAGACGCTTCTTAAAAGCCGAGCTTTTCTTTGTGCGTCGGTGCTTGCTGCATACCTGCTATTTTGTCGGTAAAGCATCTTCTATTAGCCACCCCGTAAATGAGGCCACAGCAGTCGCAGCCCCTCCAGCTGCCTCGGTGGAAGAAAACGTGTCGAGTCAGCAGTTCCCCTGCCCCGCTCTCGAGTCCCGAGTCCCACCTCTCCCTAGCACCGCGCGAGCTGAGGCCTCGCTTTTAGCTGCAGAACAAGTGCATAAAAATGATCTTATTTATTACAGGAGACATGTTTTAAAACAACTGACAAAATTGCAAGATGTAAAACGACAAGCAAGTGCTTTTTCTTTTTTAAACCCATATAGACTTCTGGCAATGATAAAAATAGTGTTTTCTTTTTTAAAGTTGGAATTAATCTTTCTTTCCAAAGCAATCATGTAGCAGGAAAAGCAGGAAGACACTTAGATAATAACTGATACTCACTGGGTGATGGTTACTTATTGAATAGCCGGGTAGCCTGCTTTCCTCTGCAGAGCCATTAACATTAAAGAACAGCGTGAACATTAAAGCAAAAAAAGGTGAGGGTTTTTTTCCCCCCCCTATTCCCTTGATGTGTGACTAACAGCTGTTTTTCTGTGTGACAAATCAGTGGGGTCTTCCTGTTGTTGATGTAATGAAGCTGTTTCCTGGTGTGAAATTCTACGGGATAAATTACAGGAGGGGGAGGAGAACATCCCACACTTATCAAAGTGCTTCGGAGGGGAGGGAAGCTCTGCGCTCCTCGCAGGGATGGGCAGCGGATCAAAACAGGCAGCAGGGCTGTCGGGTCACAGCCACTTTACTTAAGCCTTTTTTTTTTTTTTTCCTGTTTATCTCTAAGTTTTCTGCCACTGCAAGCAGAATGATGGTCTTTACAACGACGGGTTGTCAGGAAGGAGAGTTTGGGGTATTTCCCCCGATGACCCAGTCTCACTTAACATCACGGTAGTGCTGCAGAGAGCTGTATGAAGCAGTCTAGCTGATGTGCCTCAGTTTCCCCATCTCTAAAACCGGGGGCTGACAGCGACCCCGATGTCCACCACCATGAGAGCAGTAGGAAGGGGCCCTGGGGTGGCTGGGTGCTGCCCGCGGCACCGGCCCACCCAAAAGCGCTGTGGGGACGCAGGCGTTTCCCACGGCTGGCACCGGCTCAAGCGCTTGTGGGGGATCTGCCTTGGTGGGTTCATTTAGTCCTCAGACACCCACAAAAAAAAAATCACTTTTACCTGTTTTTCTTTTTTTCTTTGCCAGTATTAGTTAATTAAACTATGCAAATTAAAACAACTTAATTTCTATAATATCAGGACCAGAGCCTCAAACCATTTGGTGTAGCTCATCTGGCATGTATGTTACATAAAATGTTTGGAGCGGCTCTAATAAAAATGAAAAAGGCTGTAAATCAAGTTTAATTTATTCATTTTCTGTATGGTATGAAAGCATGCCAAAATCAGATTATTTATGAGCCCTTCATAACAATAGGCATTTTTATTGGTTGCAAATGACAAAAGGGGTTCTCAGAGGGATTTTTTTCTTCTTTTAAATTTTTTGAATGCCTTTTCAGAAACATTTATTTTTTTGGACTCTATGATCTCAAAGAAAAATATTTAATCATTGATACAGTAAAAATAATTTATATTTAGATACTGAAAAACACATCAGACTTTAAAACATAAATATACAGAGCTAATCCAGCCCAAAGGCTCAGGCGAATGCTACACCACAGGTTAGAGAAAAGAGCTGTGATTTATACCCGCTTCCTTAAATTTCCCATTAAGAGTATAATCTCCCAGAAGTCTTTCACAAAATGTCTGAGCCACTCGGGGTTTTTTTCTTTTGCTTTTCCAGATCCGTTTGGTGGGTCGATGGGCACACACGTGCTCTGCGTGCATGGTCACACGCGTGTGCCCAAGCACTCGCCTTGCGGTGACTTTCTCTCTCTTTGCCCATCCACGGCTAATTCACAAAATCTCTTTCTCGGTGGGTAACTGAATCCCACGAGCTCTCATACAGGTAAGGCAGGTTACCCTCCCTGACACACAGAAAATCATGGATAAACCAACCATGGATTGGCTTCTGCCTCCCGCTTTTCAGCTCATTTAAACCACCTTTTGTCTATTTTCTGGTACCGCTGGACCCAGAGGTGGGTTTGGTGACAGGCACTTGCCGCACACCCAGCGCGGCGGTGGAGGGCAGATACGCATTAACCGCCGGGACCATCGTGGGATGCTCTTGTCTGCACCATCATGGTCCCGTCTGAAGTGTGCCCTGATGGGGACGAAGGTGCTGGGCCGCCTCGCTGGCTCTGGGGAGAGACGTAAGGTGCGATGCCGATGCCAGCAAGGAGCGTGGCACCGTGCCGGCAAGGAACCTGTGGCAACCCAGAGGTCAACATCCCTCCTCTCTGAAATGCCACTGTTTAGGAGTGGTATTAGCCAGAGCAACCCTAAAGCCCCAGCACCCAAGTTTTGGGGGCAGAGAACCAGGCAGGTGGAGAGCACCCACCAGCCCCCCGTAGAGGAAGGGCATCCCCAGGGATGAGATGGGCTGCAACCATCTCCACGATGGGGACAGTGCCGGGGACAGTGCCATGGGGAAGTGGGTGCCATCCTGCCCACAGCATCCTGGGCATCGTGGCCGACAGCCACCTGGCAGCAAGGAGGAGGCAAGGGGACCCCAAAACCTCTTGTGGAGGCGGACAAAAGCCCAGCTGGAAGGTGCGGGGGGGGGGGATTGGCTTTGCCAGTGGGGTCTGAGTAAGTGTAATGGGGAGGGGGCAGAGAGGCACCCCCTCCTGCAAGAACAGGGGCTTTCTCTGCACCAACCCTGAGAAAAAAAAAGAAAAAAACCAAGAAGAGAAAAAGAGGGAACCCCCCTCCCCAGGAGAATTAGCATCCAGGATCTGTCAGTCACTGGGAGCTTTTGGTAAAAGGGGCCCCTTGTCAACCTCTGCCTTTGATGTGACTGGGACGGAGGTGCTCAATTAAAAGCCTATCAGTCTGTAAGTAAATCAACGCCTATCAGGCTTGTCACATCAAACAAACGATTATTGCACGAACCCGCCCACCCCATTAATCTGGCTGTTCCTTCTTGACAGCTCAGGGTCAGGGCACTGTAAATCCTGCACTGGATTGCAGCCACCTGGAGCAGGATTAAAGCAGCCCTGCAGCATGTGCTGCTGCACCCAATTACTCCCCGGCAGCAGGCGGCTGCAGCAAGGGGTACCCGTGGCCCCAGCAGCCGTGGGGTGCCCAGCACAGGGCTGGGGTCCCCACCGGAGCTGAGCTTTGCACAGTCACGGCTGGTGATGTGGGTTGTTTGGTGGTGCCGCGTGGCCGTGGCAAACGTTGGTTTGTGTTGGCACCAGGGATGCTCAGCTGCGTGGTACGGAGAGCTCAGCACCCGGCTTGTGGGTGCCCGGCACCCAGTGCCAGACCAGTATTGCCAGCACTTGTCTGGCTACCGAGATAACATGGGAGCAGCTCCGAAGATGGCTCTCGGTGGCTCTGGGAAATTATTGCCGATAGGGACGGCTGCACCACAGCCCCAGGCTCACCCATTGAGGGTAGATAGCCACGGTGTCCTTAGTGGGCTGGTTCAAACCCTGCCCTGAGCTGGGCAGGTCGCGTTTAAGCCTGTGACCACGGGCAGGGATTGACCTTGGGGAGCCTCTCGGTAACTCACACGATAAAAGGAACCAACGGGTTGAGCTTTCGGGTGCTCTTTGGGCCTGGATTAGCAGCAGCGGTCCCTGGGGACACCAGGGTTTTCCCATCAGGTCACTCAAGGTGAAGACAACTGGGCAGCAACTGGGGCTCCTGCCCTCGTCCGCCCGGACGCACCATGTCTCTGGCACCGGGGCTTTGGAGCAAACGGCTGGGCTGGCGGGGAGGAGGGTGCTGGAGCCCAGCAGCGGGCGGAAGACGGCCGGGGCCATCGGCTCCCGAGAACAAGCGGCTCTATTCAAGGGAAGGCAGAAGCCAAACTTTCTTGAAAAGCCTCTGTGCTGCAGCAGGAGCAGCCTCGGGGCAGCTGGAGCTTGTGATTCCTGCACGCAGAGGTAGAGGCTGTTTTAATAAAGGAAAAGCTGAATCTCAGATCACATGAGGGCAGTGCCACGGAGTAAAGACAGGGAACGGGGCGAGCTCCAGGGAGGCTGCAGGTTGAGTTTTGGGAAGGGGCTTGGTGCCCCTATCCCACCAAGGGCTCTGCGGTCCCCACGTGCTGGCTTTGCCCTGATGGCAGAGCCCCAGTGAGGTCTGTCCGCCTCTGGGGCTGTGGGCAGCACAGGGGCACCCCCCGACCCCCCAGATGGAGCACACATAACCACCCCAAGGATGTCCATACTGCTCTCATCTGCAAAACAGAACCTGCACCCCGCCAGGTCTGAGCCTGGCAGTCCCCGCGCCGGCAGGGCTTTCAGCCTCGCACTTCGGTGGAGGGGTCTGCTCCACGCACGGGGTCCCGGACCAGAAGAGCATCCCCCAGGTGGCTGGTGACTAGAGGTCGCATCCTGCAGCCGGCAGCACGACGCTGTGCGGGGAGGGAGCTTGCTCCCCTTTCTGCCTAGGCCTATTATTAGCATCTTCCCTCTCCTGCAGAGCCTGGCGCCTCATAATGCAGCTTTGGCTCGCTCTCACGGCGCGGAGCTGTCAGCCGGGGCTGCCCTGCCTGTGCTGAGGACGGACGCTGGCTCTGAGGGCTCAAGGATCCCCACGGCGAGCGTGGCTGGCTGGACACTGTGCTGCAGTCTGGGGGAGCCTGTCTGCCCGCTGCTGCCCGCTTTCCCACCGGCTCTTGGGCAGTCGCTCACCCCGCAGCGATGGGCTGGGGTTTGGGGGGCACTCCTCGGCGGGCAGCATCGCCCCGAGGTGTGCGGTGTCACCGGGGCAGCAACCCAAGGGCTGCCCTCCCTGCCTCAGTTTCCCCATTTGCAGCAGGGGGGAGATGGCACTTGCTGTCCCTGGCTCCTCAGGGGTGCTGCAGCCCCACCACGCCAGGATCAGGGTGCGCCCGTGTGTGGGTGCAACCTTGGCGCTCAGAAAAGTAGCCCATTCAGCACCGGAGGAGGAGCAGGTTTTACACGGCCCAGCAAAGCGCGTGGAGAAAGTGAGGCTGCTGCGTCCATCGCTGCCTCGATGCATCCACCCACACCATCCGCCCAAGGATGGGGAAGCTGGAAAGACGAGGCCGGCGCGAGCAGAGGTGACACCAAATAGGAGACAGACTCTCACCGCGCCACGTTTGATATGGTGACACCGAGTCTTTTGCCGATAAGCGGTATCACCTCCCTGCGGATAGCCATCACCCCTCACCCCTGCCCGGCGCACCCGCCCGGCGCCCTCGGCTCTCCCACGCACGTCAAGCAACACCCGCTCGCCCCAGCAGATAAGCACCACCATGTCCCCGCCATGCCCGGCTGGCTCTGCCCGGCCCCAGCCCTGCGGTGGGAGATGCTGGTGCTGATGGGGAGGGTGGAAAGAAAATCCCAGCTGTCACCTGCTGCTCCCACCCAGGTGAATTTTGCATGGGGAGAAGGGCTGGGGGTGCACGACCGGGGGGATCTGGCCCTGCGGACTTTATCTCCCACACATGATCAATGCCGAGTTTAAGTAAGGTTTATTGGTATCTGTAATTTAACATGACATATTTCTAACATGAATTACTCTGAGATCATCGTGTGCATAAAATATGACAGGAATCTTTTAAGTGCAAGCATAGTTCTCAGTTAATTTAATAACTGAGATGGAAAATGGAATAGCATTAAATTTAATATTTTACATAATGCTCTTACACTTCCTTCACTTGCTGCTGGCATCATTTGTTTTCCCTTCTTCCTCATTTATGGCCTGCTCAGCCCGAATTGTCCTGGAGCCTGGCCAGGGAGGGGGTTGCTGCCCCCTCGAAGGGCCATACCGAGCCCCCCTGGGCAGCCAGAGCTGCCCCCGCATCTCCCCCATCCCGTGCAAAGGTGACGGGACACGCTGGGTGCCCCCTCGCCTCTGCTCTTTGCAGATGCCTGCATGCTTGGCACCTCCTGCAAAGCCCCGGTCCTGGTGGTCCGAGTCCGGCGGCTGAGTCCCTTCGGCTGCCTGTTATTGTGCTCTGCTCCTTCCTGAGGGTCTCAGCAGAACGACCTGTTTCATATGCCCCGTGCTGAATAATGACACAGCCACCCTTCACGGCTATGAAACTAAACTTGCTCTTTATTAAGAAAGCGGTTTCCAAGCTGAGCCCGCAGCCAGCGGCTGGCCCCGTGCACGCAGGCACGTCCAGGGATCCTCTTCCAAACTCTTCCCGCTCCCCTTCCCTCCGTCCCCCTGCTCCGTGCAGGCAGCCACCAAGAGCAAAGCCCCTGCCTGCAATAGCTGCTGCTCAGCGCAGGGATAAAACCAGGCCTTGCTGCAAGGCAGTGTTGCTTTGAAGACAGCGGAGCAGTTGCAGGCGATGGACCTGTCAGACCGTCCACCACCGGGACAGGACAGGATGGTGCTGGACGGAGGTGGGGGGTCCCACTCTGGGATGGGATGCTGCTGAGCCGACAGCCTCCCACGTAGTGGGTACTGAGGCCAGAGGCAGACAAGGGGTTAATTCAAATCACGCAGGCTAATTTACCCTTCTGCTCAGATCTCGGAGGAGAGAAGGACGGGATGTAATTGCCGGGTGAGCGGAGCCCACTTGACCCGACGAGCCCGTCCCCGCGTGCCTCGCTCTCGCTCGGCGCTGCTCCGGGCAGCCCCTGCTCTCCTCCCCGTCAGCCTCCCCCAGCTCCCGCTGCCCTTCGCCCCAGCACGGCTGGTGGCAGAAAATCGAAGCTGACCCACTTTTACAAGAAAATCGCCTGACGACGGCCGTGCCCGGGCTCCCCATCCGGCACACGCCGGGACCTGAAGCATCCGTGGTGAGACCGACCCCCACTCGAGCGGGACGGGGACCAGGGGGGGCACGAAGCCCCAGGGACACCCTCGCCGGGGTGGCGGCAGATGCTCCACGCCAGGTTTTGTGCTCGCCGTGGGATTTGGGAGCGCGGCGGATGCCCGTGCACTGCAGAAGGGATCAATATGGCTCTTAGCCTTGTCCCTTCCTATTGAGCCTCGGCGCGTGATTTAAGGGGCTCTGGTAACGTGCGTGCCACCGCCGCGAACAAGGTGTTAACACCGAGCCGCCGGGGTTATGGCTGCAAAGGAGCTGGCAGGGCCCAGGCAGGATTGGTGCCTCCAGCCCTTGTCTGCTCTGGTTCAAAGGGTTCCCGTGGCTGCGATGAAAAGAGGGTTGCTGGAGGGATTACAGCGGGGAGGGGAGGCTGATGCTGCTGGGAACGGAGCGGGCTCTTTATCGGAGAGTAGCAGAGCCTGACAGCACTGTAACTCTCTCTTCTTAAGGAGATGAGCTTGCAATAAACCAAGGAGCACATTAGAGGTAACGAGACAAAATGGCAGGGTTTTGAAAGCCCAGCAGAAGCAATAATCCAGCCTGGAACAGAGAGAGCACTCAGCTTACCTCTGCCTTTTGGAAACACTGCCGTGTTTTTGCAGCGCTGCCAGAACAGTTCTTTACTGTAACTTGGAAAGTCTCGGACGCGGGTTTCAACACCTCGCTCTCACACCACATAATGCAAAAGTTAATTCTACTTTCAGGCTGATGTCAACATTCCCCTTTATTGCCACGGCAAAATGTGAAGACTACATTAATTTGCATTTGCTGTGTGCAAGTAACGCGTTCCAGATAATCACGGTAACTCCTCAAAGGTATAGACGAGAATTTCCTGGATAATGTGCTGGATGGAAAAAGCTGATGGGATCCAGGAGAAGGAAACGGCATTGTGTGTTTTCATAGCTCCACCTGGAAGCAGAGCAGCCCAGAAATACAGGCTGCAGCACTGCAGACCTCGGCTGGGCTGGCTTGCCTTGCCGCGGGGAGGGTGAATTTGGGGGGCTGGGGTGGACACTGGCACTCGCTTGCTGGGAGAGCATCTCCCAGGGCTCAGCAGAAGCAGGGCGTAAGGAGTGACCACGGAAAGCCGCGGGAAGGGATGTTCTCCTCCCACACAACTTTTAACACCAGCCGGCCACTTCTCCATAAAACAAACAACCCATCACTAACTAGAAGCCAAACAATTATTACTTTAAGCAATGTGCTGAAAACATAGATGCTCCAGTCTGAGATAGTAACGACCCTTTGTCTATGGAGCCGAGAAATATATTGAGCCCTGGGTGCCTGCACAGAAACTCGCCTTGTGCCCCGCAGTAAATTAATTGGCCTGAACTCAGAGGATCCTCCCGCACGTGAGCGCTTCGGCCAGGATATATCAGTTGAGGGAATGGATTTTCCATCTTCCCTGATATATCGCGTGCCCCAGATGATGGCAATGATCGCACATCACAGCTAAAGCCTTCAAAGGGGCTTTGCAAACTGATAGCCGGACTCTGGGAAGCTCGTGCCAAAGGTGCCGGGAGGAGAGCCACGGGGCTCAGCCGGGCTGGCTGGGGCACAGGGCTCTGCGCTGGGGCTGCAGGAGGGGACAGGGGACCCTCACGGATGGGATCCATCCTGTATCCCAGCCCTGTGGCTGCGCTGGCCACCCGCCTGGCATAAAACTGCATGCAGGGATCCTGCGATGGCATGTGGGAGCGATGAATTCATTTCCATTTATGATCTGTTATGATGATACCCCTGAAGGATAAAAGTCTATACATAATAATCTCTCTCTTCAGCTTTGTTAACAACTTCAATTAACAGAGAGCTGTGTAATGCTTCATCAGCCGTTTGGATTACAGATGAAATTAAGCCATCATATTTATGAACTACGCAGTGAGTTCGAGGAAGACTCCACATATTTTACATTTAATAACTTGCCCTCTCATTTTATTTATAACGTTAATAATGATTTGGTGGCTGCTTTGGGGGGAAAACATAAATGACAAAGCGAAGAAGCCGGCTGGGCAGGGTAAGCGGAGCTGTGCTTTATGGGAACAGCGTGCTGTCAATGCCCAGCCACACACCTCCTCACTTTGGCTCCTTTCTCTTTTATTTTTGATTAAATAGCCCTGTGAACATGGAGACTTCTGCCTTGTAATTGCTTTCCACTCAGCACTTTTAAAACCCGGGCCGAGGGTTAATGATTAAATCCCGCGGCGTGGCCCCGTCGCACCCACCAGCCGGAGCATCAGCAGCCGGCACGCCGCCAGCGGGCCCCGCGTCAGATTTTGGGTGCAGTTCATAGGTCCCGACCCCCGAAGGAAGATGGATGCCCCGTGCCTCAGTGGAAGGGCCAGTGCCTTGCTGCAGAAAAAAAAGAATATTTTTCCCTAAAGCAGGGATGGGCAGTGGGAGCCAGGCGGAGGGAGGGCTGCTCCTGCACACCCTGTTTCTTCCCATCCTTCCCGGCTGCCTGCGCCAGGCAGGACCTGGGCTGGGGGGTGCTCGCCGGGTGGTTTTGGGATGCTGCTCCCTGCCAGAGTCTCCCCGTCCGGTGCTATTATTACCACCCTTTCTGATTAACCTGCAGGCTGAAACCACGTTGCGGTGTTCCCAGTCTCTGTCTGGAGCACTGGAACACTGAGAGGCTGAGCAAGGTTAATTAATTTGAGCAAAGACTGAAGCCTAAAAGATGGGGAGCAGCACACTGAAAGATGACGGCTGGCAAAAATCATTAGAAGCATCTTTCAACAATCTATATACTGTTATCGATCCTGTTATAGATCATGTTCCTTTCCCCTTTTTTGCAGGATCTTCTGGATCGATACAGCAAGTGCATTGAGACTGTAGCAACACATTTAAAACCTTATAAAAGGTTATTTAGTTGCTAACAGTGCAGCAGTTTCTGCAAAGCCTGCCAAAAGGTTACAGCTTTTTGGGCATCATAAATTACAGACGACAGGGAAAAAAAGTAAGTGCGGTTTTCTTTATTGTCTCAGTGATGGATGGGCTCCTGAACAAGACACAAAATACATCATATCACCTTTAATGGGACCACATTTCTGTAGCCATAACTCACAATTTTAAAATAGAAAATGGTGAAATATGGCGTTGTATATTCCACTCCTGACATATTTATGAGTCCTTCCCTTCTTATAAATACAGTGATTGCTATTTCAAAGCAGCATGTCAGGTATGAGCAGAGCACAAACAGCTGGTGCGATTGAAAAATTATAGCCAGAGTTGGACGTTTTCAAAAACTCTCTCTAGCAGCAGTAAATTTACAATGTTTGCACTAACTGTTATTAAAACCAAATCCATATCTTGGCAACAGGAATCCAGCGCTCCGGACCAGCTGGAGTGACGGTGCCGCTGACAGCCGGGGTGAGTCCAGGGGCTGCTCCTGGGGAAGCATTAAAAGGCACTTTGAGGGCCCCTGGCTCCGGCCGGGGGGTCTCGCAGGGGAAGCTCCGGAGCCTCTACGGTGCCCGTGGTAGCTGCGTGTGCCGCTCTGCACCGTGCCGGGCACCGGCAGAGCCAAGGGACCAAACATGCAGTGGGTGCGGACCGGTGGAGCTGAGCTTGCTGCTGGCCCCTGCTCGCAGAGCTCTGCTGACCCAGGCACCGCATGTCGCGGAGACCTGGGGAAGCGAGGACGGAGCATCGTCATCCTCCTGCATGTGCAGGCAGCTGCCTGCCCTCACACCTCCCACGGGCAGCAGCCGTCCCGCGCCCCGGCTGGACGTGGCGGGTGTCAGCTGCATCCCGAGAGCGGGCTGGCTCAGAGCATCTCCCTCCAGCTCTGGCCTCTCTCGTATTTATGCTTCGGTCCGTAATGGCAGTTTAATGTTACACTAATACACGCTTTGGGTCTGGTGCCATTTCTGTATCATTACTGCCATTCATTCGGCAAGAGGGTTTTACTAGTAAATACCTCGCGGAAGAAATAATCCTGCCAAGAGCCCTCCTGAGCATCACTCACTCCTGGGAGCAGGGGGAATTCTCTGGCCTCATTTAGGCACACAAAAGGCCTCTAATTAGCTTTTTGTTTAGTCCGATTATGAATATGAGTTTTGACCTTTCAAAGTGATTAGCTTTTGAAGCTAACTAATTTGCATAACATCAGTTTCTAAACTACATATACAATCTAGGACCAGACTATTTTTTTTGTTGTTCACTCCTTTTCCTTTTTTTTTAACAGCAGCCTACAGCAAACTGCCGAGCTCTGTATTTTAGGCCCTGGATGAGGCCCTGCTCCTGCCCATCTGCTGGGCTCATTGGCAGCGGGGCAGATCTCCAGCACTTCAGGGATCTGGGTGCACCCAGTTTTAGGGCACACGGGCTTTTCCCAAGCCCTTTCCCGAAGCTCTGGCTCTGCTGTCGCTGGAAAATCGCATCACCCTGGAAGATGTCCGCCTGCGGTCCTGCTGCCACTGTCAACACGTGGCCCACCCCAGCTCCCTGGGACCTCCAAATTGCCCAGAAAAGCCCAGTATCCTTCCAACTGGGAAGCCGATCCCTCCCATCAACTGTCCCTGGGGTGCAGGAGCAGCACCGGCCCCAGCCGCCGGCACGGATGCGGCCAAGGTCACCGGTGGAGGCGCGGGGAACAATAGGCTTTAACATGTTCTTTGTGGTAGCTAAATTCAAAACTCTTTATCACTGATTTACATTCCTTTATCTGGGCAAAGTCCTCCAGAGGTGCATTTTATTACCCTGGATTATTAAACAAAAACTTTCTGATAATGAGCCATTGGGATCTCCACAGTTGCTTTTGGAGTGGGAGCCCCGTCGCTGGAGACCCGCTCCTGCCGCTGCCGGTTTATCAGCCCCTTGCCGCCACACAGCTATCGGGACGGGGCTGCCTCTATCTCTGCTGGTGATTAGCCCGTCCTGCTGCGAGAGTTCTGTGTCTCCCTGGCCCATGAATAATAGAAGATAAAACTGTTGCTTTGGGCAAGTCTTCTTGGAGAGTGTCTCCTGGCGCAATAGCTCAGGGCTTAGGGGGCTTCATGGGATGGTGGGGGGAAATCAAAGCTTTTGGAGATAACAGACCTCCTCGCCTTTCCTCCCCTTGGAGAGAAGGGGGCCGAGGGCTCAGCACAGGACTAAGACTGAGGAAACCCTGACTTTACGCCTGGCTCTGGGAGAAACCCCTGTGCGGTTGGAGGCAAAGCCGTGTCCCCCCCTGCCCACCCCAGAAGCAGCTGCCCCAGCCAGACCTGGGTGCTGCAACCCCCCCCAAACCCACCCACATCCCTTCTGCCCAGGCTGCAGCACCCCAGGCAGTGGCTTCGGGACTGAACAGCCCCGATCCCCCCGTCCACATCCCTATGAGATGCAGACACGCCGCCCCCATCCCCGGCACACGAGTCCCCTTCCTCCCCGTACCCCTCCCTCCCCAAACCAGTGTCTATAATATTTTCTTTCCTGCACACATGCAAGGACCTCTGAGTTGACTGCTCTGTTTTATAACATTGCTGTTTCCTGGCCTGGCTTTATTACATCTGTTCTTTGGGGTATGGTGTTATAAATTGGGTATGTGATGACGTGTAATCACTAACTGCAAAGCCAATACATTTTCGCTGCAACAGCAGCAAGACAAATAAAGGCGAGTGGGAGAGGCTGGCGAGGCTCTGACAAAGGGAGATATATACACCGGCACAGCCAGAGATAATTTAAAAATCTGATTGGGGATTGAAAGCAATGTTATCCTAATGGAGCTGGCTTCGCTTTCTGGAAGAACGACCTTAGGTTTTGGGAAGGGTTTTGGTTTTCACTAACAAGCCCAGCTGCGTCTCCAGCTCTTTTTTGGGATGCTTGGGGCCCAGCATGGCCGAGGATACTCCCCATCCATCCTGCCCCAGCAGCACAGGAACCGGGGGAGTTTCCTGGGTGAAAGCCAAGGCCAAACCAAGGCTGTTTTCCCTGGCCGCTGCGGGCTGAGTGATTTCTGGAGGGCAGAGCCCTGCCTGCTTGCTGCAACACAAGCAGTCCGGTGTCCTTGCTCACCAGGCTCTGCTAGGTAAGGACCTGGCACATCCCTGCTCCTTCCACCCGGCAGAGCGGGACCCTCCTGGCCCCTCAATCCATGTCCAGCTCAGCTGCTCCAGGCGCTTTGTCCTGGGAGATTTCTCCAGAGCCCAGGGCTGGAGGGTGGCTTAAACCAACCCAGACTCAACCTGTTTTTTGATCTGCAATTCAGAGGTGCTTCGTGTCCACCCAGAAATAGTTTCCACGGCTCAGGAGCCTGCCCGTGTGGGCATTGTGCTTGGCGAGCCATTAAAATGCCTCTTCGCCCTGTACCTGCTGCGGCTGAGGCTTGAGTCAGCGTGGGGCGAGAGGCAAACCCAGCCCGAGCTTTGGTGCAGGGTGAGCTGAAACTGGCCCCAGGACTGTTGTCCTTAGTAGCAATAATCACTTGTGCAACTGTGCAAATGTGGCCAGCGAAGATGGGATGGGTGATAAATGGGAGGGAGTCAACCAGCTGCAACTTAAGATGTGCCTGTATGCTGCTGCACCGGTTTATCATTATAAATGTCATCGGAAAATCAATTCTCTGTGTACTTTTGGGAATTACAACTATCATTTTGGTGTGATTTATTTGGTGTATAACACGGACAAGGGCTCTTTGTTCATCATTTTGAAAGTTCATTTAAAATTGCTTTGAGTTCTTGGTTTTCCACTGTGACATGGCCGATGGGTATCTGCTCTCCTGTGAAATATGGACCGAGGCAGAGGGAGGCTGGGCTGGGAGCTCTGCCCTCCCCTCATCCTGCTCCTGCAGCCAGGGGGTCACGGGAAGCCCTGCAAAACCTCCATGTCGGTGGGGACATCTCCTCTGGGGAAACAGTAAAGGAACGGCTGGCAATCGCCCCAGCGCCCACTTCTTCGCAGGAGGAGCAGCGATGGGTTGGGACTTACGCCGGCATGGTACGCTGGGACCCACCTTCCCTTTTTCTTTTCCACGCCACCCACCAAACCTGTTTGTCCTGCCACGCTGCTTGCCGGGGAGGCCGAGAAACTTCCCATGCTCTGAGCACGGGGCGTCCCATCTCCATCTCATGTCGGTCTTTGTGCTGGTGCTTGCACCAGTGCTGGCAGGAATCGTCATGCAGCCCTCACCGGGTGTCCTTCCCACCCCAGAGCTCTCCCTCCTTGCTGCCATAGCCGGAGGGATGGGGGCTGAGGTCCCAGGGGATGTTGGGTTGGGGTCTTGTCCTGCACCAGGCTGGCTAGAGGGGTGTCTGGGGGCAGCAGGATGGCAGCTGCCAGCACCGGGGAAAGAGCAACTAAAAACCAGCCGAGTTCAGCTTGTTTATCTGCAAGTGCGGAGGCTGAGCAGGGAAATGATCACTTTTTATAAACACACAGGGGGTAAACACCGGGCAGGGGGATGAGCTGTTTAAGTTAAGGGACAATGTTGGCACAAGGACAAAGGGGATAAATTAGCCATGAAAAAGATTTAGGCTGGAAATGAGAAGAGAGCTTAAAATCATCAGGAGAAGAGCCTCCTGAGCAGGGAGATGGAGGGATGGAGCCATCAGCGCTTCCAGGATGGAGGCCGGTTCCTTTCTGGATGGGATGCGGTGCTGCTGCTCCCTTAGCAGGGAGCCCTGAGCCAAGGCCAGGGCCATCAGAGACATCTCCCACAAAGAAAAGTGGCACAGCTCTTCCAGCGGTGTTTATCCTTCATTAGATTCTTTATTTTTCAGATGGGCATGTTGCTCAAAGCCAGAAGCAGCCTTTGGGTCTCGCTTCCCGTGCCTTCACTGGCAGTGATCAATACTGTTTGATTGATACACAGAAACCCCTTCCCTTTTCCCAGCTGGCACTGGGAAAAGTAGGGACCCGAAAGGAGGGTGACCTCCACCCCCAGAGCTGCTGCCCTCCTTCTCTCCGACTACCAGACCGAAGGGCTTTCGCCAGCCCTGGGCGCTTCCCCTCCATCCCCACCAAGGCTCCTTGGCAAGGGGCTCTCGCTGCCTCCAAATGACGGTGTGCTTTAGTATTCACGCTGGCTTCAGCCCATGGTATTTCAGTAAAGTTCAGGAAAACCATTGCTGTATAAATCTCCCAACCACTGGGCAGTTCAAACCTATTGGGCATTAATCATTTGTCTTTAAAGCCCGGAGCTCAGCCCTCGAATTATGCCCTTCAAGGAGAAGAGCTCCCGGGGATGTCTGGGAGGGATGGGTGAGGAAATGATCCCTATTCCAGCCCCAAAATGCATCCCAAAAAAGCCTGGGAAAATTGCAACTCAGCTTTGGAGGCTGCATAAGGACTGATCCAGCCACGTCCCCCCTCTCACACCGGGGCAGCTGCTTTCACCCGTCTCTTGGACGGGCACCCAGTGCCGGGCTGTGTTCCTGGCGCCTAAAAACAGCGCTGGCGCTGCACATGTATATTTTTTATAGTTGTTTATACCAGGTGTGTGCTTCGGTGGTGGGGGCTTTAATTACAAGGAGGAAGAAATGTGCTCGGTGGTTTTGCGTTACAGATTGGAGCATAAACCTCAAATAAATCACGAGGGAAGCAGTTGACAGTGAGCAGAGGCTGCTGCAGGGGGAAACCCAGGCCATGGCGGCTTTCCCGCAGCTGGGACCCTGATGGGCAGGGGTGACGTGGGGCCCCCCCACCCGTCGTGCTGCATACACCCGAGGTGGAGGTTTCTCCTGCCGTCAGGTTTGCTCCCAGTGGAGCATCAAGGGGAGAAGAGGAGCAGTGCCATGCAGCACCGTGCAATGCCGTGTACTTCTTGCATGCCGGACCATGCCAGCACCAGGGTTGCCCACCCTCTGCTCAAAGAGCGGGGTGCCTGGGCTGCCCTGTGCACGCCTGGACGCCTCCAGTGCCCCATCCCCATCCCCGGCCAGGCTCTCGCTGCGGCTCCCTTCTGGTTTTCATTACCCTCCTCCGAGCCGAACACGAACAGCCTAATTTGGAATAACAGCCGAGTGAGTGCGAAGGGGAAAAATCCTGCACTCGCTCTTTTCCTGAGCTAATCCCCTGACAAATTCTGCACAGCCCTGGCTGTGGTCTTGTTCCAGAGATGCCCCTGATTGAAATGGAAATACTCCCCCATCCTCTCCCTTAAAGGAGAAGCTTCCCTCTGTTTATAAAGCCTTCCAGAGGGGGTTTTACGATTTTATTTTAATGGCTGGCCTTCCCTAGGAATGTGGCAGCCGGCTCAATAGCTGCAGGAAACATCGCTGCCCATAAACCCCCTTCAGTCAGAGCGCACTGGCTGACATTGTCATGAAACGAAAATATTCCTGATGCTTATCAGGGGCCCACATCAAAGGCGCTCAGGCCATAAATCTCCTGGGGACTCTGCCACAGAGCCCAAATAAAAGCAGCTCCCTGGGCTAATGGGTGTCCGGAGAGGGTCCCGTGGCCCCAGCCCCCTGCGGAAAGGGCAGGGGGGTTTGGGCTGGGGCCAGCCCCCCCAGCAGAGACCAGCATGGGGCGGCCGGCGAAGTTTTTTGCTCTGCTCAGTGCGGGGAGAGCCCTGAGCTCATTCCTTGGTGCAGGTTTGCAGCAGACCTTGGAAATGCTTTCCAGGCACTCTGCATCCTCCTGCCCCTCTGCCTCCCCTCGCACACCAAGACACAAATGAACACGGGCAGTTTGTCCTGGGGCAAAACTTTTTTGGTTCTTTGCTTGGCATATGTGGGGAGACAGATCCCACCTGTCCAGGCTGTCTCCGGGCTGCCGGCATTCAGAGGTGGCAGGAGATGTCCCAGCTTGTCCCAGCACTCCCTGCCCCACTGACAGGACTTGCAAAAATGGTCATTATTTCATCCCCAACTGGGGCAAAATCAAACTTAAAAATAAAAAAAAGAGGTGTGCATGCGTGTGGGCCACTTCCCAGGCAGCCTGATGCTGGAGCCGCAGCCGGCAGCCCTGGGAAGGCGAGCTGGGAGCCGGAGCCTGCCCGGCCGCGTGGCTTGGGGTGACCCTGTTGTCCCCAGGCCTGGGCAGGCTGACAGCACATTATGCAGCTTGCCTATCTTTTGTTGCAAGTTGGAGCCAGGAGTATTCCTGCAGATCATTTAGATTCAGGTAAATCAGCGTTTTCCAATCTCAGGAGGATATTTCCCACCAGTTGGGCTTCAGGGTCACCTCCAGGAGCTTTCAGCAGGGTATCGCTTGCTCCGTAAAGACCTTGAGTGATGGATACTCCATGTCACAGGTAACTTGTTCCAAAAGTTAATTATCTCCCTGGTTGCTCACTTGGGAATTTAATCATGCTCTGCTGAACTGACGCCCTTATGAACAACTACAGAAGTGCCCAAAGGGGAAGTTTCTATCTCACCCTTGTCAGCCCTGTTATGCCCTGACGACAGCAGGATTTACATCCTTCGACGTGGCCAGGTACCCCAGCCGGAGCGGTCCTGCCCGTGGCTGCAGCTCTCTTCGGGCAGGACCATCCCTGCCGTCCCGGGGCTGCCCCGGCCACCAAAGCCTCTCCCGCGCAGGAGGCAAGCTCTTTGTATGTGGCATCTTCTCCCTCCCCGCGAAGCA
Organism: Haliaeetus albicilla; assembly: GCF_947461875.1. Classification (NCBI taxonomy): domain Eukaryota; kingdom Metazoa; phylum Chordata; class Aves; order Accipitriformes; family Accipitridae; genus Haliaeetus; species Haliaeetus albicilla. Next base: position 37,943,381 of record NC_091495.1, read on the forward strand.
GGGCAATGAAGTAGAAGTCTTGATGAACAAGGTTTAAAATGCAGAAGCTCTCAGAGAGCCAGACACTAATGTGACATCTCTCTCCAGCACTTGCCATTCCCTCCCTTCCATGGCTTTGATGTTAACTTCTTACAAGCTCCGAGACGGCTGTAGGATTTGATCAGTAAATCATGCATGTTAATAGGGAGAAGCAATAGAAATGCAAGAGGTTCCTCTCTCCCCAGAAATACAGGGGGGTACATGCAGGCTGCGTGCCCTGGGTGCTAGAGCCACTCTCTTACTCTCTTGGGATGCCTTGACCAGGTCTTTTGGGATGATATGAACCTTCGGCCAGGTGCGGCATGCTGCACTGATGTAAGTGGGTTATTCCCTGGTCAGGAGTCCTCCACGGGAGCCGAAACCAGTTTGGTCACAATTTTAGCACGTGGTTCCTGTCTCTCTTCTCATCCTCCTTCCAAACTAGGTTAGTTTCCCCTTGGCTATCAAGGGAGTGTTGGTGATGCTCAGGCAGATTTGATATTTAGTCACTGCACCTGTGTTGGATGGGTCTTAATTATTTATAGCTTTCCTATCCTGTTTTCTCAAGTCAGTTGGGAAGAGGTGACAGGTGAAGACTTCTTGTAGCAGATGCTTATGAGGCGGGTGAGGTGCCTGCCGCTCAGATGAGAAGAAAAGAAAAAGTGTCTTCAGCAGGAGAAAAATGACAAAGCTACATAGGAGCTGCCTCATTTAATAGTCAAGGAGGAGGAAAAAAAACCACCTCCTTAGGTCTCCAGAAAAGAAACACATTCCTCCTAAATAGATGGATGCTCTGGGGAGCAGATGCCTCCCTTTTGTTTGCATGCGGAGCCCATCATTTAGGGGATGTGCTGGGGGTATTACGGCCAGGGCAGAGCCAAAGCCACCGTGCTGTGAGCCAGTTCCTTGTCCAGGGGCTCGCCCCGCTTCGCTCAGCTGGCCTTGCCAATGCCAAAAACCACTGAAGCATCCAAAACCACAGACGTATCTCACCCTCTGTTGGGTGGTCTCTGCGACGCCGTCCTGCAAAGCTCTGCTGCCACGCACGGCTGGGGCGAGCTCAGCCTCGGGCTCCCACCAGGTCAGTTTATGGCTGCTTCGAGGTCGGGTGAGATCTCTCCCGTGAAACGCGTATCCCCCTTCCGCAAGGGCATCAGCGTGGGAAGGAGCGGGGCTGCTCCGCTCTGTACAACATCTCTGCACACTCAGAGGTGGGCAGGGGCTGGGCAGACCCCTGCTCTGTCCACGGGGTCCCTGCGGCCGCCGGCTCCGCAGCGCTCCCAGGCACGCACGTGCATTTAATGCGCACAATCGTGTCTCCTGTTATCGCTTTCCCCAGTGGCTACGCAAGCCTGCTGCTTTCTCACGTCTAAAGGGAGATGTTCCTTCAGCTCAAATGCCTTGTACCTCCTGCTCTCTGGTGACAGAGGACTTAATCTCCGATGACAGCCAGGCTGCTCGTCTTTAGGGCCCAAGTTTGTAACCGTTGTCCCGACTCATTCCTGCTGCACTGCGGTTGCGTAGCGAAGGACCGGGGCAAGAAAGGGAGCGGTGCCGGAGCCTGGCAGATGCTGCTGCGTGTTTCTCCAGGACAAGACGGTATAGGATGATTCTCGCAATAATGTGATAATTGCATCACCATTAATAATGTGTGTGCTTGCCCAGCAAAGACGGGAAAGCAGGGAGACCCAGGGTCCTGCGGCGAGGCTTGGCGAGGGCCGAACTCTGCCCGTTCAGCTGTAGCAGCGCGGGGCTTCGCTACGCTGGTAATTCAGAGTCCTGCTCCTGGCTGGTCCTGCCATTGCAAATGTCAAGTTGATTATTTTAACCACATTAGATACCTGTTAATTAACATGAATTAACCACCTAAATAATCCTGGGTAAACAAGCTATTAGGTATAGGGAGGAGAGGAAAACCACCTTTAAACCATCACAAATCGATCCCTGCCAGATTTGGGGCTCCATGATGGCCTGTCCAGCCCAGCCGGCAGCCCAGGGCAGCCCCCCTCATTAGTGCCATGCTCATGAGATGGGGCGTGGGATGGCAATGAACTGCTGGTACCTCCTGGCTGCCGCCAGTTCCAGGTATGACACATACACAAAGGTACCTTTTTATAGGTAGGAAATTATAGGTGCCATGACTTCAAAGGCTTTTGCAACAAGAGCTTTCCCTTTGATAAATGACAGCATCATTAATGGTGATTTATTACCCGGGCTATTTCAACAAACAGAAATAACCAGTTTCTTTTCATTTGGCTTGGTAGTTTTTTTTGCTCTGGGCTACCCAGACATACAAGGTGGCTGGTAACAGCTGTTTTACTGCTGGTAAGACATCTCATTTATTAACTTGTCATCATGTGTCATAAAGTTTAGCAAAATGCTAGATGATTGTGTACTTAAGCTAGGTAATTACCCCATTATTAAAGCTGCCTTCTTTATTTATTTGCTCTTCTTGTGGTTTGTTCCTACCTTTGCTCTACATACTGCCTTAGTCACAGGGCACAGAGATGTGTTGCCTTGTAATTATCTGTGTGCTGACTTCCACTCTGCTCTTAGAGACATGAAAGCTGTCTCTGCCAGCTGCCACTGCCTCACCAGTGATGGGGACCAAGCTGCTGCATCACTCAGCTGGTGCCCAGAGAGGGGCTGGAATGATGTTCAGAGACGTGTCGTGTCCTGGGGCTGCATCCGACCCGGTCCCAGCCCTGAGCACTCCAAATGCGGCTGTAATGCCAGCAAAACCTCGCCACAATTGCAGCTGGAGTGGGAAAAAATGCACATGCTGAAGATACCCTAAGAGCAGAATCTTTTATCCCAGGGGAAGAAGCATCCAGGGCAGCACGGGATTACTGACCTAGCTGGTGGGGATTGCCCATACAAAGCATTTCTGTTGTAACTGCACATGCCAAGCTTCTAATTAAACTCCCCGAGATGCACTGCTAGCAGGGAGACAAAAGCAGATCCACACCTTGATGAAGGAGTTGCCTAGACAGAGGAGAAAACCACTGTTAGCACAGAGATGCTAATTGCCTTGGGAACTCCCAGAACTCAGGTGCACGTCTCCCAGGAATGTCTGGGACCCTGCCTGGACACGTCCGTGCCCTCTCCCGGGGAGGGTGAGGCTCCCTGGGCACCGGCCCAGGGGGGTATGGCAGCGCTGCGTTCCCAGAGAAAGCTGGGATAACTCCGACCTCACTCGCTCCTCTCCTCCCATCCAAACCAGCAGTTTGCTGGTGTTCTGCTAACACAGCTGCCCGGATAAATCTGGTTAACAAACATTTTATAAGAGGTTAAACATCTGAAACCGCCCAATAACTGACTATTGTCTGGGCAAACAGGAGCTGGACCGCAGGAACTGCCACGCTGGCTCAGACCAGGCGGCATCTGTTCCTGAGCCCTGCAGCGAAATGCCAGCGGGTCTTCAAGGCAAGATACAAAATCCATTGCGGCAAATGCCAGCAGGCTGGCTGTCCCGCAGGGATCATTTTTTCCCAACCTCTCCTCCTAAATCTGGCCTCGCTCCTGCAGCAGAGCCCTCGCTATCCTTCCCCAGCAAAGGGAATGGGCAACGCCAGCTGCAGCTGGGTGCTGCCACCAGAGCCTGGAGCTGCCCTGCACTGGCCGCTCTCCCACAGCCTCGTCTGCTTGGGAAATAAGAGAAGATTTTGCAGTGCTGCAAGGGAGTTTCGGCGGCTCACTCCTGCGTGGGCAACCGGTGTCTCAATCAGCAGGTCCCTGCGGCCAGCACCTGTCAGGAGAGGCTCCTCTAAAAGCAAATGTTAAGTCTTCCTGTTTTCCTTTTACATTCTCCAAGGTCAGCCAATACCGAGACAGACAGAAATGCTTACCAAAAAAATATAAAAATACTCCCTGCTACCCCACACATTTCTTCCTGGCGCTGCCGTGAATGTCGATCAGGGAATTTCATCCATAAATCCGTCTCTCACACGGTGAGAGGTTTTATGTTGTAATTAACAAGTGGCTATTGCACAGTAATTAGAAGAAGGTTAAGATTAAATTTCCAGAGCTGCCCAAGGTACAGTGAGGGGCTTTCCTCAGTCCTTTGGAGGCAAGCATTTTGTTTAGGGCCACCCGCCTTGGTGCACCCTGTCTACGGGGTCAGGACCCGCATGGAAAGGAAGGGAAAAGCTGGTGGTACGCAGAGAGAATAAACCCCACCCCGTGCCAGGGGCCCAACACCTACACGTCTGTGCATGGCATTAAATATCTGTTTCAAGGGATTAGGAGGCAGTTTGGTAATGCGGAGGCTTTGCGCAGGGAGAATTGCACCCATGAGTTTGCATCGGGAGCTGCCCCAGAGCCAGGTCCCTGCTGGGGCTGAGGGCTCCGGCCAGACTGGGGGCTGGGTGATGGGATGGCTTTGGCTGGGTGCAAGAGGGACAGAGGATGAAGTGAAGCAGTTCAGCCTCGTTGGGTTGGTTTGTGCTCACAGAGCTCAGGGAACGGTGGTGGAGATGACAAAAATCCAGCACTGCAGAAACCCCCTGTGGCCCGCCAGTGAATCTCCCCATTTTCATTTATTAAAACAGCATTTTTATTACAAAGAGATGTTAAAAGTGAAAATGGACGAAATACATTTTACATCCCCCATTGATTTCCCAGGATATTTACAACTGCAGAGATATTGATCTCCCCGAAGTGCCGGATGTGCTTGCTCATTACGTACGACACTTGCAGTGAGAAAGTATTTTCGGCAAATAAACCACCGAAACCTGGCATATAAATTGATCCAGGAAAGCTGGGGGTCAGTGGCAGCACTGTCCCCGCCACCCCACCCTCGCTGCTATCAGGGCTTTTGGCCCTTCGCTCCCGTGTGCCCGCTGCGCCAAGTGATGGGAGCCAGGTGGGTACCGCCTGTTTGTGCCACCCTCGTCCGGGGTGCCGGACACCCCGCATCCCCCCAGCATCAGCCTCCTCCCTCCATTGGGGTGAGGATGGGGAAGGAGACCCCTTCTTGTGATACCCCACCCCGGAGGGAATTTCCTTGGAAGAACCGAGACAAAGTTGTTTTACGCAGGATTGGATGTGCCGGGGTTTGTTGCGGCTGCAGGTGAGTGGGGTTGCCAGACCCGACAGCAGGGAGGAGGGAAGCGGTGAGACCTCAGCGCCGTTCCCCACGCCGCAGAAACTCTCGGGCGATTCAAACCCCCTTTTTTCAGCCACCTCCTGTTCCCCAGGACCGTTCCCACAGCCCGTGCCGGCCCCCAGCCTGTCTCTTCACCTGTGTGTGGCTCTGACCACGGCCGGCCCGGAGCTCCCCGAGGGTGGTGGGAAGCCCCCGACCACATTGCCCAGCACAGCTGGAGGAGGGTTTCTCCTACCTCCCTCTCCCACACGCATGAGACCCAGCCCACATCCCAGCGCCTTTATTCCTGATTCCAGCAAACTCCAGCTGAACCCACTTCGGACTCGCCCAGGGTCTGACCCTGTTCTGTGGCACAGCACGGGCTTGCAGAAAAGGTGCGAAGGATGGATGCGCTCCCCGCCTCGCCGCCCCTCTTTTGCCAGCCAGGCTTGCAGCTGGAAACTCCCCAAATCTCCTCCCGCATCTGCCTCTCCGGCTCTGCCCTTGCCCGCACCGTCAGCAGATGTGCTGGCAGCCCCGTGAACCCGCCGTGGGGCCGGGGCGGTGCAGACGGTGCGTCAGGCGCTGCCGGGGCCAAACAGCCGTGAGGGTGAGCGCGGTGTGAGCTACAGCCGGCGGGGACCTGGAAGCCGGGCGCTTCAAAGAGCGTGCAGCGCTCCGCCGGTACCCGCCGCCCTGGCAGCGGGGTTGGCATTGCCAAACGGGCATCCCTGGGGCTCTGCCTGCACCTTTATTTCCCTCCGAGTCAGCAGGAGATTTGGCAGAGCCCAGCCCAGCGCGGCCCCGTTGAGGAGCTCTTGGTTGGTCTGAGACCCCCATTTTTGGAGGGGAGACGGGGGCTCGCCCAGCGTTGCAGAGCCTCAACCCCCATTTTCCTGTGTGCTGGGCAGAGCATCGCCTCTAAACGCAGTTTCCAGGCAAGAGCCGGCGCGAGTACGGGCTGGGAAACCGCGTGGTGTAAAGTTTCCGGAGATCCTCTCTGCTGGTGTGTCAGCCCCGATTACATCAGTCAAGTCGCGTTACCCGGCTGACGGGCGCTAACGAGAAGTGACAGACGTGACGGGGAGCGGGCAGGCTCCAGGAGCGACACTGCCGTCCCCGAGGACGGGTCCCCCCCTTCCCGGCGTGGCTCGGCGCCAGCTCCGTCCTCTGGCCTGCAGAACACAGGACGCTTTGCCGGGGCCGCTGCTCAGCCTCTGTTCTATGCTGGGGTGACAGGACCAGCGAGGGCTGGGGCTCCGCAGCCATGGCCGTGGCCGGTTGGCCACGGTGGACCCGAGCCCACGGGGAGCTGCCTGCTTTTCTCGTCAGAGCTTCGAAGCCAGGAAATCTGGCCATGGCCGAGTCAAGGCTTCCCATGGTGGCAAATGGCTGGGGAAACCTCAAAAGGGGCACAAAATGGCTGGGGACTGCTGAGCATCCCTCCCCAAAACCCACCCTTGCTCCATCCTGCTGAGTACTGGGTACCACAGAGCCCTGTGAAAGGCTTGGCCCAGAGAGCTAAAATAAAGGCACAGCGGGGGGACAGCCCCAAACAGCCAAATTTGGCTCAAATGCCTTCCCTGTGGTCTGTAAAAACCTGGGGTATTTGCTCCTCCCTGGGTTGCTTTGCCCCCCAACCACGGTGGTGAGTGGGGTGCAACGGCGAGCGCGGTGACCCCTCCCCTGCCAGCTCCTGTATTGAGATGTACTTGATGGGGTGAATAGGAAACGGGCTGAGACGCGTTTGAAGTCGCATTGCTTTGTTGTGATCCCATCGCCACGAGAGCTGGCGGAAATCTGGCAGGGGGATAATTGGTGCCGGGGCGGCGCTGGCGGCATGGGCGCACATGCACCGAAAGCAAGGCGACGAGGAGGAGCGAGCGGGGAAGGAGCAGACTGACGTGCTGGAGGGAAGAAGTGAAGTTTTCACCCCCAGTTCCACCAATTTGATGGCCTGTTGCCTGCCAAGGTCTCCGCAGGATGGCTGCAAGCTTGGGGACACCCTCCTGGGGTGGGGGGCGATGGGCGATGTCCTTGTCCCCTTGTTCTGCACAGCTCCACTCAGGACTGGGGAGAAAAGGGGCAGAAACAGCTCGTGCTGGTGCATTTACCTGGGGAAAGTCTTCTGTTTCCCCTGAAACAGGCAAAGAGAGCCAAGAGCAACATTTTCCCACGGCCGAGGAGGATCCTCAGGCTCTGGTGTGGCAAGCATCGCAGTCAGCAGCCAAAACACAACCAGCACCTCTCTGCCTGCACCCTCTCCCATCAGGGAGCTGCCTCCGTCCCACTGCGGCGCTGGCTCTGCCCCAGCCCACGCACCGGCAGCCAGGGGGTTTTAATCAGTATCAATCCTCCCCGACCTTCAAGGTCTGTGGTTATTGACATTTTATTCCAACTGAGTCAATATTAACTTCTCAGGCCGATAGACAATAAATAGAAAATAATAAGCAATGCACAGTTAATATTGATTTATGATTATTTGGGGTTTTTGCATGAGTTTCTCACAGGCAAAGCAGCTCTGTGCCCGCAAGGCTCATGCGTTTGTTAGCACAGAGACACGCGGACAGGAGTGAGAGAGATTTGCTGCAAGGTTCAAAATGCCTTGGGAAGGGTGTGATGAGCAAGTTACAGTGGTACCTGGCAGAACCCTCTGACCGCTTGGAGAGTGCTGGGATCATCTTGCAGCTCTTAGAACATGCTAAAAATGTTCAATCAAATGAACTTCACTGCTTTCCCACGAGCACGGTGTTTAGGAAGAGCTTGAAAAACAGCATCGAATCAAGTTCACAGGTGGGGGGGATTTTATATATACTGGGATTTTGAACCAACTTTGTAAGGCATTAAAAAGAATTGCAAAGAAAATTGTGAAACCGGGTGAGAGGCATTGCATTTTCTGAAAAAAAAACCAACCCCAAAGAGTAGGAACAGAGACGACATTTTGAGGCTGGGCTGCTGGGGACTGGCAAGCAGCATCCACAGCTCTGGGGGTGGCTTTGCTGGGATGCAGAGGGGCCGGGGAAACCCTCACAGCGGTGAGATGGAGCCCATCGCCACTTGGTGCGCAGTCCAGCCGCTTCTTGGTGGTGAGAGGGTTTTTTCTTTTTTTTTTTTTCCCCTTTCTCCCTTCCCAGCCCCGACGTCAGGATGTTTATAAAACTCCGAATCAATTTGAGGCCGGGAGACGTTCAGCCGGGGAAGCACTGTGCTGATAGGGTCAAAGGCCCGTCGCCAGCACGGATCATACACCCTGACGTATTAATTCAAGCTGTCAGGACCAATATGCGTACAAGCGCTCGGGGAGGTGCGGGCAAGCGCTTCCCAAAATACGAGGCTAACGTTTCGCAGACCCGGCGCAGCAAGGCCGGGGAGCGTCGCAGCACGACAGCGGGGCGATGCCCGTGTCCCCCCCCCAGAGACCCACGGGGCTGGGGTGGGGGGTGGCCGGACCCCAGCGCAGCGGTGGGAGCGCGGCTCTTCCCGGCATCCCCACGCTCCCTGGCTGGCACGGAGGCAGATCTGAGGAGCTGCAGGAAGTACATTTGTTACTGGGAACGCTTTGATATTTCGCATGTGAAACGTCTGCGTGCTGGAGGAGCTCAGGCATCTGGCAGGAAATTACCATGAATCCTGTTTCTCTTAACAGTCACACACACATGCCTCCTCGCTCCTTCCCTTCCCCCTCTTCTCCCTGCTCACCCCCTCTGTTCGACTGCCCTTCTTCCCACACCGGGGCCTGAACCAGACCCCGGAGAGGGTCCCAACACCCCCACGAAACCCCCCATCCCTCTCCCGTGGTCCTGTTCTGCAGCATCCCAGGAGCTGTGCGGCAGCACTCATCTTTCAGACTTGTAAAAAAAAAAAACCTTCCCCTGTTTGCTGCGGGGCTCCACGGGGTCAGGCTGCCTGAAAGCACCCGCCTGTCCTCTGCTTTATCAGACGGCGCTAAGTGGGGGGTTTACGAGGGGCATTTTGGGTGCCAGCCTGGGATCAGGTCACCCTCCACATCTGCAGCCTCATCGGTCTTGGGTATCGTTTTTGGTTTGGCTAATCGAAGCGTGGACCGACAGCAGGGCTTTCCCCAGGAGCTGCATCCCTCGTGCTGGGTACGATGCTGATTTTGGGGCACAGGTACCCCAATGCGCTCCCGACCCTGCTGAGCGCCGGGGGCTGCGGGTGGGCGCAGACCTCACCCTGCTCTGCACCAGCGGTCCCAGGCAGCATCAGGAGCAATCCCAGGAGAGCTGGCTCCTGCTTCCCTGATCCCGGCTCTCGATTGCAGAGCCGCAGGCTCTCCTGGCGGGATTCATTACCCGGTGGGAGCCGGTGAGCAGGAGGAAGCTTCCCTGCGCCTTTCCCACCCGGGGAGCTTGGCCACGGATCAGAGGAGGCTTTGCCTCCCCGGCAAGCGTGGCCGTGCCACAACGCTGGAGCATGAGCTCCAGACTGGATTTTCGTGTTGCCTCCTGCTCGGAACGGCCCTGCTTAGGAGTTATCAGGTCCATCGGGCTGCTGTCAGCCTGCTCCGCTCCCCATCGCTCCCTGCCAGCATGGCCCTTGCCAAAAAAATTATGACTGTATTAAATGATTTTATTACAGTAAACTGCAGATCGTGCAGTGTAAACACAGGTGGTGCAACACACCTCGCTTTTAACTGCGTCCAGGCCAGCAGGAGCGATGCACCGCGACGGCGCAAGGGGAGCAGGATCCAGCCCCTGCCTCTCTGCTCCCCGGGGTTCGGGTGATGTTTGCAGACTCCGAGTGCGGGGTGGGTGCAGGAACCCGTCCGGGACATCCCGAAGGCTGAGCCCTAGGGCAGACAGGCGCAGGCAGGCATCGCTGCCCAAGGAGAGGGCGTACAGAGCAGGGGGAGAGATGCCCGAGAGCCCTGCGGATGCATCCGAGGAGGAGGGGGAGCCGGTGGCACGGTGCTGCCGGCACAGGGTGCGGAGCAGGGAGCCCTTGCAGCAGCCGGAGCAGCCCAGTGCCCATGCCAGGGGTGAACAGAGCCCCTTTGAAAATAGCTCCTCACTTTTTACTGCGACAATAAAAATACCCGCAGGAAGGCCAGCCCCTCATCTGCCAGCCCCCCAGTTCGGCTGAAGCGCTGTTGAGCACAGGCTCCCTTTCTCCCCCTCTTGCTTTCACAGGTTTCATTTTGGCCTCGATTCCAGCAAGTTTACTGACAGATTACTTCATTTTAACTCTATGGCTTTCCTGTCTTGTGGGAGGCATATTTCTAAGTATCATATTTATCAAAAGGCCTGTGCAAAAACAAGGGCCAGAATTACTCTTTTGATGGTTCCCCCAATAACTACAACCACAATAAATTTTTCAGGCAAGAAAACTCGACCGGGGACCTTTTGTGCTGGGGTTTGGGAGCAGGGTCCAGGCCCTGGGCTGCAGAGCCCCCCCCGGCCTGGCTGCACTCCCCCCCTGCCCCACGCCGGCACATCTGGTCTCGCTTGCGAGGCTGGTCTTCCAGTTCCCAGGGGTGACATATTTCCCCCGCCTATAACTCTAAATCAGAGCAGCATTTCAATAAATCACAGTGAACACTTATTTATTGGACATAGTTTTGGGGCTCTTAAAGCACGGAAAATAAATTTAATGGAGCGTTTGGAGCATTTCTCCAATCTTTTGAGGGATTACTTGGGGAATTTGTCAACGGAGCCAAGCACAGCAGCTTGATCCAGAGAGATGGGAAAGAAATTATGGGAGATACTCTACAAAGGCCCAGGTGTACCCTAAATCACATCAAAAAAGATTAATGTCAAAGGATTGCTTGCCAGCAGAGTTGATTGGCAGCGCTGCAGTTTATTTAATAAACTATCATTTTAGCCAGAGGGTGACTTTAATCTGAATTACATTTTCTTGTTTTGTCGTACGCCATGCCAAGCGATTTATTGAATACCGTAGCATACTTCTTAACCTCAAACACCGAGAGAAAAAAGAAGGAAAGCCTTGAGAGCCCCTGGAAAACCTTGAGACAGCAAAAGCTACTCTGCTAAGAGGGCAGGAGCTCCACTCCGGCAGCAGCAGCTTGCTTTCTTTGTGCTCGGCCAGGAAAAGCTGGGAGCAGAAGTCAGTTGCTGAAACCTTCATCTGGGTTTTGCACACCCAAAAGCTCAGAGAGAGGGCTCAGCTGTGCAGCTCCATGCTTGCGGAAAACACTGCCTGTTTGCTAACTTGCATCCAGGACAGGCTTCAAAGTTATCCTGACTTCCAAGACCCAGGAGACCAGGACGGACAGGGCACAGAGGCGGAGAAGCGCAGGCACCAGCGGCATTTGCAAAACTAGAGAGATGCAGGAAGAAAGGAGCACGTCCCTGCAGATCCCCTGTGCTTCACTCAGCCTGGCGCTGATGCCACCCCTGGGAGAGCCAGCACAGACCTCCTGCTCCCAGACACCTGCGTGTGGTTTGGTGGGCAGAGAGAAGCCCCCCAACTGCCTGGCATCCCTGTGACCCTGCAGCCCCTCTGCATGCAGGCAGGGACCTCCACCAGCACCCAGCACACGTCTTCAGGCTCAGAGGCACGGTGCCGGCGGAGACACAGGGCGGCTGGGGTATCCCTTGAATACCCACTCCCACAAAAAGCCAAAGCAAATCACAGCCGGGCGCTGAGAGAGCAGGGACTGTGGGCAGAGACCTGCCCTTTCTGGGTTCGCTCCTCTTCTGCTTCCTGAAGAGATGAAAGATTGTGCAAAGATTTAAGAAATCTTGGAAAGGTTTTAGAATTACCCCAGCTAAGGGGAGAAGAGCCCCCCAGCCTACCCTTGCCATGCCCTGCACGTGCTGGTGATGCACCGGCACCGCCTGCCCCGGTCCCGGCAGGAGCAGCCGCAGCAGACGGACAGACAGCAAGGACCAGCACCAGGGGCCGGTTTGCGAGAGCCAGGGGCCCGCTGACCCACGGGGCTCTTAAATAATGTGTTTGTGCAAACAGACAAAGAAATCCTAACTAATAATAATCCTCGTTCCAAGATTATGATTGAGTTTTTCCCCTGTTCTGCTTGATATTTCTGCCAAAGAAAGAAAAATCCTTGCTGAAGTCTAGCAGGAAATCCAATAAAATTTCTTCAAAAGATGGGTCTGACATTGAAAAATAGCAAAATTATAAAAGTAGGCCTCAGAAAAGAAAAGGGGAGAGTTATTATATCTGGCACCTACCGAGGGCCCAAAGCTCCCTCTCCAAATGAGCCATCACAGATTGAAAGTGTTTAGCTTCCCGTTGATTAAATATGGTGAAGGACCCGAGGCGTGCCAAGCCTTGGGGATCGAAAGTTTGTTTTCAGTCAGAATGTGTTTTCAGTCAATGGAAAAAATGGTCGGCCTGTGCTGGGGTATGTAACTGAGAAGCCTCAGGTTTGGAGTGAGTAATGACTGCGATGCAGAAATGCAGGAGGGTTGTTAATCATTCGACCCCAGCCCCCGTAATTCAACTCAGCAACTCGCACGACTTTGGAAGTCTTTTTTTTTTTTTTCCCTCTGCTCTTTTTAATATATAAAAACCCAAACGTTTTTCCTCCTTTTTCTTTCTAATTTTTTTTCCCTGAAGGGATAGCATCATCTGCTTGTATCATTAGCACCTCCCTTTTCTTTCTCCCAAGGTAACTGGGAGCAGCACAGCCTGATCCGCAGCACCACATCAGGCTGTTGCTCAGCCGTGGGTTTGGGGCAAACGCTTCTGCCCCAGTTGCAAAATGGGATCGATGAGAGCGACGGCTGGTAAAAGCAAGGCAGGACACCGAAGACTGTGCGATGCAGGCAGCCCAGGAGGGACCTACCGGCTCCAGGTGCCAGCAAGAACCGTTGGAAAAGGTTTGGTGGAAACGGCTCTCCTGGAGAGCACTGCGGGGAAACCACATGTCCCTGCAGGACAGAGGAGGCCATTGAAAATATCCCTGCCTTTTTATTTTGGCGGAGGAAGAATCATTTCATTGCTAGGCTGCGCGCCCGGCTTTGAGCGAAGGCTGCACGCTCCTAACCTGCAAACAAGAAGCGCACGGAGCACAGCGATGCCCTGCCACCATCGCACACCCTGTCACTGGTGGGTGGCAGTGGGGGACCGGGCATCATCCTGCTCACCCGGGTTCGGTGCGGACCTCAGGCACGGGCACAACTACTTCTCTTCACCAGCGCCATGACTTGCCCGGGTCTCCAAGGGACAGGCAGCAGCTCTGCGTGGCCGTGGGGCTGCCCGAAAGAGCAAACATCCCCCTTTCATAGGGAAAAATTCAGGCAGATGGCAAGGATCAAACACAACTCTGGAGCCTGGGGGCAGGAGGGCTGAGGTCCGGGCTGAGCCCGAGTTCAGCGCTGGGTCAAGAGGTTGCTGGAGGGAGCAGGGGGACACAGGGATGGCTGCAGGGATGCAGCTCACACGGCACCTGATGCACGAGGAGCCCATGTCAATGGCCCTACAAATCCCTCTCCATCCCCATGGTCCCCTCTCACCTACCCACTTCCACCCACCCCTTTCTCACCCCCTCGCGAAATGCCTGACTTATTCATTAACTGGGTTTGCCGGGCTGCTTCTCATTAGATATCCAAAAAATTCCAGGAAGACAGGACACCCACTGGGCCTAAATGAAATTAGAGAACAGAGCACTGCTACAAGTGGTTTAATTCAAATTACAGCAAGATATTATCACCAACTGCAAGTGCTCAGAATCATGAGTCAGACCCCCACAAGGAACGAGACGGGCTTAAAAAAATCATGACTTGTTAAGTATATAATTAACTTTGGGGTTATTTTTATTTACCTTCCAGTTTTTAGCCTTCAGGAGTCAAATTTTTGAGCTTGCCTCAGTGAGGGTTGGAAACAGCTTAAAATTAAAGAGGGGAGGAAGAAAAAAAAAAGAGAAGAGGAATGCGCCCACATTCCCATGATGCCAGGAGCTGGGGATTTAAAATGACACCACATGTCATAGGGATTGCGATAACGTCCCAGAGCCAGGGGCTGCAGGTACCGCCTGCCCAGGGTCCCTGGAACAAGGCACATCTTTCTTCCCCAAAGAGCACACCCTGCCCTTGGACACCTCGAGTGGCATGGGAGGGGGCTTTGAGTGGGACCCCCCCCGGCTGCCAGCCCCACACGAGCTGCAGGAAGAGCTGAGGGGGGACCCACGGAGGAGCCCAGGGACCTGCCCACAGCCACCCGCACCAGTTTACCACTGGGAAAACAGTGAGATGCGAAGGAGGGAAAAAACAACACAACTTTTGGGGTATGGCAGTATCCTTGTGTCTCACATTGGGCCCAGCCAGCCCATCTACTGAGACGTTTCATTTTCCTGGGAGCCTGTCAGGAGTCATGAAGCAGAGCACAAGAAACTGGAAGATTTTACATGCAACCTGCAGACATGTTGACCCTACGTCCTGGGGAAACACCAAACGCTTGCCTGTGCTTGCTCCTCGCAGACCTCTGCAGCTTCATCTTCCTCCTCGCTTCCCACTCTGAGCCCACACTGCCGGCTACCAGGGGCTCTGGGTCTATAGGTGATGAGCGAAATAGTTTCCTGCACATCCTCAGACTGTAAATCAGAAAGCTGAGACCGAGCTGGAGCAAGTTTACCACCTTCTGTCTGCTGAGAACCTGCCCAGCCTACAGGAGAGCCAGGACCCCGGGGTGAGCCCCACCTTGCATGCCGGCACTAATAAGCACTTGCACTAGCAACAGCATTTGCTCCCTGACCCATCTCCTTCTGGAGCAAGAGAGTTTTTGCTGGGAGACAGATCTGCATGGGACGCGACTGAAATAGCTGGAGCCGGCGCAACATCATGAGACTCCCAGAAGGACACACGGCGGCAGACGGTAAGCGCTTGGGGAGCCCAACCAGGGTCACCATGTGATCTCAACTCTGCCGAGGAAGCAAGACGACGCAGCTGAGCAATGTGCTGGGTGAGGAGTGAGTTTCTCCATGTCCCCAAGCCATTCATACAGCTGCAGAGCAATCGTCCTCAGCTGATTCTTGTGGAGCTGAATTGGCCAACCCTCCTCTGCTCCCTGCCTCCAGGTTGTGTCTTCTCCTGTTTCCGCTGAACAGATAGTACCCTGCTATCTTTCATTGAAACATCATGTCCAATTTCTCCCTTGATTAAACCCATATTTTGCTTGGCTATAAGTCAAATATAAGAGGGCTGCACTCAAGTGAACTAATCTCGGTTTACTTGCCAGTAGGTAATTTGATAGACAATTTGGCAGGCATCCACTCTAGAATTAAGCAAACCTGAGCAATAAAGATGTAGGAAAACAATCCTGAAAAGCCATAATGAGACATCTAGTTTCATTCAATAGCAACTTGTTCCACTTACGTTTCTGCTGACACTCAGGACTGCGGTGCCTGCCAGCACCCTGGCCTGGGACGACACGCTCAGCTGGCCCTCCACCAGCTGGGCAAGTGCAAGCAATGCTGAGACCAGGGCAGAGCAGCGGTCCAAGCTCTCCTGACATGGTCCTCAGCAGATATCGACTCTGGGTTTGGCAGCCCAAGCCCTGCGTCCAGGTAGAGCTTGTGGAGGAGACAGCAGGAGGGTTTGCTGAAGACTCAGCTGTGAGCGCCTTGGAGGAAGAACCAGCTCAAACGCCTACAGCACAGAACCTTTGCTTGCCATCTGTAAGCACCCTCCATGGCTGTATTTTGCTGCTGCAGCAGCCCTACCCCTCAGAAACCCCTCCAGCCCTGTGTTGGAGCAGCAGCAATGCTGGGGCTGGTGCTGCTGAGCTCCCACTTATGGCCTCTGCCTCCCCATCACTGCCTGAGTGCAGACACCTGCAGCACCCACCTCCTGCCGCTGCCCGGGGACTGTTACTGGGATGGAGGAGAGCAGAAAGTCCTGTGGACAACACCTGGGACCTTTACTCCTTCCAAATAACACGAAGGGCTGCGACGTGCCCGGAGAGGGGCCGCGGTGGTGCCGGGACCGGCGCGGGTTTGCCGCCCTGTGCTGGAGGAGGCGCATGGGGCCGGGTGAGCGCCGCGCTCCGGGGTGATGGCCGGAGCAAAGGGGCTGTCAGACCGCCGCCGCGCAGCTCCATCCCTCATAATGCCATTATGTATTGCTGGTATTAATCATGCCGCTAGGTAAGCATTATGGCACTTTTATGGTAGCTTTGAAGCTAATCTGTCACTAATGCCTTCTGGATTATCATGATTTCTTACAGTTGTGATTCATTAACTCAGATGCCTAATAGAATTAGTATTAAACATCTTCCATAGATTTCTGCCTCAACATGTTGAGTTTTGAAAGCCTTTTCAATATTTCATTGTGTTGTATTAAATGGCATGTCAGGCACATTGTGTGGTCTCCCGGAGAACCTGGCGCAGCCAGAGCTGTGGCGGGGGCTGGAGCAGGAGAGGGGGTCGAGCTCCTCGGGGGCCGGGGGTGGCTGGAGGGGCAGCGAGATGCTGCCGGCTCCCGGGGACCGATGCAGCGGTCCGGAGGCCGTGCATGGTGGGGTGTGAGGGGTTTCGAGGTTTGGAGAGTTTTCCAGGCAAGAGGTGGTTCAGTGGCACAGCTGCTCGCCTCCAACCACACGAGCCCATCGCCGGATAATTAAGCTAGTACAGAAGAGGTTAATCTGCTTTGAGGATAGAAAGTGCAGTGCAGATACTAAATATGATTGTGATTATTACCTGGCCCTGGAGGAATCCCTTCCCTAGACATTGCAGTGCCATTCCTAGTAAGACTATTATTCCTAATAATCAATATTAATTTTCAATGCATTCTCCAGGGCTTAGATTTATTTCCTTGTTTAGGATAAGATCTGCATCTTGAAGCAGACTAAAAAGAGGTATTATTACTATTATTATTATTAGCATTATCATTATTATCTTGGGTTTAAAAAAAAAATCTTATTTAGATAACCATCTCTCCCCAGTAGCAGGTTGTGTAGCTCACAGACCTTTATCTGGCTACTTCAATCTGCATGTTGCGGGTAACAAAATTTTACAGTTATTATTATTAATAATGCAAGGCCAAGACCAGAACAACATTGTATTAGGCTGTGCACGTGTGTATGAGACCAGATGAACCGGCACCATAGTGCTGGCTTGGTTTTCCCAGCTTTTTTAGGAGAGGAGCCCCACTGTCCAAATTCCCAAGTGGCTTTGCTGGGGGTTTCGTGGCAGGAGCCCCAGCCCCCGGCAGGCAGCGCTGGCAGGGAGGATGCTCACGCCGGGGACTGGCAAGAGCCTGAACTTTTGGATGCTCCTCCGAACCCGACAGCAAAACCTTTTTTGCAGCCTGCCCGCCCTGACCCCGGGAACCCCGCGTCGAGGCCGTTAGCTAGAAAAACAGAGAGGGGGGGACTTCAAAGCGGGGATTAGAAGCAGCTGTGCAAATTGACAAATACGTGCGAGGAGCAGCGCGGCCTGGACGCGTACCTGCATCTTCGTCTGCACCAGCCGGGCTGCCGCAACCCCACGTGCCGGGGGCTCACCAGAGCCCTGCGGAGCATGGTGGGCACTGGCTTGGCACCGTGTCCCCGCCAGCACCAGTAGAATTCCTCTGGTGGGGTTTGGGGAAGAAACGGTGCTTTTAGAAAGGCTCCTCTGGAAAAAAGGTCAGGTTTGGGGCAGGCATTTGAGTGATAGCCTGCAAGCGGGGAGAGGGAGAGAGGTCGCAGGGAGGCTGTGAAAGGTGGTTTGTCCCAGTGCCAGAGTCAATGTGTGCCTGCGATTGAAGCCTGCGTCCTGCCCCGCAGTCATTACCATCAATCACGCCCGGCACTGACAGCCCGACCGTTTGTCAGCTGGTCCCGCTCCTGGCAGGGATGAAAACCAAGTTCAAAAACAAGGGGCTGCTTCCCGGGACGGCAGCAAGCGACCCACTGGTGAGCACCCCGGGCTGTACAGGCGAAGGGAGACCCGTCCCTCTGGACCCACAACTGGGCTGCCTTGTGCTCACCCATGCCCTGGCACAAAAGGCATTGGCAAGGGTCCCCCCGCTCCCTCCTTGGGGACAAGCCCCTGGGCGCAGACAGGGATGAGCCCTCGCCATGGCAGGGCTCCGTTTTGTGCATTTTTGCCATTGAAATGATTGATTTCCCAACTGCAAGCGGCTTCTTAGTGAAACCCCGTGATTTTTTCCTTTTTTTTTTTTTTTTCCCCTGTGTGAGTTAAAGAACACGCACATTAGAGGGGAAAAGAAAACCTTAAAACGTCTTCATTATGTGACATGTCTAAAATGTGCATTTAAACTCCCCTCAGTTTTTGGTTACAGAAATAGTTTGGTTCTCCCCTGGATTGCTTTTATGCAGCCCTGAAACACATCAAAGCAAAGTGTTGCTAGAGAGAAGCATTTCCTTTGCCTTCTCATCAAAATGCTGCTATTGATGTCGCGGCAAGACAAGAACCTCGGGAAGGGGGATGGAGAGGAGCCTTTAGGTCGAGGGGGTTCCCCCAGGTCCCACCGCTGCTCCTCGAGTCCAGCACTTCAGCGAATATTTGAAACAATTCTTTTCAGCCAATTCTCCTGGTTTAGAAGGAGGAAAAATGGGTAGTTCCAGAACTGGAACAAACGCACTCAAAATTTCCGGGAAAGCAAAGGAGGAAGAAGCTGCCCTGGTTGTGCTCGGGGTGCCAAGAGCACCCGCTGCCCGGGTGGGCGCAGGGCTTGGCAGGGAGCAGCTGCCTGCAGCAGGCAGAGCCCTGCCTGCAGGAAAGGCTCCCCTGCCAGGTTGCAGTTTTGCAGCCGCTCAAGAAAAAAGGGACGGCGAAGCATGGCTGGGGCCGGCAGCTCTGGCTGCCCAGAGCTGCTCACAGCAGCCTTTGTTTTAAGGAGTGAAAGGGGCGGTCATGGGACAGCAGTCAGCCGGGCAAACATGGGGGAGGCGAAGAGAAAACTTTAATTAGGGTAACTTGAAGGCAGGCTTTAACCAACAGCCGGCAGGAGGCCCGGTTTGATCTCCTTGTGGGATAGACCCTGTGATTAATCGTGGCCCTGTCGAGGGGGATGGACACCTGCCTGTCACATGCTTTGATTCCCGGCACAGGCTTTGATCTCGCCCGGCTGCGTGGGAGGGTGTTAGAGCAATGTATGTACCCAGGTCGCTTTTATGCCACCCGCAGGGGGTCTGCGAGGCGGGGAGGGGATCGTGTGCGGGAGGGGGGGTCTCGGCCGCCGGCCCCGGGGTCAACCCAGGAGGTGCCGGGGCCGACAGGAGTTCGTCCAAAGGGGAAAGTTCATCCCCGATCCACGGGGGGTTTGGGGGCCCTGGGGGCTCGCTGTCATCCCCGGGGGAGAAGCATCCAAGAGAGCAGTGGGGATGCTCGGCACCGCCACTGCTGTGGAGGAGTGGAGCTGGCTCCGGAGAAGGTCACCTTGTCCCCCTCAACCTGCTCCAGCCCAAAGGGCTGTTGGTGAGGTCGTACCCTGGGATGGTGGGGGCTGAGGTCGGGGCAGACAAGGGGATGCCCAGGGTGGTGTGTCCACCTTTCCCCGCTCTCGTCATCCCGCTGACAGCCTGCACCGGTGATCCCGTGACCACATGCCACCAGCCCGGCACAACCGAAGGCACCGGGAGGAGAGCAGGCAGCCACCCAGGCTGCGTGCCCGGGCAGCAGCATTGCAAGGTATCCTCCATGGGGACAAGGGCTCGGGTCACCCAGCCCCCTCTCAGAAGGGTTTCCAAACCAAAGCCGCCATGCAACATGCAGGGAACTGGGTCCAGATTTGCCCCTGCAGGTCCTATCCTGCAGGGACCCTCTTGCAGCACCCTCAAGGACGGCTTGCCCACCCTGGCACTGCCCGCTCGCTCCCCAGGGGTTTTGGCAATTCCCCCCGGCATGCTGCTGCCTCTGCCTGCTCGTGGCGGGTTGATTGGCATGGGCATCTTTGTGCCTGGGCCCGGTCCCGGATTTATTCTCAGCCCTGACATTTGTGCCAAGCAGGCAGAGCATGTCGCGTTTATTTGCTAGAGCGGGAGGGGTTCCTGCGTGGCGTGAAAGAGGATCCCGACGTCTCTGCTTTCAGCCTGACCTTGAAACCAGAGCAGGGAGGTGAGCCCCCCTGGATCACACGGATGGTATAGGGGGAAACACAGCGGAAGAGCCTGGCACATCCCGGACATGAACAAACAGTGCTGGCATCGCAGCCAGGTGAGAGCGGGGACAGCCGGGGTGATGCTCAGACCGTCCCCCGGCAGCCTGCTCCGCCGGGGTTTTGCTGGGAGAAGGATAATGCCCACGTGATGGTGGGCCAAGGGGTATTTATTGCTGTTGGCTTCCAGGGGTTTCGGGAAACTCCCTGGGTGTGGTGTTATTTCCATTACTTTTCCTCCTAGCTTCGGACAGGGAGTGTTTTCATGATGTCTCGGTAGACAGTTTGACTCATACAAGCAGTAAATGTCCTGATTTGGGGGAGAGAAAAGGTCTAACGAAGCTAGAGACAAGTATGGGAAAGCCCTTCTCCGTACTGCATGAATATAACAAAAACAAATTTCCAAAAGCCCTGGACAAGCCCAGTAAGTCTGTAATGTGGTGTCCTGTTTCCTAATCTCTTCAGTAAGGAAGCAGTGTGTTGAATTTAAAATATCCCTCTGGTAAATGCTAACTATTTAAAGAGTGCTAGGGTCTTAGAAATGCAAAACAAAGATTTGTTGATTAAAAACACATGGTTTGTTCTGGAGGCATGAGTAGCCAGAAAAATCAGTTCTGACAGTATTTTGGCTTTTTCAATCCCACAAGACATGATGGTGATTTATTATAGTGATGTCAGCTGTGGTTGAAAAAAGTTCCCTGTGTTGTCTTAATAAAAGAGCTTTACCTTGAAATCATTAAACTCTCAGCCTGTTTATTTGAAGCGATGACTGTGAATGTGAATGGTCCCCTCTAAATCACTCGGCCCTTCGCTGGAACATATGCCTGCGCATGAGGTGCGGTGACAGCCTGGAGCTTGCCTTGCTAATGCGAGTCGTGTGATGGATATGATTAGTGTGGCTTTGAAACCTGGAGGGGAGATAAGCACACCAGGCGAGGAGGGGAGCCCCCACATTACAAAGGGAACAGGAATTAGAAAGGCAACGGGGTCTATCTGTCTTCTTCTGCCATCCATGCAGATGTGCATAGCTGTTGCCTGCAAAGATCTGCTTGCCTCCCCGGCCAGCCTCTGCAGAGATCGCAAATTAGCGGGGCAGCGTCCCGTACACCCCTCCGCTCCCAGCAAAGATAAAGCACAACATAAATTTTGTTGGAAGTATGTGAACATGGGAGGCTGCAATTGTTCTTCAGAAAAGGTCTGCCTTGGCATGCCCTCCTTTATTGCAGTTGAGGAGGTCTGGTGTGCTTCAGAGAGGTACCAGAGGTGGTTTGGTGTTATGCAGGAGTAGTGCTGGATGGGGTAATTTGACCTGATTTTCAAGCCTATGTGTCGCTTTTTAGCGTGCCAGCAGCGAGCGGTGACGCGGGCACTGTGCGAGCATATGCGAGCTTATGTGCTGATGGTAACAGACACGCAGCAGCTTCGTACTCATGATTAGATGTGCAGCAGCAGCCCCCGAGAGCCTGCGAAGCCCCTGTAACACGTGCTGGCTGGAACGCAACAGCGGGGTGGTGTGAGCTCGGAGTGGGGCAAATCCCCCAGGAGCCGGGGGCAGCTGGCTGCTGTCCTCATACGGACCAGGCAGTAAGGTGGGACAGCGTAGCGAGCATGGCATGCTTCATTAAGAAACCTCCGAGCATATGCAAGTTTACAATATTTTTCCCCTAAACAGATGTGCAATATGGCATTAATGTGCCAGGCTCTGTCCTAAGGAGAAGGGTGCAGCAGCCAGGCAAAGACACAGGGCTGGGGGACAGGCAGCAGGGATGAACATGCCTGGCAGCAGCATCAATGCTACAATCTCTGTTAAATTGTAGACATGTTAGAGCAAAATGCCCAGCTGGATATCAAAACTAGTGTCAGCTGGATATCAAAACCGCAAGGTGTTAGTGGGAAAGAGGAGAACTTTTCCTTACCATGCTTAATTTCACTGTCAAGATAAATAGGTGTCATATGCTGTGGATGGGGATACAGAGCAATGGAAGAAGTATAATAGAAATAACCTGCCAGGCTCGGCCTGCCATCCCTCATCCAGCTTATCAAGTTAGCTGAGCTCAGCAAATCACATTAGCAAGAGCCAGCACAGAAACACTTTACCTGTGTGCAGGCGGAGAGGACGGGCGTCTCTGCTTTGCCAAACTCTCTAAACCTCCCCACTGGGCAGCCTTGCAGAAAAATGGGGTCGTCCTTATTTCTAAGCGGGGGCTCACACCGTGCCCGGGGAGCAGAGGGGCCAGGTGTGCTGCGGAATCGCCTGCAGCCCGGCCCCGCAGCCGCAAGCCCTTTCCCTCGTATCTGGCGGCAGTTAAGCACTGAGCAATATTTACTTCTTGGGTAAACAGTTGTAATCTCCCTAACCAGAGTTTATCATGGAGAAGTGAGTTAAATTCTTCTTGGATAATCCCCGCGTGTTGTGGTTTTCTGAGCAAGAGATTTTTGGATACCATTCAGTATAAATGGGTGGCTCTAGACCAGAGAGTGATGAAGGCTGGATCTTACCTGAGGGAGAGGGGTGCAGGTCCCCCCGCTCCAGAGGCTGCTCGAACCGGGGCCGAGTCCCAACGAGAGACGGCCGAGGGCTCGCCAGCACAGCCTGCCTCCGAGAGCTGGGATAAATGGCAGCAAGTGCTTGGGTTTGTGGCAGAAATTGCTGAAAGGCAATTCCTCATGCCAGCCAAAACCAAGCCCTCAGCCCTGGGGCCTCCTCTCCTGGGTGAAAGAGCTGCAAGTGAGAACTGTCTTCAAAGCCGTCAGCCACGACAGCAAGCGCCCGTCCGCGGGGTGCCCACCCTGGGAGCTGGGCAGGTGCGGGTACCGGTGCTGGAGATGTGCAGGAGCAGAGCCTCTCTGTTTGGTCTTCATCGCAACAGAGCCCTCGATGTAGGAATTACTTTAGAAATAATACAGATGTTGGAAAAAAAAAACCGCTCGGCGGGTTGTTTACACTAAAATCCCCAGTATATGGTGGCTGGGAGAGCGCATAGCACGAGCCGAACTCTGACCCTGCTGAAGTACATGGGAATGTTACCAGAGACGAGACGCTTGGCAGGTACTAACATATATATTATCCGCCTTAGCTACAAGAATTATACTTTCCCATCAGCATGATTATTTTTATTTGACTTTTAAGTTGAGCTGGAAGACAGCGTGGCTTACATCCATCATTGCTGCAGCTATTAGAAAATTAACCAAGCTTAATAAACTTCCTGCATGGCTTGCTTCTGCAGCTGTATATCTAGAGGAAAACAAATATATTGACTGGTTCTCCATGGAAGCACATCTCTAAATAAGACTTGTTGGAAGTGAGGAACAGCCCAGGATGATCCCAACCTGGCTGTTACTGTGCTGGAAAACGTTTGTGCAGAGCTCAGGTTTCAGAAACCTTCCAGAGATTCACAGCACTGTGAGATGCTCTGCTGGGTCAGGGTGACAAGGATTGGGATTTACTAGTTGCATGGTAATTGCTTCATCCCATGGAAATGCCAGTCTGCAAGATGAGAGCGCTCCTGTTGACCTCTCTAGGAGCAGGACCAAAAACGGAGGTCTCACAGCAAGGGCTTGTCCAACTCGCTGGTGCTGTCCCACCTGTGCTGGGGAGCCTCAGCCGGCCAGCGAGCCTGGGAACCCCAACCTGTCCTGGGTATGCAGGTGGGGTTTTGGGCTTGGGACTGATGGCCCTGAACTGGCAGGAGCTGCATGGGAGAAGTCCGAGTCCTGAACGTCCCGTCTTCCCAGCTCGCTTGCAGGATTTGGTCCAACCAAAGTGAGCCGGCGACTGCTGGGACCCGCCGTGCAGAACGGAACCAGTGAGCGGCTGCTTTGGAAAGCGGCACCTCCGGTGTGGGGTGGCAGCTGTCCTCGCCTGCTCCGCTGTAAGTTATCGGGGCTCAGCCCAGCAGCCTCGCTCAGCCCTCCCCGCTGTGCCCTTTCCTCCTCGCAGCTGCTCCTGGTTTGCAGCTGACCTGGAGCCGGTTGTGAACATTCCCTGGCTGGTCTGGAGGGGCCCTGGCACACTGATGGGCAGCGGGCGCTCGGCCAGGCTTGAGGCTGAGGCTGCAAAAGGCGTTTGGGAGGCTGAGGTCGGTGGTCCCCATCCAGGGGGTCTCTCCACTGGTAGCAGCCCTGGGTGAGAAGCACGGGTGGGAGAGCAAGCCCTGGGCGATGTGCCCTGCCAGGGAGCTGCCTTGCAACAACTTCACCAAACCTGCTGCCTCGAGAAAAAAGCTACCGTGTTCCTACACGTAGAAACTGGCGTTTGTGTGGGTGCCCATCTCTGCTGTGTGCCGCCTCTGTGCGCTACTGGACAGGGCACCGCTCTCTGCGCTGCTTTAAGTCCACTGGTAGAAGCTACTTTGCCAGCAATATTTGACTTTCATAACCACCCCTATGTGATTGATGGCCAGAAACTGGGGGCCATAAACACCCTTTCCCCATGCAGCTCCCTCCGCAGCTGCTGCTGCCAGGCTGGGGACAGACCCCGGGGCTGGCTGGGCTTTGGGGCGGGCGCCTTTCTGCATCACTGCCGATCCCCCAGGCTCCCTGTCTCGCCAGGGGCCCCAGTGCTCAGAAATGCCGGTTGCGATTAAAGCTTATAAGACGTGGTTTACTCCTGAGGAGCAGAGGACCCACACGAAGCCTGGGCATTACTTGAAGTGGGATTTAAATGAGGTTCAGCAGGCTACGGACCTGCACACGGGTCCGCCCGGCGCTGTGTTATGCTGAAGGGCAGCATTGCTTTTGTGTGCCTCCCGTGCAGAGCTTGGCAGAACAGGAGCCCACACTGGGCAAAGGCGACCGCTGGCAGCTCTTCTCTTCTCTTCTCTCCTCTCCATACAGAGCCAGCACATCCTCGCTGGGTGAGGCAGCAATATTGCAGGCTGGGGAGAAAGCAGGGAGTCTCTCGGCAGATGGGATTCGAGTGGAAAGAGCTAACACTCCAGTCTCCTCTGTAATGAAAGGAGATGGGCAAGTTATAACCAAACCAGCTGTCATAAATCATCAGCTCAGAGGTTTCATTCAGTCATTAGATACACCTGAAGACACTCTCAGTGCTGCAGACATGGCTACAGGAGTTTCATGCAACGTGCGACTTTCAAATCAATCTCTTTCCAACAGGCAGAATGAACTGGCTGTTCACGTCTGTGTGTCTCAAACAGAAGTTGCAATAAAAAAGGAAATTCAGCTGGGTATGAGACCACATCTCCTTCCCTTGGCGTGCCTGGATGCTTTTCCAACCTCCCCTTCAAACACCCAGCCGCCTTTGTAACGCTGCACGAGCAAAAAGTTTCAACCATGGGGTCCGAGTCCCTGGATGGGAGGTGGGGGAATGGGAAAGGGTTTGTGTCTCCTTCCCTGCAGCCCCGCTGCTGCCTCTGCACTGATCCTGCAGGGATGAAGCTCCTCGGGGAAGCCCATGCACTGCTCCCAGACTGGCTCCCTCGGCTGGGGATGTTTGCAGCCTCCTGGGGAAATGAACCACAAACAGCGGACAAAGTTGAGCAGAGCCCTTAGAAAGTTTCAGGTTTGTAGATGGGAGGTTAAGTCTGGCAGGTGTCCCAGGCTCTCGGTGCGGGTGGGTAACCGGTGGCAGAGAGGACAGAAGAAAATACCAGCAAAAACCAGGAGGGCTGGGGGGGGGTGTCATGCATCGCACCGGGCTCAGGCTGCAGAGGGGTTTCACCCAGCGGGTTTCGTGGCCAGATGCAGCGGGATGGCACCGAGTCCCGTGGCCTCGCGAGGGACGTGGCCTCGATGGGTGCTGCAGCCTCACGAGCATCCGCGCTGGCACGTCCTCACGTTGTCATAACTACAGTGAGGTGCCGGCGAGCGCGGGGGGCCGCGTCGCATCGCATCACCGGGGCTCACCGGGGGCCGGGGCTGCTGGTGGCATGCGGGAGCAGGGAGGGTCGCTCTCTCCCTCGCGTGTCTACAGGCAAATTAAAAATTAAATAAATAAATTTGCTAGTTTACAAATAGAACTGTTACTTGTTACTCACAGTATTAACAGTCTCCTTTTATTTTTTTTTTCCCTTTTTTTTGAGGCTGTGAAAGACGTTTGTTTCAGTTGCCAACATCTCTACAGAACTAATGTGGGTGGATTGTGACAGATATAATTTCTCCATCCTACAGTTTCATCAACTTGAGTTCTGTTAAACTATACCCGCTGGGCTTAGCTCCTTTTAAAGTTTCCGCTTTGACAGGTAGATTTATTAGTCTTGAAATTTGTACAAATCAGATGTCACTTGTGGCAACTTGTCAAAATGTCAGTCTGGTGAGGGAGGCATGAAAGGATTTTCTGGAGAGAGACGGGAGGCAGGCTTGAAAGAGCTCGAGCAAAGCAGAAGAAAGGAGCTGGGAGGGATTGCAGCCTTCTTGATCCTGGGGGTTTTACTTTATTAAATATCTAGCGCCATACAGTGGGAGATGCTGTTGGATCCTGCCCGCCAAGACATCAAGGCTGTCAACATCTGCTGATGGCTCCTAGCTCGCACCGAGCCGGCTTTCGCAGCTTGTTATGTATATTTAGGGCACGGCTGAGGCATGGGGAGGGGAAAGTTCAGCTCGTTTTTTTAATGCTGTTGTGTTTGAAATGTTCCATTATCGCCCTAACAAGCCGTGAGTGGTGCTGCCGAGCTGGCTCGGAGGGCAATGCCTTGCGTGGGCTCCAGCCGGGTAAGCAGCAGCCCCGTGTGCCCGCGCCGGGGAGAGAAGCGGGGGGCTCTGCCGCCGGCTCCCCTCCCGGTCCCCTCTCCAGCCTCCAGCCCCGATGCACATCCCTCCCCTCTTCACAGCGTGCAGTCTCTGGACGGAGAGTTTATCTGTCAGGAGGAAATGAAAGCCCAGCAAAAAAGTCCCTGGGCTGCCTCGCACCCAGCCCGGCGAAGCTCGGGGTGGGCAATGCGATTTATCCACTTATTTTTCCTTATGGCGTTGGCAGCTGCCCTTGAAGTGCGCTTGTGTGATCTGCTCCGGTGTTAGACCCGCATGGCCGGCTGGGGCATCCTTCTAATTTTTATTCGTGTGTTGATGCAAGTCAGTTGCTGCCCAGGGCACAGACCCCATCAGGAGACACGGGGTGCTGGGCGTGCAAAGCTCTTGGGAGATGAAGCCTGCAAACTGCGCTCTGCATCCCCTCAAGCCGCTCTGCACCTCCGAGCCGGCGCACGTGGGAGCAGGGGACCGCTCGGGTCGCACAAACCACCCTCCTGACCGCGGTGTTCAGCAGAGACGTAGCAGGAATTGCATGTATGTGTGCACAGATACACGCTGCTTAATCAGCCCTGGAAAGCTGTAATTAAAAAAATTGACCTCGCCAGCCAGTTGTTGCTCTCACTGATGAAGGCAGGAGCGAATGTGAAGCACGCTCGTAAAAGACCACGTGCTGGAAGTGGTTAAAAAATGGCAGCCATCTCCTTTAACACAGCGACCCAATAATTTTGACTGAAGTTTTTCCATGGAATAAATTTAGGATTGTTGAAATGAAAACTTAAAAAAAGTCTTTAAAAAAAGCAATTTAAAAAACATTATTTTTATTACCAGTTCCAAGAAGATCAGGAAAATCTCCACTGAAATCAACATTTTTACATGAATATTTACACTTTGTTTGAAAAATCTGTTTTGGCTGAAAAGACATTTGTTGAAGTTCCCTTGACGGGCGATATTGCTCCCCTGGTGACGTGGGGACCTGGCATGGGGCAGGGGCCGTGTGTCACTGCCGGCCTCGGCAAGATCACAGCAACAGAGCCAGGCCATTCACTGCTTCGGTTTCCCGATGGGCCTGTCTGAAGAAACCAGAGCCACAAAAAGGGGCAGAAAAAAGTCCTGTCCTGTCACCCTTGCTCCTCTGGAGATGCTGGCGTTGATCTCTCGACCCAGGAAGCTCCCAGCAGAGACAACCTTTCCCGGAGGCCTGCAGTGCCTGTGCAGACGTACCCACGCACCCCAGGATTTTCCTGCATCTCTCCATTGTGTCCCGTAGATCTCACACTGGTCGCATATAGTTGAAGGGCTCGTTAGCACTGCTAAGCGATGCTGCCCCAGCCCCGGGCTCAGGGCAGGGAAGGGTTTTCTCATCACCAGGATCTGAGAAAACTCATTTTCCCTCCCTGAGCTGGGCAGAGCTCAAGCAGTACCATCATCTTGGAAATCCTCTCCCTAGTCCAGAGCTGGTCCCAGCGCTTTGTTTCAGTTCCAACCTTTATACTTTGCCCTTATTCCGCTTATTACACATGCCTGATTGAGCTGTGAAATGAAAAATAATTCAAAACTGAAAACTGGTATTTGTCCATCAGTTTTGAAATGGGACAGCTCTCCAGAACAGAAAGTGAATCAACGCCAGCCCTCGCCGCAATCAGTTTCAGCACATTTTGTGATTAATGAGTGTTTTGTCAAGCAAAGTGCGTGAGAGAGGCAAAGACCATTATTTACTGTCCTCGCTATCTGCTGCCTCTGCGGACAGCAGCACGTTGCCATCGAGTCCTTGTTCCCCTTATCCCATCCTCTCCCGGCGAGGGGCTCGGGTGCTGCTCTGGCACCACGGTCCCCCCATGCAGGGCAGCCCCCCCCGCACCCTCCAGCTGCTCCGGTTGTGGGTTTGGGGTTGTTTTTGGGAGGGTGACGTGCGCCGTGCTTCCCCCGGCACAGCGGGAAGGGGATGTGACCCCAGAGCCGGGACCTGGCCCTCGGCCACCCGTGGCCGCGATGCGCGGCTGCTCCCATCCTTGTCCGGAGGGTTCGCTCTCCTGCCCCTCGTGCCTGCGACGGGGATGAGACTGCACGTTACAGAGAGAAGAATTAAGCTGAGAGGCTTTGCTTAATTAATTGGTACATAAATGTTTCCCTTCTTCGAGCGGCTCAGAGTGATCAGCTCATGAAAAGAAGAGAAGGGGAAAACCCACTTCACACGGGAGGATTTTCTTTAAAAGAAATCACTTTATGTCACATCCAGCCTTGATTTCCTTTCATGTGGCAAACGAATCGTGGCAGCTTGCTTTCCACATTAAATATCATTATGGCAGGTATGCAGGGCCCTCTGCGGCTCGCCCTGTCTCCTGGCTGGTGTAGGGGCCACCTTGGGTGGTAAAATGTAACCTGGGCTGGGGCAGAGCAGGACAGGAGGGGGAAGAGGGTCAGTCCATCTCTAACTGGGTTTTTCCATGTGCTGTGGGTGTCTGCAAAGCGATTTCAGCGCAGGCAGCGGGGAAAGGGAGAGGAGAGGGAAAGAGAAGAGGAAAAAATGCCTGGCATGAGTTCAGAAAGCTCTCCAGCTCACACATCTGGTTCTTATATTTCAAAGTTAATTAGTCATATTGAGGCTGTCTGAAGATAAATTTATCATCCAGAAAAAACACAAACAGTTTGAAAAATGAAAGGAAGTGAGGTGACATGGCTTGACGTTTAAATAAATCATTTTAACATGATTAAAAAACTTGTCCTCCCTGACACCCGGAGCTGGATACTTTGTAAAGACTTTTTGACAAAGACAAGTCCCTGTTTGGTATACAAAGCCCCTGCCATTCAATTATACAGAATAATCTTTGGCCAATTACTTTTTTGAGTGACTACCGGAGGATGCGAAGCACAGCCACGGCGGCCACTGGCTGGGCTGAAGCAGCCAGGGGAGGGGGGGTCATGGACAGCCAGTCCCGCACGCCGGAGGGGCTGGGGGGGTCCAGCTCCACAGGGATGCGAGTGCAGGACATGATGGGGATGGAAACAGAAAAGGAGACGTGCAGACCATACGCTGGCGAAACCAAGGGCACAAGAAGCACCGAGCACCCCAGTGAGTCCCGCCGGCTTGGGGTGCACCCGGAGATGGGGCTTGGACCCTGGCAAGAACCAGCAATACCCCAGAGCATCATCGCCTTGTTGCACCCATTCCCCCTGTCCTTCCACGGCATCACAGCGCAGGCAGGGCTGATCTAACACAACCTGAAAGTTTTCTCCTATTAGCAATTTTGTCGCCTCAGCTTTGCTAATGGGATATCAGGAGGTGCTGGTTCTGCTGCAAAAGTCTCATCACGTCGGTAATTCTCACCCGAGCGCGTTAGTGATCTGTCACTGCGTGTTCCCGCTAATACCACGCAAAAGTCTTATTAGATCAGTGGCTTTAGTTTTATGTCCATATTATCAAATTTCCTTCTCGCTGGTTTGAGTGATAGAAGGTTTGTGATTAAATGAAACACTCTCCCTGAACATCAACTGGAAAAAAGCCCTGTGTGTCTGTTTGACAATATGTCTATAAGCTAAACATCAATCAATATTAGGGGAAATCAGCATATCAGATGACCCAGAGGAAGAGCTCAGCTGGTTTTCATTCTGATTCACCTGCTTTGTCAGATGCTTTCAAGGGATATTTAAGTTTTGCCAATCCCAGCTGAATTACTGATACTTTTCCCAGGTCCAACCCCATCCCTAGGAAGTCCCTCGGGATTTTTTCTGTTGACTGGATCCAGCCCATTGCTTTGCCGCCGTGGCTCTGGGAGGGTTTGCAGAGGTCTTTGAGTTTCTTGGTTTCGCAAGAAATCTGCAAAGTGGGGACTGCAGGGTGTTCCCCCTGCCATTCCCGCAGGAGCGGGGATGTGCCGGCGCAGCAGACAGACAGACGGGGAGACAGCCCAGCACCGAAAGCCATCTGCCTGTTTGGAGCTGGGGAAGTTCAAGAAGGTGGGAGGATTCACATCTTGTAACAAGAAAAGAGCTCTCCCGGGCATGAAGGAAGCAAAGTGACATAAAAAAGCATGGAATAAAAATAAATAAATAAAAAAGTGACGCTTAATGGATAAAATGAATATTCAAGTTGTTTCCAGGGAAGAATCTTTGACTTTGGTGCTAGTTACAGTTACAAGGTTTATGCGTTTTCTTGCTGTCAAAGCCTTCACCGTAATTGTCCAAAAGTTCCTTGATTATCTCTAACAAAACTGTCAGCTGCCTTTGAAGTATCAGAACAGTCTCATCACATCTTATTAAATAGTAAACATCATTTGCAAGCGCGCAGGAGATATAGATGCCGCGTCAAGTGACTCGGAGGGGTTTGCACACCGGCACCACTCCCTGCATGCCCGCTTTGAGCCCCGGTGGTCCCGCACCACAGCACCATCCTGCACCGGGTGCAGGGGGCTGCAGGGCTGAGGCCGTGGTGCTGCCAGAAACTGCTTTACCGTGACACCACTGAAAGCAGAGGGATGAACACCGGTCCTGAGAGCTCGGCTTGTCCTTCACAAGGAGCAGAGAGCACAGCCAGTGCCAAGTCGAGCTCCTGCTGCCCATCCGGCAGAGCCAGGGATGCCACGTGATGGTGAAGGTGGCTCCTGGGTTCATACATCCCAGGAACACGGCTCGCACTGGCCCTCGCAGCTCTCCCCTTTGGAAATTACCGGAGAAACCATCCCTGTCAGCTCTGAGCATTTTGAAATATATTTGGAAAGAATTACTTAATTTGAAAAGAAAATAACGTTTTGGATCCAGCCTAATGTTTTCATGCTATTTCTTCAAGCCAGATTTGGAGAAACTTATTTCATGTGTTCAAGTGTCTTTCGAGAGCTGAATCTTTCATAGAAGAGTAATTGTGCAATTAGCTGTGAATTAGTAAAAATTCATTCTAATTACTTCCAGGTGTGACATTTTATGCCTAAAAACTAGGACAGGACTAGCAGTACCCTGTCAGGTTTTGCTTTCGGAGTGGATACGAACAGAGACTCATCTCAGCCCGACGCTTGCCTTGCAATGGCGCTTTTGGAAACCATAACTGCAGAATAAGCACAAACAGACCCCGAGCAAACGCTCAGCTCGGCCGGGGAGCCATGAGTGGGTGTCCCTTCTGAAACCTGCAGTGAGCCGATCGATGCAGGCTGCTAGCTGGTGCAAACTGGTGAGTCCCCAGCAACACCCAGTGCCTTAGATCAGCAGCATCAAAGGCTGGGGTCCAGACTGACCCTAGAGCAGCCGACAGCACATCAAAGTCCCTCTGTGCCACTGGGGCGAGTACGAGCAAACCTTGGACAGGAACCATGAGCCGTGGCAAGTGTCTGGCCCTGCTCGGTGCCACTCATCCTAATGCAGTGGGGTTTGGCTAATTTACTTCCCCTTGGCTCTTGGTCTCAAAAAGGAGCTTCAGGGCCATGATCTGTCGCGGGAGCTGGAGCTCTTCTTACCCCAGGAAAGCTCCAGCTAAAATCATACCCCATCAGTTTACTGCTGGCTGGAGAGGAAAAGCCAGGTGGATCCTATTGTGCCTGGTACGTCATTAAAAACACTGGAAATCTCACAATAAAGCCTGCAAGATTTCTAGCTTTAATTCCAGATCAAAGAGGCTTTGGGAAGGAGCATCCCAGGTTTGAATGCTTATCTCAGCCAGACCCCATGAGCTTTTGAAGTTGCCCCATCAGTCACTAATCAAAGATCTCCTTTTAGATGAGGAAATCAAATCCCTTTCAGCAGAACCCGGTGGTTATCAGTTTCTAAACATCACTTGTCTTTTGAATGACCTTCTTTTTGTGAGCTGACCCTGGAGCCATCACCGGAGCAGGAAAACCTTGCAAGAACTGGTAGTTTGCAGAGCATTGGCACACACATAGCATTGCTTTCAGGATGTTCAAATCAGCAAAGAATGTGTGTGTGTGGAAGTAATAAAACCCTTCAGAGGTAAATAAATACATGCTGTAGTCCCTGTTTAACACATAGCAATTGCCCTCAACTACAAGTACTAACAAAGACCCAGCATTTCCAATCAAAAGAGGAATTCACAGAACTATCAGAGTCTGCTTTTCCTCATCATATACAGACAACACTAAGAAGACGATACTGTTTCAGAGGATCAAGTTCTTAAATATGAAGCATTTTGGCTAAAGAACCCCTCTGACAGCATGAATAAAAGGTCTTGTCTCAAAGCTATTCTAAGTGATGTATCTGTAGCATCCTGGAGCATAATTTAGGACCAAATTTCCACAAATCGGGCTGATGAGGAAGCTGTGTGAGAAAAACATGTCTGCACAAGGAGCCCTACTCTGTCACCAACGGCACCAGGAAAGGCGGCAGGACTTGGTGGTGCAGGAGCAGGGAAGCAGCAACTCCAGCAGCTGCCACCTCCCTACAGCCAGCCTCGACCCACTCTTGCCACTTAATTTAACCCACGAATGCCAAACTGCACTAAGAAACTCCCGAGATCTCCCCCGCTACCCTTTTGACATTGAAACTTTCAGGAAGCTTGTCTTATGCTGTTAAAACCCCTCTAGGATTTTGCAGTGCAAGCGTGCAGCAAAGAGCAGTGCTCTCTCCTGTTGCCTGCTACTAGGAATATTCTCTGGACTTAGTTACGATGATCCCACCATGCCTGCATGATCCCTTCTTGTAAATTCGTTGTGCAGAGATCAGATGACATGCTTCTCCTTTCAGCCAGTTTCTTGATGGGAATTTACACCTTGAAACTTGATGCGGAACATGAGCGGAGCTGCAGTCCATCTGCACGCTGTATTTTGAGCTCCCCTGCTTGACTGCAGCATGGCTGGCACATCAAAAGCGTGTGTCCCCCTGCTGCGATGCTGGACCTGCTTTCTGTGTCTGAGATTCATGACCCACTATTTTGGTCTTCCTCTCTATTTTTGGAAGTCGTCTCATGGTTCCATATCCTTCCCTGTAACTGGATTCTTCATGTCCCCTGGCTCGATGGCTCAACACTCACAGTTAAACCTACAGGCTTGCACAAGAGGGGTGCCTGAGCAAAGGATCCTGCAAGTACTAGCTGGCAGCAACAACAGAGAGGCTGAAAATAAGGCAGAGGGACTCTTTGGGTGCTAGTAAGCGCCTGAGCGGTGATGTGTGGGACTGGAAGGAGAGGGGAGCATCTGGGCACCCGCAGCAGCTCTGTGGTTCAATACCCCGTAGATATCCCTGCTTCTTCCCAAAGCAGTGGGTCCCTCTGGAGACACCTGTACCCCACACATGTACCTTCCATGACATCCCACTCACCCGGAGAGGCGAGTAATAAACCCCAAGAGCACGATGTGTTTGAGCTCCTCAGGGGCTGTGCGGTGGCTCATGGCACACCAGCCCCTGCCAACCCCCCGGCTGTTGGTAGGCTGGGACATCTGTCACCTCTGGTGGCTTCCGAGAGCTGCTCAAATACTGACCAAGATCGCCTGATGAAAACACCAGAGACTGAAAGCAAAACTGGAGTGTTTCCCCGGGCATTACCTCTCTCATCCACCCTGTGAACACCTTCTTGTCTGCTTTTCCATCCATCTTTTCTTTCTGTCTTTCCTCCTCCATCTCCTCTCCCTCCTTCCCCTGGAGCCCTCTCTGCTCGCCCTGGTTATACGTTTTGCAGGACCCTGCTCCACTGTGGTTTAAGGCACCCCTGTGCAGGAGCTGATGAGGGCACAGGATAATTTCTTCCCACAAGCAAGTGTCCCTGCAACCCCATCCCTGCTGCAGGCAGCAGCCCTGGGGGGATGGTGGTGCCCCACGCCTCTGTTACTCCAACATGACATTTCACTGCAAGAAGGTAAACTACCGCCTTTTAAGAAACACAAATGGAGTTAAAGGGGGAAAAAAAGCTGCAGTGGATAGCAAGGTCTGTGGATCACCAAGCACCTAAACAGCACGGCTTTTATTGGGTTATACCTGATTTCTTGCACGTTTGCCCCGGTGACTTTGAATAATTAAAAATAAACCTCTCTTATAAAAAACAAACAAACGGTATCACTGTCCGGGGCAGCAACAGCCCAATGGCAATGCTTTCTGGCTGGGGTGAAGTGCCCCGGTGCTGCTGAACCAAACTCCCAAGACTCCTTTGAAAACTCTGAGTC
This sequence comes from Haliaeetus albicilla, assembly GCF_947461875.1. Lineage (NCBI taxonomy): Eukaryota > Metazoa > Chordata > Aves > Accipitriformes > Accipitridae > Haliaeetus > Haliaeetus albicilla. The sequence continues at coordinate 37,978,333 of NC_091495.1, forward strand.
TGAGCACAGGAGACTCGAAGGTGGAGTATACCGGACCGTCGCTGCCAAAAACTAGAGTATTTTTTTAATAAGGGCTCAAACAAACTAATAAAAAGACCCCGTCAGCAGGGCAAATTTCATTCCAGCTGGGAGCTGGATTCCTGCTAAAAGAAAGTGCCAGCAGGCCCTTTAGCTCCAATGGCACTACCAGACATAGCTATAATTACGAGCTTTCTATTGCTGTGTGAAAGCTGTTATGAATTTCAGTGGGCAGAGGGGCACAGAGGAATAGTAAATCACCCAAACAAAAGGTATGGGCAGCAGGGAGTAGGCTCCGGTGTTAACCAAGCACCATTGTAAAGAGCTTAAATTATGAACATGTGCCACAGTTAAAACAGGATCTGCAAACTGGGAGCTAATTGTCCCCGAGGAGCCTAAGCATCTCTGCAAGTGCAAGAGAAATCAGGCCGTGCTTACTGGTCCTTTGTCCCCAGGAATCCCAGTGCTCCAGTTCAGTCAGAAGAGTGGGAAGACTGTCACTGTGGCTGCAGTGCAACTGGGGATGCCTGGAGCCTCCTCAGCCAGGCACAGCCGTGCTTTGCAGGGAGCACGAGTGGGGATCTCCATCCCAGAGACCAGCGAAAGACCCTGTCTCCTTTTGGGGAAGAGGTGCATGAAAGAACAGATGATGTTTGTGAGAGCAAAGGACCCAGTGACGCAGAAAATGTCTTTTTTTGTCTCAAGTTTCTGTGCTGAAGAGTCCTCCCTGAGGCACGTTCATTGCTTGGGCACCCTTAGCTGATCTCCACAACTGGCTCCTGATTTTAGCTTTGCAGTTTGGGTCTGGGAGAAGGCTGCTGCAGCAGCAGTGCAAGGGAAGTAGACAAGAGCAGAGAGAAGTGCTCGGGAAGCAGTCGGGGCTCCTGCCTTGCTCACAACCATCACAGCCCAGCCTCTCCCACTATGCGTGCCCCCCAGACCTGCATGCGAGCAGCCCCGTGACAGCCTCGATGCTCATCGGAGCCTCCGATCGCAATGACAGCTGAGCTTCCCTTGCAGCATTCAAAGGTCTTTTGGTGCTGCAGCATCCCTCCTCCGGCCCCAGCCAGACTCTTCGCTCAAGCCATTGCTCCAGACTCCAATACCTGGTGGTGCCAGGGAGAGCAGGAGCTGTGGGCACAGCCAGAGGGCACCAGGACAGAGCTGTACCCCAGTGGGAGCCGACACAGGCTTCGGGGACTGCCAGGGACAACAAGGAGCTCACTCTGCCCGGCAGGGTCTCCAGCCATGAGATGGAAATCCAGACCTTCACCCAGCTCCATACAGCCTCTCCATGCCGCAGCTTTCTGCAAGCAAACTCGCAAAGCATAACTTCCTATTAGCAGTTATTTTAGTAACTACTGTCACCACCCCTCCAAGCACAAACTCTGAATAATCTGTTGTTGATTTGTACACGGATTTGTACCGGAAAAGATTTTCCCAAGACCCCCGGCTTTACACAGCCTCCTTTATTAGTCCTGGATGGAGCGTTTGCAGGAGGGTGAGCCTGAGGCTAAGCTGTGAGTCACAGGACCATTGCTCAATGCCTCCGCCTCACCAGAGGAACCTAAATCAACCCTGAGCTAGAACTTCTAAGGGAAATTTAGGCCCCCAGCATGACTTATAGCTAGGCAAGCTGGCTCTCCCAAGGCAAAGCAGTGTTTATTGGTCAGCTGGACACCGAACGCAGCCTTTGAGCTGGAAACTTCTGGCCAAACTTAAGAACGAAATGAGTTTGACAGCTTCATCCTCTGCCATGTGTTGTCTGAGATGCCCTTCTCTCCTGAACAAGGCCTTTTACACCATTCCTCTCCACTTAATTCTGGGGGCAGTCACTACGTAACATCTCACTCACATAGTGTTTTTGCTGTCTAAAATGTGCCTTCCTTCCCTGGGCACCCCAGAGCATCCGTGGGTAATCCAGGCAGGATTTTGAACCATTTCACCCCTTTCTAGCGTGGAAGGGAGAGTACAAGCAGCGGCAGGGAGCACACAGCCCCTTGGCTTACACGGCGAGGAAGCCCTGCAGGTCTTCTCTCCTGACTTTCCCCTTCCCGCTCCCTCCAACCCATTCCCCAGGGATTACATTTCTATTTAACCAGCCGCTTCCTCGCCTATTGTCCCCAGGTCTCTGCAGCTGTAATCATCCTGCCCAGGGAGACAGGGTGGCTTGAGCAAACACCGACATTGCCTAACAACACGGGGAGAATTTCGATGTTTGCCAAGGCAGTGTTTTGCCCCTCCTCTGGATGGATTTTCCTACTTGGAGAAATTTGTCTGCAGAGCATAACTTCTTTGCACCTTGAGAAAGTCAGCGCTCTCCCCGAGACAGCTGCAGTAATAATATCCCAAACTGGTGAGCAAGGAGGGAGAGTGTGTGAGTGAAGAAGCAAGTCTGCACCAAACCACATCAGTAAAATGAGAAAGCCAAAGATTGCGCCATAAATAAGGACCAGTTGACACTTCTTAAATTCATAGCTTTAGCACACAGCAAAGTGTCTCCTTTTTATCAGGAATTTGTTGACAAGGGTTGCAAAAAGATCTACAAATAATACTGAGTGGGGCTATGAAAATGTATTTGTGGAACATTTCAGTATCAGGGATCACCATTATATCGGAAGAATTCATCTTCCTGGAACATTTTATTAGTATCTAGATTTTATAGCTGTTCCCTTTTAATTTTTTTTAAAATTTATTATTTTTTTCATTCCTCCAGCAAATGTAGCATTGGCTAAGAAGAGGGGGGACCAGCATCTTGAATCTCTCCACACTCCCTCCCTGGTTCCCTGATTTATCTCCTGCATTTCCAGCCTGGCAGCAGCCATGAGGGGTTCAGCTTTCCAGGCTCCCTTCTTGGTGCTGCTTTTCCCCATGGATTCCCTGGGTGACCTTGGGCCTCAGCATCCCCCCAGTCCCGCTCACAGCATTGGAGCTAGGCAGCGAGGCTGGGGACCAAGCCTTGGGGACCACATACGCTCCCAAAGCCCCCTCTGCCTGCGCAGCAGCACAACCCCAGCTGCGAGACGCCAGCTTGGGAAGGACATTCACAGCCATCCCGTCACGCTGTGCTCAGGGTCTCCGTGCTGGCCAGGGATGTCAAACTTTCGGAGCAGCTGGCCGAAGACGAGCCCAAGAAGGTGCCCGCACCCTGAGCCCCAACTGCGCACCCTTTCCCCCAACCCAAGGCAAAGCTCAGCCGGGCTCTGCCGAGCCCCTGGGCTCGCTCAGGCGGTTACTCTGCTCCGGTTTCCCCACGCGTCCCCCCAACAAGTGCCCATCCTGCCCTCTCCCCCCCCGTTCCCCTTCCTCCCCCAGCCACGCCGCAGCTCCAGCCTGCCCAGCAGAAGCGATGATAAATTTCCAGCAGTGGCATTACAGACAGTCATAAATAACGCCTTGCTCTTCGGTGCCGGCAGTTTCCATTAGGGCTGTCTGGATCGGGCTGTTGATACCCCCAGTCTGTGCGGGGCCCAGCTGTAAAATTTATCAGTATGCTTTCCTCACCCCATAAATCATCCCAACTGGAAGCCATATGGCAGATAAGGCCTTAAAAACATACGACGATGAGCAGCAGTGGGCAGGCAGCTTCTCTGCAGAGCAGGGCACAGGGGGGAGAAGGGCACTTTTGTTTTTTGGTCGCACCCCTCCAGAGTCTGGCAGACCCACCACTGCTGTGTGCCGGCTCCGTGGTACAAGCTGCTCCCCCTCCACAGGGGTCTGTGCTGGTTGGGAAGCAGGAAGAAAAGGGTATCTCATGGTTTTCCAGACCCATACCAGCAGCTCAGAAGCAGGAATCATCCCCCTAAAAAATAAAACCCAGACTGTACATCCCCAGGCATTTCACTCCTTAATCATATCTCTGGCAGAAAAAGCCATGTTGACAGGGAAGCTGAGGCCAGCGTACCGCAAGTCACTTGGGACCCAGACACGGCTCAGAAGCACCAGCTTTACTCACTAAGAGGCCACTATGTACCAGTTTGCCACCCAGACAGCAGGCAGGTGTACTGGGGAGAGACCCCAGCACCAGAGAAGACCCCAGTTTGTCTCCCCAGTGCTCACTCCACAACCCCCACCAACATCCCAGCTCTTGAGGAATTTAATTGTTGGACAGTAAAGATCAGCAGTTCCCCAAACAACTACAGGCATTTTAAAGATAGCTATTTTGATAGAATAAGCACAGAGGTAAGTTCACACTTTAAAGTTAGACATTTTTGAACCAAAAAAGCCTCACAACAGAAGAACTGGCATTTCTTCCTTCTCCCTGCTGCTGTGGCAGCACAGGAAACATAGCACACCCCAAACCCAGGTCTTTTTTTCCAATCCCTGCCCTGCCCATCCTTATTTATTTCAACGCAGAACAAGGTGTAAACTGATACCAAATCAGCCTGTTTACATTTCACACCCACTCTGAACTCAAGAAAATGTGTAAAGTGATGAAGAATGACGCCTATTGTTGTCGGGTTTTAATTAAAAAGCCCTACAAAACACAGTATCCTGTGCTGCACCTGGGACAGGAGCTGGGTGCCCTTTGCTGGGGTGCTGGGGCACCCCTGGGCTCTGCACACCCAGATGGATACATGGATGCAGCAGCTCTCAAACAGCAATGGGCAAAGCATGCAAGGGGAAATACTCCCTGAGTTTTTATACAGTAGGGATTTACATGTGGATTTACTGCCCTCTCCCCCTGCCATGAGTGAATGTTTAGATAGAAGTAGACAGTATTTATATGGGGAAAAAAGAGAGTTTGACTAAACAGGCATCTATCAGTTCAATCCCTGGACTGTGAGCCTGGCAATCGGATAAATGAAAACTATGTGTTTGGGACAATATAGGCATCTGCCCACTACTTTCCTGACTTGCTTTCTTCCTATTCATCTTCAGCTCCTGCTCTGCTTTACAGTATCTCTTTACGTCGTTTCCACTGCAATCCATTAAAAAGCGCACCGCATGTCATTCTTTCATTCCTGATGGTACCTTTTATTGGTAGCTAAGAGCACAGCCCCGGGAATTAGCTGTTTCCCTAGCAATTTGCTGCCATGAATGGGTTAATCGTGCCTCTGAACAAATGAAGCCATGTGGCTTTGGAGTAAAGAGCAATTCCAGGAATTCTGTGCTACCTAGATAGAGGCCTGTCTTGCAGAATCTGCCACAGTGAACTCTTGGGAACACATTAAATTAAGTGTCCTAAATTCGCCTAACTATGCATTTAATTTGGCAGTAATAGGACACTCTCTGTATAATAGCAGAGTTGCTGTATAATAGAAGAGTAGCTGCATATTAATATTTTGATTATTAAGGACATGTGTATTGGAGGCTTGATAACTATGTAATATATTATTGCTTAATTGCTCAGACTCTTAAGTATGTTTTCATAATTAGCTGCTATTTAGTTAACGTAAATATCCAGCTTATTAAATATAGAAATGCATTTCTGCTTGCAACAGTTATTTGCCTGAGAAGAAACAACAAAGCAGAGCTCTTGGCTCGTCCCTGCCTGAGGAGCCCTGGGCAGCGCGGGTGGGAGGGCAGGGACCTCGCCATGGGTGGCTCTCTGGTGGCCAAGCAGCCACTTAAACTGTCAGCACAAAAAGGCCATTTTGCCATAGAGCTCATCTCAGGCACTCCAAACTTCAGTCTTTATTGGATGTGATGGGAAGCCTTTCTGAGTTCAAGCCATGGCTTTGTCTGGTTCCTCTCAAGCAGAGATAATCCCCTCTACCTGGGCCAGACAGCTGATGTGCTTCCTCCTTCCTTAATTTGGTAATAAATCTGCCAAACCGGGAGGCTTCTGAATGAGGCTTTTGCTCTTGTTTCTGCATGGAGGACCCATAAAAACCATATGGAAATGAAAGGCAGAAATGCATATTTCATACTTTGCCTGAGCTGGGCCCGCAGCTCGGGGATCGTCAGCATTTATCTGTTACAAGCACCTGATCTCTCCGCCAGCATCTCCCACCACCCCAGCCCGGGCAGCATCCCCGCACCCGTCGGCTGCACGCCGGTGTGAGCAAAGGCAAATGCTTCTGGGACACCCACCTTCGGTGCTGAGTTTGCACACGCGATGCTCCCTGCAGCAGGTGCACCTGCCTAGAAGAAACTGGGGGTGACCGTGGTGGGACCTGGTGTGTGACCTCGGTCTGTGTCCTGCGTTCGGGCAGCAAGCGAGTGCTCAAAAATCCCGTACTCTGTGGCTCAAACCTGGGGTAGAAAAAAGAGCTGGTGCCCAAGGAAACCTATAGACAGGGCTTGCTATGGAAATGGCCCCTGTGCAGCCAAGCCCCAGGCTTGCTCTGCAGGGACAAGGGCTATTTCAGGGCTTTTCTCTTTGCTGTGATGCAGAGGAGAAGAGGCCCTGGCCCACGACACAGCAGAGGTCTCGGCTCTGGGCCCCCCTCCCCAGCCGCGACGGTCTCTGCCTGGCTCACAGCAGTAGCAGAACTTTGCAGAAACGGCAAAATTATCTCAACTGCTTGCGCTGCTCCGATGGAGAGCATCGCTTCCATCTGAAGGTCAGAGCTGCAGGTGTACGCCCGGCCGCCACAAGCATCCAAACCCCCTCCTGCTCCCGACCGAGGCGGCAGCGCTGCCAGGCTCGCTGCCTGGGGGGCTTCGCCTCAAATTCTGGGATGAAAGAGTCCAAAGGGGTTTGAGCTTGTTCTTCAAGCTCACAGATTTTGGGCAGGTTTCTTGTTTTGGTTCCTAAATGCCACATTTCAACGTGTTTATTGTCCCACTGCCTAACAGGGGAGGAAGGTTGAATGAGCTAATAACTTAGCTGCCGCCAACATGTTTATTTGAATTTTTTTTTTTAAGAGCTTTAGCAAATACAGTATGTACAAGGAAAGAAAAAAAACCCTGGTGCCAGCATGTATAATTCCTCTAGGAGCAAGTCTGATAGGAACACAAAAGCATGCATGCTTCCAAACTGTAACCAATATTTGCACATCGGAGTGACTAATTCTCCACTCTGCGCCACAGAACAATAGGCATAATAGCAAGGTACATTAATGCAAAGCGTGATTGTCTGGTGCCTTGGTTATTTGACACATAAACAAGAAGAGGAGGAGGATTTTTATCTACCTGTATAACTATTCGCCGAACAGCGGGTTACAAATGCGCTCAGAAAATGCTGACCCAGGGCTGCTCCTGTACCTCCTGTGCCGGATTGGCACATGATTTGCAGCACTGCGGGAGTTCTATAGCTGACCTCATTAGCAGTGCATTTCCTGGCTTGTTAGCATCATATTTGTATAATTTACGGCACCTTCGTTTTTATGGAATGTGTTCCTTGTAGAGTGTAATGGCAGCAATATATTTAACCTCTCCTATTTAGGAATGCTGTTGCTGAAGGCAGCCTGGAGATATAAAAGGGATTTTTTTTCATCCCTTCTTTCTCTCTTGCATGAATTTTTTTTTTTTCCTACCTGGTTGCTAGATACCCAAATATACGTGTAACCTGTAAAGTGTTCATAAAAGGCAATGTGAAGCTGTGCTCAGGAAACTGCAACTTCTCAGGAGCATTCCCAAGGTCAAGCCCCTAAATCAGTACAGTGTCATCTTTCCAAAGCCATTACTCAGCTGCTGGAAGAGGAATGAGAATTACACCAGCAAAAAGAAAGGACAGCTTTGCAGTGAAGGCAGCACACGGTGGTGGGAACGATCTCGGCTCAGCTCCTGGCTTTGCCACAGCTCTCTTGGCCAACCTTGGGCAAGTCTCTCAGTGACGACGTGTCCTGGTTTCACAGCTGGGGATGCTCCTTTTCTGCCCCGCAGGTCCGGTGTGGATGGGAACCTCTGCATGCTGCTGTAATAACCTCAAAGCAAAGGACTGAAAGGATTGTATGCGCTGGGGAGGGGGCAGATGGGACCTAGCACTGCTCACTTGACTGAGTTTTAAGAGATGGGTTGGGACCGCTGCCCTTCAGCCTGGCTGAATTGCTCCTAGCAGGCAGCGGTTTTCCCCAGGACAGGAGCGTGTCACAAGCTGGGTGCAGAGAATCAGCCCACTGCCTGCGTGAGTCCGTGCCTCTCAAATCCCCGCAAGCTGTGCAGGAGCATTGTGGCCGGCCAGAGGGAAGCTCTGTACCGCAACTGGCACCATTTTTAGCACAGAGCCTTTAGGAAATAGGAATATGATCCTATTTCTGTTCCAGTCATCATAGTTGTTTTGTTGCGCTCTGGCAAATTAGAGCATTGATTTTTGTGAATGCAAGGAGGAGATAAGAAGGTGACCTGCAGAGACCCCCTCTGAGCAACACAGAGCTAAACAGGACAGGGACAGCCAGCGGCTGTGCCCCTGCCCAGCCCCTTTCCAGAGCAAAAAGCCCTGGGAACCAGCCATGCCTGTGCTGTACTCCAGCTAGAAGCGCAGAGGTTGCTGCCGCCGGCTTCACATCCCTCCCTTACAGCAATCTTCGAGACATGGCATCTGAGGCTGACCAAACGTGGTCACCTACACCACTGACCTACCCTCAGTGCTCAAGGCTCCCTGTGTTACCCATGGAGAAAAGCAACACTCGTAGGCTCTGAGTCAGCTCAGCCCCATCAGAGGTGTCTGAAATAGGGCAGACAAATCCCTGCAAATGCTTGTTTTCCTCCACCTAAATGGAGCCCGGGGTGACGAGTGCAGATGGAGATGTCTCCTGTTGACGGCTGAAGTCAAGCAAGATGAACCCCACCTGCAGAGATGTTTACTACTGATGTTGTAAAACTAACTGCAGTTTGGAGCACGGTTCTCAGCTGGGGGTGCTGCTCGTTAGTGCCTACGAGGCAGGCTCCGACACGAAAACACGGGTGTTTTCATGAGAGCTGGAGGAATGCAGCACCCAAACCACTGGAACGCCCTTTGGGGCATGAGTTAATGCCAGGTTCCTCTTGGGGCTCACCCATCACACCACCAAGCTGGCACCACTTGAAAGCAAGTGCCTATGACTAACCAGTCCCTGTGCTAGATTAAACCCGTGCTTATTTCTGGCTTTGTCTGCAGATTCAAGTGGGGTGAGCGGGCCGAGACACAGAGTCAGCAAATGGGCTAGAAAATCCCTTTCCTCAGGGGTGCTCCAGTCAGTGGGGACTCCAGGGTGATGTGGGTTGTGGTTGTCCTACATCCCCTGGTCCTACCATGGAGGCTAATTCATCCTCTTAAACCACTGACTCCTTGAGCTTTGAGGAGACACCAGACTAATACCATTTCTCCTGGCCTCAGATAGTTTCTGGAGACTCTGGGAAGAGGTTTAAGGAGCCTACAGACTTATCAAGCAGAACACGTCGTCACATATACTGCTGTATCTCCTACAGCAAGCACCTCTCCCAGTGGGAAGTGGGCCGAGAATGCACAAACTCATATCATGCAGGTGACTGAGGAGACCTTGGCTTGTTTCAAGAGAATTTGGAGAAAATTCAGACCAGCTCAGTGGAGTTAAAAGGTCTCCAAAGCCGTTCTCTCCCCCCTGTTACTTGTTTTTAATTAATTCCTCTGCATCCCTTGGGGCTGTATTTCCAAATAAGTGTCATTCCAGTATTATCGGATAATTGCAAACTGGATGGGCACGGTGGCTGCTTCCCTGCTCTGTCCAAGCCTCGTCACTGCAGTCATCAACTCCACCTCCAAGTCCCCGTGCTAAACTGCTAGCCTAAAGAGGGTGAAGTGAAAATTAAGCAGCTTTTCCTGAGGAGACAGAGCCCTCCAAGCCTGAACTAACCCATCCCTCCTGGTACAGAAGCCATTTGCAAGGTTAAGAAGGGCCTGCGGCTCTCGATGTGGCCAAGTGCATCCTCCATCTGCTCCCGCAGAGCCTGGCGGGAGCTGTTCCTTGCTTTTTTCTTTCCCTAAAGTCACAAATTCTCTCCTGACAGAGCTCCCTCTCTATTATGGGATGAGAAAACTGCTTTAGGTCAGCTTAGGCACGTTGTGGACCTGCTACTGCATGCGTGATCTGAGACCAAGGATCTCCTCGGACAGGACCGAGTGGCTGGGCCGGTGTGTGAGTCCCTTCACCTCACCAGCCCGCGTAGTTTGCTGCTTTCTGGCTGCGCTTCCATCTTCTTTTCTCCAGTAAGGGTTTCAAAATCCAGGATCCCACCTTGGGGGCGAGAGGCGAGGAGCCCTGATGAGCACACCCTGGGAGCCGCAGCCTGCAGAGCCTCCTGTTTCCACTAGCTTGCGGTTTGCTTATGCCTTAAACCAAGATCTGGATCCCTTGTAACTTGATTTAAATTGAACCTGTCTCATTAAATGGCTATGTACCCGCTTCGTTGTCTAAACATCTCATTTTCATGCTGCTCAGGTCGTCTGTGATATCTTGCAGTGATGAATTCCATGGGTTAGCTAACAGTTGCATAAAAATACATCTTTTTGTGATGCTTTTCAGCCTGTTTGCACCTGACATGGCTCTTGTGCTGTGACAGCAGTTCCAGATTACTCGGCTTCTCCCTCCATTTCGATTTGCTCAGCCGGCTTTCCCCTCTCTCTTAAGCCCATCCTAATTTCATTCAGTCTCAAGCTGAAGAGCCAGTAGGATCTAAAATGAGTTTCTGCTGCCAGAGGGGGAAATTCGGCTTCGTCTGCTCCCGTGGCTGCCCACAGGCTCACGTGTGGAGGATCTACAAGGGGTACATTCGTGCTGGGTTTGCAGGCAGGAGACATCTGAGCTGGCTTTCCAGCACCGCGGCCGGCTGTGGAGCCCATGGCTTGGACAGGGCTGTGCTCTCCATTCCACGTGCCGCTCCCTTGTGCCTGCAGCTTGATCTGGCCCTCTGGCCAGGTGATCCGCTCCAGGGCTGCTTCCAGTGAGAAGAAACCCAGGCGGAGGTGGTATTTCCCATGTGAGTCAAGAACTAGCCTCCTCTGCCACCATCCGAGGGGTCCTGGACCTGCTGGGGGCTGCACGTGGGCGCGGAGGAGAGCATCGCAGCCTGCAGTTACCTGCTGCGGCGCATGTCGACAGGCAGACGCCCAAGGGGCTGGGCATCATTACGTTACCATTCCCATCAGTTACGACTTGGGGTTAACAAGTGTCTCCACCCAGCCCAAATAACTGTAGAGAGCAAATAAGAAAGTATTGATCCGGGCTGCGTAAGGTACCGGCCACCGCCAACACCCCTGCGACCCATCTCCCTTCTTGCACCGGCCACTCCGGCGCTGCAGCGTGGTTATCCCGGCGCATTCCCGGGAGAAGCCGGGTGGTGGGTCCGGGAGCGCGTGGGGATGGGGTGGGCATCACGCCTGCCGCAGCGTGGGGCCCCGGCGAGCGCTCCTCTGCGCAGCCCGGCTCACAAATGGCTTTGCAGCAGCCCTGGGAGTGAGCGGCAGCACCAGTAATGTCTCCATGGCTTCTTGTTAGCTGCACTCTAAGCAGGAAAGTGACTGGCCCTGACAATATAATTTACATTGCTGTATAAAACTATCTGTGGAAGCCAAGCTAATTTGTGCCAGATTAGGCTATTTGTCTCAGCCACTGTCTAACGGCACAATCTATCAGAGGGCTGTTTTCAAATATCGCTTTTCAAGCGTGCCCTTGAGAGGCGGGAATTGATTGGGATCTTAGAAAGCAAAATTACAGCAATAACTTAAAAGAAACAATAATTACTGAATCATACCAGTGTCAGCACTCTGCAAAACACGAAATAGCCATCAAACCCCAATCCAATATATTCTGAAGCAAATTTATTGAATGGAAAAAGCAGTTGAGTGAGGCTTTTTTTCTCCCCTTTCCCTTCGCCCCCTCTCTCTCTCCCTGTACATATGGTTATCTCAAAACCGCAAGTGAATGAGTCGATAATTCTTGTCATTGACTGCTCCATTTTCAGAGAGTCAAGAAAAGATCCATTAGCTACCTCCCGACTCGGTGTCTTTCCCCTTCCCCTCCAGTCATTTGCTAGTCTGCGCTCCTCAGGCAAACAAACATATATAACTAATCATCTGTTAAAATGCCGAGTCCCCTAATAAATCTCTGCAACTGAAATACTTTAATGGGTAATTAATTGATCCTGTTCCAGAGGAGTAATAAGATAATAAATTAGACAATATTTCACTCAGTTGTGTCAGTGTACTGCTAATGGTGCTGTAGGGCTAAGCCGAAGGATAATAAATTAGCCAGAAATTAACTGCTAAGAGCTTTCTGCAGAGAAATTGGCTGACAGGCAAGGCTTTGTGATTTAGGGCCCCACTGCCATTGTGGTGCTCTCCATCCCATTTATTTATTTTTTGGTGCTTGCAAACATTAACTCTGGTTCGGAGCTGGCAGCGCCGGGCCGGGGGTGGTGGCGGGGGGGACGGGTGAGGGGCACAGCATCCTCGGTGCCGGTCTCCGGGAGCCGGGAAGCGCGGGCAGGCACAGCGTTCAGCGGGACTGGAGAGCGGCAGATTTATTGCAATCTGGTTGCGCTGCATGTAGGTAAATTACTTTTGTGCTGACTATAAAGACTGTCTCTAAGGCAAGTTATTACCCATCCAGCAAACAAAAAGGAAATATTTTCTAGTGCATCTGTCATATTTCACGGGAAGGTTTGGCAGAGACATCGGGAAAGATGACACCAGGGGACCTATCCTTGTGTGGTGTAAACCAGCACAGCCCCGCTGGAGTCTGGCCGCTTACTTGAGCTCTGTTAATGAGAGGTTTAAGAGGTTTTTAAACCTGGCCTGCGTGCGCAGCCCACACACACACAAACGTCTGCAGCAGGGGCCGTTGAGTGGCGATGACTTTGATCGTGCCAGAAGCGGCCAGGCTTGAGCAATGCCAGAGGGAGGTGGGAGGCAAAAGTGGGCTCGGGGCAGCTGAAGGTCTCCGGCGACACCTTAGACCAGGGACTGGTAGGGTTGGGCTATCCCAGGGAGACAGAAGATGAACAAAAGGTGGCTTTAAAAAGCCAGAAACCCACTTGCCTTCTCAGAGGCCCTGGATTTATTTCCTACCTGCAGCTAAGTGGAAGAGGAAAACAATGATCAGTCTGTGGTGGAGAAATCTGGCTTCTTAGTAAGAAGCAAACATTTGAAGCTCTCCATTTTGCAGAAGAACCCAAAATATATGACATCTGATTCAAACCTCCAGTTCCGGAGGGTTCACGTTACCCTTGGTCCAAGACCAGAGTGTGTTTGAACTAAAGGAATTGAAAATTCCTGCTGAACGCTGAGCTTTGAGCGCTGTAGGACACAGCAGAGCAGATCACAGCTCTCTGAGGAACGGCAGGAGGGTGCCTCTCCAGCCAGGAAGAACTGGGGGGCAAGGGACAGCTCTGCCCTGCCACCTTGCCCACCTATGTGGCTCTGCCAGGGCTTTGAGAAGCGCAGGAGATCCGCTCCCCAGCCCCATTTACAGCCCACTAATCCCAGCACCTGACAATTTTACAGCCCTTGATTATGGCCCAGCCTGAAACAGGCTCCATAGATCCTCACCCGACCATCAGCTCTTACTCCCCAAAGGAAAGAAGACTTTGGGCCCAAGGGCTATGAAAGGGGTTTTGCAAGGAACCTCCTCCTTTTCCTCTTTATTTTGGGCTGCTTTGATCACAGCAAAACTCAGAGGTACCCATTAGTAAGGTGCTCTGGTGATCGATGGCATCATCCTCTCATTCCCCTCCTCCTCCCCTCGAAGCGGCAAGTCAGCCTCCCCTGGCTTGAAAGGGACCCCAGTGACTTCCCCGGTCTCCCAAAACCTGGGCTGGGGCTGCAGCGGGAGCCCTGCATGGCAAACCCTCATCTGCTTTGGGGCCGGGAAATAGCAAGAGGATGACAGTCATGTTTCAGAGGCACTGGGGGAAGAAGTGGGTTGGGGAAGGAACAGGCTGGTGAAATGCCGTGGGAAGCTCCCCAGTGCAGGGGACACTGCAGATCCCGCAGCACCCTGCATCCCAATACAGCTCGGTCCCAGAGCATCCCGCAGCACCCTGCATCCCAATACAGCTCAGCCCCCCAGCACCCTGCATCCCGATACGGCTCAGTCCCAGAGCATCCCGCAGCACCCTGCATCCCAATACAGCTCAGCCCCCCAGCACCCTGCATCCCGATACGGCTCGGCCCCAGAGCATCCCGCAGCACCCTGCATCCCAATACAGCTCAGCCCTCCAGCACCCTGCATCCCGATACGGCTCAGTCCCAGAGCATCCCGCAGCACCCTGCATCCCAATACAGCTCAGCCCCCCAGCACCCTGCATCCCGATACGGCTCGGTCCCAGAGCATCCCACACAAGTGCGGTAAAAGTGAGCAGCTCAGCAGAGTCACCATGGCCAAGCCCCTCTCCTTGGGTTTGCCCTCTCCCGCTCCCCCTGTTCTCCTTCCTGCTGCCTTTGCTTCCTAAGAGGAGGTGAAGAGAGTGATAATCAGCCAGGGCACCAGGAGAGCTCATGGACGAGATTAAAAGCAAATCAAAGAAGAAAAATTGTGGCATGGTTTATGTCTTCCTAATTAAAACCCCGCCAGTCTCCCTTCTCTTCCCCCCCCTTTTCCAGCTAATGTTACACTAACGAGCTGAGTTTAGTGGCATTTATGTAGATAAAAGTCCTGATGATTGATCTCAATGGCTTGTTAAAATTAGTTTCAGTCCACCATATTGATTTAATTCCATTGCTTGAAAGTGCTAATTAATAATGATAATAAAAGTGTCTGGGCTCATTATTATCAGGAGGCAGGTTGGGAAGGGGATGAGGGGCACAGCAGCTTGTGCATCACTCGCTCCATCTAAAAATGGCCTTTGAAAAGCCGGTGTGGAGTGGAAATCAAACAAGGCAAGAGAGGAGGGCAGGGGAGGGGGCACGGAAGTTTGGGTTTGCCCTTAGTCAGGGTCAGGTAACTCTGCAGGGTGTTTTTTGCAGAATGACAGTGACTTTGCAACACTGTGGGAACCAAAGACATGAAGAGATATTCACTGGGCTTTCCCTGGGCCATGCCATTTGGCTGCCCAGCCGCAGGGATCGGTCTAGTCTGCTCCCAACACCTCCACCTCGGGGACACAAGCACCTGGGGGGCTCAGGGGACCACCAGGTATTTTGCATGTCACCCCATGTAATGTCCTCTGGGGCTTTAATCCTCAGGGACCGTTTGTGGGGTGCCCCGGTGCCCATCCTGCGCCTGGTGCGGGTCCCGCTCCTGGCCCGTCCCCGCGTGCCCTGGCCGGGCAGGACCCCCCGCCAGCGCCGTGCTGGGTGGGCTCAGGCACCAGGCGGCTGTTTCCAGACTGCCCGATAATTAGGCTCCTGTTAGATCTCTTTGTGTTTCCTAAAATGTTTTGCGCTAAGATTTTCTTTTTTTTTTTTTTTTAAAAGACTCATCCCTGGACCAAACTTCAGTGTCAGAGAGCAGCCCTAATTAAGGAATTTGCCAAGAATGCACTGCCTGCGAAATGATGCTCATGCTCTCCTTCAGATACCTGCTGTCTCCAGCTACTGAAGCCTCTTTCCTGGGGAAATTAATTAGTGTAATTAATATATTTATGCAATCATTCAAAGTGCTGATTACAGACAACTGCAGAGAAAACTTTTAACAGTGACAGCCACCTCTTCCTTGGGCTCAGCGGTGTAATTTCTTTGCATTTGTTTATCTCCGCTCTTGGCCAGTTACTTTGATAACATCAGCTGCATCCTCCATCATCCCCTCATTCCCTCCCAGGCCTGAGCAGCAAAGTAGCCAGCACCTCTCCCCGTGCCTTCCCAGCACCATTGCAGGGCTCCTTGGCAGTAACTACTCATTTTTAGCAATGCCTGAAGCTGACCGAGCTCCCCGGAGCCTGCAGCAAAGGTGCTGAGCAAGGTCAGCCAGGCAGAGAGGCCCGGGGGGTTCCCTGCCCACCCGACTGCCTCAGCCACGCAGCAGAGCCGTAACTTCTCATTTTCCTGCTAACACACTGCTTGTGGTTAAAGCCCCAAATCCAAGCCAGCAAGACTAGGTCACCCCTTGGAGGAGCCTCTGCCTGCCCTTGGCACAGGGACCTGTCTGCAGGTGACTTCTGGTTTTTCCCGAGCAAGCTGGCCTCTTCCCCCGGCAGCCCATTGGCCCCGACGTGCTGTGCTAACGCTGGTGCAGGATTTGTGCCTGCGAAACGCGCCTGCCTCCGGAGCGAGCTGGCACCGGCTGGGCACTGTGGCTCGGGAGCCGCTCCGGCAGGGAGAAAGCAGGTCGGGGAAGGGCCCTTCTCTCGCCTCTCTTTGCCCCTTCTTTCTCTCATTTCTTTCTCTTTTATTTTTAAAAACTCTCTCTGTCTTTCTCATCCATCATTTTCTCATTCCCTCTCTCCCATACACAGCGAGCCAGCTAATGGAGTCTGCAGTAATTCAGTCCTCCTCGACAGGGGCTGTAATTTCAATAAATAATTATGGGACTCGATTTCATCTCCCTCCTTCCTGAAATGTGACTGCACAAACTCATCACATGGGGCTGGGCACTTAATTACCCGTGGGACTTCAGGGTGGCCCCACGGGCTTGGGGACTGCAGGGTGCAGACCCTGCTTTTCTTCTGGGGTCGCTGACTCTGCTTTTCAAATGCGGTCGTCCAGGGCCCAGACCCTGTGCCAGGTGTTTTTGTGGCATGCTTGGGGAAGCTTTGGCATCCTGGTCCGTGCTCCAAGCACCAGCTCTTGCTGTGTCCCAAGGACGGGAATTTTATTCCCTGTCCATGGAGGGTTCCCAGCCAGGGCCCTGCCTGTCCTCCTGCCCTGCCCTGCCAGCGCTGCTGCCTGCCCCAGCACCAGGAGCGGACGTGCAGCAAGAGCTCGTTAGGATAATTTTTCCCTTTTTCATAGGAAGCGTGGGGTGGCCCAGCCGAGCTGTGGGGCAGCAGGGGCTGCGCTGGCGCACCGGCCGCCCGCAGAGCCCATAGTGGCGGAGGGTTTGTAACACGGATCCCACCGCCTGCCTGCAGGGACGGCACAGGGGGAATCGTGTAACCGACCCGACAAGACTGACCATGGTGAAGATAAACCCAAGGCCAGACAAGGCCAATAATTCCCCCAGACTCTGCAGGCAGAGAGACCGTCGATAGCCATTTCTAGTGCCTTTGGTCTTGGCTGAAAACAAAGTGAAGGTCCCTGAGTTCTCCTATAAATGGTAATGATAACACAATTATCATGCAAAACAAAAATTAAGTTTAATGGTGCAAAGCCAGGGTGTACTGTGGAGGTAATTCATATTAATTATGTTTGGATTAAAAGCTTATTTCTTTTGTTAGCATCTGCAAGTAGGAACTTAGCAGTAAAAAAAGCCGCATATAATTACTGCATCTTATGGAGGAGCAGTGTCGAACTTAATGGAGCATCCCCGTTCTCTCTGGGCACCCGACGAGTGGTAATATTTCACATTTTATGAAATACAGAAAAAATAAATTACAGGTTTAATGATTAGCATTACTTGGGCTCATAATGCAGTGTGATTGGCTACTTAATGCGCTCAGACCTGCAGACCCAAGTGGCACAGGGCTGGGGGGGCAGAGGCTACCCCCACTCGGCAGCACCTATGGGAACACAGTGCACCCCAAAACTCTGCTTCAGCCCCTGCCTGAGCTTGTGGGTTGTTTCTGTCTGTCAGGATGAGGTTTTGAACAGCAACATGCAAGGTCTGATGGACACGATGGTCAGGCCTGCAAACTGTTATTCTCGCCTGAGGTCACACCCCGAGTGCCTCTGTGCTGCAATGCAATGCCACCCGTCACTGTGACCCCCCCATGCCACAGTGCAATGTCACCCATCGCGGTGACCCTCTGTGCCACAGTGCAATGTCACCCATCGCGGTGACCCTCTGTGCTGCAGTGCAATGCCACCCATCGCGGTGACCCTCTGTGCCGCAGTGCAATGCCACCCATCGCGGTGACCCTCTGTGCCGCAGTGCAATGCCACCCATCGCAGTGACCCTCTGTGCTGCAGTGCAATGCCACCCGTCACTGCGTCTTTCCCGGGGAGAGCTGCAGGCACAGCTGAGGGTTTGGTTTCAGTGGGGTTTTTGTTTTCGTTTTAAATACACCCTCGGCTCGGTGCCTGCACCACAGGAGGCAGGTCGCGCTGACTTGCCTGCAGTTGGACGGGTAGGGACAAGGTTAATCCCACTGTCATCACCGCCTGTAGTCTAGTCACCCCATAAACTCTCCGGGACAGTCTTTGCTCCTTATTAGTCCGGAGCCTGATGTGAGACGTGGCTGCCAGCTGCTATTTTAATACATTTGTGCTGATGACAACAACAAAGTGATCGGTGTCTTCCTTTTAAGCAGAAACTGGTTTGGGGCTGGTCTAGCAGTGCTGCAGGGCCTTCAGCTTTTATTTACGAAAGTGAAATGGCCATTCACCATGGAGACCATGAAGGGTGTTCAAAGGAAGGCCTGGAGGAGGCCCAGGGCTTGGGGTGCATTTCAACCGAAGGCTCAGTCTGGTTCTGTTTTCCCCATTTCCCAGTCATTCTGCGAGCCGTGGATGGCTGTGCCCGCTACACCACAGTTTTTCTTAAGGGGTTTAGGTTGCATCGACACCATCATTAGTATTATCTGGTTATTGATCTACGAATTAAAAATTCTATAGCTGGGCCTTAAGGTCTTGATCTAACAGACCATAATGACCTACAGCAGCCGCCCCGCTCGGCAGTCTGGGCTGCAGCCCCCTCCAGGGATCAGCACTCACGGGGGTGCCCCGGAGTGACAGAAAGGGTGACCTGGGCAATTAACGTCCCTCATCTACGGCGGCATTCGCACGTGGACCCTGCTCTGCTCCCCCAACTCTTTTACCCCTGTGCGACCCTCTGGCAGGAAAATGGAGTCACTCCTGCTTTTTGCGCTGGCTGTTGCGGGCTCTGCCACTCACCTCTCCTGCCTCGCGGCTGCGGGAGGATACTCGGAGCGGTGACAGTCTTGCCCGTGATGGATACGCCGTGGTCCTTAGTTACAGTCCAGGTGACTGAACGCTTCAGTCAATTCCTTCGAGTTAAAATCTGGCTGAGGAGGAAAGAAAGATGTACAGTAAATGGCCCCTGTACAGGCAGGAATTGGCTTTTAAATGGAGGGAGCGAGGGATACAGCATCAGAGGGGAAAGGAGACTGACTTGACTTCATAGCAAGTGTCTAACAAAACACCTGGTATGAAATTGTCCCACTAGGTGATCCCATCCAGGACTGGGAAGCACATGGCCCAGGCCAAATACAGCCTTGTAGCTCCAGTTTGTATAGCTGGTGGATGCACGAGTTCAATTTTTATGCTATTATTGGGCATTGCTAAGGTGTCTGTTCATACACAACATGCCAAGTGTCTTTGAGAGGCAGCCCTAATCCCCAGCAAGCAAGGAGTCACCCACACATGGTCAATCCCCCAGATCTTTCCTCTATTAGGACATCCTTAGTTTGGGAGAAAGACGAGGTCTCCGCTCCCGAAATAGCAGGCAGAACACAGGCTGTGTCTTCTGAGCTACGCACCAGCAGGATGGGGTGGACCTAGAGGTAGCTGAGGGCTGGCTCCATTTGTCTCAGTACTTTAAATTTAGGGATATTACTATCTTCATATCACCATATGTCAAGCATTGCCATATCTGACACCATTAATACAACACCTCGCTATCACATGGACACCGGGGGATTCCCCAGGGAAGGGCTTTCTCCCTCTTACACCTCCCATTGCCTGTTTTCGCCTTCACTCATCATCTCTGCCCTGCCTGCAAGATTGACTGAAAATACTTGTGGCTCCTGCTCTGTCTCACTAGAAGGAAACCTGTGAGTTAATTTCACTTAATTACTATCCTGGTGCTCTAAAAGCCCACAGAGGACCTTCCAGGGGTTCCTTCTGCAAAGCTCCCTCCTGGAGAGCAGAAACCTGGTCCCAAGCGGAGCCCTGTGCGGAGCCCCGAGGCCTTGGAGGGGACACAGGAGGGACAACCTGCTCCAGAGCTGTTGGACCCTGGGCAGGACAGGGCTGATTGCCACGCTGCCATGCTGCAAAAGCAGCAAGCAGGAGACCAGGAGATAAATAACTCCAGTTCGCTGGAGGAGAAGAGCCTCTGTCCATCGACCGGTTGGAGAAATGATGGGGCAGCGGTGGGCGAGGGCGCCTGGGAACCCGAGGGGTCCAGATGTCGGTAAATCAGAAGAGAGCCTTATCCCTCTAACCTGCTGCAAGAGGGGAAGCTGCGAATGGGCAAATACATACGTGTGTGTATGTGTACACACATATATATACACACGCAACAAAGCAGATTCTATAAATCAGCACAATCCCTGGCTTTCCTTTTTTTTTTTTTTGACACAATAAATCTTTTTCTTTTTTTTTTTTTAAACTCGTGGTAGCGATTGCATCATCTCCCTTCGCTTCCTTCCCCACCCCGCCCCTAGAACAGCACAGATTAAGATAAAGTGATAGTGCTGTGTCAAAGAGTGCTTTACTGCCACACTTGGGATAGAAGAGGAGAGGTTAATTTATCATCGCTGGGGAGAACTGACAGAAGAGAGATATACTACCGAAGGGGGATTTAGCACAGGGCCAAGAAACTTCACACTATTTTTACCATCTGTCACATGCTCTAATAAAGCAGGACAAAATATGAAGAAAGGAAAAATGAACTATCAAACACTGATGTAATGCAGCCCATAAATCTAATTTAATTACTTTGCATGGAGACAGGTCCTCGAGTCCGTGTGAATATACTGGATTTTCTTGGCAACTTAACAACTAAGTGTTTTAATAACATCACACTATAATTTATTCTGCTTGAAACACAAAACCTCTTTTGTGCAAGTTTCTTTTTTTTTTTTTTGTGAGAACTGTTAATTTTTCCTGCTAATGTCAAAACTGGCATAAATTCACATGTGAACTTGAAGCCTGACTGTGAAAAAAGGCGGAGGTTAGCGAACGCCTTTTTATTGTTCATTGCTTTATGTGTGTGCTTGTGTGTGCATACATGGGGGGCTGTGCACGCCAGAGAAATAATTGGGCCTGTTGATGACTTAGGTGAAGAGAGTTGTCTGGGTAATTAGATTTTAATATCATGACAAAAGAGTGGGGGAGGGAGAAGTGGGTGTTGGCCAAAAACCAAAAAGTAGAGGAACGAAAAAGACAACAAAAGCCTGTTTTTGTAAAAGGCAGAAGAGGAGGATGAAGGGCTGGGGGAGCGCTGCCCAGGCCAGCCTGCCCGGGGAAAGGGTCTGCAGGGGCAGGGACCTGTAGGGAAAAGGGAGCAAATCAAAAAAAGTAGAATTATTATTCAATATGTGTTCCTGTGAATCCGGATGCAGTTACAGAAATTATTGCTAATAATGAAAGCTATATATCAAAGGTTATAAAATTCCTGTATGCTGGGACACTATTTTTCTAGGCTTTGTTCTGAACCATTAAAGATGACATATTGAGTTTGTGTGCCTCTGTGTTTAGTAAGAGACATTTAAATCTGATTTTAACCTAAACTGGCAATTTTGACATTTGTCTCTGGTCTTTAAAGTAGGAGCTATGATGCCACCGAGCGGGGGGCGGCGGGCTGCCCCCACCCAGCCTCCATGACCTCACGCAGGAGGGAAGGAGTGAGCAGGTAATTAATTTGTTAGATCATCAGTGATTCATGTAAAATGAAACCATCAGTCTCTGTACAATTCTCCCTGGGAGGAAAAAAAAAAAAAAAAAAGAGAAAAAAAGGAAAAGAGGGAGGAAAAGAAACGTCTTGTGCTGAAGAGGCCGGGGAGCCTGCACTGAGAGCAGAGGGAGCGTGATGGGCGTGCAAAGCCTCACCTGCAGACCCCGGCCACATTTCTTTGAGGCCACGCTGGGATGGGGTCTTCTGGCCGATGTGCACCCACAGCCCCACGCGCTCGTGGGGGAGCCGGCGGCGTGCGTGGTCCTGCCCCAGCAACGCAGCATCCCCCGGGGAAGTGGGATTGTCCCTGTGGGTAGGTCCAGCCACTTGTACAGGGTCAGAGAATCAAATAATTCCTGCCTCAGGGTCTCACCGCTGCCTGGGCAAAGTTTATTTAATGTTAAAACTCTGGGGCCTGCCCAGAGCCTGGGCTCAGAGTCTGGAAAAGGCAGTGCCCTGCATCTCCCCCCCCTGCATTTGCTGCCCTTCAGGCACCCTCCTTTCCCATCTCACTGCTAAACAGTCCTTTAGAAAAGGGGGAAACTGAGGAGAAAAGACAAATTAGGGGCATTTTTTGAGGCACAATTTGAATTTCTTCTCCTCTTGCAAAAGGGCCATTTATGCAGGGGGAGGCGAAAGGATGATGTCCCCGGCCAAGGACCCGTCCTCCCGGGATTTGCAGCGCGGGCGCTGGGAGGATGCTGGCAGGTGAACGGTTCACCCGGCCCCATGCGGGGCGTCGTGATTTAACGGCCGGAGCTTTGTTCAGGGCTGTTTTATCACACACACACAGTCAAAACGTCAGATGATTTATGCGACCGAGCGTGCTGACCTGGCCTTCCCGGCTGTATTTAACGCAAGAGAGGAGCCTTGCCATGAACTGAGCTGCCTTCCCCATGCTCTGCGGGACGCTGGCCGGACACCATGGCTGCTTGTCCCCTGTCCCCATCATCCCTGGGGAGCTGCAGCCGGGGCAGGACCGGCCTCAGGCTCGCACGCTTAGGTGCGGGAGCCAAGGACGCACAGGAGCCAGATTTTGCAGAATTGGGATTTTGCTTTGACTCTGGGCAAGGCTTCTCTGAAACTTCACCCAAAACTTGCCTGAACTCAGAGCACTTTTTGTGCAATCATTGATTTTTTTCAACACTGGAAATTTTAAATAATGCAAAAGATGTTTCCCCCCCCTAGAGCTCCTGCTGCAGCAAATCCATTCGACTCTGTTGTAGCACCTCAAGGGAGGAAAGTGAGCGTTTAAAACCAGACAAGTGTGGCAGAAGATACTGCTTTGGGGGTATGGAAAGATACTACTCACACATTAATTGCTCAAGGATCAGAAATGTAAAAATTCAGGAATCTGTAGGTGCTGTGGCCCTCTGCACGTGGCAGTCAGACCCGGCATGGACCTTCCTCGGGTCTGGGCACCGCTCTAGAGTGGGTGCTGGATACGGAGAACCCTTCAGCTTCCAATCTGGGCTGTCGGTAACAGGCTCTCGCCTTCCCAGCGTCACCGAGGGCCCGATGTAATAGATGCTACATAAATGTAGAACAAACCGCAAATCCTTTTAAGTCCAAATAATCTTCTCCAAACCCAGCATCCCACCAGCTATATTGAAAGAGAAAAACTGTGGCTGAAAACTCAATATTACTAAACCAGGGGTTTGCTGGGAGACTGGGAGATGTTTGCTTAGCACGTGGATGTATTAGCAAGCGAGACAGCGTTAAGCCCCTGCGGGTGCTGAGCTCGGCAGCGGGTCCCCAGGGCCCCGCTGCCCCCCAGGAGACCCCTCCAATGCGCAGAGGCTGCGCGCAGGGTGCTTCGCTCTCCTTTTCTTAGTTACAACAGAGAAGAAGGGCAAATGCAATATGAACAGTGTGCTTCCACCCCGGACCGGGCTTTGGGGGAAGGCAGCGATTTTTGCACGTGGGTGCCGGCAGGGGCACGAAACGGGTGCCGGGGCAGGGATGGGACGTGGGGGTTTGTGTCCCCAGAGGAGCGAGGGTCAGGCCGTGAGGCACGGCTCCACAGGTGGGACGGGAAATCCGACGCCCCAGCATGGGCACAGCGCGGTGCCACTTATGCCGGAGGAGATGCATTGCAGGTTATTTTTGCCGGGAACCGCTTCGCTGCTGGCCCTGCTGCTGTAACCACTTACAAAGCAGATGACAGGCGGGGAATGACGGGGCTGCAGAAGGGTCTGCGCAGGGCTGGGGCTGGAGGGGTGCGTGGCACAAAGGCACGGTTCTAGGGCACCGTTTTCGGTGGAAGCCCAGTCTCCTACACAACCGAAGCCCTTTAACGGCTCCAGGGCATCTCACCAGCAGTGCTGGACCGGGCCGGCAGCTGTCTGCCGTCGGGTGTCAGTTCTGCGGTTCAGCCTGGAGACGTAGCTGTGCCGAAGAGGTGGCCTGGTCCCGGTGGGAGGAAGGCTGAGCTGGGGTACGGCATCCCCCTCACTGCCCACAGCATCTCCGCCCCAGAGAGCTGTCACTGCAGGCACCGCAAGAGGAGCGACTGGGTGATTTATTGCATGAGGGCATTTGCATCCTGTAGCTAATTAATCCATGCACTGGGGGGTTCCTTTTATAGCACAGGAGTCTCAGATAGCCCAACCCAGGAATCATTTATTTCTTTTTCTAATCGGAATTTTAGGAGAGAACATGGCCTGTCCCAAGCTACCAGGTCCTGAAATGGAGCTACCAGGTCCTGAAAGAGTGTCACCTGTCACCTGAGCAGGCTTCTTCAATTCCAATAACTGATGCTTCTCCGCATCGCATGTATTTGGGAACACATTCTGCAGCCAGCTCTGAGGTAATGCCCTGTTGCCCATTGGGCCCAGGGCGGTGGCGGCTTCCAGCTCTGCTCTTGGCTCTGCCCTACCCTGGGCAAATAACTGCCCCTTTCCCCTCCTCTCTACTCCTGTCCCCCTCCCCATGTTTTAGGTCTGTCTCCTGGTGGGGAGATCTGTCAGTCTGCATGTGTATCTACCTGGCAGAACAGGATCCAGGTCTCTTTGGGGGGTCTTTAAAAGGCAGTGCAGTGCAAATCCTATGAACTAGTTCCAGACTACTCAAATGCATCACAAGACAGTGGGAAGGATAGCAAAACTGCAGTCAAAGGGACTCTGCAATCTACTTTCCAAATATATTCCTATTGCAGAAAAAGATTTTGTATAATACACTAGGCATTATATGGTTGCAGAAATATGCACACCTTCAAATACATTGTTCAAGAGACTGGAATTTATTTCCCTCTATTTCCAATGTCCCTCTCCCCCCTTTCTTTTTCCTGTGTTGGAGATAATGAAAACCCTGGTATTTAAATTCAGTTGCAGCTCCTAGCCGCACAGATTGATTGCTTAGAAAAAAAAAAAATATATAAAAAACCCCTCAGAGCATGTATGCATAAACTAGATGGTAGATTAGGTTACTGGGAGAGGAAACGTACAAATGTACCAGGAGTGTACCTTTTGCAAGAAGATTAACTGATGGTAGCAGCAAGTTGCTGATGAAGGCAGTTTGTGTAAGAGCAGACCCTGACTATTGAGACTCATCAGTCATCGCTGTCAGCGTCTGCTGCCTTCCCCCGGCGCAGGCGGCCAGGCCCGCGCGTGGAGCGGCTCGCGGTGCTGCGCGGGCACGGGGGGCACGCACCCGCAGACGGCACACGTGGGGCAGCCGGTGCTGGCAAGTCTCTTCATCGGATTTGTCTTGCTTTCAGGCTGCCGGGGATATTTAACGCTGTCTAGGCGAAGCCCATGAATGCGCAGCAGGCTGCTGTGATTTGAGCCCGGCAAACGAAGGATTAAGCAGACTAAAATAGGGCATAAATCTTGGTTTCCCATCAAGCTTTGCAGCAACCCGGACCCAGTGTGAATTTCCCCACAGCCGCTGTTCGGGAACATGGAAAGATTTACAAATGAAGCCCTTGAACGTGGCTTTGAAAAAAACCCTCCTCGTTCTCTCGCCTTTCCCATGGCGGCGGGTCTGCAGCCACCTGCTGCTCCGGGGCCCGGCCAGTGCCGTGCTCGTAGGCAAAATCCACCGCCGGGGCAGCTGCCATCTAACCAGCTGCCTCTCCTCCAGCGCAGCCCCTGGGAGCCGTCAGCGCTGCTGCCAGCCCAGTGGGAAAAGGAGGCGGTTCGGGTCAAGGAGGTGCACAAGGAGCCGGAGGGTGCCAGGACATCCAGGCTGTCCTCCCCCGAAGCTGCAGCCGGAAAGTGCTTTTGTAGTGCACCCGTCCTCTCGTCGCCCCCGCATACCTTCACTGTTGTTTCTTGAGACCTGCAAAACGGGGTGTCTCCAGGTGCTGGGGAATGTGCTGAAGCCAGAGGAAAGTAAATTAATTTATGGGCTCACTAAGAGCAGGGATGGAAAATGCCTCTTAGCTCATGCTTGAGCTGAGGCTGACTTGTTGCTGTTGTAACACCACTGGCATCCTCAGCTGCGCAGCCTTTAAAGCAAAGACACCCCGAGATGTTGCCAGGAAAGAGGAAGAGGAGGAATTTCCACCAGGAGCTTCTACAGACGGTGGGTAAAGCAGGGAGAGCCCAAGGCATGGGCCAAACCAGAGCTGACACCTCTGGCAGGGACAAGGCAAACACGGCCAAGGCAACGCAAGAGGGAGCAAAGCACGGGGCACATCCAGCTGGAATGAGCAGGACTTCGCTGGGTAGACAGAGCTGATTGCTGCCGAAAAAGTGGTTGGCAGCAGGAAACGAGTCGTGAGGTTGCGGAGGTCCTTAGGGAAAGCATCTCTCCTCCAGCAGCTCCCCTGGCCCCAGTGCCCAGCACTGTAAAGTGCTCGGGGACACACTTCTGCATGCAAGACACTGTAAAAATACTGATGCCTGGTAATTTCTGCATGGATTATTTCTGCACCTGGGATTCCTCTGTATGGCTTATTATAGCAGCAGGGCCATGCCCTGCTGCCTCGAAGTGCTTCCCGAAGCGCAGGCTTTGAGCCCAGGCTGGCGAGCAGCCGCCTGTGAGAGTGGCTCCTGCCCATGGACATGTCTTGTGTCCCTCCTTCCCCTCCAGCCCGGTGCACGGACCCTCTCCAGCCCCCAGCTCTGCTCCAGTGTAAAACGGTAGTAATGACTTACTGTAAACTGGTTGGGACTACTCATAGTTTTGCTTGCATTTTCGCTAGTGTCTACCCATGCCTTTTCCTTAAACAGGCGAGACATTTTGCTACACACACACACACACACACACAAGTTTTTACACGAGTTTCCTGAGTTCATGGATAAAGTCCAGAGCTGCCAAGCTCCCAGTACTTTGCCATGTCACACTAATAGCTTCCAGATCCCATCACATATTAAATTCATGCGGTTTCAGCGAAGCCATCTATTTAATGCAATTCGCTAAATGCCTGCGTAGCTCCGCTGACAGTGACATATTAGGTTTGCAGTCTTTTGCAATCTGATATCTCTGAATTTGCCACTGTACTAAAGATTTGATTAATGTGGTTCCATTTCAGTGCAGTAATTGGCTGCGACTGTTGTAGAAAATAATCAGGCTTTCATTCCTTACAACTGCATGGACATGCTAATGAGAGAGTGGGTTAATTAAGCCCCAGGCAGAAAGCGACAGTTACTGATGACTGTTATGACAAACCACCGACTCGGCATTTGGGAGCAGGACAGCAAATTTGCACTTTATGAAATTACAGGAAAACTGGGACATAAGGAATAAATAGTTACATCTGTTTGGTGAAAGGAAAAGAGCGAGAGAAGAGCGAGCAAGCGAGATTGTGTCGCTTTCTCAAATCAGGGCACAAACACACAGGAGAAAAGTTAGGAGCCCAGAAGCGCAGGGAAGGGAATAAACTTTTATTTTCTTTGCATGCACTTCACAGCTTCCCAGTGGGTTTAATCCATTGGCAGGGTGTGAAACATGGACACCCAGCGAAAGGATTTGCATCGCTGCTGCACCGTAGCTGAGAGACGCCAACGACTACTCTGGCAGGCGGAGGCTGCAGCGATGGCCCAGAATAAATCACATTTCGCGAGACAACAACCAGCCCTCCTGCGGGCAGTAACGCGGGCGGCCCTGAGGAGCTGCGGGACGTGCCGTCCCAGCCCCTCGCTGGGGTACAGCACCGCTGGACCTGAGCCCACCCTTCCCTGCGGTTACGGCTCTCCCTGGGGGGCAATTCCCCCCCAACTCCTGCTGGGGATTGCAAGCAATTGGGGTGGCGTGCAGCAGGGACAGCCCGAGATTTTTGGCTTCCTTAAAATGGCTGGGAGGAGGGGGAGGCTCTCCGAGGAGTGGGAGGGATAAAGCCAGAGCTGTGCCATGACATCAGCGCTGATGCAACACTTTGGAGGAACATCAATGCCTTCACAGAGCCCAACAAATCAAAGCCAGCCCCCAAGTGCTCCTCATGGAGCCAGGCAAGAAGTGACCAAACAGCACGGTCTTTACTTGGAAGGCTCCTCCAGCTCCAGCTTTGCAATACTAATAAGTAATTTATAAGGATTAACCGGCAATTTTTTAAACTTTCTCTTTCATGCTAGGGTTATTTTGCAACATAAGCACTGCCACCATATAACCAATGATTTAGCTGAGGGGTTTTATAGTCTGAAATGGCTTTAAAATTTGTTTGGAATTACCTTGAGTACATTTTAAACACTTAAATTGTCATCTTTGCATTTTGGACTATTCACGATGCACTATAGGATATTTTTTTTTACTCCATTAGATTGCAGAGTAACTCTTCCATTGTTTTACCAAGCCCTCCTGAAAACAAGCTGACAGCATATCCAAAGCATATTTTACTACACGAGCTCGACTACGGATACTGTGGGGGAAGGAGGGGTCTCTTGGCCATCACCGTCTCTGTCCATTGGCACACGTATAACTGCATCTGCCAGCCCGGGGCTGTACGTGGGAGCTGCTTCTCGCCTGAGCCTGACCCAGGGCAAGGCTGCGTTTGGCACAGCGGGTACCACCAGCGTACCCTCCCTGCGGCTGCCGGGCTCTGGGTTAGTGCCTGCGGCCAGGACACGGGACATGCAAAATCTCCCTGTCGAGAGGCCCGTGTCACCAACGGAGAAATAGGTGGAAGCATCCTCCATCCCATTGCCGTGGTCAGCAACACAGAAATATGAGTAAGTGTCCTCCATCCCATTGCAACCTCATGAATGTCTTTGAGACGTTCAGACAAACGGGGCTTTTACAAACACATTCACAGGTGGGATTTCGGGCGCATCCAGGGCCGGGAAGGCAAATACAGTCAGGGTTTACTTATGGGTCTCATTAAGGTTTGAGGATTATTTTGTGTTCTCTGCTGCCTTTTGAAAGCTGTTAGTTTTTACTGGGGGATCTGGCTCCCATCTTTCCACCGCCATGTCTCACCTTAGCCTCTCTCGCTCTGCCTCCCGCGCCAGTCCCGGCCGCCCTGTGCTCCTGCTGGGGGATCCCGGGGGTCCCCGCTTCGCCCGGACGGCTCCCGCTGGCTGCCAGGGGGTCCTGTGCGCTTTTATACCTGACAGGTCCTCGCCAAGGAGCCCCTAGAGGAGAAGCCGTAAAAATGTTTTATGTAGGAATAGGTTGGTTTCTGTGCAATAAAACCCGGAGCCATTGAAAAGCAAGCTCCTGTGTAATTACAAAGACAGAGGAGATCGCTTCCATATGTCTGAGTGGGTGTGAGGGGCCCCGAGCCCGCATCTGCTCTCTTTGTTCTGGTGGGGGAAAAGGGAGAGAAAGAAAGAGAAAACAGAAGACAGAAAAGGGAACCTGGGGTCTGCTGGAGAAAATGACCTCTCGCTAAACCCTGGCCAGGGCCGTCCTGGCTTTGAGGATCAAGGCACAGCAACATCTGGCCCCAGCCGAAAGCACACTTGATCAATAAATTGTGCTACCAGGCACAAAATCAGAGAGATCTGAGCGCCATTCATTAACGAGCTCGTTAAGTGATTGATATGCTTAATTTTCCTGTCAAACGCGGACTTCCCTTGTAAACATGTCAATTGAGAAAAGTTCAAGCTTGTCACTCGGATTTATGGCTGGAATAACATGTAGGTGGAAAAGAGCGATGTGTCCCCTGTGGCCCCTGTTGTTTCCTATTACATGTAGGGCCAACGAACCCAGGTGCTGCAGCGTCCTTCTTCTGCCCTCCTCCTCCTCCTCCTCTCCTCCTCCCTGCCCACAGCTGAGATAACAAAAACAGACCGTCCCACTGGAAACGCACCAGAACTTGGCCCCAGCAACAATTAGCTGATTAATTTGTTCACCTTGATAAAGTGGAAGGAAGCCTTTAGCTTTAGGGTGCCTTTGATGGGCTGGTGTGGAAACCCAAATCCCACCTAGTTTTCCTTGCCTTAAATAACTGCATGTTTAACTTAGTGCAATATCCACGATGAGATGGTTTTAGCCAGGATATTTAACTTAATTCCAGACCCACGATTAGACATTTTTAGCCATTACAGCAAAGGCTGGCCTTTTTTTCCCCTCATGTTCTGCCCATTTTTCCTGCTCCCACTAGTATCTCATCAGAGTAAGTCCCAGGCCCTGAACGCTGCCGCAGGCTCGTGCAGGTGTAGAACCCACCGGGCTGGTGCGTGGTGCCGGTGGCTGGGACCCCCAAACCCACACGCACGCTCTGCCCCCCCCCCGAGCCCACGCAGCTCCCTGGGGCACAGCCTGCTGAAAGCAAACAGCCAGCAAGAGACCTGATTTCCCACCCCCCCAGGGAACAAGACCCCCAAAGAGCTCCAGGCTCAGCGATCCCCATCACTGAAGCTGGGCTCCGTCTGCATCCCTGGGGTCTGGGAGTTCAGTCACCGCAGCTGAGCCCAGTTCGGGGTCACAGCTCCGTCCAGAGACCACCCCCCGGCGATGTAGAAACACAGGCAACATTGAAACACTTTGCTCAAAATATTTGTTTTTAGGCAAAACACCAGGAGTGCCGTGTTTTGTTTTGTAAGCATTGTGCAAAACAGTTTGGGTTTGTATTTGCTGAGACACAGAGGTGGAGGGAGAATGTGTGAAATCCAGGGGATGCCGCCCAGTTTTGCTTTGTCTGGGGGGACTTTCAGGGTGCAGCACTGCCTGGACAGGCAGCTCGAGGGCAGAGCAGCACAGATTGGGGTGGAAGAGGAGCACGGGACATCATCCTCACCCTGTCATCCTGTGCTCACTCAAATCCTGTCCTGGGAGCCAGAAAATCACATCTGATTTGAGCAACCTCAAATGACTTTATCCTCCAGCCCTCCTCTCCCACTCTGCAATGAGCACCAGCCCCTCCGTTGCCCACAGGGGTATTTTGAGGGTGGTGGGGAAGGTACAACGCCGTACCTCCCGGGAATGGGCACAGGCGGTGGGGCCGCGGCTCTTGGCAAGGCGATGCCAGTGTGGGTGTGCATGGTGAGCACCATTGCCCTGCCTTTCCCAGGGATCCCCTTCTGGGCCGGGCACAGCTATAAATAAGCTGTTTTGTGACTGATTCATTTTTATTTCTGTTAACTTTTATCACGAAATAGCAGTCATCGAATCGACACCTCAGTTCCCTTGAGCATATTCCCTCTGGTGTCATTTTTTGATAAATGCCAAGAACAGCCTAGCAGCAGGAGACCATTATCCTGTGACATGCTCCACTCTGCTCACATTATCTCTAAAATAACACGGATGCTCACACAAATCCCCGCAGCAGTTGTGACAGGGACCAGAGACAGACCCAGCCTGGCTGGACTGGGGCCGCAGCAAAGCAGCCGGCGAAGCTCAGCTGCCTCTTGCTTTTCCCAGCCAGGGTCCGTTTCAAAGCTGCCTGGCACCAGGGAGCAGTTTTGGCTGACATTGGAGATAGTTAGAAAATGGTAACTCCTTCCTACAGAGGGGGAAAAAAATTCAAAGTTTTTAGGTTTTGTATTTTCTACTTTATAATATATTTCAGGCAGATTCCTGCCTCCTCCGGGACTGGAGGAACCTGAAGCATCGCAGAGAAGATCAGCATCTCACTGCCAAAACCAGGACTTAAACTTCTCCCAGATTTTGGAGTAATCCCTCCTTCCCTTTTCCTTTTTTTTCCCAGTGACACCTCAAAGACCCCACAAACTTAGGAACAAAGAGCAAAAGGAGGGAGGGGAACACCAGACCCAAACCTAGCACCGTTCAAGTTTCACCTAATCCCCCAAATTCAGATTTTCTTTGTGTTTCTTAACAAGAATCAGGAAAGCTTGAAATTTAATTTGCTATGGAAATGTAATTTTCTGGGGGTGATGCAGGGATACTTTTTTTCACAGCAGAATCATCAGAAAGCCTGTTAAAGCCAGCTAGAGATTAGGCATTTGGGGTGAGTGGCTGGAAGTGAGCGGATCATGGCAATTCAGCGTCCTTTCATCCTCGCTAATGGCTCACAGAAATTGGGGGCCGTGCACAGGGGAGGGAGCTGTGGTCAGGGGCTTCCCCGCATGGCTGGCAGCACAGCCAGCACACTGCCTTTAGAGATGGGGAAAGAAACCCAAGGCAGAAATCCCCCTCCTGCTCGTCTCCTGCATTTGCTCGATAAACACACTTGTCTTGAAGCGTGCAGGTTTCTGGGCATTCTCTGGGCAACAAGAGTCCGATCCTGTTCCCAGGGATTTGCCATCGTTTTGTGTCAACCTTGCACTATATCAGTATTTATTTTTGCTAATATGACACAATTAAAGGGTAATCGTATCTGTACCTTTCATATCATGTCAGGCAAAATGAATGCTGTTAGAAGGATGATACTAACGTGACACGATAGGACATAGTTAACACGATGAAATGTTCAAATCATATTAATGTAAGAGAAGAAGGGAGGGAGAGCTTTGGTGTGTCTCACCCTTCTTGGGTGGCTCACTGCGGTGCCCAGGAGCCCGGGGCTCAGCCCTGGAAGCTTTGCTGCTTCCGACTTGAGCCAGTGCCTCTGCAAAGCACTGTGGGTGGCTGGGGCGGACGTGCCCAGGGCTGGGACAGTCATGGGTGACAGAAGAGGGAAAAAACCCTCATAAACCACAACTCCTACACCCACATCCCTCTGGGTGATGGCTCATGCGTCTCTGGCTGCTTCCCCTTGCTTTGCCCAGTCTCAGCTCTGAGCATCTCTGACGCTTTGCACCCTCAGCAACCCTTTTCATCTAGAACTTTGAGGCATGGTGGCAAAACTTGGAAGAAATAATTAACAATTATTTCACAGGAGAAGGTTCCAGCTGGAGCAGTATCTGGTGGTTGAACATATATCTAACAAAGGATTGTTATTTAAGCAATAACCCTTGAGAAATTGGTCGTTACCAGCATTAAACGACTCAGCCCATTGCCAAGGATGGTTAACGCTCTAATAAACTGGTCATTAACTGCAGTAACAATGAATTTCGAGGGGATTATTGCTATTATAAACCTTAATCAATGGTTTATAACAGCAATAATGTGGTCCTTTCTTTTAATGGTAAGTAGTGCGGCATGAGCAGCCTGCTTGGAAATATTTTCAGTCTGGCTGATAAGACAAAAGCAGGCGTTAAAAGCCCTCCAACTCCAAACACTTTCGGGGAGGAAAAAAGGCCCAGCGAGATCTGCAGTGAGAGGTAGTGGGGTGGCCGTGGCCTTTGCAATAGGCGATTGTGCCATGGGGGGCAGCGGGCTTGCCAGGACCCGTGCCGGCAGCGCGCAGCCATGCTGACCACCCATTCGGCAAACAAACTTTGCCTGACTTAAACCCTGACACTCAGCAGGATTGGAATTCACTGCATGCGTCCTCTGGTGAGGAGTGTCTCTGGGCAGCGATGGGAAGAGCGGCTGCCTGGGGGAAAAGGATGGGAAGGGGGAGTCAGCCAGCACTGGACATGATGCACCCAGCCACGAATCTGCCAGAGTTCCCGTGGATAAGGACTCCTTTGCACACAGGGACCCCAGGGATGAGCAACCGAAGCGTTAAAGAGTAAGATCCATCTCTGCCTCCACGAAAGAACCACAAACGTTATTATGGGTCATAAATTACCCCATCTCTTGAAACCCAACTGCTGTATGGTACTTGACACCGCAACCTTCTGCTGCATCCCCACAGCCTGAAAATGTCACAGGTCCCCTTTCTCTCTCCTTTCCCTGCTGCCTATCTGGGGACTCCCGCTACCGCCTTTTGTTTGCCATGTGAGACAGATATATTGCTTATTTACAGTGTGAAAAAGCTGGGGAATAGGAAACGTTCATATTCAACCTGAGGTTGCAAAGAACTTGGGTTAATTAAGGAGATGAGGAAGAAGCCAGTGATGCTGGTGAGTCAGGCCAGAGAGCCCCAGACCTGGTGGATTTTCTGGAGGGGGTTTGGGGTGGGAGCCCTTTTCTCCCACTTTGGGGGATGGGCGAGTGTGGGCACCCAGGGGCAAGGAGCACTGAATTTTGGTATCTGGTATTTGGAGCACCTCTCTGCAGAGGGATAAGAAAGCAGCTCTGGCACACTCCCATCTTGTTTCGTGCCTTGTATCCCTTAAAAGGTAATATATGGCAATATAATAAGGTAACAACCTGCTATCAGTGTCTTTCCAGAGGGTTTAAGAAGCATCCCCTTTCTTGAGTGAGCAGAGCTAGACCGAAGGATGCTGGGTTGACAACTGCCTGGTCTGTGCTTCCTCCCCCAGGCAGGCTCCCAAGAAATCCCTTGTTGTGCCGAAACTTGTCTCCTCACCCCCATTCAGGGAATTATCTCCGCTTCTGTGTCGAGCAGTTGGGGGCTCAGGCACCTTTGCTCTTGCTTCAAAACTCTGGCAGATCCAGGGAGCTCCCAGGGGAGGGCAGGGCAATCTCCAGTGACTCAGGCTGCAAAGCCCCCAGCCAACAAGTGAGTTATAATTACGCTCTGACTTTAATGGAGATTTTCTCTCTTCTGTGCTTGTGATTTTTATGGCTCTTTGGAGCTGGCTCTCAAGCCCTGCTCTTATCTCTGCACTCCCTCAGCTAAGCTGGTTGTGGCTGCAGGAGCAAGGCATCATCCCGTATTAACCAGGGTGAAACCACGAGCAGTTTGAGGGCTTTGGCTGGTTTTGGCCAGTCTTCTGATGTCTTTTCCGACATGGTCCCACTCATCCCTCCTTTGGTTTGCTTGCCAGTGTCCCTCAGAGTGGAGGGGGTGGTTGGTGACTCTTCTCTCTGCACTTTTTTTCAGAACAAGGCTGCAATGGAATAAATTGGAAAGTTTACTTCATGTAGCATGGAAATAAAAAAGCTCATTCAGAAAGTTAATGATTTATTTTATAGTTTCATTATCAGGGTCACATTACTCAATAGCATTTCAAACATGTCATTTGTACAAACTATGGTAATTAAAATTTATAACGTACTTCATCAGCGGCATATGAATCTTTTAGCCAGCACTCTGCTGTCATATAAACAGTGTAATTTCAGCTGCAATTCACCCTTTATTGGCTCTCATTTGTGATTTAACAGCCATCAATGACTGTGCTATAAAGAATAAATTAACCATCCGTAAACCTTATGATGACAGGGACAGTCAAACAGACTTAAACTGCCTCCACCAGACTCTGGTTAGCCAACAGAGATCAGACCCAGGAGGTGCTGGTGCAAAGGCGTGATTGCTCCCATCACCAGGGTGCCGGGCACGACGCACATCACCGCAAGGTCCGTGAGTGGCTTCCAAAATGGAGCTTTTTCTCAGTGCTGCCCACAGGGCCTGGCCGGAGGATCCCTCCCCTCGTGCAACTGGTTTCTTGCCTCGGAGGAGGAGTTTCAGCCTCTAACAGCTTTCAAATCCCCTCGCCATCCCTCTCGCTGCAGCGCCGTCCTGAGATGCGGTCGCAAGATCCCCGCGCCGTTGCATCCCCGCACCTATCGCTGCGACCCCACGGTCCCTGCATCCTCCCCAGCCCCCTGGCAGAGCGGCAGCCCCCAGGGCCACCAGGTCCTTGTCCAGCACCCGGGGGGGCCTGGGGGACTCAGCTGGAAACTCCCCAGAGTCCAGCACCTCTGTTCCCATGGCTAAACCCTACCCGTTGCTCCTGGAGAGCGGTAATCAGCCCAGCGCAGGTAGGGAGGGCAAGAGGCAGACGGTGCAAACCCAAACCCCATCACTTCCAGTCCTGGCAAGCTTTATGGACCTGAGAGCAGATCTACAATGAGCAATTTCTTAATCGGGGGCTCCTTGCAGCCGACAATTATCCAGCAGCTTATTTGCACCCATCTTTTGCAGAGGGAGCAATACATTTTAATGGGATCCCTCCTATGCTTAGAGCTGACACTGTACAAAGCTAATAAATGATATGGATTGGATTTGTTACTGAGACATCTCCAAGGAGCCTGGGTCATACAGGCCAATAAAATTGGCCTCATAAATTTACCCTGACACACAGGATTACTCCAGCATTGCTGAGGTCACCTTCCCACACTGATTTATTGCCAGCCCATGGGTTAATAATACTGTTTACGGGGTTGTTGTTTTCCCCTACACGTAGCAGATATTAATCAGTGCGTCCATGCCTTTTTGGTGCTCTGGGGGCGGGTGCAGCGTGGGGGAGATGCCGGGTGAGGACATGGTGGGGAGGGTGAGCCTGATTTATTTTCTAGGCAAGAGTTTTTGTGTTTAAAAAATCTTCTGAAAGACCTCTGCGGGAGGAGGTAAACTTTTCCTTCACCGAGTCCCGAGGGCAAGGGGGCAGCATTGGAAGAGTTTTTGGTGGTTCCCCTTTCTGGGTAGCGTCTTTGGCACTTTGTGCTGTGTTTGCGCAGGTGCTGGGAACTTCTGATCCACAGGAGGGATTTTGACATTCAGAAAACTGTAATTCCTACTCATTTTGTTCCTCGGGGGAGTGAGCATCAGCACAGTGTCCCCTGCATGAGGGGAGCCGCAGAGTGGGTGTAGCCAGGCCACTGCCTCTTCTGGAGGGACAAGAAGGAGAGAAACTGGCCCAGATGTTAATGTGGAGGCAGCAATGGGACAGGCACAACACATCAAGGGTTTGCTGGGTGACGAAGAGGTACCTCCATTTCAGGTTACTCCTCACCTGGGTGCCTAAGGTGTAAATTTAAGAAAGGCAGCTGGGTTGCAGTAAAGCCTGCAGACTTTTCCAAACCCCACTGAAGCTGCTGCAAAGAGTTTTGCTGCCTTCAGCGTGCCCAGGTGAAACACTACTCAGTGAGTACTTGTTTTGCAGGATTTCACTGTTTTGCTGCCAAATAAGTATTACTTGACATCTCTGGGCGGGTGGCACATAGCATGCCCCAGCACTGGTGCAGGGCTGGAGCAGCAGAAAGCATCGGCCTGAACTCCCCCTCCCTTCGAACGCAACGGCAGCACTTAAAAGTGAGACAGAGAGAAGCAAAGCATCCTTTCCTTGCCACAAATGTGCTTCAGAAAGCTACACAAATAAACATGTCTTAAAACTAACACAGCGGACTGTAAGCGTGTCAAGATTTCCCCAGGGACACTTCAGTCCCCAAATGCAGGAGGGATGGCTTCCTCCCCAGGGCTCCCTGGGGTTCCCTCCTTCTCCTCTCGACTTTCTCCCTTTGTCCTGGTAAAAAGCACTTTACAAACTGGCTTCTACCTCCAAGCTCCTGTCCGGAATGAAACCCAGCTTGAGAGAGGCCCCAGCACTGTCCCCTGCTGCACCTCAGATCGACACTGGGACACACTCTGCTGAGACCAAGTGCAGGCACACTCCCTCAGCCTGGCAGCATCAACAAGCTTTACACCCTGGAGAAATTAAAATTTCCCTCAAGATCAGGCCAGACCAGTCTCTGCAACAGCGCCTGATTGCTACAGATGCCATATGGCCTGTGCTCCTCTTCTGCCCCACTGAACCCCTGTTTTGATGGCTTAAATAGCACCCAGGTTTTATGAAGGACTCTGCAGGGGGAATTTCATCCCCACTGTGTATCTGCTCCAGGGGAGGGTAAAACCTCCCCTTCCCAGGCTGCTGAGGGCAAGGACCTCCTTCTCCACAGAAGAGCTTCTGTGTGTCTAAATTCATTTAGAAGGGAGGAGGGAAGAGAAAGGCAAATAAAGATAGCAAATTCTTTGCCCGACCAGAGCGACCAGCAGTGTGCCGGAGCTGCCAGGCCAGCGGCCGCCTGGCAGGAAGACAGCCACAAAAATGAAATGGGCGCTCCGGCAGCTCTGAGGTTTATATGCTGGAATTTAGACAGAGAGCACAAATCACTGTAATCTCCCGGTGAAGAATCAATCACTGGCCATGTCCCCCTCAAGCACCTCGCCTGCCTGGAGAGGGAGGTGTTCAAATACAGCTCATGCCTCTGTGCAGCGGGGAAGAGCCTCCGTGCTGATGAGCCCTGGGGGCATCGGGATGAGCCCTGGGGGCACTGGGCAGTGGCTGGTACCCAGAGGACCCATGGGACAGCACTGCGGCCCCCCTGGGGACCAGCATCCCCCTTTCCAGAAGGGATTGTCGTGGACTCTGGATTTGCACATGCTTTGCAGAGCAGTGCTCTTGCTTGGGCACACTCTGCTTTGGCCCATTCCATTGCTGCTGGGCTGGGAGGATGCCCGGCCCGCAGGCTCGCAGCTCAGCACGGGCATCCATCTCCTGTTGCAACAACAATAAGACAGCCTCGTGCCAAGCTGAGCTGTCACTGCAGATGACGCTGAGGTAGAAATAAAGCGTAAGCGAAACCCAGACACTTGGTCTCATTACTCCCTCCCCCACATCCTCCTTTTTTAAAATCTGGGGGAAAGGAGCTTCAAGTTAAAAATTCGTTGAGAGCCCTGAGCAGCAAGAGCCAGGTGATAGCGAGGGCCGGGGGAAAGCGCAGTGGTACCCGAAATGAAACTGAGTGGCGGAAATTGCTTAGACTTACAAAGAACAAACTCCACGATATGAATTATGGAGTATTAATTCCCAGCCAGCTTCAGCTCCACACTTAATGTCTTATTTCTATAGAAACTTGCTGAATGCAATAATACTACAGGACCAGGCTCTCTAGCCCAGCTTTCACTGAGCAGGCTTGGATTTAAACCAGCTACTTAAAAATGAAAAGCTCATGGTGTCGTTTCCCAGGCCCTGGTTATACTCTCCTAGGACAGGCTGTGGCCCTGTTTCACAGCAGGCTGTACTCGATGCCCAGATGCTGCTTTTTCTTACAAACTTGCGTGCCTGTATGCCACACTAGCATGACAGAAGAAGCAGCCCATATATTCCATGAAAAAGCATGGAAAAACACAGCCTAGAGAGTTGTCTTCTCTGCACCCCAGTTCCCTCTGTTGGCACTTCTGATTTCTTGTGTTTGCCAGTGCTTAAAACCCTGCAGCAAGAACTGCCTGCGTGGAGCAGCAGGAAGGTGGGGCAGGGCTGTGTGTCTGTGTGTGCCCCTCCGTCCCTGCTCGGGTGATGTTTTTGGAAGTCCTCTCTGTCCCTTTCTCCAGCTCAGGGAACAGCACCATGTGTTTACCATCCTGCAGCCAAGACCCGGGGCAGCCAGCCTTGCTCCTGCTGCTTCGTGTTATTTTCATCCTGCCGTAATCGGAGGGGACAGGTGAG
Organism: Haliaeetus albicilla; assembly: GCF_947461875.1. Lineage (NCBI taxonomy): Eukaryota > Metazoa > Chordata > Aves > Accipitriformes > Accipitridae > Haliaeetus > Haliaeetus albicilla. The sequence continues at coordinate 38,017,337 of NC_091495.1, forward strand.
ATGTGCTTCAAAACACTGTAATCATATTTTAAATGGAAATGAAATGTGTGAATTAAATGTAAATTACGGCAGAATGGAAGGACAATCACTATTAGTTAAGGTCTGACACCTATTTTTGCAGACCTTTCCTAAATGCCACAACTTGTTTCTCCGCACTTGTGACGAGGACTTGTAATTACGTGGCAGCTGCTCCTGCAGCCGGGCGGATGGTGGGTACCGAGGGGGGCCTGTGTATTTTAAATAGCTATAGACTGCTTGTTGGTTCTGTGAAATTATGAAGCAGCAATGATATTTTTATTCAGGAGCCATGAAAATAAACCTTGGTGTTTTCCCCCTGAAAAGGTGAGGCTGTAATACAAAAGGACATTTTTATAGAGTCAATTTATTTAAGGGTTCCCCCATTTGCTTTTATATTGGAAAAATATGTGCCCTGCCAATGAGCTGAAATTTCTTCTTTATCTTAAATCCCTACCCCACCTCCTCCGAGCCACTGGCTATTCCCGCAGCCTCGCTGTACCTTGAAGCCTCCCAACAAAGTCTCACTTCATTTTTCACAACGGGAAGCATCCACAGGCCCTCGCCAGTCACGGCACATGGTACATGCAGACAGGCAGAGACAGCCCGTGCCCTGTGGATGCTGCAAAGCAACGTGGCAGCCGAAGCAGCATTATTATTCGGGAAGGGAAGGTGAGTCCCAGCGAGATCAGAAGTGACACTCTGGGTCTGTGGCACAGTCGAGGGACAGCCTCCCTGCCCAGGAGAAGTTGACTACAATAATGAGACAACTTACGTGCAGTGAAAATGGTATGTTGTGGGAAAAAGTAGCGCTGAGCAGAAACTGGCGGCACGCCGCTCCTCGGGTGACATCTTTGTGATTCAGAGATTTCCTCCTGTGCCCGTTGTTCTGCCTGTCTCCCTGTAAAAATAAAACATTTACTGTTCTCATTATCACTGGGAACTTTTCAGCTAGGAAAAAAGAGAATCTTTGTCCTGAGGAAGTCGAAAGCTAAGTGCTGATTTAATCTATTATTAGTACCTGGGGCTACTTGGCAAATTCTTTATTTTCAAGGTACTGGACAGTAAATAGTCAAATGAAAACTGATAGCTCTGAGACCCTGAACATATTGTTATGTTGCTCTGATGTGTGTGAGCTTAGGTGATGAAATGCCCAGCTCAGGGCATCACAGAGGGTGCACAAATGTCTTTATGGACTCTCAGACATTTAGCCATACTCAGAGTCTGCCTTCGGCCAGGGGCTAGCTCCCGTCCTGTGGTACACACCAAGGAGCGATGAGAGATGCGAGCATCCCTTCTGCTTTGGGCACCTTACGAGGACGAGCCGAGCATGCAGGAGGCCAAGGACAGCGCACGCAGTCCCTTCGCCCGGCTGGGGGATGCAGCAGTGCCCAAAGTGCCCATTCCCTGGCCCCAGAGCTGGCAGCCCCAGTGGGGACGTGGCCGCTGACAGCATGTCCCAGCAGCAGGGCCGGGAGAAGAACCAGTTTTTTTTAATTTCTTAGATTTCCCTTCCCTGTTTCAAAGCAGAAGGATATTTGGGCTTAATTTCCTGCAATATATCATCACATATTGGGATAATCACAACATTTAATTCTGGTTTCAATAGGTTTCTTACAGAGATATATATATATATATATAGTACATCGAAACAAAATGCTTTTTGAAATGGAAAAAACCCCTATGCCATTTAATTCCTAAAAGGTCAAACTGAAATGCTTTGGCCTTATCGAAATGATTTTCTCCTTTGATTTTTCTTTCCAAATGCAATTTCATCAAAATCAGTGCGTTTCCGCAAATGTTTCACCTTTGGTGAAATGGCATCTTCTGACAGAGAAGTGTTTTGTGGGGAAATTTCTGACCGGCTCTTACCGGGAACGAGCCACCCGCTGCGGCTGGAAGGGAGGAGCGAGGGGTCTCGCCGGCACCCAGCCACGAGCTCTGGCAGCACAGACAACCTCCAGGCAGGACTTTTCAAACTGAGTTGTTACGGCTGGAGATCAGATGCCCGGAGACCAGCGCAAGGGCTCCCCGCTTCCCGCACGCTGCCAAGTGAAGGCAGCCAGTCTCAGGCAAAGCTCAGCCTGTGCTCGAGCGAGGCGCCGGATCGGGCCCTGCGGCATGGCAGCGGGTGCCACCCCAGCGCTGTGAGAACAGCCATTTGTTTTCCCCTCGCAGCCGTCCCTGATGTGGATGTGATGCAGGGGGAAATGTCTCTCATTCCTATCAGGTGATTCACTGCCCCATGCTGAATCCTCCCTCCTCCCCGAGCGAGCGAGAGCGCTGGGAGGATCCAGAGCCTTCCTTCCTATTTTTACGAAGCTTGCAGCATTGTCAGAAAGGAAAGGGTACCATCTGGTTAGCCCTTGTTTACTGCACACCCTGCCAGTTTGAGCTTATTAATCATATTTACCCAAGTATCTTAATTACTCCCTGTCTAGCGACTTGCCTTGCACTCAGCTGTTGACCTGCTCCCCTCCCCTCTCCCTCGCTCTTTTTTTTCTCCTTCTTTTTAATTCCTTTCTATCATTAATCACAGGAGCAGCGTGGGCAGAGGAATCCGCGGCTCGCCTTTTGCTGGCGGTGGTGTTGCTCTCGCAGCCGACGAGCTGGAGTTCACCGCTGGCTCCTGCCAAACTTTGCAACGCGTCCGCGGGGCTCAGAGGAGGGCGAGCGGGCAGCGAGGGCAGCGCGGGCAGCACCGGGGTCAGTCCTGCCCCTGCCCGCAACCTGCCCTGCCTGGCTGGGTACACGGGGCTGGGGGCTGCCGGGGCTCCCCGGCCACCGTGCTGGGGCTGGCTGTGCCGGGGCACGCCGGAGGGCGTGAGCTTGTGCGAGGAGACACCATTAAAGATGGTAATTTGTTGATCCAGGCTCTCCCGGCGCTCCAGTGCGAGAGTGGCACCGTTTTCTTTACGACCTCATAAAGTCACAGCCGAGAGGCCGATTTGGAAAACAAACTGCCTCAGGTTGACAGATAATTAGATACAGGGGACATATTATACGCCTTTGCATATAAATGCGCTCTGAAGCACATTGGTTCATCAGAAGTTTAGGCTACGGGAGAAGCAGGTACTCCCGGCACATCAGGATATATGCGCCGGTGCAGCCTTCAGACGACGGCTCCATTTTATGGCCCTTTCATCTCCTGTTCGCCGGTGTGCTGTGAACACGGCTGCGCTTCGGAGGCAAAGCTGCCTTGGTTTGGTTTGGTTTGGTCTGGTTTGGGGATTTTTTTACCCCAGAAACCTTCTGAGCTTCCTTCTTCCCACAAGACAGGGCTTGCGTTTTGTATCTTGGATTTTATGCTCCTGTGCCTGCAGCAGGGAGGAGTGGCTGAATGGGGCTTCATTACTATTATTACTATTTTTGTGTTACTATATCATGTCCAAACCTCACTCTTCCCGAGAGTGAGCCCGCTGAGAACAGTGGAGCAATTCTGAAATGACACGGTCCTTGTATTTATACGGCAATTCAGCATCCTGCTCTCCCAGCCCCCAAACCACGAGGTTTCAGATATTAAAACAAAACAAAACAGTTGGGTTTCTTTTTATGCACTTCAAGATTTAAGGTGTCATCCAGCCATGTTGTCAAGCTTTCAGGGTTTGCTTTTCCAAATGAAAGCCAAGATTCCTGTATGATCACGGTTCCTGCTGGGGGTGGTTTCAGAGCATAACCCCAACTTGCAAGATTTGACCAAATTTTCCATGCATAGCTGCATACCCCTCTGCTCACCTTTCAGTGGTTTCCTCCCCCTCCAAATCAGACCTGTACCTCACTAAGATAACCCCTCTTTCCCAGTTCCCCCCACATATCCCTCTATTTTGGGGGTAAGGCAGAAAATGTCTATTAAATGGCCATATTGCCAAGGAAAGCTTCACTATCAGTCCTTCTCCCCCAGAAAGGGGAAATAAAAATGTGCGTGGGAAAGATAAAGCTGTGAGAAAAGGAAAGGGAGAAAAAAACCCCAACCCTAAACCCCCAGCAGCCCCCATGGAAGGAGGTGATATAAATAGAGTTGCTGTCACTTTGATGAATTATATCTTTTGTTAATTAGGATACATTGATTTAAGAGTTGTCCAACCAGATAGACCTCTTTCCGTTCCCCTCCCTTGCAAACTACAGCCCAAGGTGGTGGCAGTGCATCTGCCTCCCTGCTTTTTATTGCTTTCTTCTTCAAAGACCACCTTTCCACTTTCACGTCAAAACTGAACCTGGGCAAAGCCGCCCAGGTGATGTGGCAGAGCTGGCAATGCTGTGGCTTCAACATGCCTTTGGTGGGGAAAACACTGGAGAGCTCAACGTGCCGCTGGGTATTTCTGGCATGTCTGATGTTTGCACCCACTTCCCCCGAGGCGTGACTTTTAACTGGTTCTGGTAACGGTGTCCGCAGGGACACCGGAGGGTCAGGTTGGAGGAGGCACGGTGCCATCCAGCTCCCACCATGGCTGGGCGCAGCGAGCACTTGGGAGCACACAAACCAAACGGGCCAAGCGGAGCAAAGGCCGCTACTTTCATCTACCACCTGGGGAAAACAGGCCAGGGAGGCTTCCACAGGGAGAGTCAAGACCAGGGCTCCAAAAAACCAAGCCCAGCATCTGCAGCTGAGGCCAATTCTCCAAGTGCACGTGGGCCCTGTGTAAGCAGCAGGGGGACTAGTAAGATTTTTCCAGGTCGCATGAAAGCTTGGCCCTACATGCCTTGCCTGGGCCGTCCTGGCGCGAGGCTGCAGAGCCCCAGGTGCTAGTATTGTTTCCCCAGCCCCGTCCCACCTTGCAGCTGCCCCAGCTCCGTCCTGCTTGGGCAGCAGCAAGTAAAAATCGTTGGCATTCTAACTGGATCCCTCTTAGCAAGGGAGGATTCACCCCTGCTTGGCATCCCCTCCCTTTGGCCTTTGTGAACCGGTGCCCCCGATATTCTTGCCCCCTCAACAGCCACTGCTCCGGTGAGCCATGGCTTTATGGTGTTTGCATCAGCGACCTCCCCTGCTCCTTCCCGCGGTCCCCGCAGACTTCCAGGCTTTGCAGGTTTCCTTGCTGCCTCTTGTCGTCACTTGAGCACCAGCGAGTCCGAGGGAGAGAAGGGAGAAAAAGTGCTGTGCTGTGTGGATTATTGTGTGTTTGTCATCTGGAATGGTATAAGCTGTAGGTACAGCATCTCCCAGCGGTGATTTATGGCCCCTGTCAGACAGCACCAGCGCTTTGTCTGCTGTAGCGTGGAGGATGAATGCAGTGCTGTCAGCCTGGGCAGGGCAGTCTTTCTCTCGCTCTGCTCCGCACACTCGCTCCCCATTTCACGCCACTGAACATAAACAATCTTTTGTAAACCTGACAGTCACACTTGCTTCTTTGGAAACATAAAGCAGGAATGTATGACTCGGCTTTCATTACCCAATTTCCTAGGCTGTGCAGAAAGCTCTCCAGGAAGACAGGGAAGGGGAGACCCCAGAGGACCAGAGAGATACCGAAAAAGATAAAGGCAAGGGACGCACCTATGTGGCACATGTATGCGAACGCTGGCCATGAACGCACGTGCCGCCACACACACGCGCCGCATCGTGATTCATGCACATATTTCCCATTGCAGTTTTGACACACAAATGTGTCCTTCACAGACACAGCTACATTGCGCTCCTGGAGCAATGCACATTTCCTACCTCAATTGTTGCCGTATATCTTCCTCCCTCGAGCAGAAAATCTAATAGCGGCGTAACACTGGGATCACAGCCTGCTCGGTAATGGGCTCTCACGTGCCCACCGGAGGTAACAGAAAGTCTTACAAAAACTAATGCACTTTTATCACTATTAATAGTAATTGTAATAATTCTGTATGCGGGAAGTGCCCAAAGCTCTCTGTTCAAATTCAGCTTTTCCCAAAGCTAGGAGAGGGTGTTGAGAAGTTACGGTGGGAAATGGGTAGCAAGGCAGGGGAAGAGCCAGCACCTCCAGCATGATCGAAGCATCAGGCAACCGGCTCCTGTCTGCACCATACCCCAGGGAGGACCAGGGCTACTTGATGATGCAAGAAACATGATTGGCGAGCCAGGCCCTACGCCTGGTGCAAGCTGCTTTTAACTAACGACATGGGTATAAGAAACTCTAAGAACGGGAGCACTTAGAGTGGGGATAAATGGACCGTCTTGTCTGAAGTGCTAACGGGGATATACACACTCGCGCTCAGCCTGCGGAGTGCAGGAACCCACCCTGCTGTTATGGTTAGTGGTGAGATTTAGCCACTGGCGCAAAGCACCATGAATTTAAAACCTGCCAAGGGGCAGAATAAATGCTGTTGATCTTGTGGATGCTATAAAAGGCGTGAGGAGCAGGTTCCGTCTTGGTCCTACTGCAATTTACTGCTCCAACGCTGAGCGAGAGTGTGGCTCTCACGCAGACGGCAGGCAAGGCCAGGCGGGCTTGTCCCTTTGTCAGCGGGGACACCAAGGTGCACGTTGCTCATTGCACAGAGCTTGGCCAGGTCCCTGAAGAGACGTTAGAGGGGACAGATCCTTCTCAGGAGCAGTCACCAGTCCTTTGGTGGGGTCCCCTGGCCATTGCTTGAGGCTGGAACTGGGTGCAGAAGATGAAGTCCAGACCCCTCTCTTGGAGAGGTTGTCTTCATGTCCCCTCCTGCAGCAGAAGGGAGCACTTACTCTCAGTTTTCTGGAAACTGAAGGAAGAAAAATGCCTAACTGCGTTTTGGCTCGCCGGCACACCGGCATGAAGAGCTGCAGATAGCTAACGGGAAACCAGAGACATCACAGCATTGCAGGACCTGCCGGAGGGCAATAACATCTCAGCTCCAACTTCCCTGATGTTACGAATTGGCAAACAACATATGACTTTCCCATCTGGGGGCTAAAGCTACCAGCTCCTCTTTAAAGTGGGAGGAACCTGGGATAAAAAGCAAAGAGAGAGAAGCTCCGGCCCCTGCGTGTTGTCCTGGCTCCTGCTGCCCCCAGCACCTCACTTTTCATCATCATCAGAAAAAGCTCGCTGGATCCGCTCAGCCCTGGGGGTGCCCGAACAGCTGCCGGTGCCTCGCTGGCCTCGGGTCGCGCCGAGCGAGCCACGCCGCCTTGCCATATTTTAGAAGAACAGCTGCAGCCTTGCTGGGAACATTTCTTCACTGACGCGCTCCTTCCGTTCCCGGCTTTGGCGCTCCGCTCTGTCCTCTCAAATCCTTCCCTGTGACTTTGAGATTGGGGACGCTGGGCGGGGGGGCGCGGTGGAGGAGGGAAATAGCTTGCGAATAGTTTGCTGGGTTTTTTTTCCAGATGGTTTGTTTTGGAAGTTCCTCAGTGTAAGCCTGAGTCTTGAACATCTGCTGAGGAGGAGCCCGCTCGGTATAAATGCGAAGAGGCTGCTGGAAGGGCACATTTTGGGAGGGTCTCACTGCTCCCAGCGTGGCTTAGCCTGGTGACAAAGGTTGCCTTTGCATCCTGAGGTTGTAAGAGGGCACGCAGACTCCCCGTGCCCTGGCTTGCACCTTCCTCTCCGTTAAACTCCACAGCTGCACTTTGGGTATGATTTGTGATGTGTTTTAGTGTGTGTCAAGGACACCTAGAGCTTAGGGAAACACACCCTTTAAAAAATTTGCATAAGTCTGAATAAGCAAACAAGCTGGTGTCTTATACTGTGGCCTTTTCAATGGCTTTAAAAATAATTATTTATACTTGTGAGCACAATCAAATAGGTATTTTAGTGACAGCGCTGCCTTCTTGCATTTGGCTGCTTAGAGAGCGGATCCGTTAAAGGCTGGGATGGTTGGGGCTGACCACGCTGGAGGCCTGCAGGAACCACAGAAAAGATGAGTAATCAGTTCAAGGGATCAGTGACAGGAAAGGAAACTTTCCTGGCAGGTTGCTATTTAAGTCTGTCAGTTCAGGGGTGACTCGTTGTTGCCACGACCTCATGGAGAGTCTCCGTATTTGCCTAAGTGCTGCTGGGTTTGCCGGGTGCTTCCTGCGGGACGGACCAAACCGGCTGGGCGGATCCAAACCAAAAGTGACGCCGAATCATTCATTCACGAGTAAGAATAATTGCGACAACAGATGATACATTAAAAAAAAAGGAAGAAAAGGCTGGTGAAGCCTGAGTGATTCTCTGAGCGGTGCTTGGTGCCCTCTTTGAGAGCTGGACGGCTTACAAGCTCGGGGCCAACAGTCGGGTTGTCAGCGCGGCTCGTGGGCTGACGTTCCCCTCCTGCGTCCCTCTCCGTATGAGCCTCAGTGCTGAGTTGTGTCTTGCTGTAAACCCACAAGCGAGACCCAAGACATGCTTTAGCACTGCTGTGATTGTCCCTCTACAGATTCCTCCCTCAAAAGTCCATAGTATTCTTCAGCAACAGCCCCAAAACCTTCCGGAAAGCTCCTCCCTTAGGCTAGTCTGATCCTGCATATGCCTGTGTGTACAAGCATATGTATATGTACATACATGTCTGCTTTGAACGTGAAGGAAAAGCAATACTGAGGTCCCTTGTAGTGCTTTGCAGGGACAGATGCATAAACTACCAATGTGGGTTGGATTTTTTTCTTTTCAGCTCTGACCCAAGTATTTTAACAAGAGGCACCTTCTCCAGCCAGCGACTCTGATAATACCACCGAGAGCGCAGAATTAGACCGCTATGCCAATTGACAGGACATCTCTTACACTGTACACAGGATTTTAATTTTAATGAACCCTCAGTGGTTACAAGGTTACATCTTTAAATCCATTTCACCCTCCTCTCATCATACCATAATCATAAATAGCGCTGGCTTTAGAGGTGTTGTGTTTAATTGAAAGTTCATTTGCAGCTTCCATCAATTTGCTTTTCTATCCCCTATAAACAAGCTATCATTTTACTTAAGAGCAAAACCAGAAATTTAATGGAAAACAAGCTGTTTGTAGAGAAATGATAATTAGGTGACCAGTTTGGAGGGCAGTGTACTAAACAACGATTCAATTATGTTGTTGTCTGATGTTTTTTCATAACAAAATAATTGGTTGCTGTATGGCAATTTCTGAAAAAAAATGGGATCAGCTGATCCTTCTGGTGATAAGTGCAGCTGGGAATGGAGGATCCCAGGCCCCGTCAAACACCGCTTGTACTTTCCTGGTACTTTGCAGAAATCTTAGAGGGAAAATACACATTTGGGGAAAAAAAACTATCGAGCAAATTGTTTAGGCCTTTCCACATACTTGGACCTCTTGCCTCCTTCCCAGAGACAAGAGAGAAACCAGACAGGATTTGGTAAAGCTGAGGGAAGGGAAAAAAAACAAAAGGATTTTCCCTGAAATAAATATGCTGATTTGCTGTCTCTGCACACACAGACATCCATACCCACGGACACACATACAGATACGTGTACCTTCGCCATGCACCAAGGCTTGGCTCTAATGCTCAGCTCGCTTGGTGCAAAGGCCAGAACAAAATCTCTGTTTCCAGAGCCCAACAAGACCACACAGACCAGGGCTACTGCCCCTGCTCGAGAGTGGGGACCAGACCCCCAGTGGCAAATCTGCTGGCCCAAGGTTGTACCAGAGGTAAGAGGGATGTACCACAGACACCCTCTTGCACCCAGAGAACTGCATCGCTTGCCACCCTGCCAGCCTTCAGCTATTTATTCTGTTTACCATTGAGCTTGTCCTCTAAATTTTTGCTGAAAAAACCCCAACCCTTATTTGAACTGGGAGGACTGTTTGCAGCTGGAGCTACACATATGCCATTGAATTTCCAACCGGTGCTTTGTCACGTAGGCAGGTCACTGCTGCCTCTGCATAACACCATGTAACGTCCTGAAGCTCCAAGGGGACCAAAGACTTGAACGTCTTCTGCTGGGTTGGTGACGGACCACGCTGCCCCGTGCCTCCTTCTGCCAGGGGAATGGGTCTGATTTCCCCTTTTGCAACCAACAGTTTCCTGCAGCCAGGGGTTGCATTTCTTACCCAGCCCATGCCTTTCAGTTAATTGCAACTTCTATTGAGTTTTAATGTTACTTCCCTGTGCTAAAGGATCCCTCTTAAGCTGCACCCATCCCAGCTGGCATTGTTTCTCCCCATCCCACATGGGAGGAGCACACTTATTTCCATGGGGAGAATTGATTATTTTTTCCTGCAGCTGCACTTGCTGTACACAGGAATTATGGGTCTTTCCACACCTGTGAAAGAAACATTATCCTCAGCCTTCAAGGGTGAAGCATCTTATATTTAGTTGGACTAAATAATGATTCTTCTCTATCTTTCATATCAGGATTTAAGAGCACCCTGGAGCTACAAAGTTTATTAGAACCCATAAGAAGAACTGTACCATAAACGGGACAACCGTGGCCATAAACCTGCACCTTGAAGTTGTAACAAATCCTGGGATGTTGAAGTAGGACACGGTCTTGTCTCAGTCAGCAGAAAGGAAAAGAAAAAAAGGAAAGAAAAAGAAGAAATGCAAACTTAAGCAGAAAAGAGGCCTGGAAATATAGAGGAGAAGAAAGGGAAAAATAATAATAATAAAGAAAAGCATGCTGCTTGCATAGCCCTCTCAGCAGGAGCCCTGGGATAGGCGCCCACATGATAAAATGCAACTCAGATTAATGGGGAGAGAGAGAAAGGGGAGCCTGAAGGAGGAGAGGGAAGACAAGGTGAAAGGAAGGAGGTGCTGGGGGGATTTATGAGGTGCTTATGCAGGGAGGGTCATTCGCAGCAACAGAGGTGACAGGCTGTTCACGTGCCTCAGCCTGGCAAGGCGGCAACGGCTGATCAGGTGAACGACTCCAGCCATCCCTTCTGTCGCCTTTGGGTGAGACCCAGTGCCAGTAACACGGATAAAGAGCTGGACGGGATAACATCCCAGAGATCTGTGACAGAAGTGGGGGGACGCCTCCGAGCAGCACTTGCTGTGGGAGGAGGCTGTGGTGCGAAATGGGATCAGAGACCCCTCATCCCCTCTGAGGACACATCACTTGGTTGCCCTGTGCCTCTTCTCTATTGGGTTTCCTCTCTCTAACTTTTCTATTTCATTTTATTGTCACTTATTTAGCGTGCATTTCCTTCCACTGGTAGCCAAAATCTTTCCAGCATCTCAGCCTCCAAGCTCTCTCCACTTCCACCCCTCATCCACACCAAGGGGGGGGCTGAAGTGTTTTTGTTTGTATGTTTTCCACCTTCTGCAACCATTGCAGACCCATGATTTGGAGATGCCAAAGGACTCCTGGGATTTCAGGCAATTCGGGCAGACTCTGAGCCACCCTCCTGCATGCTACAGAGGCTGCAGAAGCCAGAGAGAACCCTGTCCCTCCCCTCCAGCCTTCACTCTTTTGTCACATTGGGTTATTTTTGCTGCTGTTGAATAGATTAAATGACAGAGGGGTTTTTTTTAAGTAATTGAGTTTTATTTTGGAGAGGGAAAAATGGAGAGCTAAGTGGCAAAAGGAGGCAGATAGGAATAAACCACACATCTTTTTATATAGGATCTACAGTTAATTCTTAATTAGAACTGACAGATGCTTCTCCCATAATCCTATTCCCAACATGTTCTGTTTGCTTTGTTTGGCGCTGCATGATACATGGTGGCATCGTAATGACCTTTCGCAACTCCTCCTGGAAGTGTTATTGGCACTCCAATGATTTATTGCATGTTCCAGTTGATTACTGGGCCATTTGTCAACATTTTTTTTTCGCTCTCCATAAACCTGTCTCCTGTGTCACAGACATTCACTAGCATGAAAATTTAAACAAATACAGTGTGTGGCTTGTAGTCAGCATCTGACTAACTCCAGGCTTCCAGCGCAAATTCAGTCTGGCCTCAGCAAGCGTTTAAACTTTGCAGCGCTCGAGGACACGGCGCTCTGCCTGCAGGAGACAATGGGAGACCTGGGCATTGCTTTAAAAGTCTGATTTTAGAAACCTATCTCCGGGTGATCCATGCTAGTTGCTCAATTGTTTATTGGCATTTTGGTACCACTTATGGGAATGGGGGAAAATCAGTACTGGAATTAAACACCAAAATAATTATCCTTAAAATGACTGCCTGAGGACAGCCCGTATTCTCTCCCTCGATCGCTATTGCGGGGCGAGCGCAGGAGAGAGGCGCAGGCGAGAGGAGCAGGACAAGGGCCGGGGCTGCGGACGGCGGAGACCTGGGGCACGTTTTGAAGCACGGATCAGAATGCAGCCTGGGAGCACGACGAGCCTCGCAAAGGAAGGGCCTTTTGGGGCAATTACAAAGCAGACACCACTCGATTCACTAATGCTCTTTCGAGCAGATGTATTTGAGATAGGGGGAATTACGTTAGACTGACTAAAATTTTGAGGACAAAAATGCAATTATTCAAAGGCCTGAAAAGGACCAGCTCTTCTCGTGCTGGTGAAGTCCCAGCCCCCCTGGGCACCCTGAGATGGGTGCCATAAATGGAAGCACCCAGAATCACCTGCCTGATTTAAAAATCTTGGCCCGTAAGTAAACTGGATATAGTGGCTGTTACAGTGGCCTGGAGCATCTGCACTGCATTTCGAGGAAGCTTTTCCAGGCACTCGTATAAATCACCACTCTGCTGCAGTAAAGGAAAGGTATTGTTTCACTGCTGTGACATCAATGCAGGCCACATAAATAATTTTTTATTAAGTGTGCAGTGCCCTGTAAAAATACACACACAATCTGAGGATACTGCAGAGCCAATGCAGAAGCATGGCCAGCTTTAAATAGTCTCTTCCGTACAGAAGAGGCTGGGATGAGAAAGGAAACTCGCTGGGGTGGAGAGAGGGGTGGCTGGGTCTTTTTCCAATTCCCGCTCAGATCGGCATGTAATGTATGGCTTAATTTCCTCTCAAATTAGACACTTGATAAAAAAAGTTATTATATCTGTCAAGTTGCCAGTGCTTTTTATGAGTGTGATAAACTAAGAACCACTGCTTTACAAACCTTGATAGGATGTTTCAGTACCTGGAAAACAATTTTATTGCAGCCTGGACTACTAACAAATTGCAAATACTGATTAAGCCATAAAGTTACAACAACATTAAAAAATAATGAGAGGTTATTGCACAAGGGGAAGGCTCTTAAGCAGCGGATGCAGCCGCCAGATTTCCATTGTGCACGGTAACAGGCCAACCTGCAAAGTGCCTTTCTCGAGGAGAGCTTTCCCACCCGCTCCCCCCTGGAGGGTGCCAGGGGAAGCCAGACTGGGTGCTGGGCAGGTGCCGAGGATGGGTGAAGGAGAAACGGGCAGTTTCTTCCCTCTGCAGCGGTGCAGGGACGCCTGTTACAAACATTAATATCTGCACTCTGCCTTTTTCTAACCAGGGAGATCTGAAATCAGAGCTTTGCACAGAGACACCTCTGCCAGGGCCCAGCCAGGATAGAGATCCCTTATGGGCACAAAGGCAGGGTCTGCAGATCCTGCTAGAGTGGGCTCCTACAAACACAGGGCAAGCAAGGACCTCCTGGATGCCTGACCCACTCAGGTTTCCACTGGAGGAGAGGAGCCTGCTGGCCTTCCCACAGTGACAGCATCTCAACAGGAGCTAAGGCAGTTTGGGGCTGTAAAGGCCCAGGACAGCATCCCCGAATAGTTGCACCCCCACATCCTCACACTCTGACACTCATCTTCACCCAAATCAGCTTTGAACAGGAGTTCAGTGCCTGAGTATTGAAAGACCTGGGTCCTAGATCTCCCTGTGCCTCAGTTGCCTAGCTCTATCATTAACATCATAACACTACTTCACAGTCAGGACAGCGTGAAGACAGGCAAAGGCTGTGCCAAGGGCTTGGGGTCTATCTAGACCCCGCTACATCTGTGCTGGCACATGGATGGAGGCGCTGACTTTCTCAATTGGAACTGAAATATCAGGGCATGGTGTAACTTAAGAGTTACTGAGTGTGCCTGAGAGCTAGTACAGCTCATCAGCACTTGGGTAAAGAGGCAAACCCCGATTTCAGATCCTCCCCAACACATCCTGCTGTCCCCACCCCGTCTTCTGCTGCCTCCGACCCCCCACTGCACAACTCTGCAAACAAAAGCGTGTTTGAACACGGCTTTAATAATGATTGTTTGGACAGAGACTAGACTGCCAAAACCTCCCGGGGAGCTGGAAAGAATTCCTTCTGGGAAGCTCTGCTAGCGTTCAGGCCCTGTGCAAGGCTGGCGGGCTTTAGCAGGCAAAGCACAGTCTGCGTTTCAGTCGGGCTATCAAAGGCCATCATACCCCAGGGAGATTCAGGGATAAAGTACATGAAAAGCCTCCCCCAGGCCGTGGCAGCAAACAGAACGAGATGTGGCAGCAAAACAAAAAGATCCTCCTCCCAGTTTTACGGGGCATCTATTGGAGGCGAGGGCAGAGGCAGGCGAGTGATGACCTGAGCCCCTCGTTCACGGGCAGATAATGTTGGTACTGTCAGACTGCAATGATGGAAAACTTCACCTCTTCCACTCCTGTGAAACAGTCACTTGTGACGGCACTGCCCACCCCACCAGCACCATGAGAGACCAGTTTGGTGCCTAACATCACCCCGAGCAAGAAATGCAATCGCTGCCATTTTATGGATGACGACGAGGAGCTTTACCTGACTCTAAATCACAGGATTTAATCTGATTTCATTTTGCCCCATGCAGTTTTAACAACAACAAGTGGCTATGCAGAATGTGCCGGTGGCTTTTTCAGGCTCTGCCACCACTGAAAGTGGGAGATCAAATCTCCTCACACTATGTATCTCATTTTAAAATCCTGCACGCAAACTCCCCGTGCCCTTGCAGTAATTAAAACAGCCCATGTTACAGAAGGAGCATCAAAGATAAGTCAGTAAAATATATGCCTATGAAGTTTGTTAAGTACTTTGGGGTCTATGTGGATGAAGGGTAATATATACATATGTGAGTTTCTATTAGCATTTCTTTAGCCTAGCACTCTCTGGTGACCAGAGCTGGCCAAACTCTTCAGTGAGCAACTTATCTGATGAATTTAACCCTCTGCTTTTCTCCTTTTTAACCATATCTGAGTTATCTCTGAAGGTCTATTGATCTCAGAGATTTATCGGTTTATGGTAAAGAACCCTTTATGCAATCCTGTTTCTCAGCCCATCTTAGCTCTCCAGGAACACGTGCCTTCACTGCTGTCTTTCCATTTTCACATTTCATTTAAAGTGTGTCACTGGTGATTTTAATCACATGAAATTGGTTTTGATCTCTGACTAATGATCAGAGATGACATTATGAAATCCTACGCAGAAGGGACAGCATGAGGACAACACAGATCACCTCTCAGCTCTGTTATTTTGTCCACCCTCCCAGAGCAGTACTGGTTCCAAGATGAAGCATTTCCACTCTGGGCAGTGAAAGCTCACATCTTGCTCTCATACCTGACCCTTGCTCAGAGGCACACCATCCATTCACCAGCACCTGTGCAAGGATCGACAAGCCACTTCACAAATACCTGAAGAAAAGTAGCAGTAAAGGGGTACGAAATGCAGCAGCATCACAAACCCACTAGAAATTCAAGCTAACATTCACCCTTCTCCTCTTCCCCACCATCTGCTGAGCTCTGCGTGCTACGCAGGTGCTTTGAAAGTCCCTAAGTCTAGGAGTATGCAAGACAGGCTCAGCTGGGACTTCACACCTGGCAGATCCTCTTAATGGCATTTCTGCCCTGGAGCAGCCTGCCTTCCACAGCCCAAGGTCCTCGGGGTCCTTGTCCTTGCTTTCTGCTACTCAACAGCAAACTTAGTAACTCTTTCCCCCTACCCCCTCCATTTAAGGCTGTGCTCAACTGCTGCATTACTGCATGGCTGAACTAATGGTGCTGCAATTGAAAACATTTAAGGTTACTGCCAATAAGGTGGATTCATAAAGTTGATTAAAAAATGTTTGTTGAGGAACACAACTT
This sequence comes from Haliaeetus albicilla, assembly GCF_947461875.1. NCBI lineage: Eukaryota > Metazoa > Chordata > Aves > Accipitriformes > Accipitridae > Haliaeetus > Haliaeetus albicilla. The sequence continues at coordinate 38,033,200 of NC_091495.1, forward strand.
AACAAAAGAGGTGAAATAAGCAAACAGGCAGAAAGATGAAAATAAAAGTGAGAGAATGTCCTCTGGTCAGGCAAGATGGTCATGTGGAGAGGGCCACAGTGACCCTGAAAAAGGGCCTACTCCTTCCTCCTTGATATGACCTGCAAGAAGAGCGCCTTTATCTCTCCAAGACCCAGGCTACAAACAGATCTTTTCATCTGACCCATCTAAAAGGAAAATTATAGAAAAATTATCGCAAAGGTGGAGATTAGGGTAAATCTTTCTTCTTTTTAATTTAAAACTTACTATAATAAAAAAATGGCCTTTCTTCAACACTTAAGTGGAAAGGTTTCCAGAAGCTGTGGTGTCCCCCTGTGGACCCCTGTCTCTGAGCAGGACTTCTGCAAGTCTGGGTGGCAGCAGAAAGCAAAGATCTGCACGGGGAGCTGTACCTCCTGGGTGCAGAGCAGAGATGCCTGCACAGACCCTGCAAGCAGACACGCTCTGTGACAGCGTCCAAGCTAATAAGTGCTGTCTGTTAATAGAGCTCATTAGCTAAGATGTAGCCTTGCACAGATGCAGCTACTCTGGCGCTTGTGCCAGGGCTGCCCACATCACTGCTAGCCTGTGTCCCCGCATGTCCTTTATCTTATAAGGAGCCCAAAAGCCCAAAGACTGCTGCAACAATCCCCTACCAGCCAGAGAGAGGGTCCCTTGCTGTGCAACCCAGTCAAAGGAGACTGGTCCCCTGTGATCCCTGTGCTTGAGATCAAGTGCAGTAAATACCCAGGATCGCTCTCTAAAGGGCTCCTCTGCTCAGCTGTGTCACCCCCTGATGGCATGCACTGGCTGGCAAGTGGCACCTTGAAACCTCGAGTCTGGAAACTGTCTGGGAGCTCAGCGAGTCTCCGTGCTCTGCTCCGCCGTCTTGCACATCCCTAAAGGTGAGCCTGACTGTGACTGGCACCCTATGGAAATACGTGCTGCTTATGAGCATGATCTAAAAGCGTTTTCTTATGCACACACAGAACTGGCATTTTGCTAGATTTAGGGAAGTAGGCAAGACGTATTTGTCTGCGGAGGCTTTGCACCTTCGGCAATTATGTCTGCAGTCTGGAAAACAACAGCAGCAGGGTTGCAGCGGGGAGGGAAAAAAATTCTATCATGTCAGAATAATGAGATCTGTGATTTCAGCACTTACTGGGTCAGAGACACACACAGTGTGTTATCTGTAATGCTTTCCTCTGACATTCAGGGAAATTGCATTTATGCAGAGGACACGAAGCACTGAAGCACAGTGCTTCGCCAGCCCCCTGACAGGGGATGCTCTGCCCGGGCTTCACCTGCCCCACTCCTTTGGGCTCCCTGGATTCCCACGGGTGCAAGGTGGGGAGCACAAGGCAGTGCGCCCTTGTGCCCTGTCTGCTTTACGCCCTTACTGAGACACAACCGACACATTTCTGCAATGACAGCCCCGGGGTGGGTCCCAGGAAACAGGAGTCTGTTTCTGCCTTCTCCGCAGGCTTTCGGGGGGTCTGGGAGTGGGACACTGTGGCTCTGCACCTCGTGCATGGGGGGGGTCAATGACGCAATCTTCCTCACTCCATTAGGGTGTCTCGGATGAGTTTCAGATCTAAACCCTTGGGGCCAGCAGCCCCGCAGCAGCGACGGAGAGCGATGGATTATCCCATCATCTCCCATGGTTTTAGATTTAACCTTGCTGCAAGCGCAGCGGGTCAACAAGGGGCGCAGAACGAGGAGGCCGAAGGCATCCGGGATGACACTGCCCCAAGTACGGACGTGCCGTCAACCCCAGCTAAGCAGCGCACAGCTGAGGAGAAGGGTAATGGGCTGAGAAGCTCGTGTCCCCCCGCCGGGGCTCTGGCTCTGGCGCTGCCCGGCTCAGAAGTGCTCTAGGCTGTCAGCAGCTCCCGGCTGCTGGCGGGCACAGCAGCACGGCTTCCGATGGCCTCCGAGGAGCGAGGAAAGGCACCGCAACTGCCGTCGTCGCTACTGATGCTGCGCCGTCAGCTTCGGCGGAGAGAGGGGCACCGGGGTGTTGGTCCTCCCTCGAAGACAAGAGGCCTGTGTGAGTTTAGCATGGCTAAATGCACAAAATAATATATAAGGTGGAGCAGGTTGTCCTGGAGCTGGTTTCTCAAGGAGACAAACCAGTGTTTTCTTATAACCTGGAAAATGCTCCATAGGCATTTTTGGAGTCTTAGAGAAGCAACTTAAAACCAGAGGAATTCCTTTCCCTCCCTCTCCCTTTGGAAACCCAGAGTAGTGAAACTGAAAACATTTTGCTTTACCAACTAAAATCCTTGTGTTTTTATCCAAACCAGCTTATTTCCTAGCAGAAATATAGTTTTCCGACAAAAATCTATTTTCTGATAAAAAGCAACCAACCTTTGAAATCAGAAATGAACCAACTGGCTGCCACAAGGGAGCTCTGCCCTGGACGCGTTTGGCATGCAACATCAGACAAGAGTTTTCAGACTCCAGGACTGCTCACACAGCCACCGGCGCTGGCCAAAAAGTCAATCAGAAATTCTTTTCCAAAAAAGAACATAATTTTCTACTAATGATCTGAGCTCTCAAATGATATGAGGCCTTGGACTAGAAGCTGCAGAATAATTAACAGCGGCACTGGCTTTTTTGCTCCTTACTACTTCTCCTTCATATTCATGATCATGCAGGGGTTTTATTACAGCTTTTGCTTTTTGGTCGTGTCCCCCCCCCCTCTTTCTTTTTCTCTTTCCAGTGGAGGAAGAAAACCATGTCTAGATTAAAAAGATCTTGTTTTCCAGCTGTTTAGGATAGACTGAAACACAGGCCTGCGCCAATACCCGGGATCAAACCTCCCACTGTGGGAGAGGGAGTTCCAGCCCAAGGCGAGATCCGAATTTTGCCAATAGCTCCTATATTTACAGTTTTCCTTGAGGGCTTTCATTACAGGCCACAGAGCTTTCGCAGTCAGGATCTGGAGTTTGTCTTGGACCTGGTCTGCAAAAGCGTGGGGCTGCCTCCACAGGCCGATGTTTCTGGACAGTTCCTGAGAGAAACGCAGACAAGGAGGAGGAAGAGGAGGAGGAGGGGGCAGCTATGGTGCTGGGGCTCCCCCTCATCCCCCCTCTCCCAGGGGCCTCCCAGACTGGGGAACCAGGAAAACCGCTCTGAAGCGAACCCGCATGAAGGACTGCCCTGCTGTGGGTGATGCCCTGCTGTGGGTGATGCCCCGCAGCGGCTGAGCAGCATCTCAGCATCCCAGCTCAGCCCAGTGCTAAAATGACTATTTTCTTTTCAAAGTCGCAAGCCCTTGCTGCCTATGAAGGATGGTTCACGAAAAGTCCCCAACAATACAGCAAACACCTCCACACAGCAAGAAGAGTGTTTCATTTCACTGAAAAAAACCCTCCAACAAACAAAGATGAATTTCTTTGGTGTGACGATGCCTCCCTGACACTCTGGGGCAGGTAGAGCCTGCCCCAACCTCACTGATGTCGAGGGTCTTTCTCTATCCATGGAAGAGCAGGGCAGTGGCTCTGTTCCTGAAGCCCACTGGGTCCATTCGGTGGGCTTTAGGAACTGAATAGACAGTGGTTTCTCACCAAGACCAAGAGCAGGTCCCTGCAGCTGTTTTTTACGATGATGGAATCGACTAACAGCGGTATAAAACGCTCTCGTTCGTCCGGCTGCTGATCTTTTGGGCAATTATTTGGAAGTAATGAAAGTGAATGCATGACATTTAAAAAAGAAACTCCGCTGTCAGCAGGAAAGCTGCCACATTCCTCCTGCACCTCGGAGAATACGCTTAGCTTGAAATAATGTTCATTTTAGCAGAGTTGTAAATTACAAGTGTGTTAGGGTCTTGTGGGATTTATTACCATTTGGAAAGAGGTTATAGGCCTTGCGCTGTTGCTGCTGCATCTGGTGCATGCTACAGAGCAACCACAGAGCAAAATTTGGAGGCAAAAGAAAGCACCTTTTATAGCTCATCTCTGGTGGCTTGTATTGCTAACATTACACATGCACACACACACAAACTTCAGCAGTAAAGAGGAAGGATTTCAAAATCCGTTTTCCCAGTTGCTCGCTGTAATTGATCCAGCGTTATTAATAACGAACAACAAAACCTCGCTGAGCTCCGCTGCACGGAGCGTGGCCATCGGCCCCTGACCTGCAGGCTGCCGGCCACAGGGAGCAGCGCGAGAGCTGTGCCTGGGCGCAGGGCTGCAGCCCTCCTCTGGGACGGCTGTTTAATTTTCTCAGGTTTATGCTCTTTTTTTTCATTGCAGGTGTTTCATAAAAATGCAGCCATGGACCTGGCAGGAAGCAATAAGCTTCAGCTTCCTCTACATGAACCAAAGGGATTTCTTCCTCCCTTCTGGCAAGGATGGAGTTCTGCTAATGTAAGATTAATGCTCTTCAATCCTAACCCTGCTGTCTTCAGTCTGTAAATGCTGAAGGGTCACCTTTAGTCCATGCCATTAGTGATTAATTAATCTCAGTGTTTATTTGATCCATCCCTTTCAGCGAGAATTTCTGCACTAACGCTGTTTTGATTCCTTTTGCTCCCTCCCTTTTACATGGTGCTCCCCATCAGAGCAATTCAACAAGTCCCCTTTGATACCCCGAAGGATGCAGGACTCTCTGCTCCTGGTTCCCAGCTGCACGCCCTCTGAAATGTGCCGGGAACAAGCAAGTACCAGGAACACAACCGCAGGTCTGCAGGGACAGCCAGAAGAAAGAGGCTGGGGAGAGAGGAGGCTTTTAAGCCCACATCAGAAAATAACAGACAAGGAAATGAATGTCATCTTAGCTGGATGCGTAAATTCCTTGCAAGTTTCTGTGCCAGCTAATATAAGAGAGATTGATTTTTCAACTTTTACCAAACCAGTTTTTCCCTGAAGAGGTGGGCTGTTAACTGAGGAGTGTTCATGTGGGGAGCTCTGGAAAAAAGTGACTTTAAGGTACGTAGGAGCTGTAGAGGGGGGAGACAGCATGGACTCAGGGCCAAAGGAAGAGCACTATGGTGCTTCATTTCTGCGAGGTGTTAGGCAGCAGCATGCCTGTCCTACAAGAGCAAACCAGAGGGCTGGGGAGCCAGCACGGTGGCCGGGAAGTGTCTGAGTGCAGTGGCCATAAAGGCTATGAGATGCTGCAGGACAGTTGCCTTCATCTCACACTGTGCAGAGCAGCTGCACGATTAGGTACGAACATCCTCTGCACCGTGCGGTACAAGCCGCGACAGCCGTGCCAGCGTGCCGAGGCCCTGGCTGGCCGTGGGGTGGGAGCGGGTGGGGAGGCCAAGGTGGGTGGCTTGGCACCCACGGAGCATCGATCTCTGAGAAAGCTTCAGCTCACCAATAGTTTCCCAGTCCAGGGACGGGATTTTCTTAGATCATGAGCTCTCCCCCCCATCTGTTTATCTCTGTGAATCCCATTAATCATGTTCTGTGCCTGGACAGTTTATAACACCACATCCATCCTCTAAGAGCTGTTATCGTACACCCTGAAGATCTGTCAGATAAATAGCCAGGTCAGCTGCAGCTGTTCCAATATCCTGAAGAAATCAGATTTATCATTTTAGATTAAAAAAAACCACACAAGCACACGCACCAGAAAAATTCCCCCCAACCCACCAGCAGGCTGGCTGGGAAGCTGTGTTTCTTGGCCCTCCGCAAGTCCTGCTGCTGCTGCCTTCCATCTGCAGCCCTGTGATAAATGGCTGCAGGGTGCCAGGTACAGTTCAATGTTGAAAAATCCCAATATGTGACTTAGGCATCTCATCACAAGTCATTAATCTAAAAGGAGACCAGTGCCAGGACAAGGCTCTCACTCACTCCATCGTCATCTGGACCTGCTCGGCATAGCCGTTGCCAGAGGCAGGGAAGGAGGGAAGGGAAGGCCCCTGCCATTTTCCACTCACATGAAAAGTGCTCTCCAGGCCATTAACCCTCTCCGCAGCCCAGAACCGTGCCCTGAAGCCCTGGCCAGTTCATGCACGGCTTTGCCACCTGAGGGGAGGCTTGAGCATCAGCTCCAGAGAAGCTATTGGTGGTGGGCAATGCTCAGCCTCTGCCCCGCACAGCCCCTCAGCCACTGTTAACCCTTTAATCCACATGGAAAAGCCACCTTCATGGCCCACGGCAAGAGTGCCGCAGCTCCAGGGCCTCTTCTCGGAGCAGCACCTTCCCCTTGCCTTGCACCTGCAGGAGGATAAAACTCCTGTTCGGCGCCCATGACCTGGGGCTACTTGGCAGGGTAGGAAGGGGAGCAACGGAGCCTGCCCCTCCGCCGAGGAAGGGAGGAGAGCTAGGGCATGTGGCTTTGGCTGGCTGCCACCAGCTGCCCGCTTTTGTCCTGTCCCCTTTCACAGCTTCAGTTTCACCAGAAGCAGCCACAATCGGCCCAACACACGGAGCAGGGATAGCGGCCGGCACCGGGTGGTGCAGGGGGTCCCAGACACGAGCTGCAGAGGAGCGGGGGGACTCCAGGAAACGAGGGCTGCAATTCTCAAATTGTCACAAAAATAGACTTTTCCTGCATGGCCTCTGTTTTGCACCGTGTAGTTTTAAATAATTCTCGTGAAGAAGCTCCTAACACAACCCTGGCGACTTCAGGCTTCCCTAGTAGATCGTGCTACTGGGAGAAATCTTTGACCAGCCATTTCTTCATGGGGATATGCCACTCCTGTCCTCACTCGCTATTTAATGTGCCTGCTGTAACACCCCAAAGCAGGTACTTCCATAATTAAATCAGCATGGCCCAGAGAGCACTCCAAACACATCCCCGAAAAGGAGAACTCTGCCAAATCCCTCGGGGCTGGTGCCCACCAGCCCTGCACGGCAGCAGCAGCTCTGCTAGCGTCCAGGGGATGCCCTCGAGGGGACATCTCCCCAGCTACAGAGAATGGTGTTGCTCATACTCATACCCCACCAGCCGAGCTTCCCAGCCCTGCACGCCCTATCTGCTGCCCGTGTCTCGCAGCACTGCTGGGGCTGGGCCCTTCAGACATTCCCCCGTGCTCCCACCAGCCTTTTTTTTTCTGCTGTGATTTCAGGTCCCTGGAAACCCATTGATGCCAGCAGGAGCTCCAGTCACACGCTCCGGCGCTGGGTCCCTCTCTGTGCGGTGGCCCATGTCCCTGGGGACCGGTCAGGCATGGGCGATGCCCCGGCTGCCTGGTGGCACTGGGTTCTCGCCGGTGGCCCCCGTCCTGCGCTCTGGCTGGGAAGCCGAGCGTCCTGCCAAGGTGCCTCTCCTCCCCTCCGCACTAGTCACATCCTGAGCCGCGTGCCTGGTGCCAAATTGAGTTGTAGCCGTGAATTATTTAGAAGCATCAGTGGAATATTGTTGTATCAGTAACGCAGACTATCAGTTTGTGGCCTTGGGGCTGCCTCAGTTACACACTCCATCACTATTTTCTCTCATGAATAATGTAGGAGTGGAATTACTCTGCATGTAGAGAATTCATACCCTGAGAAAACAAGGTTGCTCCAAAATTAATTTTCCGTACTAAAAGAGCGACAGAAAATCAATTAATCGCATATTATTCTATACGGAGACAGAGTAAGGGAAACAGCGAAAATGGCTGTAGCTATACATCAGCAAATGCTGTATTGGCAGAGTGCTTTGCAGGGATGTGAGTTACAGCCAGCTACAAAGAAGGTAAATATATTCCGCCCGAGAGAGCCCTCGAACATCAGACTCTGGAGCTCACATCACAGCCAGCTGGGCGCTCTCGCTCGCTGCTGCTGCTTTCCGAGAATGAGAGTGGAGCTCAGCGGCCTTCGTTTCAATCTCAGCTTCTTCCTTTGTCCTGCCACTAGCGGGCTCAGGCTCTCGCCGTGGCAGCACCCAGCTAGAAGCTGGTTTTTAGAGGTGTCCAGCCCTGGCTGCCCTGTGCTGAATAGCTGTGAGCTTGCAGCCAGCACCCAGGTCCTGCAGCGGCTTGGATGTCGGTGCTTAATGCACCCAGGTCCTGCCGTGACTCAGGTAGGTATATGAACATTTGCCTCTCCAGGAACATGGGGTGATCGGAAGTAGGAGTTGAGAAATCTTATCTGAATAAAGTCCCTGCTCCTAAATCATGGAGCTGGAAACCAAGGGAAACCAAGAGCTGCTGCTTTACTGAGCCTGGCCGTGGCCCCGAGGCTGGTGGGGTGCAAGGGGCCACCGTGCTCCTGCACATCACTGCCAGTGCAGGAGGAGGGAAGCTCTCGTGGTCAAAGCTACCAGCCTGGGAGCCCAGCTCTGTTCCTGCCTCTTGCACCAATTCACCACACTGCTCTTGTCAATAGTGCTTCATTTTTATCTGTTTAACACAGATAGTAACTAGCCATTTTAGAAGGGAGCGGAAAGACTTAATTAATATTGAAAATTGCTTTGAGTCTCACAGCAGAGCAAAGCATCGTTACTCAAAAGTATTTCTCAAAAGGAGTGAGTGCTGTAAAGCTGATGTAGAATGAGGCACAGATCTAGACAGCCAGAGTCAGCACGGGACCACCCCAGGCAGCTGGCCAGGAGGCAGAGAAAACATCATTCGCCCCTTCTCCGGGCACAGCCAGGGCTGGATGCTGCATCCCCACTGCCCCCAGCAACATCCCAGGGACATCTCAGGCAGCTTGCTCCCACCAGATGAGTGGAAGTTGCTCTATTGTGTTTGGCTTATTTCTTCTCTTAGATGCTTACAAAAGACTCCACAAGCACTTGGCCACCGGTCAGCCACAGAAACACCTGTGCAAAGGCTATAACAATACTGTGCCCTGTATCTATTCCACCGCCTAGTTAGTTCTGATTAATAACATTCATTGGTTTAACAAATGGTGTAATAATTAAGGGATGAGAAATTACGAGGCTGACCTCAAAAAAGCCGGTCAAACATCAATAGCATCTTCAGGGATAAAACTAAAAAATAAACTAATCTATAACAAAGACTGGCTGTTCTTATTGCAGCTAATTATTTTTCCCCAAGCACTCAATTCTTTTGTCATCTCCTAGAACCGGTAAGTTTTAAAGTTCATCACATAGTGGAAATCTTTTTTCCAGCAAGGAAAACAGAGGCTTTCAAAGTGTTCACAACAACAACAACTGCAACTGCAATGGCATTTACAAGTTGCAGTCTTAGGGTTTATTACAGGGTTATTAACCAGTATGGTTTCTAGACTGAATTTACAAGGATTTTTATTTTTCTTGGCACTGTTAACAGGAAAAATTGAAGAAACAATCCTCTGTACCTCTACCAACATGTCCTTTACCATCTCTAGATGTGGCTAAAAATCCACCAAAGGAGACAGAGGCCATCAGCAAATAAGAGAAGCTGCTGTACCTAGCAGATCTGACACAAGAATCACTTCTTCTTTCACTAAAATGGAGGGCAGGGTTTTCTCCCCATTTCTCCAAACCCAAAATACCAACAAGGATGAAAATAAACCAGTATATTTGTGTTTCAGCCCAGCAACCACACACTTTGGCCTAGGTATCCTCTATAACCCACATCTCTGCTCCTCAAAGCAGTGTATTTTTTTCCTGCTGGGGGAGGGGGGGGCAAAAAAAGGCTTTTAGCTTTCAAGAATAGTTGCAGACATGTGAGTACACCTGTGTGCGCACACACACTTGTGCGTATGTGTGCCAACACGAGACATTAACGTGTGAGTTTACTCTGTGCCGGCATGAAAGAGCAAGAGGCTACGCGTATGTACGTTACACGTGCACAGATTACCCAATGACAAGCGAAACCGAGCACTTGCAAATGCCTCTCCAAGCCTCTTTCATGCTTACAAGCCAATCGCCCCTTGCTCCCTCTGTGAGCGATTTAACTTCTGCTCTGCAGAGGCAAAAAGTTTCCCTGCGCGCAGCGCAGGCAGAGTGTGCAGGCAAGCAGAGAGCATCTCCGTGGGTATGGAAGTGTTTAAGAAGTGTCTGCAAGTCCCCCAGCCGGAGCAGACATGAAAGGGAAGATGCTGTGTGTGATTTATTGCGTGCTGAGCAATTTGACAGTCATACTGTTTGAAACCACTGTCCTCTGGCTTCATCCCGGTGAGGGGATGGCTCAGATTAATGGTGCGGGGGAGGAGGAGATTTATGGCGGTACAAAGCCAGCCGCTGCCTCGGCCGCAGATGCCTGCTCCCCTCCCAGCCCCCCGCCAGATGTGGAGCAGGGGAAGATCTGCTCCAGAGGGTGCACTTGGATCCCAAGCCCTCTACTCCACAGATGTTTATTGACTTATAAATTCAGTCTTTCAAGAAGTTCATTAGAGTGCAGATCTGCGGTGGTTGCTCTCCTCTCCCCGGCACAGCTGGCCGTGCCCTGCAGCTCCCCCCAGGATGGGGAAAATGGCTTTTGCCCCACGACAGTGGAGGGCGCGTAGGCTCTCACGGCTTAGCTTATCCCCGGGCAATAAAGAAGGTATCGACATCGCTCACCTGCTTTCTTGTCCCTGATTTACTGCGAGTAAACCTTCCCTCCCTGTGAATCCTGGCAGCAGCCCTGCATCGCGGAGGGGAGGCGAGGGGGCACAACCAGGGAGGCTGGCAAATTCGGCTCCATTCGCCCAGCGAGTCATCCCTCTTCCCCCAAACCGGGTAGTGGCTTAAAACCATGGGAAACAAAGAGAAGTGTCTTTCTGCTGTTGCTTTCTTTGGCTTTTGGGACTCATAATTTCCCTTCAAGCGTGAAAGATGGAAACTTCCTCACACACAGAGAAAAGAGGTCAGATTTTTATGCAATAGCAGGACTCTGGGAGCTGGGATTTTTAATGATGACAATTTTCTTGAAATCTGTTTTGTGAGAACTGACTTCCCTGTGTCCAGCAGCGACCCACCACCTAACTGGAGCTGCAGCCCAATTAGTCTCTGGAGCTCCATGCCATGCCTGCATCCAACAGTGGCCTTTGCTGGAGACCCAAAATACCACTTTGTCACTGTTCCTCAAGTATTGATATAGACACTTCAAACACTGGATTAGTCTGTCCACCCCCTTTAGACTAAATCTGCCTTGGAAAACAAATGACCCTATTGGGCTCAAAATGCTCCCGCAGCTGACTCCATAATGAGCTGTTTATTATAGTTCCCATAAGTGAAATCCATTAAGTCTGACAGAAATGCAGCTAAAGTTTACATTCAGCATCCGTTTGAGGGGAGTTCTGGGTCTGAATTAAATTTGCCCCTTCCCTCCTCCACCCCAGCAAAGCTATACACAATACTTAAATGAATTTTCCATCATTATTTTCCAGAAGAATAAAGCTGAACTTTACTGGGCCCTGGATGATTTGGCAAGTTGTCCAACTTGTCTGCTATGAGTCTAAATTTTCTCCCTTCCAGTGTCAGTTTTCAGTCTTGAAAACTTGAAAGGAAGAAAGGTGGTTTAGGGATGACATTGTTCTTTAAATCTTAGGTGCAAGTGATTTGATTTTTTTCTAGCCTCCTTTCAAGATTAATATTGGTGCAACGGTGTTACTATTATAGCTGGCTGAAAAATGGAGTTTCCATTGTATGAGAAGTTCTGAGGTTTCAAATAGGAATAATTGTCCCTAATCTAGAGAGAAAGCCAGTGTCTGTTACTACATTATAAGTGAAACAACTTAATCCTTTTCTTGTGTATCAATTACAATATGACCTTAATACAGAATGGTAAAGTCAAAATGAAAGATTTGGGGATTTTAAAAGCGAAATGTTTTCATAGTTTTCAAGGAAAAAAGTTAAACAAAACCTACATGTAAGCATGGAACATTTTTATGCCACTGAATCATCAGTTTTCAACAGAAAAGCATTCCAGGTACATCCTTTTAATCAGGTTTCATTATTGCTTGTAAGCACTATCTAACAAAGCACAGGGCTGTTGGTGTTTTCCAACTCTCTTGACAGCAGTGAGGAAACAGGAATTGTGTGGAACAGAAAAAAGGTTTGAATAGGGGCAGAAGAGAACAGACAGGACAAAATGGGCAATAGAGACACGAGATAAAAATCCTGAATCAATAGCAACCCCCCCCCTCGCCTTGAGTAGTGCCAAGGGTAGGCATCCTCACCACGGGCTGCTGCGTCAGTGGTACCCTGGTCTTTGGGAGCGTTCCCAGAGAGCTCGTGAGCTCCCCAGCATCTGCAGGAGAAGAGCTGCTGCTTCCCTTCCCCTCTGCAGAAAAGGTCTAGACACGATGAGAGCATCACCTTGCTTCCCCCAGGAAAAGGAGATGAGTCTTTTATACACTGAATGGCTCTGCAGTCTGGAAATCGCAGTGATTATACAAACTCTGCCATGAGTGGCTGATTGACCTTGGGAAAAGCACTTCATACCTCTGCAGATTGTAATCAGGTAATATCTGTGAAGTGCTCTGAAGTCTTTGGACAGAGAATGTTGTAAGATGATCCCAAAGGCAATAAAAAAGGCAGAAATGCTGTCCAGCCATACACAGAACGGTATCCTTGAAATTACATTTCCTTCCTCCCCTCTCCTCCTCCTCCAAACGTGGCACAAATTTGTCAAGTCTGGACAGATAATCCAGAGGTGTGCGTGTCTGGTTTATCATGAGGAATGTCTGTATCACATGAGCACTAGGTAATATATAGATTGTGATTAACATAGATAAATGCAAAGGATGTTTGATGGTCATATTTTGTAAATCTAGCAAGAAAAGAATAATTTCTATATAGTTGTGTGTGGTACGTGTGCAAGCAGGAGAGACTGTCTGCATTAGCATATAAATGCATTTAAAGTGAGACAAATACTGGTGGCTTTGGCAAGCTGGATACCTCTGGAATCAGAAATGTAAACTGTTTAGAAAAGGAAACATTTCTGTTTAAATGTAAGGAAAAGGCGGCTGTGGAAGGTAAACATCCTCCCAGAGAAGTAATCACTTTCGGAACTCATGCCCCTCGCCTGCGCGCTGGGAAAGGTGGATGTTCGAGTTCTGGAGCTGGCACCCAGGGCCACTGGTGAGCAAACCCTCCTCTGGGTAACCTGTGGCACGCATGGGAAGACATGCACAGTGCGGTGCAGGGTAATTCCTAGACAGATGGGCCCTAAGAGCAGCAATATCTGCAGAAGGATGTGTGCACAACCGCTCCAAGGTGTGCGAGCTTACTGAAAACTGATCATGGGTATAAACCCTCATTTCAGATGGGGCTGGATTACTTAGGATTGTAAAGTCATCAAGGGTTGGGCCACTTCTTTGGTATGTGCTTGTACAATTCTCGCTGCCAAAGGCTTGCCAACTCCAAGTACAGCAAAAATGACAATAATAATAAGGAAGCTTCAGAAGTCTTAATTAAGTAGCGACCCAAATTTCTCTCTCAGCCTGGAAAAACTTAAGGTGGAATAAGGCCTATGCTGTAAGACAAGTTACCTCTTTAAAACCATATACCACTTGGCTTCATAATATGTTTATGTGGGGAAAAAAAAAGAAAAGGAAAAAAAAAAAAGGATGATGGTACAGCCCTAGCGAGGCCCCAGGTCTGCACGTGAGCTCTCTGCATGCACGCTGTGCAGTGCCAGTTGCAATGGAAGCCCAACAGACACAGATTGTCCACTCACACACGATCCCAGTGCAATAACAACAAGTTTGTCCAAACAGTCATGATTTTGTCTGTTCATCACTCAGGGTTTGTTTTGGAAACAGCTGTTAGTCTGTGCGGTAAAACATAAGATGGAAAGTGTCACAGGAATGTGGTTGTCATGTGAAACCTTTCCTAGGAATGGCAAGGAGATTTATATTTTGCATTTGGTTTTAATTTGATGCATATGGCTGTAGATGCCTGAGATTGGGGAATGGCACTCTCAGCCAGGACGCATTTTTCAGGGGATGGCTCGTGGCCTAATATAGAAGGAAAGGATATTGCAACCACACCGCCCACCCTGCACTGGGGAAGGGCTGACCACGTCCCATCACCCAGGACTCTGCTGGCAAATGGAGGTCTCCCACCATGTCACTTCAATGACCCATTGCCTCTCAGAGTCAGGCCCTGAGCTTTTCCTCCTCGGTGCCATCTCCTGGCACCCTGATGCTTCTCCCGCACAGATCTGAGACTCTAGGACGTACAGCATCCATTAAAGGATGCTCGCCTCTCTCAGGCTCTCAACAGACAAGTAACGCATTTCAGTTCTTACGTACTTGTCTGTTCACAGTTGGTTATTGCTTCCTTAACAGCATTTTTAAACTATTTTCTAACTATTTCATGACCTGGTTTGGCCAGGGGTGCAATTAGCATGCAGGCTATGTGGAATTATGAGTTTAAATGCTTTTCCCTCCCTCCCTGCTTTTCTTTTGGGAAAAAACAAGCAAAACAAACACAAACAAAACAAAACCAGATGTGGCCTGTGCACTGAAAATGGAGAGCGCTCTAGCGCTTTGCGGGAATCTCACAAGTGGCCATGGAGATAAACAAGGCTGGGCTTGTAAAATGGAGGCTGGTGTTCTGTGGGGAAGGGAAGAGGGGTGAGAAGAGGATCTCATTTTCAAAGAATTAGAAAAATGTGATGCAATTCCTTTAAAAGAAAGGAAGGGAGAGGGAGAGCAATGCAGGGAATGCCACAGAAGTCATGGAGGCAAGAGACTGCAGCTGGCTGAGTTTGAAAACAAATTACTTTAATCAGCTGCTATTCAACTACTGTCAGCTCTGATTTACTGTGTTCAGCCAATTAAGGTTTTTCAGGGGGTTCAAAGGTTAGGAGGTGAAAACCAAAAGCATGTTGTTGGAGGAGAGGAACACTGAAGCAAGAACAGGATTGGGGCTCTCCAAGCCCTTCCCTGAGATAAACCATCGGTGTCAAATCAGACTCACCACCTGTACAGCCTAGCAAAGGGGCTGGCACCCAGCCCCACTGAGGGTTCACGGGGGTTTGGGTTGTCCTGGCACAAGCCTCAGGCTTCAGGCCTGGGAGGCTTCTGCATTAGCCCAGGCTGAGGTTGGGTGACCCCCAAGAACACAGCCCCTTACCCAGGATTAGTGTGCACGGGCTCATCGCAGACAGTTGGCAGCTGCCAAGGATCTGGAGCAGTGGGGTGGCTCCAGCTCAAACCTGGGATGTTCCAGATCCTCCGAATTTGTACAAAACACAACCGAAAGGTTTGGTAAAAGGAGCAGAGGAATTTAAAATTTGCTGTGATTAAATGGGACATGGTCTTCAATGATGGAAGAAGCAGAACGAGTGCAAGGCTCGTGTTGCACCTGCAAGTTTCCTTTCACAATAAGCTTGCTGCAGCACCAGCACTAGTGACCAGCTAGTCAAAATGGTTCCCCTGAGAAAGGTGTCTTTACACTCTGTCACTCTCACACAAAGAAAATTACTTCCATAATCTAAAAATGACAAAATAACTCGAGGTATCTTCCCCCCTCTCAGATCAGCACTAATGTATTCAATGCAAACAGTTCCAGTAGGGCCGTGATATGAGCTTTCCACAATTAATTAGTCCAGCTAAGTACTAAGCAATGAAGAAAATTAAAAAGAAAAACTATCTTCCCAAGTACAGCAATATCTGGGTATTTGCACAACTCCCACCTTAGTGGCAGATAATAGTCTAGAGTCTTTGATCCTATAATAACTCTTAGAACTATTAGTATTGTTAAAATGCTCCCAGGCTTTGGCTTACGGCAATGCCTGCTCCGAGGATATGGCATGCAGAACAAATGTCTCACTGTGTCCCATAGATTACGGTCGGTAGGTCCTGTTTACCCTGAGATCTATAGTTTCACTCATAACAGAATCGTGTCACCGTGCTGTCTTTGTTCCTCCTATTTAGCACTTTGATTTGTGCAGCTCTGCTAAGAATCTCCCTTGCAGCTTGTTGACTTATCACTCATCCCCGTGAGTTCCCATTCTCTCTTCTCCTGACAGCTTTGCCTAATGTACTTATTCATTCAATTTAAATAAATCGAACATGGGCCTATGACAGCCGATAAGTGAGTCACACAAGAACAAACAGAAAGGAAGCACTGCAAATAGTCAAATGTCAAGTAGGAATGGAAAACTGTCCCTACAGCTTCAGCGAACCTTAGATGTCTAATATTTATGGCCAATTGATGTCATTAGAAAGTAAATAAGCCCTCTTATGCTGCATTACAAAAGATTAACTGCAAGCAATGGAGTTTAAATAGCACAGATAAGTGCAGATGGAAATAAACCTGTTTAAAGCTGGAAATATTTGCTGAACCTCCTTGCTGCTTTTAAGATAATTGATCTCTGTATATCTGTATTGAATCTCACCATAAAAGCTTTGAAACGTCTTCTGGCAAAGCCGAGCTCACTTGTGACTCAACCTCTCCTTATCTCTCCAGATTGCAGAGGGTTTTTTCATTCCTCAGCATACTGGGTGGGGAGCACGTGGGCCAGTGTCAGCACACTTTCCATCCCAAGATGCTCTGGGCTGGGGCCATGCACGCTCCGATGGAGCTGGTACCAGCTCTAGCCTTTGCCCAGCCCCAGTTTAGACCTCCTGAGTGAGTACAAATGTCTCTAACTCACTGCAGTTTGCCCAGCTTCAAAGGATGTCAGAAAAATAAATAGTCTTTTAGTTTATTGAAGTATGCTCCAGCTGAGGATCTTTGGAAACAGCCCTGTATGATAGATATTAATGAGTTACATTTTGCTGATAAGGAAAGCGAGCGAGAAAGAAAGGAACAAGTGATTTACTTCAGTGTTTTGCTTTCTCATGCCCACACTAATCTCTGGAGCACACTCCCATCCAGGGCGATGCTTGTTCTGATGTCGAAACATGCTCGCGACCCTGAGCCGTGCCATCTGCTTGAGCCAGCCGGGAGCAGCGCCGCAGCCCAGAGACCTTGGGGGGGCTTTGGGTTACCTGTGCCAAAATAAACCCACAGCTGAGCGGGCACCTGAGCGGTGAAAGCATGGGAGAGGGGCAGAGAGGTCGGGGGCTGCCAGCACGGGGGGCTGCACACGTACATGGGGAAGCCAAGTAATGCTGAACACAGCTGTGCTCTGTGTACGGCAGGTATTTATGCAGTGTCTGTGCGCGCCTTTGAGTAGGTTGATAAAGAGAGGACACGTGGCCAAGATAATAATTCAAGCATTGAAGACAACTGCAAGACCCCACCCCTGAGGTCCCCGTGCCCTCCACGGCTGCCCGCCGGGCACCATCTGCAGCTGGACTCCATGCCAAGTCGGCGCTGCACCACTTTTCCACTGCAGAAACATTTATTTGATCCTACAACATTGCTTTCAAGATGATTAATCTTTGCCCGGCTGTGTGTTTAGGCTCTCCATAAAGGCAGGTGCATGTGTTCATGTGCTGCTGCTGTCAGGGCTGTTAATGTAAGCGTCTGTTTTACAGCCCAATTGACAGCCGTATTGTTCTGGCAGGGTTACAGCTCTGACATGTGGAATCAATCTTTTTAACCTGTCAATTAATCAGTGGGCAGCTGTCAGCCCAGCTGAAAGGCCTGAAGGACAGTGCCCTTTCAATGGATTATACTGGATGCTCAGTGGAGTAAAATTGAACACTTCAGTTTCAAGAAACTCTCCCTGCATTCAGAGCAATGCTCAATCTCGCTTTTACTGTGAGAAGCAAACACCAAGCCCTCCTGCCTGAAAGCAGGCAGAGAAGGATGGCAGCTAGGCACCCTGGCTGTGTTTAATAGCTGGCAAGAGACATCTCCAAAACAAAACCACAGGGCATGGCTAAACAGATCCCTGCCTCCCCCCTCCTTCAAAGAGCATGAGAAGCTGGGAAGGCTTCTAAGATACAAAACTGCTTTCGAGGGGTGTCAGGGTGAGCACAGGGATTCCACACTCTGTGCCTGGGATGCAACAGCCCGGTTATTGCTTGCAGCCCAGATTGCCTCTCGAGCCTCAGACAAATCCCTTGGGGCTCAGCTACGTGAGCGTGTTTGCCTGGACTCCACCATCGCCATCCTGCCACAAGCTTCCTGTGCCACGCTTTTAACCCAGAACAATGGGAGCCGTTCCAGGTAATTTCCTCCTGCAGTTCCTGTCTGTAATTTCCTTCAGGGTTTAAGTCTCCCCCACCGTTTCCTTGCTATTTCCAAGGATCTTTCCCAAACCAATGAATAGAAAGGTTACCTGAGGGAGCCAACACTGGCCTGTAACGCTATCTCTCTTTTCTTACAGCAAATTGGGATTCTCTCTATCACCTTTAGAGCAGATGTTGGAAAGGGGACAGAAAATATCCCCCCCAAAGTGACTTGGAGTGGCCAAGGTCCCCTGGCAGCAAGCAGCTCAGAGAGGAAACAAAAGCATAACCTTGAAAATAGCTCCATTTCCCCAGTCCCTTCAGCCTAATGTACTGTGGTGCTAGTTGAGCGGCCACTAATTTGATTCATATGAGAAGCTTGACCTTATTCCACCAAGTGTTTTCCAGCCTGGATTTCTCTAACTGCTTGTTTATAGAGAGTATATGGAGCATTTTATGTTTTTTCAGCTGTTTAGGAACTTGATTTTTTTAAGGCAGTCCCAAGAGAGCAGGGTACAAGTCACAGCCTCCCCCCTCCCCTCTCAGCCATCAGGGTGCCGAAGCCACCTTCCCTGCTCTGGTGCTGGGAATAGAGAAAGGATAATTTATTTGGTGGCTGCATCATTACGTGGAGGTGACTCCAAATGCTATTATCTTTGTTTAGCACGAGCAGGGAGCAGTTAGCAATCTCTGGGTAATCTATCTTAGGATCAAAAAGCTATGGAGATGCAGAAAAGCTCTTCTCAAGCCTCAATCTCTCAGAACTATCATTTCCTCAGCTGAGGACGAGCAGGGACCTGGGCACCATTGTGTTTTGTGATGATTTTAGATGATTGATCTTTCTAAACCGCTTTTTTCCTTGCTTGCCACACAGACATGGATAGATTACGCATTTATAGATTATCCTTGTGTGAAATGGCTTTGGACAATTAGTCACAAGCTAAGGAGTACCCTCATGGTTTTCAGCAAGGGGAAAACATTAAGGGAATCAGGCGTTTGCAGGTGTGGATGCCAATCATGCAACAACGGATGGCAAATTTAAGGTGGGAGACAGGCGCTGACCATTTGTATAAAACACCACAGATTATTTGCTGCAAGGTCCTGAGGAAGCCTGCATAAAAAGCAGTTTCAGATTGTCAGGACTTTGATAAAAGCACAATAGCACCTTCAGAGGAAAGTTGGATGCCAATGAGCAGCATGGAGCATGAAAGCAGGCTGTGTAGGGGAGGAGATGTGCAATGAGAGCAGGTCTAGAGACAAACCTCAGGAGGGCATTGGCTCCCAGACCTCTCTGAACAGCCTACCGTTTTCACTTGATTTATTCTCACATTGCACTGCAGGAAATAGAGAAATATTATCTCCTGTTTACCACTGCGAGCTGAGATTAAGTACCCTGTCCAAGGTCACAGAGTGAGTCTGTAGCACAAAGTAATTGAATGCGAGTTGCCTGAGCCCCACTCTTGCAGCCTGGCTGATAGTGCCTTCTGCGTTCAAGAGCTGCCCCATGCCTGAACAGATACTCACACTGCAGGGAGCTGTGCTTGGAGAGCTCCTGACAGTCCCTTGATGAAAGACACTAAAGAAGAGTAAATAGTAATTGAAATATTTTCATCTAGGGCCCTGTTATAAAAAGCAGCAAGACTAAGCACCAAAAATGCCTTCTAATTTGCACCTGACTCTTTTAATCAAATTGAGCTTTCAACCCTAATCCTAAACCATGCTTTTCAGAAAAGATTGCAAAAAGATTATTCATCAGGAGGAGTAGAAGCTCAGAGAAGTCATTAACACCTATTCTTTTGATAGAGGAAAAAAGAGGCGACCTGCTCTACAGCTCAGCTCATGCCTGCTTCCTTCCCAAACTCCTTTCTCTCCATCTCTGCCAAACCTTACCTTGTTGCAATGCTCTTCATTTATACCCCATTTGCTCAGCATGGGCCGTCAGCAGTACCACCTGCAGCTGCGAGCGGGCAGGAAGGTTTCTGGGGGATTCAGAGATTGACTGTGTAGGTTCAAGTGCTCATGGGAGAGCCCTTGTTTGAGTTAGGCACGACACGAGCCCAGACTGAGTCTAGCAGCCCCCCTGGGGCTCTGCAGGGTACACAGGCTGCACATGCTGGGGTTCCTCAGCTCTGTCCCCCGCTTCTTTCTACCCTGAGATACATAGACCGAAGTAAAATCCTAAGTGACAACTCTCTCCTGCTATTACGCTGCAGAGTTGGATGGAGTTGTACCTACAGATAATTTAGATGCCAGACATCCTCTCCTCCAGCCACTGAAACAGGAGGATTTTAAGGTGAAATTGTCAGATCAAAGTGAGTTTACAGAGCTCCTTTAAACAAATTTTTACAATAATAATTTCTCTGTGCAGTGTCTGCAATAAAAAGACAATAGATTAGATAGCCATAGAGTGAGCCCGTGGTTGTAAATCACTCGCAGGGCCTCGGCGCTGCTTTGCAAGCATCCTGCACTCTGCCTCGCATGGTTTATGGTGTCATCCGAGTCCCAGAATCCCCAGAGTGAATTACAGCCTTGCAGGCAGCGGGTGGCCATCTATTATCCTACATGTAAACAGGTATTCAAATAGCAGCTTCAGAGCCTTCTCCTTGGCATTTAATCATGCCTGTAATCTAACCCCAGTCCTTGCCAAGGTCACAGCTCTGATTGCTCTTTCTCCAGCACTGCAGGTTTCAGCCAGCAGCAGTGACAGCCTCAGACAAGCTGACTGTCCCCCAAATTAACTCTGATGCTCTGTGCAGAATAATTCAGTAGCAACATGGTCTAATCACCAACCTGGAACCTCTCCCCATCCCCACAGCAGAAAGGGAGCCTCACGGGAAAGCCGTGGTTGCTCAGAGGTGCTCAGCCTCCATGGTTAGGACAGGACATCCTCCAGATCTGCTGCAGGCTTTGCTAGTCTGGCAGAGACCTTCGGACCTGCCTGACACAGCCATCCCAAGCCCTTTTCCTGGTCCCTGATCCTAACCCTGCCAGCAAGTGACCAAACTGCAGCCCAATGCTTCCTCCTTTACCTCCAGATAGAAGGAGCTGCTGTTTTGGATGGCCAACCTAATCTTCTAAAAATAACTTTCCTCTCCCACCCGGTGCTAAGAGCGAGCTCCCGGAGGTGCACGGAGCACTTGGCGCGAGGCTCCCTCTGCCCGGAGCTGCCTGGAAGAGGCCCTGTGCCCGTCCCGACCTCCTGCGCTGCTGGAGCCGGTGGTGCCCAGCACACGTCTCTCACAAGCACCCCGGGTAACTGCACTCACAGCTTTGTCCTGGCGTTTGCTGCCTTCCCCTTCCAGCCTCTACAAGAAGCAGTGCCACCCCTGCCCGTAACAGGGGCTGTAATCCTGGGCACATTCTGCCTTTTCCCTCACGCCTCAGTCTCTCTCCTAGGACTCTGTCTCCCAGGGAGGACGTCTGAGTTCACAGGTACAGACAGGGAGATGCAGTCCCCGTAAAGTGTAATTCACGGAGCTTCACACACGACAGAACAGTCCAGACGCAAATACATCCAGATCCTGTCCCGTGCTGAGCTGAAGTCAATGAGATTTGAAGGTGCTCAGCAAAGCCTTTTAAAGGATCAGGTCCTTGAAGCGTAATCAATAATCAGTTCATCATCCTCCCTACTTCTCTTTCCCCCATGATGCCTTTCTAAAAAGCAGCTGAGAAATTCCTCAGTCACTGGCCAACTAGCAGGCAGTAAATCTGCAGAATATAAAGATGATTTTCATTTCCATTGGGCTACTCTATTTTTCTCTCTAAATATTTCAGTGGAGCTCGATTCATGGCTTCTCCTTTGGCGTTAAAAGAAAATAATAATAATTTTTTATTTAAAAGGTAGAGAGCAAAGCCCCAAGCACTGGGGCCCTCTGTATTGTGTTTCAAATGGTTCCCAGCTTCATTACTAGCTCTAAGCAAGTTCTGTATACATCACCTAGTTTAATTCAGCAATATCATCAGTGTCAATGGGTATCCAGCGGCTGCCGGCTATTGGTCATCTGGACCTGACACAAACTCAATAAATACTCCATAACCCCTGACAGCCGCTAGCAGATTAGCCCGAAATGAACGATTGCACAACCAACACCTGCTGAACCAAATCACCGCGGTGACTGATGGGCCTGTACTGAGCTCTGACCACAAGTGAGATCAGGGGAAGAATGATTTTATACTCTAAGAAAAGAATTAGAGATGGTGGCTGGAGTGATTGGAAAACCTTCATGAGGCTTCTCACTCCTTCCTGCCTCCCCCTGCCATGCCGAAAGCCATCAGCTCTCCGACTGTGGCATGCTCCACGCTGCGAGCTGACCACATGATTTCAACAACAGCAGCACTTTTTATTATTCTATACATTATTTATGTTACCATCAGCAGCTTTATTTCATGTCCTAGCATATTATTGCTATAAATTATTGTTTTAAACTCTTTGGTGAGACTTTAACCACTGCTTAAAAATAAGCACTTATTTAAAGGTAACATTTTGCAAATGGCTTCAAGAGCTATAGGTGTGCCAGACCGAGAGCCTCCACTACTGATTTCAGAGACCAACTGAAGCTCTAACCACAGCACTTAGCCAGCCAGCCTTGCTTTCCTTCCAGAGACCAGTTTTTGGCTCCTGATCATGTTGCCCTAAGTCATTCCTATATGCTAACCTAAAGGCTTTGCTGAACTCGAGCCCCATCTCCTCTCTTGAAGGCCCTCCTGTTAGCGTGTGGATAGCTTTTAGCGGAATCAAGGGTTTAGGTTAGGTACTAGACAAGGTCTTGGAAATTCAGAGGAACTGAAACTCCTGTACCTGTTGCAATCCTGAATTGCCACCTGCCTTGGGCAAGTACCTTGCAACCAGATTTTTAAAGTTATCAGCTTCCAGGAAAACCACAGGTAATATCTCTATGCCAAATAAATGGAGCTAAATCAGAAGGGCCAGGCCATGTTCAGCTTTGAGCACATGGTTTTTATTCTTTCAGTGCCTCAGTTTCCCCATAGGCTGGTCAAAAAATATTTCCCTCTGGTTAGGGGCTTTTTGATCTTTTTTTCCAAAACTAGACTTTTTTGGCTTGACTACTTTCCCCATGTCATGTCAGGAGTCATCTTGCATCAGAAGAAACAATCTGCTACAGAACTTGGACTGCCTCGAAGTCTTCCAATTGCGTAGAAGATAATTCTGCCTTTCCCCAACCCTGCAGCTCACTTGTCTAGTGAGATGCTGAGCTCCACGCTCCCTCCAGGACCGGCCCTTGGCGCGTATTTCCCAGCGCCTGGCACAACCGCAGCCCTTGCCTGGGATGGGACCTGTATGTGCTATGGCAATGCAAATGGAAGGATAATAGCCCTGCTTGTTTTATCATGTTCGTTTCTGTCTGCTCAGAATCTGTCATCGTTTTCACTACCCGGAATAGCTGTCACTCCAGTTTTGGCTCTAGGATCCTGTTTTGATTCCAGCCCTTATCGAGTTTATCTAGAATCCTTCTGCTCATTTAAAAGAAAAAAAAAAAAACCACCCCCAAAAAATCTCTTATTGAAAGTGGTTTTAGGAGTTTGTCTGAGTTGGATCCCAAAAAGCCCTGCGTGGGTTTGATGCACTCCAGCCTAATTGATGTACCCAGTTTTGAAGAGCTGTCTAGATTAGGGGCCCGCCAAAGTCTTTCAGAGTAATGTGATTTGCTGGAGAGCCACAGTATAGGTTTGCAGAAACACTGATGCTCCCGCTGCCAGCTTAAATCAGATACCAGCCTGACCTCAGAAAGCAGTGTCTTTTCCTATAAATTTTGGCATCACATTGAGTTACATCATTCGTGCTGCATTATGTGCTGTTACAGACAAGAAGTCACGCAAGTTAATGTGGCATCTGGCTGGAATTTAAAGGCAAATGCACAAGGCTGGAAAATCCAAATCCACCTTTGCCCTCAGACACCTGTGGCTGCTCTGCTGGCCTTACCCACGGCCTGGGCAATTCTGCTCGAATGGGACAGGCATGTATTTCTTTGCAGGTAGAAGTCCCCATATTTCCTTCTGAATGGCTTTTTCTCCCCCCTCCCCTTTCTGTTTTTGACAAGGAAGATGAACAGTAATTCTTCATCTTTTGGAGGCAGAAGCTTGCTGACTAGAGCTCCATCTGGGGATGCTACCAAGCTTGAGCAAGTGCGAGCACACTTGAGGAAGGAGGTGGGCGACGCGGGGAGGCCCCACTCTGGTCACCCATCTGCCCTGCTCACAGCCCTGGTGCAAGCACGGCTGCTGAACGGGCAGGACACGGCTCCACGCAGCCTATATTGCACCAGGGCTGTGAGAGGACACGAGCGCTACCAAACAGAAACCCCCGTGTATTTGCAGCCTCCGTGAAGTCTCATTCATACGAGGGCTCCCCGAGATTCACAGCCAGGCACAGCGTATATACATGTACACACGGGAGGACACGTGGCGGGTCACACACTCCTACATGTGGACACATGCTCGTGCCTACTGGGCTGTCCTCGCTAGACCCAGATTAATCACTACAATCCAGCTTGCCATTGAAGCAAAGAGATTTTCTGGCATGCCAGCATGCTCAAGGCCCCGTTGGCTGCCCATACATCTCGGCAGTTCATCGCGAGTCAAGACTCCCTCGGTCCAGCACGGAGGATAATGCCATGCACCCCACGGGCACGCAGGATGAGTGAGCCCTTAGCATAGGCAATAGCCATTCTCCTCCCCATTTGCTTTCCAGCCCATGACGTTACTGACTGGCAGCCCTCGGAGAGAGCAATCATGGCTCTCAAATGTGCACTTCTCTCATTCCTGCTTAATTTGCTCCTAGCTGCTTTACAGAACCCCTCACCAATTAACCAATTAGTAGCTAATTTAATTTGCACTATCAGGACTGCAGCCCACTGAGTGCCATGGTGGATGTACATAGTAAGTGCTGGCTCTGCTTGCCAACCGCCAGCACCGGGTCTAGCCCGTTGCAGAGCCAGGCACAGAAAGTGGGTCACGTTCAAAGTGACGCAACCCAAATTCCAACCACCTTCCATGTCCTTCCCCGAAACGCTGAGACAAATGCTTGCCTTAGATCTCCGATGAGACACTGAACACCTGTCTCCCAAATCCAGCACTTCCAGATGCCCTTGCCTTCTATCTTGGGGAGACGCTGCAAGTAGAGACAATTCACAGATGTCCATTAAGCAGCAAAACCTGGTCCAGCCTGAACGGGGCTGGAGGATGGTTATTTCAGGGGGGTGGGGGTGGGTTGGTTTTTTGTTGTTTTTTTTTTTTTTTTTGAAGAGAGCTGGAAGTGGCATCATCTGAGTTTTTCATTTAATCTTGCACGGTGATAAAATATTTCATATAGGTATGATAAAACTTTTTACTTTGAGTCATTTTCCTTCATTTAATTCCAATTTTTAGGCTATGTTAAATTATTGATTACATTATATTTTATGCAAGTTCTAGCTGCTGTCCATTTTAATATAGGGAAAAAAAAACCCCATTTTGGATTTTTCTTTCTAACACAGGATAGAAAGGCAGACAGACAGAGACACATATCTGTGTGCAAACCATTTCACGAATTTTCCAGAAAAGAAAATCTGTTTTCTGTTCTGGTTTGACTCTAAGTGATGGTACAAAATACCGCTGTTCCTCGGCACTGCGGCCCCTTTGTATGAACATCAGTAACCAGACAAAGCTCAAAGCCAAGCTGGACTAGACCCTGAGGCGAGTGGCCACTGGCTTAGTGCTTTGCATCAGCAACTGCTTCCCTCGTCCCTCTGCCCAGCAGGAAACGCAAGTGTTGGAATTGAGCAACAGGGGCTGGAGGTTGGAGTAAGTCCACAAAACCTGGGAAATCCTCAGTGCCACCCGTGCCCTTTGTGTCAGCAAGACAGAGCTAGGATTCTTCCAGGAAGAAGCTCTTTTGTGAGATGTTACGAATACTGTATACGCTCCCCAAGCAGCGTTACCGAGAACAGGAGCAGCCTTTTAATCAGGCTGCTGTTGTAGCACTCCCTGCCCAAGAGCCAGCCTTGGCTCATGCCCGGGGAGGTGGAGGTGCGGGGGCCAAAACGTCACCGGTGAGCTTCTGAGACGGGTCAGGAGGTTTCACCCTCCACTCCACCTGCTGCCAGGGAACACCAAGATCTTGGAGACATGGTGGGACGGGGGAAGAGATGATAGGTGGGGAGGAAACAGACCGTAATATTATGAAGCACCTGGTGAAAAACTACAAATGGATGGCTACATTTTCTGTCTACCAGGCTCTGCCTTGAAAGAGTTTTTCACTGTAATTGTAATTGATGTTTTCCTTCGTCCTTGTAAAATGGTTTAGTGGTTTGGAAATGATTTAAAGGAGGAATAAATATGCAAAACCAGAGTAGGTTTCTGTCAGGCTGCAACTCCCTTCTCTGCAGATGGACTGCAAGGCACCTTGCACAGATCGATACCTTTAGGGAACAAATAATTTTGTCTAGCTTATGTGACATCTTCAGAACATTTCTGATCTAACACTAACCTAGCCAAAGTATATTAAGTATTGTGGGTGTTTCGTTAGATCAATTTTAGGCCAGTGCTGCTGGAAACTCATATAGGGGAGGGTTGGATTCTGTCTGTTGGCTTTGAGAACAAAGCTGTCTTAATTTTTGCTACTATTTTTCAGTTAGTAGAAGCAGCTAATGAATGAGTATGATTGCACACATGCATACTGACTCACAGGTTTCACCTACGTGTTTAAAAGCTGGCTAAAACATCCCACTCTCCTTGCTGATCCAAGGGAAAGGATCTTCCTGCAGAATAAACTGGAGGAGAATCCAACTGTGGAGAATCCAGTTTACAGGGGATAAGGGGAACAGCGTAAGGAACAGTTTACCCAGCAAGTACCTCTGACTGCCCGCAAACTTAGCTGCAGATGGCAAAAAAAGTGCATGTTTCTAAAGGCGGCCATTTTCAGATTTTTAGCGGTCAAGATTACTAAAGTCCTCCAGCCCATGTTATGAGGAGTCCATGAGATAAGAGCAGCAGTAGACAATCCAGAGATCCCAGGTCCCACCAAAGGGCCCCACAGAATGACTTGGGACCAGCCTTCCTATGGGTGTCACCTCTCGCCATGCCATCACGACTGTCCATGCTTGGAAAGATCACACAGATGGGAACAATAAGCAGATCCCTGTGCATTTCCCTTGAGGCCTCCATGCTCCTGAAGTCTATTTCCCACATGGTCAGAAATAACCTGGATTTGATGGCTTGTCAAATATGCTGCAAAAGACTGGAGAGAGTGTTGAGAAAGGCTGGAGAGTGAGCTTTCTAGATGACAGCAGGGTGGTGGCTTACTGGCTGAGTGCCTATGGAAATGAGGATATTAATGAAGCAGAGTTTGTAATTGAATGGAATTTATTGTACAATTAACCATGTTAAGGCACCTAGAGCCTTGGATGGGTGTCTCTGTTATTTTAAATCTAAGTAAATAACTAAATTAACGCTACCCTTACTAGTTTTTTTTTTGTAGCATAGCCAAGGCCGAAGTAATTTACTAAAAATAATGAGACTGGCTCGCTGAAGACCAGCAAGACTCGTGAGACAGCTCAACGGGGTTATATTTACAAACGGATATCTTCCAGATGTCATGGTGATTGGTAGTGTTCGTGAACCAGGAGAAGAGAGAAAATAACTTTGGAGCTCGTATCTGGCCCCAACACAGGCTGCACACACACATGACTGTACACAACGCACGTTGCCTTTGCAGACTCCGGAGGCTGCCTGGAAATGCCCTCTAGACACACCACCTTTCTGTGAAATGACTTCTCAAAAAATCACAGATAGCCCTGAGATGTTGTTGTTATTGTTGTTATTATTATTATTATTCTTTTTAAAAGTTACTTCTGAAGACTGCTGTGCTGGTGACATTCCCTTCAAACTGCAATAACTAACCTGTCACAGCCTACAAACGCTGACAATACAGCACCGTGTGGGGTTGACTTAATAAACCTCATTTACATTCATTTTGATTCGCTCAGGCATTGAAAAACATTTCACAGGGAAAAAGAAATAAGTAGGAACCTCTCCAAGCTGACATGATGTTTGCTGATATGATACGAACGGACTTAATAGCAGCACGTATGAGAACATGCATTCCTTACAATATTTGCAAATGGGCTTCTTTTTATTTACTTGCAATTTTTTTTTTTCTTCTTCGCTTTTGTGCTGGCGCCACTTATACTGTGGAAGCGCTGCCATGACCGCATCTCCGTGCCACCAATATGCCCAAGTACCCATGTCCTCCTGAGCCCTCTGCTGAAACAGCTTGTGGGGACTGGACGGGGAGCTCACCATACAGGAGATGGGTTGATTCTTGCTGCAGCTTTTATTTTTGTTGCTCCATAATTAGCCTGTAAGCTAGTCTTCCTAAACTAGGACAGTCCAACACTTCCAGCGGTGAAGACCTGTCTGGGTCCTGCCTTTGAGACCCAGTAACTTGCGTACATCGTGCTGAGCAGTTGAGCTTAGCCCGGGTGGAGCTGCAGACCCCACAGGTACAGCTAACAGCCAGCCCTCCACGTCAAAGGTAGCAAGTGGCCTCTCAGGCTGTCTTGGACAAAAGCATTCGCTGACCTCTGAGCCATAGTTTTGAACATCTCACCAAAGTTGCACTTTTTTATGCTTTGTATAGCCCTTTCCTTAAACTTCCGGAATGCCTTGCATCCCTTTCCTCCTAGCCTACATTACACCACCCAGCAACACACGCCAATTCCTGTTGCAAATGTGTTACTGGGAGTTGCACTACAGCCTGCACAATGTTGGAGAAACCCACCAGGGAAAGTCAAGCGCATGAATCACAACTGGGCTAAAAGTTTATCTTACCTTGAAGAGTGATAAACACACAAGGCATGGTGTTTTTGTTATTTCTGCTGAGCTTTTTCCTGCTGACATTGGTTTAAAATAAGTTCCTCTTGATTTACGTCTGTCTAAGATCAGAATGAAACAGAACGAGTTTTAGCAGAATAGGATTCCGCAGATGAACACATGGGGCTCATTTGGTTTCTCTTATCTGATTTGCATCACATAGCGAGACAGTTTAATTTCAAGCACTGGCCCTGAGCAATTGAGAACAGGAAAAAAAAGGCAACCCAAACCCTGAAAAAAGTATCACAATCAAGCAAGTTGGAGAGGTATGTGGAGCTGGGAAAACTATCCGGAAAGGGAAAAACAACACCACAAGACAAAAAATAATGTCAAGTGGCAAGGTATAGAGAAAAAGACTTTTTGCAGTGCATGCAATCCAATGGCACTTAAGGAAAAACCCAGATCACTGAGCTCTTGGGAGTAATGCTGAGTAGCCACAGCTTCCCCCCATCACATACCATATTTGTGTGCTGGAAGCTGGAATCCAGCAAGGACATGTCATGCAAGATGGAAAACACAAATACTTCTGTGTCATGGTGGCACGGTGTCACCATGACACAAGGCATGTGGTTTAAGGGACTCCCTTAAATGCTCCATCTAGCCAGGATGAGATTTCTTGTAATACCTCTGCTCCTTCCACAGGAGGCACCCAAGAACCCAGCTGAGGGAGGCTCATCCCTCAGCTCAGGTTTTAGCTCCCTTTAGTTTAGGCTGTACCTTTCTACTTTAGTCTACTGTCACTGCTTCAAAGGAGGAAACCCCCTTATTTTGTGCTCTGTACCTGTCTCACAAGGAGACAAAAAAAGTGCAGAAAATGAACAAAAAGAAAACCCCACTCTGCCCTGTTCAAAATGACAACTCCATCAGACCTGTCCTCTTCAATGTTGCAGTTTCTGTCTGCTCCCCACAAGCGCACGGGTTACAAACAAGATATTACAGACCTGACAA
This sequence comes from Haliaeetus albicilla, assembly GCF_947461875.1. Taxonomy (NCBI): domain Eukaryota; kingdom Metazoa; phylum Chordata; class Aves; order Accipitriformes; family Accipitridae; genus Haliaeetus; species Haliaeetus albicilla. Next base: position 38,062,926 of record NC_091495.1, read on the forward strand.
CCCCAAGGACAGGGTTCAGTGTCACCAGACTGCAATTAGAGCAGCTGCCCTGACGCAGCTCCTTAGCAGCCAGGCAAAGCCTCGCAGTGCAGGATGGCAGGCTCCCCGGGGACAAGTCCCCCTGCGTGACTCACCTTGCCTGGCAAGGCTGCAGTGGCTGCCCATTGCCTGACTAAACTGCACCAAATCCTGTGGATAAAAAGGCCTCAGAGTAAAGCAAATGATGAGTCTAGCAAGAGCTTGTTTCTATGCTGTCTGCGGGGTGGATCTCTACACTATGGCTTCCAGGACGGAAACATGCATGGGCTTGTCTTCTGTTTCAAAATAAAACTTTGCAAGAAATCATGAACAAAATCAGAATTAAAGAGCTCAGAGCACAGAAAGACTCTTACAAGCTTCTGCTACCCACTGCTCCCAGCTCTGCCTGGCTCCTGCTGTCAACAGCTGTCTGACTGTAGCCTCAGAAACTGAGTAACAGCAGCAAACACTTTGTATCTGCAGCACAGACGGTGATTAAGATTCAGATGTTCCAGCATCATCCAAGTTCAGTGGCGGCTAGTGGGTCCTTCAAAGCCAAAGTGAGAGAGAGCAGGAGAAACACCAGGAAGGCTGCTGGGGGGGGGTGGGTAGCAAAGAAATATTAACTGCTCGAGGGCTCAGAGCAACCCTGGGATTCTCAACGCCCTGGTCATCAGCTCACTATTTTTAATAAGTGAAGTATATCCTGTGTATGTGTGTATTTGTGCCGTGCAATGTTTTCATGCTGGACTCGGTGCCAAGGCCGTTTAGTTCTTGCAGTCAGCTCAGCCACAGTACAATCTCAACCAACACAGGCTATACAGAAACTGCATCCCGCACAACATGGATGTGGCCTCGCACCCCAGGCGAGCCGGCTGGGCACCCAGGCAGAGCTGCTCACGCCGAGCCTGCTTGTCTCCCTGCCCTTCCCCAGCACCGAGCTCGATGCTAGCCTGTGGTTGGGTTGCGGCTAGCTGTTTTTCAGCCTCCGAGATGTTTTCAGTCAAACACTCGGATGCGTTGTTCCCTCTCCTCCCCTTCCCTCCTTGCTCCTGCAGCCACCACCTTCTCCAGACTTGGGCAAACTGACAAAGCAACAGGATAGGGAAAATTGAGTTGTATCATTCCCCCCTGGGGAGTCTCACTTTCCTGCCTGTATTTGAAAGCGCTCATTTCCTACATCTCCTGATGAGAGTTCCTATCGACCAGTGACCCCTAAATGCCTATGCCGCTCAATAGTCCCCAGTATCTTATTGACAGGTCTATTGACAGCTCTCCCCACGCAGGAGAGCTGGGGCAGCAGCCGGCCATGAGCTGGCAAGGGCTGCTTCAGGAATAGGGACGACTCCGAGCCAGTATTGACACTGTAAATGGAGACAGTTTACTTAGCACGAAGGGAAGATGCATCTGTTAAGGCAGCCAATAGATTTCCCTATTGTTTAACAGCAGCTGCCTTATCGAGGAAGGGGAGTTTCCTTTGCACGGCGGCAGCGTTACCCCGTAACAAACACACAGCTGCTCCCCAGGCCCCGGGCTCAGTGCTTTGATGAGCAGGGGCTCCACGGCTCGGGTGAGTGGAGATGGGCAATCCCTTCCTGGCTCTGTTCATGGGCCTCTGCAATGTGGTCCTGAAAGCAGCAATAATTTTTGTCCAGATCTTGTCAATAACCCACCAAGAACTCTCTCCTTCTCTGTTCCCGGCTCATCTGGGCTCTGGTCAAGCCCTCCCTCCTTCACTCCCAAGTGCCTGCAAGCCCTTGATGCTCCGTTACTCATGCAGTTAGGAGGAGACACTGCCCACAAAGTAGGATGAAAGCTTGAGAGCCCAGATTCACACCATCTCCCACAGACAACCACGGAGCCCACCCTAAAAGTATCATTGTCCTGGGCTCCTTCTCCAGTCAGCAGAGAGATGCTGACACACTGGGAGGTGCAGGGACCCCCCAGCCTCCTCAAGCTCTCCCCGCCGCTCCGCTCTGTTTGCTTTGCTCTTGCACATCTCTGTGCCAGTGCCAGGTGCAGGAGCACCACGTGGAGCAGCACGCGGTGTGTTTACAGTAAATCCTCCCGGCACATGCCTTCATAGCCCACCACTCATCCAGGCGAGAAGCCGAGGGGAAAAAAATGAAAGAATATTGAACTTCTAATGCACTGTAATTACCAAATGATCCTATCTCAGAAGCAATGGGGGCCCATGGGATTTATTGCTGTATTAACAGTGGTTTTCCATTGCATTACTTAATGAATAATGTCTAGGCTAATAGCACACCAAAAAAAAAAAAAAAAGAAAAAAAAGAAAAAAAAGAACACAACTCCAGTGTAATTATTATTTCTTCTAATGCAGCCACTTCTTACATGAATACCCATCTCTCTTTATTGCGTTGTTTAAAAAATGTTTCCTATTAAATTGCCATCGGTGTGAGGCATATATTATCATTATTATTTTTACTTTTGCTATACAAAGATATTTTCCCACTCCCTGGTGCTCTTGCATACCCAACTGACCACTCAGTTCCCATCCATGCCCCTGGTACCACCCTCGGCTTTGCTACCTGGGTTCTCGAAAAGCTGCAAAGATCTCAGCTGTGCAAACAGCCGAGCCTCTGTTTATTTTGGTAGCCTCACAAAATATTTATGGAGAGTTATTCGAGCAGAAAGGCTGAATGGAGATCATTGCAATGTGTCAAATTAAAGAGTGCTTAATGCTGCCTAATCTCCTGGTAATTACTGTTGTGGCAGCGGATGGCATTAGAGCTGGGTAAGAAAGCTAATGATAGTCAGATAGGAGCCTGGCTGGGTGTCAGTGCGAGGCGGGGTGGAGAGTAGGCTTCTGTCATCAGGCGGCTCCAGCAAGTGGGTCTTTTTCTCTGTATGTATTTATCAAAGGACCCCCTCACCACTTCAGCAGCATCCTCACTCATGCACATGATTAGTTATTTGTACAGTGGCAATACACTGATCCCCCAAATACAGGTCTCGGCGCTGGGCACCGTGCATGCCTTCACAGGGAGACAGCCCATGCCCCATGGAGCTCATCATCAATTAAAACAAAGCAGATAAGGAAGCTTTATTATATCGCCATTGTAGAGCTGGGGAATTCAAGTACCTAGAGACTATGAGACCCAGCAAATAATAATAAATGCTACTTGGAACTGCTGATGCTTATCTGAACTTCGCAGAGTTTGTGTCACACTAATTACTGGGGCTGTGTCTGATTAGCTCTGCATTCACTTGAAGTTCATTGTGCCTATGTGGGCATCCCACACTCAGATCACTGCTGCGGCTTGAGTGTCAAAACCCACCACCTGTGGGGCAAGTGGGACTTCAATCCTCAATGGCTTGTCTAGTTTTTGTCCTTGATGAGGTCAGCAGCAAGTGGAAAAGAAAAAGGGAGACAACTGGCTTGACGGGTTTCAGAGGTGCAGCTGGACCAGTCTGTTTAGAGATATGTACTTAGAACTACCAAGTAGTTATTGAACACATTTCCAAGTAAACACTGATTTTGTTCCTTAAAGACTCTTCTTTCTCTGTTTAATCATAATCCTGGTTTTGCAACAGCAAACCCATTGCCCTGGCAACAAACTGTGATGTCAGAAGTTGGTTCTGACATCTTCAGGGGAATAAGTAGGAGCAGCTGATGAACCCCAGAGCAAGGGAGATTCATATTTTGATGCCAACTACCTAGTAGCAGCACTGGAAAGAGAACTGTGAGCTCTCCCAGATGCACGGCCCCAGACAGGGCATAGTTTCTGGGCACAAAGATGTGATTCAGCATTTTCCCCATCAGCAGTAGCTCTACAGTACCACAAGTGCTATGGCAAGTCAATCCCTTGCAAATTCGGTTCTTGGGCACATGTCTTCTCTCCTACCACTAACTGCACACTGGAGCTGCAGCCCAAGATTGTGGCTAACATCGACCATCCCAGGAACTTACTGAGAGCCTTAGGACTCTCCATCTCCCACTGCCTGTAGGTCAGGACCTGGAGAGAAGCCGTGTGGCTCAGGTTGGAAGGCGGTGGGGAGGGATACGGGAAAGGGCTCGACGGGAAAGGCGAGGGAGGGATGAACCGGTCTGTTCCAGTTACGGAGCTCAGCAAGCGAGAGGTTCATCATTAACTGTCAAACAGCGGTTTTAATCAGCCCTGCTCCTCGGCGGAAGATAGATTTAATATCAAGGCACATTTTCAGAGCCATTAGTTTAATTATGACAGGTGTCTGCAAACTGGATGGCTCCGCTTTCAAGCTATGAATGACAGCGTTTAATTCTCTGGGCCCACGGGGGCCACTAGGGTACTTTACAAAAATGAGCTTCCATTAAAGCATAAGTGTTTCTTTCTTTCTTCCTCCCTTTCTTCTTTTTTTATACATATATAAATATATATTTCTCTCCTTTTGCTCTCTCTTCTCGGCATGCTACAAAATGAGAGCTGATCAGAAAATTGCCCTTTAGTGGAAGGCAAAATAATTTTCCTTGCGCATTAGGACTTATATTACAGGTTAGGAAGGCTGTGCCCTGTGTTCTCTGACCAGGCAGAAGCACAGCAATTTGCCGCTTAACCTTTCCATTATCCATCTGTCTTCAGTGTTTTCCCAATAAATAGGTAAATAAACAATAATAACAAATAATGGAAGCTTTGGATGTCTATAGGATGCTGCTTACCCCAAGCAGAGACTAAAGCCAGGTTACTCCAAGTCCCTCCAGGTCTGCTGGTGGAAGGTTGCCTTGCTTCAGCATCCAGCTTGGGCTAAGATGTGTGCTGCACACCTCCCACCCCTGTAACCAGCACCATGTCAGATGAGGAAGGTACATGTACTGTTCTGTCTCCTTCAGTGTTCAGCTGATACAGGCTTTCCAGATCAGAGCACTTCATATGCATCTATTTTAGGCACCAAAAAGCTTTCCCCTTGCCCTTGTTCCCTAAAAAAAGAGAGGATTTACATGGCCATGCTTGGGGCAGGGAGGGGTAAACCTGTTGGGACTTTTGTAACTTTTGGGAAGTTTGGATCAGCTTTGATAATGGAAATGTAGGGGGTCAGCAGAGCTATAGGCCTCAAAGGTCATGAAGTTTTAAGGAAAGTAACAGATAAGGAGAAGAAAGACAAGGTATGAATGAACTGGCAGAAAGGGTAGTAGTGTGAGCCTGTGCATTAAAAGACACCAAAGACTCAGTACAGAAAGACTCCCAGTCAGGGCAAAAGGTTCAGATGAAGCTTGTAAAACATCCCAAAACCCCTATCAACAGAAAAGTCAACGTGACAATTTTTTTTTCAGTTCTGTTACCCAGAGAACTAGTTGTTTTAGACCACTCTTCACACAGAAGCAGCAAAGGTTTCCACTGCCCTTCCTGTGGTTATCAGATGGCCTTTGTCTGCTGCGGTCCCTTACACATGAGCTTTTCAGAGCCCTTTCAGAGCGACAGCATTAGATTTCCAGAGGATCTAGGACTTTCAACATCTCCTGCCAGACAGCCAGAAGCACTCAATCTCTAAGACATACCCCACAGGCTGAGCTCATTTTAAGGACTGGGTTATTTTGTAAACCTAACTCCAGCTGGCCCTATTATTTAGCACTCAGCTTTTGGAAGTGTTTCTTAAAATCAGGACTCCAGGCTGGCTGCATTAAAGTGAGGCAGCAAAGTAACTCACCCAGTCACACCTCCTGCGCCCAGGCTGGGGTCCAAGTGGATGGACTCGTGATGGAAAGCCTTTTGCTGGCTGACTTGGCTTGTTACTTGGATGGTACCAAGTGGAGCTTACATTTACATTTTAAGAAAATCGAAGTACTTGGTGATCCTCCAGACACGAACAACATTATAATCCAGCTTACAAAGGAAGAAACAGAGGTGAAGAGAGAGGGAAGACTTGTCCTACCTCTCAGGGTGACAGGGTAGTATGCCTGGCTTGCCAGCTCCCTGTCTCCACCCTGCATTTTTTTTTTTTTTGAATATGCAGTACAGCTCTGAAAAGCCCTTACTGCAATGCCTCAAGCATTGCCCTGTGCTTTCACCCCAGCCCTGGCAGTTTATCAACACATGGCCAACAGTGCCAAATGCCCCACTTTCCCTGGCAGAGCTACCCCTTTTGCTCACATTTCCCCAGGCGGTGGATGGACATTGTCTCCCTAGTTGGCTCCCTTTGTCCCATCGTATCCCACTGGGGACATGTCCCGGGACAGCACATGGGTGATGACAGAAAGAACAGGAGCCGGACTGAGCCTTGACCTCCCCTGGGCAGTGTACAGGTTGTACCCAGAGCAGTGTGTGGCCCTGCATCACGCTGCTATTCTGGCTGTACAGTGACCTCTGCTGCAGAGCAAAGCAGCTACCAGCTACGCACGCAGGAAGCTACAGCTGACGTGCATCTCTGAAGGAAGGGAGCAGCTCACACCTAGACGCTACCTCAATCTCCTGCAAGAGTCTTCTGGCCTTTTTTTCGACACCCTAAGTTCCTGCTGTGCCTGCCTGTAACCTTCTTGCCTTGTTCTTGGGTCCTGCAAGGGCAGACCCATCATACGTCAGCTCCCCAGTTTCTGCTGGGAGCCCCAGAGAGAAGAAAAGGAAATTAAAAGGTAGGGTGATGACTGCTGTGCTCAGACTACCTGGGACATGCTGCAAATAGCTTCTTACAAAATAAGCATTTCTCCAGTTCTCCCAAGACAAAATTAATCTAGACCAGGTTACCTCAGAGTTTTGCCCCAGCATCCCAGCCTTGCCCTGCTGCTCTGCCATCCACTAGCATCACCGCCTTCGCTGTGCAGCTCTGCAATGAGACTAGCTTGAAATTTTCCCAGGCAACACTCCTCTGTAGGAAAATACCAGCCTGGCACACTGCAGTGCTCCCTGGGCCGGGCTGGTTTCAGAAGAGTGCTGACACAGCAGCGGCCAGGGATTGAGCAGAGCTTGCCAGTTCTTCAGCCTGGCTTGGCTGCCCCAGGAGCCCAGGCTGCCTGGCTCCAAGGTCTCTCAGCAAGAGGACAGCCCTAAACCAGGGTTTGTCGGCACGAGGAGCCCCCAAGGCCCTTACTTCCAGCCTCTGTGCAGTCTGGAGTCTTTCAGAGTGTTTCTAAAAGGTCAGAAGGAAATATCACTTCTACTTTTTCCCCAAGTCTGATTTTGAAACATTTAAGTCTCCAGCCGGCCCTAAATGCTGTTATTTCTTACTCCTAATTCACAGGGTCCCTTGTTATGTCCACACGTCCGTGACCTTTCTGTCATGTGTTTAGGAGCTGATGAATGGTAGTTAAGGCATGCCAAACTCATTCCACTTGTGAGACAAACCACACCAGTCTCAAAGGGCATCAGGGAAATCACTTCTCATCCAGCCCTTCTAGCCCCTGCTCTAAGCACAAGAGACATCATTCTAGGTCTCCCCTGGTATAAACCAGCAGAGCTCCAGGTAGAGACTGCTGAACTATGCTGATTTATGCTAGCTCAGTATCTAGCAGAGACTCCTGGAGACCTGCCTTGAGCACTGACAGGATGTTAGTCTTTTGGGACCTTTTTTTTTGCATCCATTTATACAATGAACTTGTTTAAGTAATGTTGCCAAAGTCATGCCTGCAAACTGGTCTAAATAGATACTGGCATTCCGTACTTAAAAGAG